>NC_134290.1:9646431-10271431 GCF_949628215.1 Phalacrocorax aristotelis | reverse complement strand
TTCTTTTTCCTGACAGACATTAGAAAGAAGGAGGTAAATCAGTTTGGCTATTTCACAGCCTTTCTTTATAACCTCTCTTTATCTCCACTCCATTCTTTCCAGTGCTATTCATATTCATGTACTCTTTTTTTATTACCTTCAGAAAACTGAATTGTGAGTCAGAATTTATTTTTTAATCAAAAGTCCTCCTCCATCTGTTAGAGCTCTTCAGGCTATTTCTGTTCTATTATAACACTGAAGGAGGGGGGGACACGACAGAAATTTAAGTGTTGCTCTTAGGGAACTTCTGGGACAACCTTTTCACATTGCTGTCTGGCTTGGGGTGAGCTGTTCAGTATGGTGCCTTCGGCCCCTTTCTTTAGAGGGGCAGAGAATCTGCAGTTCCAGATCAAATCAGTGGGAGGCCTGAATGCTCAAGTGCTTCTGAAAATCAGACACGAAGCCGCAAAAAGTGGGGCACATGAAGTGTGTGTTTGCTGTGGAAAATGTGACTGTGCTTGCTGTGCACCTTGCTGACACTGTTGGGTTTTTGGTTTTTTGGGTTTGGTTTTTTTTTTTTTTTTTAAATCCCTTTTAAAATTTTCCCCTTCACAAGACCAACTTGCCTTGTTCCCTGTTAGGGGACAAATAAGGACTTCCAGAAGAGCAGAAGCTTATCCTTCCTCTGAGGACTTTAATCATCTTCCTCTTACATTCTTCCACCTGGCACCCCTCAGTGATGGAGGCATTTATCACCATCCCCTATCTGCTAGGTTTTGCTGGGAGGCTCAGGCTGCCCTTGCAAGATGCTCCTGTGCATCAGTTTCTCTATGGTAATAAACATTACAACTCCTTCAACTGAGAGTTAACCTTTGGAAAATAAAATTTTGTTTTGTCCACTTCTCTAACAGCAAATTAAAAAAAACCCCAAAACAACCAAGGTCTCTACCACCGATAGCTTTAGGGATAATCAGCCTTCCACTGGGAACTTTGTCTCTAAAAAAAGCTGTGATGCAGGCTAGAACTTATTGCAACAACGCAGGTAGTGTTTACAAAATGGTAGCACACAGGAGCACAGGTGCCTCCTGGGCTGGGAGCTGAGACAGTGCAGAAATGGGAGTACGGCTTGGTGGGATGCAGGGCAGCCCTTGAGGATGAGGACAAAGCACTTGAAGCATCAGCTGTGCAGTTCTCTTGAAGCTGGTGCCTTTGGAGTTATCGGGGACTTAGCAAGGGGCTGGCTGCTGGTAGTGTTTTGCAGTTGCAGAGTGGAACAGAAGTGGTGAAGTGATGCATCCTTAAGAAAAAGACACAGCAAACTGACATGTTTAAAGAGTACAGCAAATTTTGTTGCTTGCTTGGTTTCCTTCCCCCCCTCCCCCGAGGTTTCTGAATAAAATGACTGCTAAACCTTTAGTGATTTTTTTTCCCCCCAGCCTTTACAGAGAGTAACGTTAGAGGAGCAACCAGCCCTGCTCCAGTCTGCAAGAAGTCTGGTACCTGGGGCAGAGACGGGGACGGGCCTTCACCCATCACCCTGGAAGTTTGTTAGTGATCCTTCCTGCGGGCACCCGGTAAAGGCACCGAGCGGGGGGGGAACCCAGCGCAGGGCAGCGGGAGGGGGAAGGTGGGGGAAGCCCCCGCACGGCCGCCGGCCGGGGCTGCGGAGGGCGCCGCGGCCTCGCCCCGGGCCCGACGGGGGCGCTGAGGGGCCCCAGCGGCGCTCCCCGCCGCGCCCGGCAGGCGGCACCCCCGGCCCGCGCGTCCCGGCCCGTCCCGCCGTGCGGGAGCGCCAGCCCGGCAGCGCGGGGAAGGAAGTGGCGGCTCCCCGCGGCGGTGGGCACGGCTCAGGCGGGGGAATAAAGCCGTCCGGCCGGCGGCCGCCGCGGTAGGGCACGGCACGGGGAGCGGCAGCGCCGGGGCTCTTCGCCTTTCCCGCTTCTCCCCCGCAGCGCGGAGCTGCGGCGGCCCGCCCGCCTCGCCTGCCCCCGCCTCCGCCGTCCCCGCGCCGCGGCAGAGGCGGCGGGCGAAGAGCTGCCCGCGCCCGGCCCACCCTCGCCGGGGATTATGCCAGCGGAGCGCGGGCATGTCGGCAGGCAGCGACTCGTAGGCAGCGGCAGCCGCCGGACCGCGGCGGCATCAGCAGCAGCGGGAGCAGCAGCGGGAGCCGCGGCCGCTGCACCGGGAGCAGCCGGTGCGTGGTGGTGGGACGTGCGGGGGGCGGCGGTGCGGGCCACGGCACCTGGTGGCTCCTCGGGCCGGCCCGGCCGTGCTTCGGCGGGGGCGGGAACCGCCGCGGGCCCGAGGAGAGGGAAAGGCCGAGCCCGCGGGGCGGCTTTGGCCTCCTCCGAGGGGTCGGGGGGGCTCGGCCGGCCCCTCCCCGGGCCTTGGCGGGCGGGCGGGCGGCCGGAGTGGGGGGGCGAACGGCCCCTGCGGGCCGCGGCGGCGGCGTGTGCCCGGCCGGTGACTCCGGGCGCTCCCGCGGCCTGAGCGGGGTCGGGCTCCCTCGTCCTCGCCTGCGGTCAGCGCGATGCGTCGGCGGTAAAAGTTTCTCGAATAGAGGAGTAAATGACAGGGAGGGACAGGTCTGCTGCGCCGCCGGGTCCCCGGGCGCCGCAGCCATAGCGGCACGCTAATTGCTGCGCCCGGACTAATGAAGGATTCATACCCTCGCTGTAACATACCCCGCCGGGGCACTGACGAGGGTTGGTTGCGTTACACCCCTGCGGCCCCCCGTTATTTTGTCTCTGCGCCGGCGGGTTGTAGGCAGCGAACACCTCTGCCCTCGGTGGTGGTTTGAGTGTCGGTGTTCAGGGACGGGCACCCTCCACACCGGGTGTTCCATAATGGCAGAGAGAGCGGTTTCGGGAGGTCGTGGCAGGACGTGCAGGAAGCTGTGCCGGATGTCGGGGAACCGTGCCGGCAGCCTTCGAGCACCATACGTGTGAGGCCAGAGCGGACCCTGCCCGCGGGACAGCCTTCGTCCTGGCCACGGCCCTCCTTGTCCTCTTTCCTTGGTTGCTGCATCTCTCGGGCCTCAATTTTGGCGAGTTCAGCTTAGGTGGAGGCTTGTCGTGTGGTGGGGATGGCGGTGGCCCGCGAGCCCTCAGACGAGGCCTGGCTGTGAGGGGGGGGCGAAGAGGGGTGAAACCTGCAGTGGCCTCAGGAAGCACCTTTGCCTCGTTACGTCCGAGGAAGAACCTCGTGGGCTTTTGGGTCAGCGAACGGCCGGGTGGCTGACTGGAAATCGGGCACGCTGGTGAAGCGGTTGCCTCTGCTGGGAAGGTCAGGAGAAAGAGACTTTTCCCTTTAAAAACAGCAGAATGCCTGTTCCTTAGCTGGATGATGGGCTGCAAGGGGGGATCCTCTCTGCTGGGCCTGGCGATCCCTTCTCTTGGCCTCCCCATCACTCGGTGGAAGGGGCCCTCCCTGCCTGGTGCCCCCGAACAACCCTGGGCTCCATTCTAGACTATGCTGCTGCCCCACTGCAGCAGGCTACAGCATGAGTTACTTCAGCTTTTTGTCCAGCTGTGGGAGGGTTAAATCACTTCCTTCACCTTCTCCCCAACCCCTCTCACTCCACCGAAGAAGCAGAAGCACAGAGGAGCGCATCGAGGTGCTCAGCCTGGGGCTGGAGCTTACTTAGTGGAGCCAGGAACAGGGAACCCCTTGGAGCAGTGCCCTGACCAGTCATTCACACAATTAAGTGCTGTCACTTTTTATGTTAAAATGCCACGACTGAGGCGAAGTTTATTTAAATTGTGTATTTAAGCAAAAAAAAAAAAAGTTTCTTCCTGTGTTAGTACCTGCTCTAAAGTGAGACCTTCCATCTTCTATGTGCTCTGCTCTTCTGGAAGCGGCTAAGTGGGTAATATGATGCCAAAAATGTCTTGAGTCTTTGAAGACATAATCTGCATGTGCTCAGTGCTGTACATGACAGGTTCAGCAGGACAATGGTAATAGTTTAGTCTTTGTGGACATCAGGACTTAAATAGGAGGTGGCTTGACTGCATGTTGAAATATCTATGGCCTGTAGGACTCGTTATCCTCTTATTGCATACTAATTCCCTCTCTGTGCCCACATCTTTTTGCTCGCGCTGTATTTTTATCACGTAGTTTATTTTTGTCATGACTGTGTTCTGCTCCCGAGTAACACAAGAAGACTGCGTTACAGAGTTCAGCGCTGGCTTCTGAGGGATTTCTTTTTTTTTTTTTTTTTCCACTGTTGAATAGGAAACTGCTGTTTGTAGGGCAGCCTTTTTCCTGGCCTTTGGCAGACCTCATACCTGCGATGGTCGATAGATTGCTGTATAGCGGGTTATTCTGACAGGTAACCAGCTTGTTGTCTTGGCCCCGGGCTGCTTGGTAATTGAAACACCTCCTTGGGATATAGAAAATAAAGAATGGCCGAGCATGAAAGCATGGTTGCAGGCTTGTCCTGGCTTGCTGTTTTTCACAGGAATGCTGCTTTGTAGCCCTTGCAATGTATTTGGATTGTGGCAGTATCTCTGAGAGGGAAAGAGAAATGAGCAAGCGAGGGCTGGAAATGCAGCTGCTTGTGCTTCTTGCTTTTGGTAGAGCAGACTTCTGGTAGGCTGCTGGGTTTCATTAATCATATTTAAGATTCTGTCACTAACTTTTAATTAAAAGCATGGTTGATACCACTTTAATGAATGTACGGATGTTAGCCATCTTCATGCATAAAAATGCTTTTTAATTCCCTTACTATTCCCTTTATAGCCCTTAGATGCTTTTGTTAGCATTTAAACAGCATACAGTAGCAGCTCTTTATCTTCTTAATATAACTTTTTCTTGCATCTGTGTTCAGGAAACAGTAATGGTTTGAGTAAACAATTCCCTGATATCCTTTAACAATATTTTTTTAAGTAACTTGGCAGAAAGGGTCGTCAGTGATGTCTAAACAGTGAACTCAGAGGCTCTTGCTGACAGTAGCCTTTAACCTAACGTAACTCTGCTAAAACGGTTAGTTGTTCATCATGCTTACACAGGGTGGTGAGGAAAGTAAGAAGCCCTCAGTGTATGACTTTTGATTCTGATGAGCTTAACAAGGATCTTTCCCCAAAATGATAACCTCTTATTAAAAGAGCCTTTCTATTTTGGTTTGCTTCTGCTGGTGTGTTTCAATGCATTTGTCACTTGTTGTGCATCTAACAGCCTGAGCGTTTATTGTGATTTACCATCTGGCATGTGGGAGTTTTATCTAAGTTTCTCATTTTAGTTGACAGCAACCAGTTTGGAAAGACCTTGTCCTGATTTTTTTTTTTTTAAATAGAAATTCTCAAACCTTGCAACTGACACTGATGCTAAGGGGTTTTGAATTCAGTCTCTTTTTATTCACAGTTTGTAACTTCTGCAAGTTGGCCAAATAGAGAAGCAGCACATCCTTCAAGCAAGCTAATTTAAAGAAGGTTCTTCCAATTAGTTCAAAACAGCATTAATCTCCCCCTACATTCAGATAAAAATCTTGTCATTCAGTTGCTGTCTTGGCAGCCTGACTGGAAGGCTTCAGAAAATGGCAAGTGAAAGCTGATGCTTACTGCTGAGTGTAGTTTGACTCATGCCATTTGTGCATATTCACGGTAATGTCCTGTCCTCGGACCAGCACGATCCATTGAGAAATGTTTTGGCTTGGGGATTATTTTTTTTTTCACAATATGTTTTTCTTTTAGGCTTCCTCTTATTCAAGAGGCATGCCTCATTTTGAGGAGAGAGGAGGAACAGACATCAATGTCTGTCTTCTCTTATTTTCTTAGAAGGAGAAATCAACATCTAAAAACCATGGTTTTCTTAATAGCCAATTTCTCTAAATGATGACGATGCTTCCTAATTTAATTTTAAAGCTGGCTGACATAGGGTATGATGGAATTAATATTTCTGTTTATCTCCCCAAATTAGTAAGATATGTCTAAATTCAGTTGTGAGCCTGAAAGCATCTTATAAACAAAAATGTTCTGTAGTATCCAGTGTGAATGGAAATGGAGGGAATAAATAAAATACTTTATTTTTAACTTTGTTTCCTGGGTGTTGGAGGAAATCCAAATTCTGCAACATTGTACTGGAGCAGAGGAGTCTGTACGAGCTCACCCATGAACAGAAAGGGAACGTGGCTTTTCTAATCACGGTGTTCATGCCAAGAGCCCGACAAAATTTTACGTGAACAAAGTAATAAATGGTATTTAGATGTTCTTAATCTAAGAAGGACAGAACAATTTAACATTGGGCTAACTCAGATCCTGTCACTTCAGGGAGTTTTAATCAGCACCGTGCCAAGTTAATACGCGGAGCTCCTGAGGTCATACTTGTCCATTTTCTATAGGCAAGGGGTTTTGCAGGTGTGACTGTTTCAATGGTGGTTTCTTAATCTAAAAAAAAGAAGAAAAATCCCTAGAAGCTCACAGTAAAATGCTTCAGTAAATCCCACTGGAGAACTTAGAAACCAGTTGGGAAAAAGGGTGGCTGTGGGGATCCAGGGGACCTCCTGTGAGATGGCAGTGTCTGGAGGCAGCTGCTTCCCACTGTCCTGCAACCCTGCCTGAGTGTGTTTGACACAGGGTCACGCTTCAGAGGGGAGAAGAAATAAGAAGTTGCTTAGGCAAGCAGAGATAATTAGTTATTGAGCGTACGTGGGTGCAAGGAGCTGCATGATTTGTCATGAAAGAGCAGGAGGAAACCTAAGAAGTGTAGAACTACAACCTGTCCTGGAGAGCTTGGACACAACTGAGGAGGTCCCAGCAAGGAGGTGCTGACTTTGCAGTGAAAGAGCTCCCTTGGTGCCCCTTACTGAGAGGGAAAACAGCATCTCCTGCACATGGGCTTCTGTGTGCAAGGGATAGTAACAAAGATACTGTTATCTTGGGTTTGGTAGTTAATGCAGCCCAGGTCAATCATCAGTGTGGAAAGCTGCAGTGAAGTCACCAGCCCTGGCAGGGTACTCTTGAGATCAGGAGTGAAGGTGTCGGGGTCATTGCTCCAGCGTCCTGGCCGCTGCATGGCGGTAGGGCACGTAGCAGCGCTCTGACTCTGCAGCCTTAATGCCACGGAGGGCAGGAATGAAAAGCAAACACCTCAGTTGATTAAGTGTGCCAGGAGAACACAGCTGTCTGGGCAGGAGCATGGGCACCCTGAGCAGCAGCTGGGTCTTCCAACAACCCTTTACAGCAAAGGCTGGTCTTCAGCTTCTCCTTACCGAGCTAGTGCTTGAGGACTCCAAATGAGAATTTTCTTCTGGCTTTTAAACAGCCTCCAGAAAATCTTGCTCAGACAGATTTGAAGAGCTACAACATCCAGAAATCTGTGTCCTTGTGGACCTCAAGGTTTTTTCCACAAAAACCCCACCCTGAACGCTGAGTATCTTGGATAGCGAGGACTGTGTGCAGCTTTTACAGTCTTGACTTGGTCATGTTTGGACAGCTGAGGCTGGTGAGTGCTGTGACGTTGGTAAGCAGGAACACTAAAACTCTCCTATGCAGGAAAGCAGTTGAGCGTAGGTAAGTTGGAGAAACGCTCTCAACACAACAAGGGAAAATGATTTGCCATTCATCCTTTCTGTTCCTTTAAACAGGTCAGTCTTCTGTCAGAGACCAGATACAGGGATTTCTACTTGGTTTTGTTTAGTTTTTTTCCCCCCAACAATTCCTATAGTCTGTTTGGGGGAGCAGGGGTCCAGGCAATCCAGTAATGAAACAAGTAGTAGTTTGCTACTAGCTGGAAAGGCACATGCGATATTGCAGCGTAACTAGGAGGACTTGGGAAAGATAATAATGAACGAACAGCTGAAAGTTTCACAATTCGTCATCGTGGCAGCGATTCTTGTAACGGACAGGGAAGTTAACTCTGATTTGTTTGGATTGCTGGCACTTACATAGTGGTTGCGCAGCTTTGGGACACTAATTCAAGCATATTAGCTGACTTAACCCACAGAGCAATGACCTGAGAAGGTGTTTATCTTTAACGGTGCAGTAACTAATTGGGAGGGTGGGAGTACGTAATCACATCAGCAGGTTCAGCACTTGGGCATATCTTGGCGCTTTAGGGGCGAGGCTGCGTTATCTCCAGCTCCTAAGAAGTTTGATATTTGCATGACTTAACTCTGGATGTGTAGTAGGGCCTTAATGCCATTATGTGCTTTAAAAGGTTATGGAAGGATTTCAGGTTTTTATAGTACAGCCGTGGTAAACTGCCGTTCAGCTGCTGCTGTGTCTTTGAGGTCCTTGGTTGTAAGGGCTCTGTTGTGGGACTTAGTGGATTGCTCTGGAGCTTTTTTAGGATGATTTGGGTTGGAGTTCAGAGTTATCACTCCGTAGGGAACCTGAAGGGCCGTGGGCATTTCTTAAGAGGTAAAAAATAATGTGCTGCCATCAGCCACTAGCTGTTTGGAATGAACAGCAAAACAATTTTATGTATGTATTTTTATATAGATGTGTGGTGTAATTATGTTTTATATGCATCAGAATACAATTCAATGGGAATAACTTCACTCGTGATTGTAATTTGTTTCAAGATCAATACTATAATTCAAATAACCCCCTCCTAAGGGTAGAAACACTGCAGAATCATTTTCTCTATGTGGGTGGCTTACCTATTTGAATGCTTTTTTTTTTTTTTAAGAAGGAAATAGAAATTTTTATATTTATTGTATCAGATGAAATTGAAATCTAAATATTTACATCTTTTTGCTGGCTCTGAGGTTGAGCACCAGTTGTAGGCGTTGCCAAGCTGTTTAGTTGTCTCCTTCATTGAGTAGGTTGATTTCTTCAGGGTGGTGGAGAGATGGAGCCTCATATTTCTGTCTGTTGTCTTCTAGCCAGTCTCTACAGCTGGAAATAATTCCCTCTGTGGGCTTGGTGACCTGGCGTTACGTTCAGAGGGTGTTCTAGCCTAAACATGCTGAAAGCTAAACATGTGTTATCGCCAGCAGAATGCAGAGTTAACTGCAAACTGTGAAACTGGAGGGGGAGTTCAGGATACGAGGATGTAAATAACTCAGATATTCTGTGAAAAAGAACAGAAGGGGGAGGAAGGCCTCTCGCTTGCTTTTTGTCTGCCATCCTCATCTCCCCAGTAGCACGCTCCGTGGCTGACTTTCAGTGCTCTTTACAAGCAAAGGTGGAGGATTGCTTCTGTTTTAAACAAGGGTAAAGGAGTAGCAGACGTCTGAAGTGCTGCAGGTCACAACTCAGTAGAAGAGACAGTAAAAACCCCAGAGTTTTCTGGCTCTGATTTTGCTCTGTTTTCCAGTCCAACACTCAATCTTCCTGAGCTGTGCTGATGATGAGGTGGCTTGTCTCTTAAGGGACCTTGTTTCCAGGTGGGCTGTTATTTTTGAGCAGAATTAGCATCGTGCTTTTAGGTTTCCATATCAAACTGATGGAGAAGACCAGATAGCTTGTTTTGTTTTCCCTCTCTCCCTTGTTTTTAAGTATTGTTTGTCCAGACTGTTGGGACTCATTATTTGTCTAACCTGTATCTGGTTTGTAAAATATTGTTCCAAGTTTTAACTTCAACAGATGGTAAGCGTCTTCCAGCAAATATCCTTAAAAATGTGTTTAGCATGGACACCATGTGTCCTTTGTCCATTTTGGGACTACAGAATAATTTTAAATGTTGTCTTTTGCTTACATTTAATGCCTATAAATAGGCTTTTCAAAAAGACACATTTATCTAACATGCTACCTCTGCGAGATGCAAGAGCATATTTGGGCAAGCCTATTGAAGGATTAACCTTTTTAGTACAGCTTCTGTGTGTTGCTCTCGCTTCCCAGTTTTAATCTATCATTTTGTTTAGAAGAGCAAGAGATGGTTTGACTTGCCTTGCTGAGGGTGTGCACTTTGATATTTCTGCTTGACACTGCTCAGAGAAATAGTTGAATTTGAAACTCAGCAGCAGTGGCTCAGGGTGTGGGAGGGAAAGACTCCGAATAGTAAAACTTTTCAGAGTTATAGTCTTATAAACTGATTTCTAACAGCAATATTTATTTGTGCAAAGCTGTAAGGAAAGCTGCTCCCTACACTTCATAGGTGCGCCTGGCCTTCAGTGGACCTCATTAGGTCAAGAGCCAGATCTACTGCATCATGTCTGCAAAAGCATCTGGGCTGTCTAGAGGGAGAAAATGTAGGGAAAATAGCTGCCTTCTGTCCTCCTTCTGTCCTTCTCCATACCATTGCCCCAGCAGAAAAGAGCTTGACACAGAGGGGAGATTTCATTGTCTAATGGAGCATCTGTATTATCACAGGTAGATGTATTAGAGCAGGTTTTTTTCTCCTCCTGCTGTCTTATGTTGACTGTGTGCCATTTTCTTGACAGAACTTGTGTTTTATTCCTTGTTATCAAAGTAGAACTGAAAAGAGGTAAAAATGTTTTTATCTTAAACATCATTAACAAAAATCTTCAGCTAAACTGTGTCGAGACTGTTGTTATTCCTGGCTTAAAGGCAGAGTATAATTTGATTTTTAGACCTCCCATTCTTCCTAAACCAAGTTTATGGCACCAGTAGCTAGGAGAGTCAGCCTCTGATTATAAACAGGTTTGGAACCACCAAAAAAAAAAAACCAGTCTGACAACTGTTTGAGAGATGCCTTTTTAATATTCCTATCGAGTATTCTGCAGAGGTTTCTTGCAGCAAACTTCTAGATTTCGTAGATGTCAGTCTTTCCTGCATATTTTATTTAACTTGCAGGTCAACTTTCTGGAAGAGTATATGCAGATAAGTTTTTCAAAGGTAAAAAATTCATTTTTATGTGGAAAGTTAGGCCCAGCTAGGCAAGAGTTAACTAAAACTGCTTGTGCTGTGCGGGGGGAGTGCAACACGTTGGTGCTCAGAGCACCTTGCAGAGAGGTGTTTTTTTGCTTTTGTTTGGGTTTTCCTGAGGTTAAATCCTTCTTTCTTACCAGTTTCTTGCTTTGTAGCCCAGGTGGGTATCTCTGGACCTGCTGAGTGTTAGAGGTTGCAGCCAGGTGAGGCCTACCCAGCCTACTGCAGGTGACAGCTGGGGTGAGCTGGGTGAGGGCCTGGGTGCACAGGCTCAGCCTGGGGAAGGCAAGGGAGACTAACTGGTGCTTGTTTAAGCTTTATCCTTGCAGTCTGTGTGGCAGCAGCTGGCCTGAACCGCCTGGCTTGGATAACTTGAGCAGTTACTAAAGGCAGTATAAACACAGGCGTGCACTACAGAGCCCAGGGCTTAGCATTGCAGTTATCATAAGGTATTCCATCTGGAGGTGGAAAAAACAGCCCTTACAGCATTTCTTTATCTCTAGGTTGGCAATGAGTGCAGAGTGAGTGACATATTTCCATTTGACTCATCTGTTGTCAAAATGGTGACACCCTTGAGTCACATTAAAAATGAGACCTTGTAGCTGAATTGGCACATCATTCTGGTAAGCACGGAGCAGGTGTTTGTCATTTTTTAGTTTTGTCCTTGCTAAGAAAATTATTTTTTTTCCCTTCCCTGAGATGGGATGAGATTGATTAATGCTGTGGCTAATGTTCTGGGTTAAAAATAACAGGAGATCCTGATTCAGGTGGAATGCTGGATGTTAGCGCTAAAGATGTTCAAATAACCTTATTTACAGCTATATAAAGCCCTAAAAATAAAATCTTAAAAAAAAAAAAAAAAATTAGTGCCCGGTAGCCAGATGGTTGGAAAGGAACACCCCACAATCAATGAGGCAATATGTAAATATTTTTGATCATTACCACAGTACTGCTGTGTTGACATTGAAATTCAAAGTGCTATTCCATGGGACTCCTCATTGATCAGCAGATGAGCCCTGATAAAATGGAGGGTAAAAGCACAATACTCAGTGTTAGTATGGATTGTGGGTCGTCTTGACATGGACAGGCTTCTATCATGGTCTACGAATGGATTTCATACCCTCTTTAAGCATGTTACTGAGACACCATGTTTCTTCCCTGGATGTCAGGTATTGATTAAATGGTGTATTATTTCTTGAGCTCCTTTATTTAAGGTGAAATACTGCATAGCTGACTAATTTTTATGTGCTAATTGCCACATTTATATGGGAAGGGACAAGGTGGAAACTGATGTAGAGTTCTCTGCTTGAAATATACATAGCTAGAAATGACTGGAAAGTAATATAAATCAAATCGTTGAATTAAAATAAATTTTTGAAAAAATAGTCTACCTGTGAAAGCAGGCTGTGGAGTCCCTGCCTAGCTGATTCACTTAGAAATCTTCACAGGGGTGATAGCATTCTCATACATAAAACATGAAGTGTCTTTACAATACACAGGTGCTGAACCCACCAACAGGCTTTTTCTTCCCCCTGCTCCCCCTCCACTTCTGTGCTTGTGGAAAAAAAATAATCTCATAGGTTATACTTCTCTCAGAGGGGAGTTTGAAACTTGACTCTAAATAGGTGCTTATAAAAGCTGCTTTTTAAGCTCTGAATCAGTAACTGCCCACCTGAAATAATTCCACGCCAGCATGGAGGAGGTACTGCTGTTTGCAGTTCCTGGGATCCCACCATGGAGGCAGGAGAAGGTGAGTTGTCCTGGAGGACATGAGGAACAGGTTGCCTCTGTCAATGTGTGATGTTAAATGTGAGCTCTTCCTATTCTGATGTGAGGTTCATAAAAACTTTTGTAAGGGTGCATATAGAATGTAGGGTGGTTTGGGTTTTTTAATGTATTTTTCTTGCAGTCCAATCAGAGCAATGGGTTGTAACACTTCACACCCCAGTCTCCCATTTTATATAAGGGAATAATGACTTGTAAGAAAGTAGAGAGAGGGCCATTATTGCTACAGCAAGGCCCAGAGCCCAGGCAGCTTTCTGGAAACATTTTGCTCTTTGCTTTCTCCTCCTTCCCCTCGGGTCTGGCTGCTTATAGTGAGGCCAGGACTCTCTGCTTCTCAGGGAACGTAACCTCAGAGGCACTTTGGACAGTCCAGATGCTACAAGCACCGACAGGGCAAAATGGTCTAGGTGCCTTTCCAAGCTGCTCATATTTTCTGATTAACTGCTGCATTTATCTTGTTTGTTGATTAATTTCCTGGCATATCCTGGAGCCTGTTCCTCTGATTACAGAGTTCTTCAGGATTTTGAATTTATTTCTCTCTGCTTTGTTGCTTTTCAGTTGCTCAGTTATATCCCGTTATTGTTTTAGCGCAACTGATACAAGAACAGAAAACACCTTCTCTGAGGATAAAGGACTCTTGTGACTATCCGTGGTCTGAAACTGATGCTTCCAAACCACGGGCATGCAGTATTTGACCACAGCTGACACTTGTTAGGACTTAGTATTTATTCATGCAGGTTGTGCAAAAGCAGCAGACAGAGCTAAAACAGCTGTGGTGTTCATTAGGAACAATTTTTGCTAGTTCATTTATCCCTGCAACATAGTGCTGTCAGTGGCTTTGACTTTGCAGAAACAGCATGTGAATCTCGCTTTCTATTGCCTTTGCCCTTGCTCGACAGGACTCTGATGTTGGGTTGGAGGCAGTGTGTTATGGTCTGTGGTTGTCACCACGTGTGTTAGTTCAGGTAACTGCAAGGTGAAAACTCCTCCCATCCCACCAATATATAAAGTGTGTTAGTGGTGGCAGTGATGGTACTTCTTAGGAGGAAGGACTGGAAAGTGGAGTACAAGGTATCAGTTAAGCAGAGAAGCCAATAGAAAGCATTTTATAATTAATTGCCCTCTATGGAAAGGTAAATGCCAGTTCTGTTAGTGTAACTAGTGTTTTCAATGAGCCGCTTGCCACCTGCTTGGTGGCACCTCATCCTGCTTGCAAAATATATTTGCATGTGAATCTGGCTGCTAATAGCTGTGGTCTGCTTTCATGTGCCTTGCATGATGAACTGCTACTCTGCTCCAAAGGCAAATGTGGTTGCGTGGGTTTGGTTCTGAGCTGCTCTGATGCCCAGAGACTTCCTTGGAGAGATGCTATCCTGAAAGCCTTTCGAGGAAGGGAGGTAATTTGTAACATTCATCTCTGCAAATCACCCATAATAAAGATGTTCTTCTAGCCTTTTGGGAACTCTTGCATTAATTCATGTTTCTGTGTTTTTGCTGGGTTGCTTTTTCCTGGTGGTTTGCTTTGGACAAATGTGTCCCTTGTTTAATAATGCTGAAGTCTCCTGCACTTCAGTAGTATAATTTTAAAACAGAAGCAGTTTTAGTTGTGTGTTTGATTGCCACTTGTCACAAAAAGTTTCTGAAATGCAGACGGGGTTAATTATTGTCAATCTAAAAGAGGCTTAAACCTGACAATTTTAAGTTTAAATTTTGCCTTGGTAATCTGTTCTCACACCTAAAAATAAGTAACTTAAGAATAGCGTCAGTGAGGCCTCTGCAAACTGCAGTGACTTTAAAAAGCGATGACTTGGGAATACAGTCAAGGTGAATTGTGTATGATTATTCCAGAAAATTTAGAAATATGTCATAATGTCCTAGATTACATTAATTATGTGTTACTTTCAGTGTTTACTATAGAGAAAATAAGGTGTTTTTTCCCAAAGGCAATACTTTCAGTTTCTGTTCAGAAATGTTTTTGCTTTTAATCGCTTTTCACTTCAGTACTGTTAGTGTGTAGAGAACTCTGTCCTACTGTTTGGAATAATTGTTTCAGACTTGTCACTGAAAATAAGTTTTGTCATCCTTCCCCAATCTGCAAAAAATGAAAAAAACACAACCCTGAAACAAAAAAGAATAGAGCAGATAGGAAGATTGATTTTTCTTAAATTGAGGTAGTTTTGTGTCTGCTCTTCCAGGTTTGCATAGCTACCCAGTGAGGCTTTCAAGATTGTCCCCACCATGGGTCAAGTGAACACTGAAACTCCTCCTGAAACTGTGGGTCCGGACCCCTGCTAATTCTGAGAGCTGTGCTCTGCTCTGCAAAACCTGTGAAGCAGAACAGGGCTCGGGGCTGACTCAATTTTTTAAAATTTATTTACTTAAGTGTAGGTTATGGTGGATGTTCCTTTTGGGAGGGTGTTGTCTAGTATATCCAGCATCTATTGAAACTTATCTAGCTTGTAAAAACAAATGTAGAATGGATATTGACAAATCCCGATGCACTTGAGGAGTGAGTTATTGTATAACATTTAAAAAGTGGAAAGACTCAATCAGACTAAATGTATATTGTGTTAAAGACCCTGTGTAGATATAAGTAATCCTTTTTTTTAAAAAAAAGGTAATGTGAAGATTCTTCTCTACGTGCAGATCAGTATGGTGGAATGGCTAAAAGGACTGAGACACTGGTTTTCCTGGAAGAGTGTTTAAAAGTTCAAATGCAAAGCAAGATTGAAATGTTATATTTAAATATATTTTCATCATACAGATTTGAATAGGTGATTTAGAGAAAATCCTTTGGGCTTTAAATCATCTCATTGTGTATAACAGTAGGGGAAGAAACACTTAACATTTTTTTCATAAAGGGAAGCTTGTACTTAGAGGGCTCCTTCCTTAAGAATGTAATGAGTTAATTCTGCCCCAAAGCGCTCACACAAATTCTTGACACAAGTTTATATCTCTCAAATCATCAAATACTTTTCTTCAGTTGGTTTCAAGATGTAACTTTAAAAGTGGTAAGGATTTTCACTGTTAATTTTGTTGTAAGCCTGCAGGCTCCATTTTATTTATGATCTGGTCTTGACTGTATTAATATGGGGAACAAGAGCAATAGTCAATAAAAGAAAAGAAAGTTAAGATTCAGCTTTGTAGTTCATTGCAGTCATATTTGGGTGACACCAAGGAATGACAGCTAGTGAGTATGAAAGACAACTGCATCTATGTACGTGTGTAACAAATAGTGAATTGTAGTTCATCCCGGATAGCTAGATCAGGTTGGCTGTTCACACTTGGTGCTTTCAACTCTCAAAAGTGCTGGGCAAAGCTAAGCAAATGCTGTAACAGCATTGTGTGGCAGGAGTGTTTCCTCTGTGCTGTGCACATGAGGATGCAGATGTGTGTTGGCTCCTTTGAGACTGCAGTTGAAAACTGTACATGAGCCAGACCTAGCACGTGGGAACCCCTCATCTTTAAAACTCAGATCAGTCTCCTAAACCTCAGGTCTACAGACTAGACCTGTAGTTTCCAGCCTGGACAGATCCACATCTAATAATTGCATAGCAGAAGGTTTTGAGATGGGTTAAGCAACTTGATGCCCAACTCTTTCAACTTTTTTTTAAAGCCAGCCTGGGAAAGCAGAAGTGGTGTTTGGGCTCCATGCGACTGGCTCAGCTGTGAATCAGCAAATGATGTTAATAAGAATTTGTGGACTAAATATATTTTTAAGCTGCCTGGCTGCTTGCTCTTGGTGAGATCTCTGAGATTAATGGTTCTGAAATGTTACTTGTGTTTGCTCTTCCTCTGGGATGAATCTGACCTGTGCAAGCACTATTTTTTTAAATTGCCATCCAAGAAGGTACAGGAGTAGAGTGGTTACTTTATTCTTAGTTGTTGGTAATGTATAAATCCACCTGTTACCTTTAGCTGCGATACCCTGCTTCAGTTATCAATGTTTTTTTCCAAGCATTTAAGATTGGTTGGTGCAGGGAGCAGAGTGTGTTGGTTGGTTGGTTTGGTTTTTTTGGTTTTTCAGTCTTTGGTTCTGGGTGCTGGTCTTCAGGTTTGGATCCAGGTCCCAAACGAGGAGATGCTTTTTTCTTGTGTGGATGTGGGCCTAGATTTGCACGTTCTGGTGCAAAACACAGGTCCTGCTATAGGGGAAGGACAACTGTGCCCTTTCTGACCTGAAGGAGAAAGGAATATTTCTGCAGCTGGGGAGTTCAGCAAGCTAAAGGCAGCTTTAATCTGGGTGGGTGGTGTTCAGGAGTGTGTGGGAGCTGCTGAGGCCCCGTCCTGCCCCCACGCATAGCCAAGCTGTCTTTGGATCTCTGCTGACTTCCTGAAGCGGTGCTGGCTGGCCATGGGTCACTTGTTGGGGAAATGGCTGCACATACTCCAGCCTTCCCTACTCCATCCGCCCTGTTAGACCCTGTGCTACCGAGAGGTGTTGCTCTCCTCTGGCTGTTGCTTGGAGGACAACTAAAGGAACTTGGATATACTTGGGGAGATCTAAGAAGAGAGGGGAGTGATGGCTGGGAGTGGGGAGCACATGTGTGTGCCCTAATGTGCAAACCAGGTGCTTTAAAAGCAGTGTTTAAAAACAGTTTCCAGCGGTTGATGCGACTCTGCCTGAAGGAATCCCTTAAAAAGGCAAAGGGCTGTGTGGCATAACAAAGCAAAGCACATAAGCTGCACATAAGATGCATGGTTACGAGTTCCTTCAGGCCCTCAGCTCTTCTGACAAAAATCAGCCTTGGGGGAAAGCAGGTAGCTGATGGCTGGAAAATGAGGTGTAAATGGGCTGCCTGGGGTTGACATTTCCCAAGGTGTGTGGGAACATAGCTGGATCCATCCTCCTGGGCACTGCCAGTTCACCACTCGGTCTTTGCCATCTTCTGGGATTGGCTGCACCCACCATCCTCTGCGTCAGCCATGGGACGTGCCTCCTCCCCACTCCTCCTCTAGGTGTGGAGGCGCTTGTTGGGTTCATAAAGGCAGTTCCAGCTCTGTTTCCACCCTTGAAGGCGGGATTGTGCCCAGTCTCTGGGGAGCCATCTGGAAGAATGCTGTGATGTGATGTTTTTTTATCTGTGATGATGCCCCCTTTGTGGAAATCGTTCAACACCCTATTTAAAAGGGAAATGCTTTAGGAGGAAGTTATGGTGTTGTACAGAGAGAGGAGAGTGGTCAGTGCAATGCGCGTGTATGTGTGTTTTTCTTTTTTTTTTTTAAATTTCCATGAGTTAGAGATGACGATGACTCATGGCTTGGAATGCACTTTAAATCCCTGAGGTACTCACTGCCGCCTACTATCACGTATTGAATTTCTGACATACCGGAGGGATGTCTGCAGAGAAACTCTGATGTGCAATTATAAAATGTTGTAGCTTTATGTTGTTTGCATAGGACCCATTAGCATGGTATAACTGTGAAAATAATGCAGCTTTATTCTTGCTGTTGATTTCCCATGGGCATGGCAGTTAAGCAGCTGTGTTTTATCTCTCTCTAGGATGTTGACACATGTGGACCAACAGTGAGATCCTTTTTCAGCAATGCTGTCTTCATTCCCTCCTGCATTCAGAAGCATCTAGAGAGATTTTGTGCAGAAGGTAGGTTCTGGCATTTCAGCTGGATGGCTCTTCTTTTTCTTCTATATTAGAAAAAAGAACATTTAGATGTTACCAGGGAGAATGGCAACGAGTCTGACAGATACTAGCTTGCTGCTGGTGAGAGAGGGGATTAACCTTAGCTTGGGTTCCACTTGAATAGATGCTCGGGGAAAACATGATAAAATGGAGTCTGGAAGAATGGCTGTATGAGTTGCCTTTGAGAAGCACTTGGCAGTCACAGGACGTGGTTGGCTTAAATGGCATAGATGTTTATTGGTAATAAACCTCTTTTTAAAGAAAACTTGTGCTCCCTGCCTTTTTCTGCTTAGTCAGCATCCTTGTTTATTTAAAATCTTTCAAATAAATAAATTAAACGGGAGAATGGCTGCACAGATTGTGCAATTAACATACTTTTTTTTTGTGCATATTTAAATCTTATGTGGGTCTTCCCCCCCGCCCCTGGTGAATCTTAACCGTGTTGCATTTTATTTGTATTGAAATAAACAGTATGCAGCCTCTGGTACTAGCATAAAATTGTTCTTAGTTTGTACCTCTTTTTGCTCTCTGAACTTTTCATTTGTTTACGTTGCCAAGAGGATTGACATGGAGAACTTGCGTAGCAAAAAAGAGCGCAGATGGGGAAGTAAGCACCTTGTGGTGTTTTGACAAGTAAATTTTAAGAGATTTTATGCTTTTCATGAATATGTGTACCTGCTCCTCCCTTATGCTGTAACCTTTGGCGTGTTGCTTGTGGGTTCAGTGTACAGTCCAGTTCTCACCAGACCTCTTTGTGTGAGTTCTAGAAATGTGTATCATAGTGTTAAATCTGCCTACAAGATTAGTGGCTGAATAGGAGTTTTTTAGTAGACAGGGTGTCAGCCTTTAGACTGACATGTAGTTTTGCATCTCATTATTTTCCTCCGGTACATTCTGCACCACTCATTTTTTTAGTTCCTTTATCAGAAAGGGTGTGTTTAACTCTTCACTCCGCCAGATGTTTCTCTCTGTGGTGATACTGTGGTATAGCAACTTTGCATTTTTGCTGCTGGATGCCAAAACTCAAAAATTACTGATCTTTGCTTTAAGAACAGTGAATTGCCGGGAAGAACAGAAAAAGGATAAATCAGTTTGGATCTGAGACTGTTTGCTTATCAGACTGAAATGTGTTTTCAGTTTCTCTGAATTTATATCTTAGGGTTGCAGCAGTTACACTGAAATCGCAGTGACACCAGCTCTGTATTAACATGAAATATCTTTACCAGAAATCCTTGAAAACTAAGGTTGATTTGAATGCCTTAATTATCTCTTGTTGGGAAATTGGCTCCCGGTGAATTCATTGCTATTCCCCCATGTTGGTTCCCTTCCTGAAGCCCCTCTTCTCAGGATTAGCAGAGCTGAGGGCCAGTCTGGGTAGGCTGCTCCCAGTGCTTTGGCTTGTCCCTCGGTGGGGGATACCTTATTTCCTTGGGAGAGAGCCCAGCACCTTCTCTTGTGCACACCACAGATCGCTGAAGGAACTGTGGATGGGTTTCTCTGGGAACAAAAGCTGCTGTCAGCAGCTTTCATGGAGGAGAGTTTATGCTTGTAGAGGCATTAATTGCAATGTGAATTTGTGTGCCTGTGTTGAGGGAGAACCCCTATGTCCTGAGAGCTTTGCCTCCCTTGCTTTAGATCATAGACTCCCCTCTACAGCAGCCTGTAGGCTGTTGTAGAGGAGAGTGTGTTTCTCTGAATTAGTGGTAACAGCAAAGAAGAAATGCAATCGTTAGCAATGCTAAGGGTTATCTTTGCTCTGTGGCTGAGGCTCTACTCATTTCATTTGCCTGAAGGACTTAAAAGGCTGATGATCCTTGGTAAGAGAGGTGCCCAAGTGGTCATTAATTTCCTGGGCAGGTGAGGGGAAACTGCCTTCAAAACTGCATTCATAGCAAAATGAATCTGTGCAGCTTGCGTCACTAGAGAGCAAGTTATGTCTGTAGATTGGCAAGTAAGGAATGTAGGGAGAAAAATGGGTTTTAAACCTTGTCTGGGAATGCAGCGTTCATGAAAACAAAAAGCTGACTAGCCATGCCCAGGAAAATGCTGTAGGCACCAGGTAATTTTCACTTCTGTTCTGCCAGCACCCCTGTGCAGCCCTTTGTTTTTCCAAATCCAGAGGCTTTGAATCCAAACTGCTGGACAGAGTGAAAATGATGGGAGGATGTTCCTCTGCAAATTATACCTGGGAGTATTTTGCGCAGAATTATTTTAAAATATAGGAGAGGGTCCTCAATCCCTGGTGCAAGCAGAAAGGCAGAGCAGAATCTGAGGGGTGGGTGTGTGTATGCGAGCTCTAAGTGCCTGTGATGTTTGAAGCGTGGCTGCGGGACCTTGGCAAGAAGCTAGCAGGGGAAGCAGTGTGATGGGGGGAGACGGAGGATGGTGATACAGAATGAGGTCCCTGCTGCTCTGTCCCTTAGCATCCTCGCTTCTAGCTGTCTGGGGCACTGTGCTGCCTTTTTGTGTTTCTGCTGGTCCTGCAACTGCAGAAGCCTGGATGGGATGAGGAGTGAATGTTTCTCTCTGTAAAAAGAGGCAGAGACTGATGTTGGGCAGGCGGCTAATATGTCGGAGAGAGGAAAATAGGTGAGGTGAAAGCAGGTGGCATTACAGGGTGCCTACGCCTGAGCTGATGTGAGGCAGGCTGGGGACAGAGGTCTGGTGCACTGGCGAAGCGGTGTCCTCTCTAAACAATTTGTGCACATCACTGAAGGAATGTATGGTGTCCTGTCAAAAGGAAGCACAGGTTTGCTTTGCAGCTGGCTTCTTCTAATGCCCTTCTAGCACTCCCTGCCTTGCCTGCAGCACCTGTGCCATGCTGTGCTGTGAATTTTAGGTACATGTCCACCCCAGCTGTGTAATGTTACAAGGTTTTTCCCTTCCAGAGCCCTGTGCCTTTTTATACGGACACAAATTGGTGCTGAATCTTACTTTTTCTGTGCCCTGTACTTATCAGGGGACTTACTGTGTGACCCATGACATGAGAATTGTATGCCTTGTAAGGGGTGAGTTTGTGGAAACTGACCGAATGCAGAGAAATCTATCCTCGTGTTGGATCCTCCAAAGACTATATTGCAAAACACTTTACAGTGAGTTAGATCAAAGTGATAACACTTCAGAGAGCTGGCTGAGGGCTGCTTTTGTACTGGCAAGGAGAGGAACCCTGTTTGGCAATGTAATGGGGTAGTACAATTGTGGCTTTCCCCTGTCTCAGTGAGTAAAGGCTGCAGGTTAGTGTGGCACTTGTTGCAGTGGCAAGCAGGGAGAGGAGGGAGCTGCTAACAGAGGGGGGGAATGGCATCTCGTAAGGATAGGAGGCAGTTATGGATAAATTGAGTTAGACCTGACAGTCTAGGGCATGAGTGTTTGGAAAGGTACAGAAAGATCCCATTTCAAAAAAGATAGTCTCCTATATAGTGTGGCACTATGAAATTTTTAGTGAAAGTATGGGCCAGTTTTTGTTTGTTGTTTTCCCTCTTTTACAACAGAAACACTAGACACGAGGAACTGTTTGGACATACGTATTTAACTGGGAGGAAAGAGCTGTGACACTGGTGTGGTTGTAACCACAAACTAACTGACAGTTTCCTGCTGCAAGTAACTTTCTATAGATCTAAACCTTGTTCATTTGTGTTTGTCTGTGGTGTTTGAATATCTGAGGAAGATTCCGCTGCTTCTTGTTTTTGACAGTGTCTTTGTAGTAGTAATTTGGGGGATGGTGGCATGAAGAGAGATCATTACAGCACTAATACAAATTCAGGTGAAATCCAGAAGGATTCTATATTTTACAGTCTTTTATAATGTAAAAGTCAAGAAGCAACCCCCTTAAATATGTGTCAGACTGGTTTTGCAATTACATTTGCATGTACAAAGCTCTGTTGACAGAATTATGTGAACCTACCTGCGTGACTGAGACCTCTTTCTCTGATATTTCTGTGGCATCATTACATGCTTCTAACTCTTCTACCTCTTCTCCATCCTTCTCTCCCGTGATGTGTTAAATATCACGGCTGCAAAAATGAGAGCACGTTTTTGCCTGCTGTTCCCATTCCAGCTGGAAAACTTGGACGGATCCTTCCCTTGTGGTTTGTGATACTGTAAATAAAGGCTTGGGAGGTCACACGTTTTCCATCTCAAGCTATTTTGATTCCAGTGCTGGAATGGAGTGGGGGAAGGGAGGAGAGAACTAAAGGAGGAAAAAAAAAAAAAAGGCAAAACCCCAAACTGTTCTGGCTTATTGTGGGAAAAAGAACTCATTAATGCCAAGGGAAAACAATTGGAAAGAAGGCCTTTACAAAGAAGATCTAGTCTTTGACTAAAGCTAAGACTGAGAGAATTAGAGCCAAAGATTTCAAAGGAATCTTCTATTAACCTTAGAAATAAAAGTTATATACAAAGTAGAGGCCCTGAACACCAAACTCTTATGATCTGGTGCTGTTCCTGGATGGTTCTGAAAAATTTGCTGTCTGTCTTTAAAGGCATATTGGCATGACTCTGTAAGCGTATTGGTGAGTAATTTTACCTATGTCCATATGAATGTGGTGGTTCATATGCTTAAAATGTCAGTTAAGTGGGCTTTTAAATATGGAGTTGAGAGATTTTGGTAGTTGGTCTTACTGTCTGTGATGCATCTTGTGGTGTGGCTAGCCTGAGTTAGTGCTTACAGCCCAGGGCAGTACGTGATGGTCTGGGGCACAGCGGGTGGACGAAATGCATGCACACTCACTTGAGATAAGTGATAGAGGTCTGCCTTCTGAAAACCAGCACAGAACCACCATGTGTTGCGGTGGTTGTTAGTGCTGTTCATGGCTGGTGTCCTACATCTGGCAGGCCTGGTCTCCTCAGCTGTGTCCCTTTCCACGTTGGTGTTTGAGCCTTTGTTCACAGAAAGCACTGCTTAGGTTTAAACTTATATGAAACATCTTTGCTTTTGATATTTGTGTAATCCTGTCTTGGATTTACTAAGAAATGAGCTCAGAACAAGGTCCATTGGGCTTTACTACTGGGTGGTGATATGCAGAGTATGATTAATATTGGCTTACAGTGGAGAAGCTAACAGTTTGCTGGCATCTCTGTCAGTTGCTTTCGAGTTTTGAAGAGGCCTTTTCCTGGTAAAGACTTTTTTGTTATTTTTTTTATCAAAACAGGATACAAAATGTGAATGTAATTTATCACTACAAAACTCACATTGTGCCTTGACACTAGAGGTGTATTTCTTTTTCCATAAACTGTTATATTTATAGATGTACAGCAGGAACAAAAGAGACACATTCCCCATCTAGATGTTAATCTCTGCACAGGATAGTCTTTGGATTCAATAACTTTTCTTCCTTGATCTTCTTTTGCATTTTTTTTTTCTTTAATGGGCACATGACATATGGACATAAAAAATAATGGCCCAATTTCACCCCTGCTGTAGCTCATTGACGTCACTAAAGCTACAGCAGGGATGACTTGGCCCAGATTCTTTAAAAATAAGACCTGATGAACAACCCCTCATGGAAAAGCTCTCTAGAGAAGGTTGTCCTGAGCATAGCATAGAGCAGATGCTATGCAATTCATTGTGACATTCGATAAAATTGATGTTAGCACCTTTCCTGTGAGATGGAGGTAGGACCCTTCCTGGAGGGAACAGCAAGGCATGTGGTTGCAGACCTGCTTTTACCATACCTTAATAGTGGGGTGGTGAGGGGCAATTAATGAAGTAAGGGAAGGCCACTTAAAGTAGAGGCAGATCTGGGTGGAGGCATGACTTGCTTGGAAGTTGTCAGATGTTTTCTCTGCCTGAGGACTGGGCTTGCATGTGGCGAGCCAAAAGATGGAATATGCCGTAGAAATGATCTGTGGAAAATTGTTGCCTTGAGCGGTTTTTTAGGAAGGTGGTTTGTATCTGTTTTGTCTTTTTGTACTTTTTCCTTGTTGCTACCCAGAGGTAGCGTCCTCTGCAGCATCAAAGTATTGTCACGCAAAGATTAGCCATCTGAACACGGCAGCTCTTTCTTCCCTGACATAAATTTAGGGGCACTCCCAGGTTCAGTACCTCAAGGTGGGTTTAAGCTGCAGTTGCTTTTGCAGGCTGTGTTGCCCTCTTTGTAACTTGGCATACAAATAGAAATTACAGGGAATATAGGTGAAAGAAGGCAATACAAATCCTGGTGAAAATAGTAGATTTAACCTTGATTTCAATGTGCAGTCTGAATTAAGCTGAAATATACTTTCAGATCTGAACAAACTGAAAACGGAGACAGATGTGGAAGGTTCTCAATACTTTTACTAAAATAGTGGTAGTGCTTCATGGATGGCAGTTCTGAAAATCTTTACGCTAACTTTCAAAGCGAGTGTTTTGCTTGTACTTATTCGTAACTGCAGGAAGAAACACCCTTTAAAGAGTAGTCAAAGCCCTTAAGCTGTATCTGTAGTGGGTGAATGCTTGATCACTCTTTGTATAGCCAGTGTTCATTGCCTAGGGCATCTTTAATTTAACTGAATTATTGGTTCTTGGTGGTAGTAACTGTATCCGTCCAAGACGGGATCTCTTGCAGTGAGTCCAAGAAATCAGTTCTTTCGATGCCAGACCCTTCTGGACCATTGAACATAACTGCAAGAACACATAGTTCCCAAGAAGGAAAATGCTTACTGGGTTTTTGGTGACAGCTGAAGCTGACTTGGGAGAGGGAAAGATGGAGCGAATAGCACTTTTGTCTCCTTATGAGAGGATGTTCATTTTAAGGGAGTTTAAGTTGGAAAGTTTTTTGCAGTCGAAAGCCAGAATAGTGTCAAAGTGACATCGACTAGTATAAATAGTGAAGGGAGAATTAGATCTTTAAAATATATTCAGTCTGTTGATCAGTCATCCAAAACTCTGCTGGTAAGACAGGGAAAGAAATCTGGGTTTAACCTGGTAAATGTCCTTCTAACGGTGGAAAAAGTCAGAAAAAAAAGAATTCATGATATCCAGAGAGACCATGCCACGGCTGGCAGCAGACTTCTAAGGAAGAGTATTAATGCTAGTGGAAATAGAGAAAAGGTAACGGAAAACTCTGCAGCCTTAAGGGCTTTTGGAAGCAAAAGATATTTGATGTAATGGAGATATGGATGATGTTAGCTTCTTTTTATTACATAGAATACACCCTTATCTGATGAAGCTATCCTGCTTTGAGATTCTCTTCCCTTGATTGTCTTCCCTCATCCATTTCAAGTTTCCCTATGTCATTGTGGGTGGTCTTGTTTAGGGTCTAATCTCACTTCTGCTGTAGCCAAAAGCAAAACTTTACAGATTTGAAGACAACCTGCCCTAGGACTTCAGGTGGAACCCCTACCAGCTTTCTCCAACCAGACTGATGAGCAGCATGGGTTGAATATTTACACCACATCCAATAAATACTTTATTATTGGAGAGAAGGGTTGAAGAGAAAATTGTACCTGAGTAAGAGAATGTATGAAAATCCTTAAATTGTGTATCTTTTTGACTGACCCATAGCAGTTATTTTCTAGCAGCAGGCTACCTTATGTTGGGTCTTAGTGGAGCACAGGAATGATTAATTTCTGAGGTGTATGGTAGAGATCCTTGCCTTATTATTAAGTGTTTCTTTTGGCTGAAAATATGATTTTTTTGGGGGAAGGTGTAAGAAGTGTAATGGGCAGTTGCACGCCGTCTGTGCATTAAACAAAGCACATACATGCCTCTAAATCAAGGCCAGCTTCCCTTCTGAAGGCTGAGGGGAGCCCATCTCACGCAGTACTCTGAGGCAGTGCTGGGAAATTACATGTTACAGCCAAGTTTTGGTTTATGTCCTTTGAAACATCAGTGCATGGATGTGCACATTACACAAATGTCCCCAGGGTATATGTAGGTTATCAGTGAGATAACCTTCGCTGAGCCCTAGCGCTAAAAGTGTTTTGATGGGTGTGACTGCATGGCTGTGAGCACTTCTGATTGCATCTCATCGTTACAGCATCAAGTGGAAACTCTCCAAAAACTACCAGTTCTCACTGAGGCCTTACGTTCTGCAGTACAAGTTTGCATTGATCTCTGCACACGGGCTTGCTGGCTGTAAGTGGAGAAGAAGATGCACCAGCAGATATATTGACAGACTCTCATGTATCCATTTTGTTTATGAAGAATGTTGTGTTGAGATCAATACGCAGGTCAGGAGCGCTCCGACTATCTAAAGAAAATCCTTGGACTGTGCTATACCTGCATCATCCCAGCAGTTGTTTATTAAAAAAAAATTAAAAGGGGGATGCAAATACCATATTTTTTCAGATCAGAAAGGAATTTGGGGATGGAGCCCTAGAGAAAAGGGGAACTGTTCTGTGCTGAGGGAGAACTTTGGAGATTTTAATCTATTCTGGATGATTTAACTGTTAAGCTCTAGAGCAATAGACTCACTTCAGCTCATCACCTACTAAGTGCTTAGGTTCCACTGAGTGCTCTTAAGTCCTATACAGGCCCATAAGGTTCAGTTATGTCCTTAAGAGCTCATGGACAGTAACAAAGAGCAAGGAAAGGGAAACTTTCTGACAGCACTATTTGTGTTTATAAAAGAACTGTCTAAGAAAATAACCTTGAAATTAATTTGAGCTATTCCCTTGATCAATGACTCTAGTTTGTCTACTAATTCTTCTGTACATAGCTAGAACACAGTCTACCAATAAAAGTTCTTTTTCTTCCCTTTTTTATTATTTTGATATTTATTTTGATGGATTATATTTCTAGGTAACTGTTGAAGGTTATTTCTGGGAAATGCTGCCAGAATGCTCATTAACATGTGGCTAGACCCAGGTAGTGTCCCTTTTGAAAATCTGGCTGTTCTGTGCATCCTCAGTGAGGGGCAGTGACTGTGCTGAAGTGTGCAAGTCCTCCCGGTTCCCTGCCCATGCTGGGCCTGGAAATAACTCTGTCAATAGTAGAAATGTCACAGCAGGAATGACTTGCTGGATGTGCCCAATTCCATTTATCTAATTGAGCTGTGATCTTGGATTTAACATGCTGTTTCATAGCTAAGATAAGAGGCACATGAATTAGATTATTGTTGGGGAAAAAAACAGAGGTGCTGATATAAATACTTCTGTGAGAAGTTCAGCAGAGTGTTAGCAAGTCTTTTTATATTTATGAACAGCAGTGGTCAAAGTAGTATCCTGCAAAAGATGCTTTGCACATGATACTAACTCCAGTCATTAAAAAAGCATGAATCAGATTAAGTAGTGTAGGGCTTCTTTTATTTGCCTTTGAGTCTTCAGATGTCAGTGCAAGCTTTTATCAACAGCTGTGCTGGCAAGAAGCTGCCATGTGAAATGGAAGCAGAGAATGTGGGCAGAGATGCTCCTGAGTGGCTTGGGGGCTCCCCAGCACCCCAGGAGGTTACTGCCACACAGGTCCTTGCTGCTCAAGGGTTGTAGGAGCGCTCTTGTCCCTTTTGTGGCTGTGTTAGCAGCAGCCAAGGGTGTCCCTGTGGTTTGTGGAGCTGAGGTGTTCAGCAGAGGGACAGTCACATGGAGGGTGGAGGTGGGTGCCCAAGCATGCTCCTGTCTGTACATGAGACTCCTGGATAAAAAAGTGCAGCACCTGAGCACTAGCAGAAATATTACAAGTCTTGTGATGTCAACTAACTGTTGACTGTAAGGTCTCTCAGACAGTTGTTTGATGCTGTTCTTTCAGGTGGACTTTTAAAATACTACTTCCCCTCCTTTCTGGTTGTTTCCTGGGTGGGTGGAGCAAACTTCTTGAGCCATTTCTCTTTGTTTCAAGTCAGCCTTTTGGTCTGTGCTCTACATTGCTTTGAGCACCCTCCTGTTTCCTGGGGTTCAGGGAAGAGGCCTGAGGGAGGTACAGCAATGACAAATGTTAACATCTCGAAGTTTTTAATATTTTGCATATCAAGCATACATGTAATCTGTTGTAAACTGATTTTGGTGTTTTGTGTCAGAGGCAGCGATAAGCAGTTCTCTCCCTCCCTGTGTTCTGAGGACACAGATGCTCAATCTTGGCCTGGTACCAGTGATTTTGTTGTGAGGAGCCAGAAGCAGCAGGGCATGGAGGGTGTCCATTCACAAGGTCGTGGTGGGTAGCACGCTACTGCTCCGCAGAACTGAACTTCCGATAACCTGGAGAGAAGGGACTCTCCCAGCGCTCTGACTGTGCTGGAGGAACTTCTTAGTGCTCACTTAGGGCGGATGGCTGTTTTCCACAGGTGGTGGTCAGGGACAAAGGCGTATTCCCTGGACAGGATTGCAGGAAGTTCAGGAGGTGGGATGGCAGGAAGCAATTTCATGATCCCAGGCTACTACTGGTGGAAAAACTGCCCTTGCTTTTAGATCTGTGCTTGTTCTGTGTTGGCAAGGATTGTGTTTAATTTAATGGTGTTTTCAGTACAGTACCTGCCGTCTCTGTAGACAGCTGTACTTAGTCTTATTGTTCTGTTTACTAGTGATCAAGGCCGAGCTGAAGAAGACAAGGATCCAGGTACTTGGGAACTGGGCAGTGCTTTATGTTGTCTTTTGTAATGGACAGAGTTGAGACGGCGTGTGGATCTGCTTCCTTGAAGACCTAAAACGTGTTTTTATTGACCCTTCAGGCTTTGTGAAATCACAATGGAAGAACATAGCAAACCCATTGGGAAAACTTCCCCACTTCTTAGTGTTGTCTTAACAGCTGCCTCTTAAGAGTTGAAATAGCTACCTGTGCCATTCTCTTTCCTTTATTTTAAATCAAATGGCTCTGTTGTTGCCAAATCTCCTGTTGCTGGTAGCTCTGGGAGGTACTCTGCCCAGCAGAGACTTGTTGATGTGCTGGTGTTGCATCTTCTGTGCTGTGACTATCTGGCAGTGGCCTTCAACTCACAGAAAAGCAGGGTTTGAGTAACTTTACACAAGCAGCCTTTCATAATTCTGCCTGCTATGCTAATTTAAGGGAAAGCAGCAATTCTCTAGCTCCTTTTATGAATGCCATCATGCACACCCTGGCTGTCCCACCCACCAGCTTTCCTTGCCTGTGAGTCTGCCTCTCTGCTTCTACTGTATTGGGGGCCAGTATGAAAGTGGAGTTTGGTTGACTGCATGCTGCCCACTGGTTTTGGCAGCCTTGAGGCTGAGTGAGTGCTGAGGTGTCACCTGGGCTATTCTAACTAACCCCTGAGCTAATGGATGCTGCTTCCTGATGTAAAAGCAGATGAGAAACTCGGGCCAGGGGCTAAGCTATATCAAGCTGCACTTGCAGAGGTTAAGCTGATTGCAGATCTCCCATAAAAAAATCTTCCTGTATTAATAAATAAATGCTTGCAATAGTTGCTTTATTATAGTGCATGAAAGCTTTCAGAAAGAAAAATTTCCCGAATGAGCCATTTTTGCAGTCTCTGCTGACTTTTAAAGATTGGTGTCATTAATTGAATTCTGCCTCTTCCATTAGAATGGAGTGTGTGGTCTTCACTGCCACGTATGGTTGAAGCACTTGAAAGAGTGTAGGAAGAGATAAAATATTCAGAGCTACTTGCATTGCTTCTATGGCAGTCGGGTTAGCGGGTTGTTTTGGGGAGAGTAGGCAGCCTTTCAACGTGGCTGTCTTTATACATGGGGCTTTGAGAGTGGGAAGGTTTCCCCACTGAAGCTCATGTAGCGGTTGTTGGTTGGCTGGAGAGACCTGGCTAGGTGTCTGCTGCTGGCTCCTTCCTGCAAAATTTTTCTTAAAAGAAAAATACATTGCCTATATGTTACAAGTAGCTGGATTCTTCTTTCTGCAGGGAATGATGCTTGTTGGAAAAAGATCTCACCTAGTCCAAAGCATTGTGCATGTAATAATTAAGATCTACTTATTTTCCACACTTGATTGGTGGGCAGACAATAGCTTGTTCTTTGAAACTGTGCTTTGTCTTTTGAAAATAATCTTTACCATGTTACATAAATGCCTTATTGCAGCCCGCCCTTATTAGCCACTGATTAGAGGGTCCTTTGTGAAGTGTTGTCTGTTTCTGACATTATTTAATTAATATGGAATCAGGAAAATTCCTATGGAAATGAAACAGGAGCAAATTTAATACCAGATAAATGTGTGTTCTGGGCTATGAAGGTGAACATAAAACTAATTTCTTATTGGGACCACTAGAAGAACAAACACATCTACAGAGACAAGGTTGTATGCCTCAGCTAGAAATGTATGTTTGTGGATATAATTAAACTTCAGTTAATAACATATTGTCCTCAGTCTTGGTGAAGAACTGTATTTGGGCTGTGGCTACATGTCCAAAGCATTTTTACAAGCTCAGCTTCTTTGTACAGCATGGTCTAGAGCTTTCAAAGCACTTGCACTTCTTGGGTGGCTGGCTTGCATTTCAGCTCATTCCTGACATAGCTTGGAGAGCATGATGAACATTTCCTACAGACGGATGATGGAGAAATGGGCGACTGTCCCTGTCGCTGACCTGCTGTAGGAGGCAGTGGGCGAGTTGGAGAGACAGTCCTCAATAGCAATGCTTGAGGAAGGGTGGAGTGTGAAGGTGATACTTCATGATTCACTTTTTGCATTGCAAATCCTGTTTTGTAAGTAAGCTGCTTCAACCGATGCATTAAATCATTTAATATATCTCAGAGCTTTTCTTCACCCTGGAAAAAAAACCCAAAAGACGATCAGTGTTTTTTAAAGCTCTGTACCGAATGTTATATGATTAAGTTGTAATTTTGAAGTGACGCATTTGGGCATATAATTTTCAAGGCCATCTTTGGTTTCAGGGATCATGAATACTGGTTCCAGCCGTAATGAAGTGCTGTGGTACTTACTATGTTCCTATCATTGTGTGTGTCTTTTGTTTAAATTATTAAATCACAGTGGCTATGGCCTTAATAATGTGGTTGTTTTATGTCTTAGAATAGGGGAAAATAATTTTGTTTGGTTGGAATAATGTAATTGTAACATGCCTCTGGGTTTGAGTTAAAGGGGGAGGTGGTGCATGTGGCTGGCAAGACAGTGCTGTTCTCGTGATGACTTTCTGCAGCAAATTCCACTGCCATGGAGTGGCAGCATATTTGTTTTTACTGGAACAACTTGTGAGCAAACACTGGGATCTTTATGACGACAAGTAAAGCACTTGAAAAATAGAGGCTATAAAATCCCGCTTGTTAAGGGTAGCAACATGTGTAATTGGCTCAGTCAGGTGCATCTCAGGGGAGGAGGTATAGATCTGAGATCTGGCCATGCAACTGCCCGAGCCATTATAGGCAAAACATTTAACTTCTTTGCACCTCTGAAGGCCATCTGTAGGGTAAGCAGCTGTCTGCCTGGGTGGTTTTATGAGTCAAAATGCTAGAAAGGACTTGGAGATCCTCTGATGCAAAATGCTTTACAGATAAAGTATTTATTTCCCCTTTCACAGGGAAAAGATGCGTGATGGTTTCTTGAATCAGGATGACTGCACCAATTCAGATATAATTTGATAAATGAAGTATAAAGGCCCAGTGAATGACCTTCTGTAAAATACAAGAGTGCCTGAACCATTTGTGCTTTAAATCTTGTTCCACATCATTGTATTTCCTGCTCGTGCTGTTCATTAGTCTCCTGTGCCCTGTTGTTTTTGGGCTGATAATGGGTAGCTAAGTGGGGCACTCTGAAAAGAAAATTTCTGTATAAAGTGGTGTGCTTTTCTTTGCATAAAGTGTCTTGTGGATATGGGGCAGAAACCCTTCTATTCTCCCCTCTTTTGTGTTTGTAGGTGGGCCCTGAAATGTGTTAGTGCTCTTTACATATCCCTTCAAAGTCCAGTTTAAGGCATCCCTTCCTCCCCATGAAACCTTACACTTCTGGGGCTGCAGCAGACTGTGGTTTCTTTCCAAATGAATCATGAGGGTTTTACAAGCTGTAAAATTTATCTGGAGAGCTTAAGGGTGTGACCAGCTTACAAGCATGGATGTAGTAGTTTGGTGGTTTCTGGCTTTCTTTTTCTTTCCTGGTTCGGGTCTGAATATATTCTGCATATCTGTTTGATGCTTTTGATTTCCAGCAGGATTCTCCCCCTGCCCTCCTTCAGACCACAATCCCAGGCTCTTGCTGCGGCTGCCTGCAGAGCTTTGCTGGGACTCCCTTGAGGACTGGGTGTAGGAAGTGATGAAACTTTATTAGTCTATGTAAACTTTTTATGAGGAATAAGCTTATGCATTTGGAGGGCAAAGGTTGCCCATCTCTCTGGCTGGGCTTCACTTAAGGAACATGTATCTTGTTCCCTGCCTCACCAGCTCTTTGCCCAGCCCCAGGGCTGTTGCCCTGTTCCCTGTGGAAGCTGATTAGACAGTCCAGCTTAGTCCAAGCCACTTCTCTCCAGATCAGTTTGATCTCCTGATGTTCCCTGTTGCAGAGTGTGGTGCAAGAGCACTGCAAAGGGGACCGTGGGTTGGGCAGTGCTTGTTCCCTCAGGCTCCTCACTGTGCCTGGTGAGCTCTTCTGGCAGTGGAGTCTTACAGCTGGGTGGCTTTGCATGCTCGTGTGTGCTTGCCCTGCTGCAAATGCAGCGCCGAGGTATGTAACGTGTGGTCCTACCCTGTCACTACCTGGACTTGGAACGTGCGAGCAGTCCTGGGGTGAGCTGGCATGTCTTCTCCTGTCTCTGCGTGTGGACTGGGCTGGGAAAGTCTGAAGTCAAGGGTGTTTCCAGTAGCTTTGACCTCTGGGTAGGAGCCTGTGAGTTGCAGTCCTTGCACAGTGTCACTGATAGCTCTTCCTGGGTTTCTGCAGGCATCCCTCTGTTCTCACTCAGCTAGAAAGCAAGCTGGCTGCCCCAAAGAGAAACATTCTCTAGAGCAGGGCACTGGCCAAGAAATCTGGAGCTGGCAGAGAACAAACCAAGCAGGTAGGAACTGTCAGGAGCTCTGGGAAATTAGAGGGCAATCTTTTCCTTTTCTTTTTTCTTTTTTTCTTTTTCTGGCATGTGCCAATAGTAGGTGGTTGAGAAGGGGAATACCTGACATGGTGTGATGGAAACTTACCCAGCTGCCCTGACAGGATCCATTTGCCAGGAGCCTTTGGACCTATTCTTCTTGATGTAAATTAAATCAAATAAAATACCTGTTACTATAAATAAAACTAAATTAATATGATTACTTTGAGTCTCTAGATGCACCTTACATGGTCAGCATTTGTTCCTTTCTACCTCTGCAGGCCATTAGTGGAGAAAGGGGACCATCAGTGTGCACAGACATCAGCCAGGCAGCATGAAGGCTCATAATAACTTTCTCCTATGATAAAAGAGATACTTTTATGGTCTGAATATTTTATTTTACTTTCCCCCTGGTGAGAGAGAATTACTGGTGATGATAGTTGGTAGACTAGCTCCTGTTGGGAAGCACTGAATGAAGGAAGGATTTATTGAAGGAAATGTCTGGCAAATACCTTGATAAGCACTTTTTTTCCTTATTTAAAGAGGTTGTTTATAACTTAGAGACCATTAGCACCCAGGAGGTAATTTTGTTGTAGCAGTACCTTATTGAATGAAAGCTTGGTAGTCTGTTTCTGGATGGAGGCCTCAGGAAGAGCCCCTGGATAATAATGTACCTAAGCTTCCCCCCTTTCCTTTTTTGCTCAGAATGAGGTTGGTGCAGCTCCTTCACATGTAGTTTAAAGAACAGCTTGGTGAAGCATGTCAGCATTTGAATTATGCTTTTCATTTACTGCAGCCAATTCTAGTACTCTCACCCCTAGGGTTTCTAGAAGGTTTCTTGAAAAATCTTCCCCTCCCACCCCCTGCAACCCAGAGACAAAAACCTGAGAGCTCCTTTGTATGCTGGCTGGCTGCTTTGCCTCTCTCACTGATTCTGTGAGAGAAATTCTGTGATTTTTGCAAAGGATACTAAAATTGAGGGGGGCAGGACTACACCATAGAGAGTCCTGGTCAGGTTACTGCCCACAGCTCTCCCTGTACTAGGGAGCAGTCAGAACTCATCAGTGTAAAACCTTCCACACACCAAGGGAGTAAACAACACAGATTAACTGGTAAGGGATGCTAAGCACTCTGCATCCCTTATGTGAAGTGGGTTTTGTTACTTCTGGCTTGAATGCTGACCTAATACTAAATCCTTTATTTAAACATACTGCCAAATTTCCCCCAGCATAGCAGTTAAGAGATGGGGGGAGAGGTGTATGGCAAAAATTGGGTATGGCAAAGATTGAGGATTGTTGCTAGAACAGAGTACTGGTTTGATTTAAAATAATATTTCTTGTGCTCAAAGAAAGGGTAGCGTGTTCCCAGTTACCTCCACCCTAAAATCTTTTGAGCTGTTGCTGCAGGATGGCTAACGCAAAACCTCTTTTGGTGGAAAAAAAGGTGAGGAAGGTCATGTGTATTTTGCTTCTTCCTCCTCTTACCCTCCCTCCAGTTAAAGCATGTTTGGGCTGGAGTGCACTGAGCTACCCAGGTGCAGAGGATATTATGGATTCTCCATATTGCTAGGCCTAATTTTAGCTACACTCTGCATGGTTCATGCCAATACTCACCCACTTGCATTTGCACTTTTGGTAGCAGTCATTACACAGTGTGAGCTTCGCACATGTGCAGCTCCTCCTGGAGCTCAGCTGGCGGCAGCAATTTGTATTTGCCACAATAAAATAGTGGGGTTTGCGTGGGTAAGGGACTAGTGGGAGGATGTTCACATCTGTGAACGTGTCCCTGCTGTGCTGTGCTTGTTTGCAGCCAATTGGTTGGGAGGAAGGGGAAGAGAGATCTGTAATTCCCTTCTGCTTTTCATTGAAGTGGAGAAAAGGCTCTGCATTGCATGTTATGTTCTCTTGTGCACTTTCGCTGTGAAAGAACTCCCAGCCCAATTTGTCAAGGCAGAGACTTGACGTGAGTCCAAATGCACTTGACAATAGTCTCTCTGCTGTCAAAACCTCTCCACCTTCTGTGATAAAAACAAAGCTCCCAAGTAACACTCCTCTCCTTCCTTCTTGCGGCTTTTAGGAAAGACTTGGCATCCCAGAGTTGTTCTGGGTAGGAAGTTTTTTACTGTATTCAAAACACTTATCCATTTTGCATTTAAAAATCTGACAGAGTAGCACGTTCAAAGCAAGGTAGCCACAGAGAAATTATTTGGATTTATGCTTTCTTTAATTGGGCCACAAAAGATTTTATTTACTGATAGTGTCCAAAGGGAGCTGTCAAAATATTGCAGAAAGAGTAAATGTGTCCATTGTGGTAATGTGCTTTTGATAAATGTGTTATGGCATAGTTATGAAGTGAGGAAGAAGCCTTAATTACTATTATGAAGCCATTAGAGTCAAAAGCATCAATCTGAGCTCTTGTTGCAATTGTGTTTTATATTTCTTCACCGAAGCCTTCAGCACCAAAAAAGTGTGCTTGTTTTGGAAGATAATTTATGCCTTTTATTTCCTTTGCCTTTCTAAAATGGTGCAGAAATGACAGCAGGTACTTGAATATGATAGCAGTGAGCTCCACAGATTCATATGAATAAAAAATACAACCTTTACACCAAGCACGTACTGCTCCCATTGGCAGGGAAGCCAATGCCGTATGATCTGCTGACTCTTTGCTCCTGTTACCCGTACCCACATAGCATAAGAAAGGAGAATCAATTCAGCAATATCTTATTTAAAAAAAAATAATGTGGGGAGAGGATTGGTTTCCAGGAGTCTTGTGTAAAGCTTCTCTGGGGTTAGGGAAAGAGAAAGGCTGGCCTTGGAAACTTATTAATGAAAATTGCTTTGGGGGATCAGTCAGTGTTATAACCTACACATGGGGTCAACAAATTATCTGTCCCTGGAAGCCTTGGCTTTTCACATCAGCAGTCCCCCACAGCACAGCACAGAGCCCACACTATCTTGCTTGGGTCTTTCTTGACAACAACCACAGAGCAAATTATTTGGTGCTGACTATTATACCAAAAATGTGTGTATGGGGTCCCAGCCTTAGGACCGGCCTAATGTTGGGGGCCTGCTGAAGAGGGGAATGCCACGATGAGGCTGAGGTGAGGGGTGGAACTAGGTGAAGACTTGGGGGTTGTCCCTTGCTTAGCCCATGGCCCCAACTGTGCAGAGTTGTTAACATGCCCCTGCCACTCCCTACACTGCTTATCAGCTGCCAGAAAATTAGGCCTAAACTTATGTCAAGAGCCTAGACAGAACACCCTGGGGGAAGTATTTAAACCAAATCAAGAAGCTGTCACCCACTTGCAACTAAAGACTAATCACAGGCACAACTCGTGGTTGAGGGTTTAGTTGCGTGGCTCCTTTAAATTATAGAAGAGTGAATGTTTTTGCTGAACCATGAGGCCTTCCTCCCTCTTTGCCCCTCATTTATCTGCCCAAACAGCCCCTGTTCAGCTCCAAGAGTCATAGAAGGGTGTGCTGTGGCGATTAAGACTCTGGGCACAAAGATCTGTGGGGACTAGGGGCTTCACACCAGCTATAAAATTGGAGCATGGGAGTAACTCGGTGGAGCTCCCTCTCAGCTGGTCTGAGATCCCTACCACCTTTGACCTTGCCGTGGACTACTCGAACACTGAAGAGGTAGTATTCCCCTTCTCCCAGTTTTCAGTATTTTGCTCTACCAATTTCTGTTGTGTTATGTATTGGGCTTACTATATAGGTTAAAATAACTTGCTTAAGGACAGTGGAAAAAAAATAAAATTGTGAAATATATTAGCTGCCTCACATCTCGTCAGTGGAGTGTGTTAACAGTCAGAATCCATCTCACTGTGGATAACAATGGGGAACAGTGCATGACAGTGTGCAAAGAAGTAGTTTAGTTTTCTGGTGTTTATTATCCTTTTTACCTTTTAAGTTATTCAGAGAAACTGTTTAATGCTCAATCACCTGGTTTTAGTGCTTTGTAGATGTTCTTTGACTCTCTGGTACTGCATTATTTATAGCAGATATTAATTTAATAGAGTGAACTTTGTTACCCTTCAGGATGTAAGCATCCTAATTTAAAAAGCAAAACTGACAAAAGTGTAGTTGTAAATCAAAGGTTAACAGGCATGGTGATGTGAAGGAATTGTTTGCTCAGTTGTTAAATGGATACTGTGCTGCTTTTTTAAATGGAGTATTTCTTTAATGACAGGAAAGCACAGTACAAGTTGTACCAGTATGAGAAAGGAGAAATGAACCTTACTTATCAGTGTTTTGCTAAAGCTGATTGCTTAAAATAATTTTAGTCGCAACGTGGTAGCACTGATGCTTTTTACAGCAGCTGTGGAAAGCCACTGGTTGCTTTGGGGCCCCATCAGCAATGCTGTCAGCTGCCTCTGGCCTCTTCACCTTCACATGGGGTTCAAGCTGGCTCTCACTTGTCCTCAGGTTGGGCTCTGACCCTTGGCTGTTTCTAGAGAACAGTGAGGCCATTTGCTCATAAGCTTTTGGTTAAGAAGGCACCAGTTGAAAGAGCCCTTCCAGAGAATAGACGTAGCCTTGGTGTACCAACCTCCCAGTGCAGTCAGCCTGGGAGGATGGTGGCCTTCATGTCTTGCATTGTGGGGTCTCTGAGTCTCAGGCTATGTTGTTCATGCTGAGTCTGAGATTCAGCCTCTTCAGTCGACATTCAGATAATTTTAGAGATCTCGAGAATGTCAGCTCAATATGTTGGAGCAGATTTGTCCTTTTGCAAAAGTGTTTATCTTTGCTGTGGGACAAGGTCTGGCGGGGTTTATGAAGGCCTTGGTCTTAGACTGTGTTTCTGGTTTGATTCAGTTATCCATAATTTAAAAAATAAAAGAAGGCAACAAAAACCTCCAAACACCCCCCCCACCCCATTCCAAGGCTGTGTGTTTTGGTGGGTTTTTTTTTTTGGTGATCCCCCCCCGCCCCATGCTTTCAGCATACTGAGCTGGGGAAGGTGATGATGATAAATATTGCCACCTTGTTTCCGAAAGCTGTTGGGTAAAATTGCTCACTGCAGCATCTGAAGCATTACTGGAAATACTCTGAACTGTTATAACAACATCTCTGGTGTATTTTTTTTTCTCTTCCAAAAGTCTTTCCCTTCCCCCTATTTCTGGGTAGAAGACACCGATTAGCAGGGAGATTCAGGTGTCAGCAAACGTGCCAGGCTCTTGAATCATGCAGCAGATAGTGAGTGCTGAGATGTTCCCCTTCCCTTCAGATGGCAACATTAATTCTCAGAGTGCAGTGGTAGTGCTGCTGCAGTTTTCATTATGTTTGTGTATTTCCAAACTTGAAATGCTTTGAGTTAAGATGTTTGTCCTGATTGACTGTTACAGGCTTTGGTGTTCTAAAATTTGGGTTTACTTCTTGAAGTCTGGCATATGGCATTTAAAATTCTTGGAGCACTGTAGAGTGACAACACTCCAGATTAAACCTAAGCACTACTACTCCTAAGGAGATAGGCTAAGTATTTTTTCCTCTCCGGAGTACTCTACTCTGAATAGCTCTGCAATTAGAATGGACATATCTTGACTTGGTTAATCTAATACCTGTTATTTCCTTTTTGTTTCAAAATTGAGTAGTTTGGGCCAGTTCATGCTTGAGAGATCTAATTTAAATGAAGTTGTTCACAGCTATAAGCTTGTAGATGTATTAATTGGTTAACATGAAGCTCTGAAGAACTGCTTGAAAAGTCCAGAGAAATTTATCAAGATGAATCTCCCACTTTCTGTGTCTGGTCCTGCCCAGGCACGGTTGTGTTGGGTTGTCATCATTCTGGCCGGTCTCACTAGCTTTCAGCATAGCCCATCCTAAACTGTGTGTATATTTATTTATTCGAAGGATTTGAAGTTGATGTCTAACTTGCAGTCTGGTGCTGTTCCATGGTTTTCTGGTTTGTTAAAACTTTCACCAGAAGGTGCCTGGAATTACTGCAGGGGTATTGCTGGATTTGTATTTCCACTGGCAGGTTTGAGGGCAGGTGCACATGTGGTGGGGGCAGCCCATCTTGTCCCTGCCCCAGTGAGGGGATTTTAGCCAGTTCAGCTCTGTCCCTTGCAGAGTTTCCTGAGAAGTGTTTCACCCCAGCTACACACATGCATTAGCAGATGCTGAATCCAACCATTTGTCTTCAGGCATTTGGGGCATACGCCAACAGAAAATGGCACAGAGGATGAAAAGCAAATTGGCCTTCTAAAATCCTTTCAGCTCTAAGCATTACAGATATAATTAGAAACACAGGCAAGGATTATTATCCTGTAAGTGCCTTTCTAGTCTGTTCTGCTTTTGTAACCTTTCTTTCTTCATCTGTCATTCTGCCTTGCTGCATTGTTTCTCCTTGCAGCCTGGCGTCCCCACCGCCATGTCCCATTGCTGCCTTAGCGCTTTGCACCGAGTCTGTTTGCTTTTCGCCTCTATTTACGTCATAGCTGTTGTCTTTTGGCTCTGCATTGGTGTTCCTGTGAAGCCACCATCATTCAAACAAATAGGTAGTTCTTATTGCTGCAAGAAAATGAAGAGCAACTCTGCAACTGCTATCTCCCCAGCTCCCCAGGCTGTACGTCTTCCCCCCTCTGCTAGTCAGTAGTTTAAGATTTCTGGGTGTGGGTTGGTTTTTTTTTTTTGGTGGGTTTTTTTTTTAATTGCCTAGGAAGTGGAAAGTTGAAGCTTTGCAAAAATTGGTTCCTGCAGGTGCTGATGTGGGAAGCAGAATGGGTCCCTTGGAGCAGGGGTGCAGCTCTGTGCTGGGAAACCTACTGTCAGGCAGGAGCTGCCTGGACATTGTGAGAAGAAGAGCCTCTGCTTTCCTGTAAGAACATAGCCCAGTTTGCCCAGGGATTGCTGTCAGTCATCTTTAGGTCCTTTTGCATGCAGCAGAACTATCCTCCAGTGGGACCTTAAAGCTCAGGGTGGGGAATATTGTGGAGTGTCTTGTAGCTGCTTTTGTCCCTGCTCAGTCTGTAGCCTATTACAGGCAACACTTCAAGTCTTTGAGGTTTGGTCTGCTCTGAAAAGCTTTTTGGCAGAGCCATCTCTCATAGGAGAGAAGTCTTGTTTCCACCATCACCACCCAGTTTTGACAGTTACTTTGATTAGGAGTGTGCACTTCTCAGCCCGCAGGTTTCCCTTTGTTTGCGGGGTTGCATCTCCCCACCCTGACCAAAAAAAACCCCAAACCAGATGCCTTAGAGTCCCTGAGTGGGAAGGGGATGTGCCAGTCAGCCCCTGGAAGTGTACCCAAGCTCAGATGTCAAAGTTCTTCCCTGCATACACACTGTGGTATCTGGGAGCACTGGAGAACCTTGGAGAGGAGTCATCTGATGTGGCGTGAAGGTGCTGGTCTCCAAAGACCTTTGTTCAGGATCCTATGACTTTTCTTCCTGGATGTTATCTACCTCCTTGGGCAGGACTGTGAGTGGGAGTTGTGCTCTGTAATCGTACTCGTAGCTCCAAGTCTGGGGTCCAAAGAATGTTGGCTTGGGCACCCGGAAAGGAGTGGCAGCTGCTTGTAAAACAACCAACCAACCCCCTTAAAATGCTCCTTTTTTTCTCAGATGCAACTGAGATGTTCAGCCCTGCCCCAAGGGAGATCAATAGTGTGTTTGGACTCCCTGTTGCTTTACGTGTATGTGAGAGTGTTTATTTTATTTAAGGAATTGGTGCATAATCAGTCTTAAAATTAACTGACTGCCTGTTGACTTGTCACCCTGTGAATGAAAACACATTGCTTGTAATTTGTTTGACATTATCCTGTCCTGTTGTCAGGCTTCTAATTACATTTAGAACATAACCCAGATGTCTGTCTGTCTCTTCCTGTCTCTATTTATTATTTATTATTATTCTTTTTGTGTTAGACATGGAAGGAAATATTTCTCTGAAGTGATGGAAGTCTGTTTGCTCCCCTGTCTTTTCAAGAGATTAGTAGGTGGTTGTGGGTTTATCTCTTAAAAACTGTTCCTTTTTGAAAGAAGGTGTCAGTCTGGGCACCCAAAATTGTTAGTCCCTTGTGACTTTGAATTGACCTATATGCTTTAGGGGTATTAAAACATGTCTGTATCTACATTAAAATGTTTCTCTAGATACTGCTTTCTAAAAATTATTACATTCCCCACCTTATTTATTTTTAAAGAAGAGATAAATTGCTTGTGCTTTTAGAAGATTAAAATATTAATGTATTTAAATATGACAGTGAAAGAGAGGCAAGGCAGAAGGGGTTACCCTTTCAGAATGTGCACAAATGAGCAATCTTTTATTGAATCCATTGGATACGGGTGTAATATTCCTTGCCAACATTGGGTTTTGATAATTAGCAAAGGAAAATGCAAGCTGCTCAGTGCGACGTTTAATTGCTCAAAACCTATCTTGTAACTTGAATTTTCCTAGATCCACGAGCTTTTAAGCACCAGAAACACAGTTTTCCAGTAGCATACTGGATCACCAATGTACTCAAGCCTTGTTTTCCAAAAGCATTAAGCCACTTAAACATCAAAAAGCTGCTACTTTATTAATGGGACTTTTGAATGTTTTACCTCTGATCCTACTTGGAAAAAGCTGTGTTGGCTGCCAAACAAGCTCCATTCCCCTTGTGATGTTTCTTTTTTAGCTGATCTAAATTTGCAAGGCAACAGGGATGTGTGGAAACTCTTCTTCGGTATAAGAAACCTAACTCTTGGTTCGTGCTGACTTGGGTTTTTCAGTGTTGTCAATCGCCAGCTTTCCTAGCTCTGAGTTGTGGAAGATTACTACTATATTTAAATGCTGTTTCCTTTAGAGAAAAGAGTCTGATCTGGCTGGCTCCAGCAGGGGACAGATTTTTCCGTTCTGCAAGGCTTTGCTCAAACAGAGCTCATGGTAGGAGAAAAGGCAAAAGTACAGGAAGGACTCAGTGGGTCACCATAGGAAAGAAAAACTGTAAAGTAAGAATAAAGGAAATAAAGCATGTGCTCAATACAAGTGAGATATGTGGCACTTGGGTATAGACACTGCAAATTATTATGTAGCCCCTGCCATTAAATACAAATCCCTGATTTTCCCCTCTGCATCCCATCCAACAGGATCTTAATGCAGGGCAAACTCTGCAAATACATCCCCTGAACCACTTCTGCCTCAGCTTGAAGCAAGCTGTGTTTTGTATTGCTTCTGTTGTTCCCTGTTGGTGCGCTGGTACTTTTTGATCTGTTGTTGTTACTTGGGGCCTGGGCATCTGTTCGACCTGCCACCTATGGCAAAGGGCTTCTGGCTGAGCTATGAAAGGTCACTTGCTGAATCTGGAGTAAAACTGTACCAGGGACAGAGACTAAACCCTGGGTTTTTGTGATGGAGGAGCCGCTTCCCCAGAGGGACAGAACTGACTGGCAGAGTCAGGCTCGGCTTAAATACTGCTGGGGTTTGTGTAGCGAATGTCTCGTCATGGAGTTTGTGGTTGGGAGAGAGGCTGGAGGGAAGGATGTTGTCACTTGATATTCCTCTCTGATCCCTTCCTGCTGTTGGCATCTAACAGTTAAAGGGGGGAAAAGGCATTTCTGGCTCTGGGCATCTGGGCCCAAGCCTGGCTGCCATCTCAGTCAAGGGTCTGTTGGCCCCAGCTGCCTTTGAAGATCTCGGCCTTTATAGGAGCTGACAAACAAGAACTAACTGATGACTCACCAGCACAATAATGTCAGAAATGCTAGTTTTATTTTGCTGTTTCTGCATGTTCTTCAACCTGTAACTATTTTATGTGGTTTTTAGCCTGAAGAGGGGTTACTGTGTCCATGTACAGCAAAGGATGAAAATTGAGAGTAGGTGCTTTTGGAAGAGAAATGTCTGTGGTGCAGCATGATGCTGCAGGTGGATCAGTTTGCTTCGTGTAAAAGAAGGGAGTTGGCAATTGCCAAAGCCTTATTTTGAGCTGTCTTCAGTCCAAGTGGTTGGTGGAGCAAAAAAGGGTTTCTCTAAAGGTTTGGTGTTTGGTTTTCATTCGTTTTTTCTCCTGAAGCAGCACAAAATGGGACCGTGCTTCCTACCTGCATTTCTAGCCTGAAGTTCAGGAAAGCTAGCTGTCTGCATGTGTTTTCACGGGTTTGGGCCTTAAAGTGGCAAGTTAATTCTTGGACTGTGAGGCGGGAGCAAAAATGCTCAAAAGAGCAGTAGAGTAATAATACAATATGCCAGTTATGGAGGGGGGGAATACTAAAGAGAAAAAAAAAAAAACCTAGTTTATGGTTTAGCTAATGAGGTAAGGAATTAAGAAGTTACAACATTAATTTCTTGAGTTGTCTTTGTATTTGTTAGTTGCTGTGTTCACTAAGTGTAGTTTCCAGTGCGTATAGTGGGTTTTTTTTTCTTCCTATGATCAGAAGTTCCCTTAATAAATTAAGGGATTTATTGGCAGAAGCCCTGTGTTTTCCAGCCTTCAGCCAGGACCTGGTATGAAGGAAGCATGAACCCCTTGATATTCTTCTTTGAGCACATAGCAGGCAGAGTGAAATGGGCATTGCTCCTTGGTGTGAGCGCATCACACGCCGCACAGGTCTCTCCTCACCTGTGTGCACTTCATTCTGAGCAATCGCTCTGTGACAATACATTAAGTATCTAAACTCTCTGGATTGTGGGTGGGTGGTGGTGTTTGTTGTGTGGGGTTTATTTTTTCTAGTTTGACTCTTCTGCTCCTTTTAGCCATACCTTCTTGTTCCACAGTAAGCTTAGATATTAATTATATGGTATTCAGCCTCTCCCTACCCTTTTCTTCTCCCACTGTGACAATAACAGCTGCTTGATCATTTTTTATAAGAATCTTAGCTTTGCACCTGCAACCTTTCAAAAAAATCAACCAAAAAGCCCCTAAAGAAATCCCCCATACCATAAAATACCCAATGAGGCTTTGAAGAAATGAGGATGTCATTTAAATATGTAGCGCGCACGCTCAGGCTGTCTCTCTGTACCTGCTATCTAATTTCCCTTCTCTCAATAGCTCTGACTAATGCTGGGGTCTTTCTCTGTTTGAGCTCTGCTATTTGTGAATAGAACAAGTCTTATCTGAAGGCTTACAAGTACGAAGTGGCTCAGATGAACAATGTGCATAAATAGCAAGTAGTTGAAGGACCAAGTCCTCGGAATAACAATTGAGAGATGACCCTGTTAAATATGTGGTGAAGCAAACAGCTTTCCTGCTTGTCAGCTCTTTGGTTGCTGGCCCAGGTGAGCATAAGAGTGTATTTCTGTTACAGGACTAGCCATGCAGAATTAAGTTCAGCTAGGTACTCAGAAGTGATCTCCTCCTCCTGAATCTTGCTGATCTTACCGGGCTGAAGAGGTGCTTTCAGTAGGGTAATCTTCTGAAATGATGTGGAGGGCATCTGCAGCAGAAATAATGATTTATTTTCCTTTATAATCAGTGTTGCTGACCGAGTTATCCTTCTACTGCCTTGTTTCTTCTCTACAACAGGCTGATTTTTTCAGCCTTTTAATCCTTAGTGCACTCACTTGCAAAAGGCTCATAGGACTGGCTCAGTCTTTGACATTATTATCTCTAATGCTCTTCCTGCTCTTACTGCAGCCCTCCGGTGTGTGTTTGATGTGAACATCTGGTTTAGCACACTTCATGTTCCTCTGTATCCCTGAGCTATAAGGGAGAAAACAAGAGTGCTTCTTAAACTATGCAGTGCTCCTCTGAAAGCGGAGTGCTGCCTCCCCATCCTCACTAAAAGGAGAGAGCAAAGCTGCACCTACAAGGTTGCATGACAAAGGCTGCTTCAAGTGCTTTCCAGTCCTTCAATGAAAAAATCCTGGGAGCACAATGTGGTTGCTTATTTAATTACTGTTAGCACCTAGTGTGTTTAGGGCAGCATTTTAAGAGTAACTGGCATAAGGGATTTGGTAAACTCATTACTTGTTCTGCCTGTAACAACTCCTGGGTCTCCGTGGCCCTACCTGGGGAAAATAATCCACTTATAACATCTTGAAAGAAAGGCTAGAGAGAGCCAGAGAGCCTGCTGAGGCCAGTGCAGTTCAAAATACGTGGTGGTAATGTTGATGCTCTCATTTTCTGCTGGGTCTCTGGAACTTCTGTTAGCATAAAAGATTTGATACACTGATTTCAATGCAGAATAAGCATAAAATTGCCTTTAGCTGCGTTTCCAGGAGGCAGCTAACACACGTTATCTCTGTAACATTTCAGTGATGATAAGGCATCTGTAGCTCTTTCCGTCACAGCAGCCCTTTGCCTTTGCTGAGCTTTACTGGCTGACTTGCAGCGAATCTGTGGAGCTGCTTTTTGACTTTGCTGCAGAAAGTGGTGTGTAATGAGTACTGTAAAACCTGGTCGTTTGTATATTAAGCACAAACTCTTTCATTTTAGCCTTCTTGGGCTCTGGCAGCTCAGGTTCAGTCTTCCTCGTCCATCCCTGCCCTAGGCACCTGCATCACATCAAGGATATAGGCCAAATCGTGTGACTTTTTTGGTTCTCTCCTTTCACATCCCTTGTGCATTGTGTAGGCAAATTTTACCCTCTCCCTGAGGGAAGAGGGAAGAGTGCTGCCAAGGAAATTGAAGCTCGATTGGGAACAGCAGTGGCTCAGCTTGGACTTGGGCAGGTGAGAGCTTCTTCTCATCCATGTGGTGATCATGCTGCAGTAAAGACACATGTTTCTACATGGTATTTCTGGTACCATCATGAACTGGTATTGCATCGTTATTAATGTTGATCTCTTTCCTGCCTAATGACATGTCCATCTGCAGCACCCACTGGAAAGGTTCAGGAGAACAGCATCCTGACACCTGTTGTCAAAAATGGTCCCTTTTCCCCTTGCCGTGAACTGTCTCTTGTGATGTTTTCCAAATAGCAACCCTAAGTATGTAAAGATGCATGTGTTTTCTGTGAACACAGCTGCTGCTCTTGACCCATCTGCCAGAAATTCTGCTCTTCAGACACAGCTTGCTCCTCCTGATGTCTGTCTCCCAGTTCTATTGGAAACAAACATTTTAACACAGCTTTGCTTAATGCAAAAGAACAACTAACTCTCCTTTTAAGGGCATGTTTCAGGGCATGAATGAATTCAGGAACGGGCTGAATCTACTGTCAAATGGGTGTTTTAGTTTGGACAACTGTATAAAGTATTTGTTGCTGTGGAAAATCTCTTTTTCCACTGCATAAAAATTCCTTAAGCAACCGTGTGTAGGCAATGCCAGACATTGTGTAGTGTAGGGTGAAGCTTCTTAGTCTCTCTCCTTCCTGCTCAAAAGAAAACTGAGTCCATGCTTTGTCTTTCATTTAGTTGAATATTGCTTTGGTGCAAGGGCTTTCTCAGCAGCACAACCAATATTGGTAAAGGAGGAAGAACAGCAATTCATTTTACTACTTAAAAGAAATAAGTGGGGTGGGGGGGTGGGCAAAGAAGAAAAAACCCAGACAAATACAAAAAAAATCCCGACTGCAAAACACAAACTTAAGAGCAAACTGCTTTTAAAACACCTGCCTCTCACCTCTGCTAAAAGGGGTATGTAACTGAATTACTGAGGGCCTGGATCATGCAGTCAGGGGTCTTTCCACATCACGGTCTCCATGCTGCCAAGGGCGTGCTCACGAGATGTCCTCTAATTCGGTTAGAAGTGCGCTTCCAGGAACCGTATCATTATAGAGGTTTGAAATTCTGGAAACTGAGTGGATGCAGTAATACAGGATAGCTAGTGCTCTCTTTCCTTCTATGTGCTAAAAATGTCTATGGAATGAGCTGTGTCCTGCTCTGGCCGCTTCTCCTGCTGGCTGGGGACATTGGCCTCCAACCGGCTCCTCTCCCCTCCTGGTGCCCCAGCTCCCGGCGAGAAGCAGCAGGCAGGGCTCTGCAGAGCTGGACAGAGCCCTCCGCTGTCCTGCTGCACCTCTCTTCAGGACTTGCTTCACCTTCCTGATGAAACAATTACATCTTCTTCACCAGGCCATCAGTAGTGGACTTGTGGCCTTTTCATCCCAGAGGTTCAATTTTTGACAGACACAGGTGCTGCTGGACAGATGAAGCTGCTCTGGTCTATAGGCAGTGTTGCCTGTGCCTGGATCTTAATGAGAGAGTATCCGATCATGGTTGGGCTTTCTGCCTTATGGGGCTGTACTTTAGGAAGTAGGGGCAGACATAGGAGAAAAATCAGCTGCAGCCTTTGGGCTCTCAGCACCTTTTAACTGTGCTGTTTGGGGTTTTTTTGTATTTTGGGGCTTTTATGCATGAACTGTGGTCTGGATAGTCTACTTAGCTACCTCTGCCTCTTTTAAAGAGGAGCATGTCTGAAACTGGAGTAACAGCTTCCAAAATTCTTCCCATACGGCAGTTCTTCCTGCAAAGGAATAGCACTGCAGGACAGGTAGCAACTCCGAGGGAGCAGCCCTCATTCCCTTGAAAGAGAGCTTTCTCAGTGCGTGCTTTCTGCGGTATGATGATGTATCTGGTGCTGCCGTGTCCAGAAGATATCTGGGCCTTTTTACTGTAATCATGTTTGTGCATTCAGACCAATTTTGATGGTTATAAGGTTCAAAAAAAAATCCAAGAGATCTTAATAAGCTAATTTGGTAACTGTTTGTGGCTTTTGTTGTTTCTCTTTGTTGTGAGGATAGAACTGGTTCATGCTGATGAGTGCTGCATGAAAATTATATTATTAGTAATTACTGGTAATTTCTTGTCTGGAAGCTTCAGGTTTGTGGGAGCACTTAAATCCATTTGCTTCTGTATTCCCTCTGGCTCTGCTGTAATGTCTCTCGGCACCGTGTACCTCAAGACACTTCAGCAGTTCCCTTTTCTCCATGGCAACTTCTCACAGCAGTTCCTGTATCACAGAGAGACAGTTCACTCTCTTTCTGCCTTAACGTGGTTTTTCTGCCTGGTCAATGTGCATCACCATACTGTACAGGCTTCCCCGAAGCGAAGGGAGCAGTGCCAGCCCTGGGTCATTAAGGATGTCGGTGCACGGTGATGCCTTGGGGATGAGGGAGAATGCAGAGGATCAGTGTGCTTCACATTTTCCCCTCCCCCAAAGATAAATTGTAATTTTCTTTTTATTTTAAACGTGGTGTGGTAATGCAGTGGTTTTTGTCAGCTGGCAAAGCTAAGGATTAGTCACAGAGGCTTGTTTTGTTTTCTTGTAGAGAAGCTGGCAGAAAGGTAAAAAGGAAAAAAGCATACCATTTAACAAAAATCCCTGGGGGAAAAAAGAACCCTACGCCCCCAACTTTTCAAAGAGAATTACAGTATTTCTGTATGTTCTCTGCTCAGGGAGCGTCACCTTGCTACAGTGTCTCAAATCCCTCTTTTCGATTCAAATTAGGGAGGCTTCTGGGTTTTTTTAATCATGTGTGGAAACATGTAGTGGAGGTAATCTTACCTGGCATAGCTAAGGAAATAGCAATAAATGGAAATACTGCTTGCTTGTTGAGTTAATTTTTTTCCTGTAGCAAATACTGAGCTTTTTCATCAAAGATCATCATTAGAATAGAAGCATTTTTATTATCCCCTCAGATTGAGATTAATAGAGGTGGACTCCTTAAAACCTGTACCTTCGTTTTGATTTGGTTTCTGGCATCCTGATTACTTCTGCTTTTAGCCATGCCTCTGTATCTCCTTTCCTTTCATCTTCCCGAGTCTGACTGAAAGTAGCCTGAATTCAGAAAAGCCGAATGAAGGATATCGTTGCCGTAGGTGAGAGGAGGATGGCCCGTGGCCGGTGCCTTGCACAGGACCCGCAGCCTCGGTGTTTGTTTGCTGTCCCGCGCAGTGTTGTTCCCACTTGGGAACACAGCCTGGAGGTGGGTGGCCTCAGGGTCATGTTTTCAGCCAGCTCTGGCAAGGGGTGGTGGTTTGAAATTTGCCTGAGAATAAATAGTAAGTACGCCCTGGGATATACTTGGTGAAGCAGTTCCTGCAGATGTTCCAAGCTTTTGTGAAATAAGCAACTAGAAAAAAAGCAGTGGGGCTTCCTCTTTTTTTTTCTTTTTATCTTTAAGATGTAGTAAGTGCATCTAAATTTTCAGCCTGTTTGTTTTTGTTTAATGTGGAATTCTAATTACCAGATACTCTTAATAAATGTTGGATTTCTTACTGGTTGGAAATGATGAAGGGGTGGGGGCTCTGGGTATAAGCCTATGGCTCCTTAGTCCAGGCAACAAGGTGGCAGCAACTTTGATTCCATGTATCAACGTCTTTTGATGACTTTTTGTTCAGGAAGGTAAGTAAAGCTAAAGGCAAACAGCTTGTTCCCGAAGCAGCGGGCTCATGGTCCAGGTTGAGTTTATATTTGTAGCTTTGTTTTGGATTTTGTTTTTATTGGCTGAAGAAATGCTTACGCTCTTCTCGTGTTCTGTGAACTCAGCTGCTGTGCCCTTCAGTGCCTCTGTGCTTGGAGAGAGAGGAATGCATGTTATTTTGTGCGATGGAAGTGCCTATCTGTTTTCAGAGGCTCAAACTCTGAGATGTGTAAAACCTTTAAATGCCAAATATCGGCAGTGATGCTAAACTTTTTTCTTGTCCGGATAAGTAATGGGAGATTTGCTCTGATTTGTAAAATAATTTCTCACTGGTTACTTCATGTAAATACTGACTTTATTTTATTTTTTTCGTAATGAATTGATTTTCTGTCCCCCCTCCCCCTGGCTTTTGCAGGAGATACTTAACAGCACATGGAAAATGTGACTGACCCTTAAAGGTCAGACTGTAGTCTACCATTCTGCTTTTATTATCCCGCTTGTCAGAGAACACAACGTATTTGCTCTATCTCCTGTCCAGATTTGTTTTTTTGTGTATATCTAGTTTTTTTTCTACATATGAATTTAAAATAAGATTTCTATAAAATATGGTGGCAGTGAAGCTGTTCTCAGAATGTAATTTACTGTATTTTATAGCTGATCTTTTTTTAGTTTTTTGCTAATGATGATATTGATTGGAGCGTGGCATTTTTATGCAGCTGAAAGGAAAGGTTATGCTATTACACAGACTTTATTTTTTTAAAGACTCTCTTACAATAATAAAAATATACAGGCAGCAGTTACCAGAACTCATTATTAAGTAGCTGTAAAACCTCTAACAAGATAAACCGTTTAATGTATTGACTTGTTAGTGTCTTTAGCTCTGCTTTTGATGAAGTGGTAGGTAGAGTATATATTTAGAAACTAATTCCAGAAAAAACACATCCATCAGACTAAAGTATTTTTCAAGACCCAAAAAGCAATCGTGTTTTTTTCCTAAGCAGAAAAGTCATGTGCTGTCTATGAAAGATGCTAGTGGTAAGCTTTGGCTTACCAAAGGGAAAAACAGGCAATCAGCTCATAACATCACAACCATAATAGGAGAGCAAGATGCACACATTGCATTCTTGCTCGTGTAGCTCCCCATTTGATGACTGGCACAATTCGTAGACCTGTATAAGCTGAGCAGAGGGAACGGCAAAGATTCAGTGGCGTGAGCTGCTCAGTGTAACTTGCACATGATTTAAGTGCATGTGTGCCTGGAGCAAGCGATGTTAATTTGAGATGGGCTGTTTGGGCAGAACAGCTTCTCTTTAAGTACTGCAGGCTGCTTCATGTTGTGCCACGGTAAGCAAGTTTGCTTTTTATTGCATGGAGATGGTGTTTGTCGTGGGAATTTCTGTACAGTCCTGGTGACAGTCACACTAAAACTTGTTGTTCTGCAAGCTAATAAGCCTGAACCAAACACCTCTGACCATTTGAAAAGTGTTCATATCCGTATTTGCTTCCAAACCTCCTGGAATTTGGCTTGGCTTTTATTTCTGGCTTTTGTAGAAAGTTACTGTACTGTGTAGTTAATTGAGCTTAGCACCGGAGAAGCTGTGGATGTTATTCCTCTATCTGGGAAGGGTTTGGAGATGTATCAGGCATCTCACCGAATGATTCAGTTGGTAACAACCAACCTCCTTCCCCGCGTGTTTGTGTCTCTCCCAGTACAATTGCCTTGCTTCTGCCGAGCAGTGGAATATGACTAGTAATCCAGAAGAAGAGCAGAGCATCCTGAATTATTTAACAGCCATTGCTTAGTGTTCTTGACTGGTTTGTGGGTTTTCTTGGATTTTTTTTTTGGTGTGTGTTTTTTTTCTTTGTTGTCACACAAAAACACTTCTCTGAAGTAGGCAAGTGTGTAATGGAACATATTTAAGCTCTGTTTTTTGCTGGGACTGGTTTAGTGCTTACAGCTGAAAATTTGTGCCATTGGTAGTAATGTGCATTTTTTGTTGGATGTTTTTTCTCTGCAGGGAGGTTTGTTTGACCAAAAGAATCAATTACTTCTCTTGCACATTCTAGTATTTATTTGCTTAATTGACCCTGCTAATGAGAAAAATGCATGTTCTGGAAGGCTTTACCCAATCTAAGAAAAAGTTAGAAAAGTTCTTTTGTGTTTAGTGACACTAACAAGAACATCCCTCAGTAACAGGGAAGAAAGTTACTTACAATGCCCAGCAAGTTTTCCTTCTGAAATATTGCTACAGGAAGAGCATGATTATTCCCATCAGGCAACCTGAGGGACTGAAAAAAGTTTTGTTGGCATCAGTTCAGTGTTAACTGTGTTATCTCTGAATGCCCAAGCTGCTGGAGAACTGGGGAGCATCTCGCACATATATATTTTCCTATCAGAATTACTTATTTCACCATGCGTGTTTTATCTTGACAGTTTTTTGAGGCTTTTCTCTTTCCCACTGTGGTTTCTATGGAAATGTCATGGGTTTGGGTGGTGTGTAGTAACCCTCATGACTGCAGCACAGTCACTCTCTGTATTGCTTGGCTTGTGCTAATTTTGTGCCTGAATTGTGCTTCAGGAAGGGGGCAGAGGGTGTTAACAAGGGGTGCCAGTTACAGAAATGGCAGTCCAAGGGAGATGCCTTCTCTGTCCCCTGGAGTTGAGAATATTAAGCCAAAAAGTATCAGAAAGTGACACTGCCAGGTGGGCTTTAGGATGGACTTCATGGTCACCAGCCCCTGGTGTGTGGTGCACGCTAGGAGCAGTCCAAGGGATAGGACTCTTGGTTTTGCAGAGTGGAGGAGGAGAGGGGCTTCTATGGCTGACCCTGAGAAGGATGCTTCTATCAAGTGAAAGGTTTGTCTCTGCCACCTTTGTCAGAAGAATTGGTGCATGCTAAAACATCTAAAAGGGCTGGGAGTATTCCTAGCTCTGTGTGCAAAGCTACATGCATTTTAAAATAAAAACTGCTGACATTTAGAATCATTTCTTTCAACTCTCCTTATTTTGAGTCAAAGCGCTCGTTTTCAGTATTTCTCAACACTGAGAGCATGAGGCTGGGCAGCACATATATTTTAGCACTGCATAAAGGATTAGTGGTGTGTTATGGGGAAAAACTGAGGCACCTTGTGTTCCAGCAAACCAGCAACTTGCCATTCACAAAATGAAAAAAAGCATGTGGTATTGTCTAGCTGCTGGTTCTGTCCTAAACGAGGCTTTTGCTCTGGAAATACCGACAATCACCTTCACAGCTGAAGAGCTTTAAGTGGGCTGTGTTTGCTGTTACCATAACTTTGTGCGTCCTCATCTGCCATACCGGCTTAGGGAGCTTCTTCCAAAGAACTGTTTAGTACAGATGGCAGATACTGTGTCTTCAGGTGTAGGAACTGAACTTGTATAAATGCATTTAGTTAACTAATCCTCTCCCATTTTCAGTAGGACTTTAAGTGATGACTTAAGGATTGTTCCTAGGGTAGCTCAAACCATAAATAAGGGGCCAAGGTGGAATTTAAGCAACAGCTGCCTTTGGTGCAAATACTGTGCTCTGCAGTTAACTCTGTTCTTTTGGGTGGGACCTTTAAAACCACCTCCTGTGCATTAGCTTTCTTCCTGGATGCTCCTGTTGCCCTTGGTCTGGCAGAATTTCTGGAGTCAGAGGTGCTGGGCCAAGGGTATGGAAGATGTTAGAGGAACCCAGAAAATCATCCACTTTGTCCTTGAAATCTCCCCTTCTGCTGTACCCAGCGTGTGTTGCCTTGGGTAGAGAGAGTGGAAGAGCCCCTCCCAGGAGGGTTTCTGTAGCCGTTCACAAGAACGCTCTTCAAGAACGTCACTGGAGGTGTGGATAAGACTAGAGGTATTAATGCATGCTTTTACCATGTCATCTTAGCAAACCATTTTCTCTAATAAATGTGACAGGCTAACCCAGGGCTTCCAGAGAGGCTGAAGGAATTTGTCCCTAAATCCTAGAGGAGCTCAATACTGGGAAGTGTCTGGGAGGCTGATACTGTTGTTTTAAAAATCTTGGTGGTAATTTTCAGGGAGAAGAATATGAGAAAACTACTTTCTTCTCCTTCGGATATGGTCAATTTATAACTGTTTGGCTAATCTGATTATCTCATTTTGCCTGGAATGATAGATGGGATAGCTAGCTGTGCTCTGTTTGTTTGGGTCCTTTTGTGCTAAAGGAGCACGTGACCTTATTTTGAAAATGTAAAAACTTTTGTGGGAACAAATACCGTAAAGAGAAAAATGTAGCTTTGTCTGTTTTCCCCTGTGACAGGCTTTGAAAATTCGGTCATTATTCTGTAACACAGTGTAGTTACGATCCTGTCTGTCAGCATGAAACTGGAAAATATTTCAGCTCAAAATAAACTCCACAAGGAGAATAGTTTCCATGTTATCCCCTATTCAGAGGAAAGCTACTGGACTTTAGTCCTAAATAAAGATTCCAGCCAAGTTTGGTGCTTTAAGAAACAGTAGTGGTTGTCCTAAATTTGACCGCTAGCTTAACAAGTCAGCTTTTCTGCACTGCTCTTTGCATTGACAAGTCAATGGAGCAAGTTTCACATCAGCTTCTCAGTGTTGCTGGTGCTTTCAATTGCTTTGAGAGTGGTTTTGGCTGTGTAAAATGCAAGATGGAAGACTGTCCAAAATGTATGTAGTGAGCCATCAGGTAGCTGATAAGTAATTTTCAAAGCGTGCCATTGTCCTATTTTCCCCTTCAGCCCTGCTTGGAGAAAAAAAAAAAAGGTATTATGCTGTGATTGAGAAGGCAATGATTTTGCTTGGTTTTGATACAGTTAGACCTATTTATTTTGTAAGTGGGAGATGCTTCTAACATATTTAGCAGTAAATCATTCTCGAAGCCAGCCCTCTGAACAGTGCTTGCTCCTGTTCTTTCTCCTGACAAAGCTATCGGGATCTTTTTGCTGAATTTGCAGGAGATAATGCCCAGTCCCCTTAGATTTTTCTCTTCTAATTTCAGTGACCAACGGGGATCGACTGCATTGCTCATTTTGGATCCATTTTTAGAAGTAGCAATTCGGGTTAGTTTGGAACTTGGAGGTTTTCTCTCCATTAGCTAATTATGGTTATTAAGCTATATTGTCATTATTGTCACTCAGGGTATTTTTGAAAATTAAGGGTGAAAAGTGACTGCATAACAATGAAATTCATCAAAAGCCCGTTGTGAGTCACCCTTGCTGATTTTAGTGACAAAAGTAAGTTTTCTTTTACAGCTGTTGACTCCTGCAAGCCCTGCAGTTCCTCATCACGGGAGCAGGAGCTGGTTTGTGTTCTGGCTCATGCCTTGGGAAAAGCCACTGTCACCAGTGCATGGCCAGGGAGGCATATCTCACCTGTGCGTGGCTCCTGACCAGCCGGTCAGCCAGCTTCTCACCTCTCCACCTCTAGCCTAGGGCTAAGTTGTTAAGCTTTTTACTAGCTTTTGGATGTTTTTGATCTTTATCAATTTTATTAAAAATGCTGAAGCTGAATAATGCTGCCCTGAGGAAGAAGGGCTAGGTGGTTCTTGGCAAAAGCTTCTATTTCAGTGGGAGAACAGAGAGGATAAGCTTCTGGATTTACACAATTGCTGATGCCATCTTTTTTTCCTTCCCCCCGTGTGGTTTCTCTCCTCTGATCTTTGTCTGTGTAATTGCACTAAAAAGTTACGGTGAATGAGTGGAAGACAGCAGCAGGGCAGACAGGCTATGGTATGCAGCACTCATTTTCAGGGGAAAAGCAACTAGTGAAATTGTTAAGGACCTCTTACTTTATTTACCTCACACAAGAAGCACCATTTCAAATTGCCTATTTCTTTGTCTGCTCCCCCTTGCTTTATTTTTGGAAGGAATTGCCTTCAATAGAGGTCAGAGACATTGACCAGCTTCGCTGATGTGAGCTGCCACCCCAGTGGAGCCGTCTGTCTGGGTGACCTCACAGTCTGCCCTCAGGTCCAGAGTTCTTCCGTTCCCAATTGATGACGTGCTGATTCACTTTCCTTCTAGCTGCCTTGCTGTTCCTTGGATAGCATTCCTACTCCTGGTAGGAAGTACAGCTTTATATCGCATGTTATCCTGAGACATAACCCTGCCTCTAACAGGCTGCGATTTGGAGAGGCTTCCTGTATGGGCAGGTGCGATGTAACTAATGGCTTGTGAGAGTTATGGGCATCCTTTAAAGCACCGGTTGTACAGCTCTCAGACACCACACCGGATGAGATGGACTATGGAGCTGATGCACAAGGGCAATTTGTCCTTTTTTCCCTAACCTCTCCCCAGGACTTCTTCATCCTGTCATGGCTTGGTGCCCTGCTTGCAGCCAGGAGTGTTATGAATGTGTCTGCTGGGAGCAGTTGACTTCCAGAATTTGGAAACTTCATAGTACTGTGCTGAAGAGAGGTGGAGAGGGATAAATACCTTAGTAAATTTCACAGATGAAGCCATAAGGCATCACTTTGGAACGGGCTTGGCTTATGTCTTAATTGTGTGACATAACACTAAACATAGAAATTGTGCACCTGAGCAACTGAGAGAGTCTTTGACAGTCTTTTAGAAGTGGTGTATGTAATAATAATTTAAAAAGTTTAGCAGGATGTCACTAAAAGTATGGATTGCTAGTGCTACCATTGCTTATGCTTTGCTTTTCTTTATTGTAATTATCATGACTGGTATTTTTAGGGTAGCTTTGCAGCCTGTCTGTTTTCTGCCAAGTTGGCTAAAAATGTTGGTCTCACATGACGCAATACGCTGGTTTTCACTGGGATAGAGTTAATTTTCTTCACAGTAGCTGGTATGGGGCTATGGTTTGGATTTGTGCTGAAAACCCTGTTGATAACACAGGGGTGCGTTCATTCCTGCTGAGCAGGGCTTACATGGAGTCAAGGCCTTTTCTGCCTCTCACCCCACCCCACCAGTGAGGGGGCTGGGCGGGCACAAGGGGTTGGGAGGGGACACAGCTGGGACAGCTGACGCCAACTGACATAAGGGATGTCCCAGACCATATGACATCATGCTTAGCATGTAAAGCTGGAGGAAAAAGAAGGAAGGGGGAGGATGTTCAGAGTGATGGCATTTGTCTTCCCAAGTTACCATTACATGTGATGGAGCCCTCCTTTCCTGGGGATGGCTGAGCACCCCCTGCCCGTGGGGAGGAGGGGATGAATTCCTTGTTTTGCTCTGCTTGCGTGTGCAGCTTTTGCTTTACCTATTAAACTGTCTTTATCTCAATGCACGAGTTTTCTCACTTTTACCCTTCCAGATCTCTCCCCCATCCCAATGTGGGAGAGTGAGTGAGTGGCTGTGGGGTGCTTAGTTGCTGGCTGGGGTTAAACCATGGCACATAATAAATATTCTCTTGGAAACTGATGCCTTATATATTCTGAATTTCTCCTTCTGCTGATGTCTGGGTTCATTCCTAAAAATTGCAACAGCAGGGGCTGGGGGAAAGGTGTCCCTTTTTGTTAAAGCCTGTGCATATGGCTGTTATGGTCTTAAGAGTAGCTTGGATATTTTTTGCAGATAAAGCTGATAGACTGGAATGTTTTTGTTTGCTTTAGCTTTTGGGTGATATTAGCCTTAGATGTAACCTCTCTCAGTTTCTGTTATCTTTTCATATGGACTTCCTAGAGCTCTGATCCTGCAGTGAAATCCATGCAGATAGAATCCTTCTGTGCTGAGGTCTGAGGTCACAGTAATGAGGCCAGGCGCCGAGCACAGGGCTGCAGCCATACTGCTCTCGTGTGGCGCCTGCCTCTCTGCTCCGTAGTGCTCAGTCTTTCCTACTGGAGTCATAGAGCTTTTCTGGTTTTATTTATTTACTTATTTTAGGGTTGCCCTGACAGGAGCTTTTCTCTGCCCATGTGTCTTGGCTGTGTTCATAAGACATCTAGGTGTACATTTCTTTAGAGGTGTTGAGGACTGCGTGTTGCTGGTGCCCTACCCAAGGACTCATCCCTGCTGTCGTGCCTGAGCTCTGTCCTGCAGCTGTTGCCTCACAGTCAGCCAGCCCCGCTCCGAGGTCTTTGGAGCCTCGGCACAGGTTGACCGTATCCTTGCTGCTTAAAACGACCACCCAGAACAATGTGTCTGCTTGTGCGCTACGTATGTGAAGACCATGCTTAATCTGAAATTTCAAGGTTGTAGTAAGATCTGAACCTGCTGGACATACTGCAATTTCCGCTTTTACCTTGTTGTGGTTTTTTTGTTTGTTTGTTTTTTAACAACACCCGCCAATTCCAGGTGGGTTATGAGGTGCTGCTGGGCAGTACTCGGGTGGAAAAGGTGTTGAGGTAATGCATCGTTTGTGTGCTCTTCTGGATGAGGTACAGCTCATGGCTGAGCCTTTGCCTTGTGCGTTCGGGCAGCTTTGTGCAGGTAGACCCGAGGGTTTCCTACCTGACTCTTGCAGCCACTGACTGTATGTGCTATTGTAGCTGGCATTGCTGGGGATGCTACACCAAAATACCATCCAGAACTTTTGAAAGGCTAATGCTCTATTTGTGCTATTGATTTCTGGACTGTGCTGTCATTCACGATTTTAGTTTACTGGTACAAGCAAAAGAAAAGCAAATCTGTGGAAAAGCAGAAATTGAACTTCTAGGCTAATGAAGCTGTATTGTGTCTCACAAATGGGTAGCTAATCTTCTGGAAAAAGGGGAGGGTTGACTTTTAATGAAAAGTTATTAGATGTTGAATAGCTGTTAAATTGCTATATTAATAAAATGGACAATCCTCTGTAGCTTGTCTCCTTAAAGTATTCTATTAATTGAGAACCCCCTTTAATCCATTCTTTTAAAAATTAATTAACATTTTGAAAAACACTTCTTTGACTGTAGCGACTTGATATGGATTAAATTGGGGTTATGTCATGACTGCTTCCCTTATATACTTAGCTGCAATTTGTGGGCTCTGTTGATACTACCAACTTCATATATAAGAGCTTAAGACATCTAAGAACAAGTCTTAATGGGCCGATTTTTTTGTCATAGCATTTTGAATTGGCAGCAAGTAGAAGAATAGAAATGAGATGAGAAAACAGGATCTGGTGCCTGGAGTAAGAACTTGGATATTATTTTCAGTTCAGCTACTGATTTCTGGTTTAACTGTGAGCCAGCATTTGCAGTAAATTTTGCACTAAACTGTCCAAACTTAACTGTCCCTCAGACACTTGCACTACCTCTAGAATGCAGATATTATCTAGAATGCAGATAATTTTTATCGCTCAGAATAATTGTCCTTTTCTTCGTGCCATGCTGTGACCAAAGTTGAAATGTTCAAGCCCTCTGGCTCCTCTACCTGTAAGGCACTGTTACACTTTCTGCATAAGCCAAAACCTCCAGCTTTTGTTGATTTCCCCCCCCCGCCCCCCCTACTTTCCACCTGCCAGTTCCAGAAGCTTTTAGATGCTGTCATGCTTGCAGCAAGCTAGGAAGGTGAGCAGCAGCATCTCTTGTGGTCAGGCAGGTGTGGTGCTGTCCATCAGGGGCCACCATGCATGTGCTCTTGATCTTGCCATCTAAGGAAGTCCAGATCCTGAATCAGATCAGTGTTTACAAAGCAGATTTATGTCAGATATAAATACAGCTGTAATGCCCTTTAATGAAGGGCATGTGTGGCTCTTGCAAAGGCTGTGCAGCACGCTCATGCTACCTGATAGCTGACAGACGAAGCTCTAACAGCGAGGATGGAGAAATTCTCAAGGTGTGAAACAACTGGCCAGACTGTAGGGAGAATTGTAAAGCCAGGACAGGAAACTGCACTACTTGATCAAGGCCTTCAGAGCTGTCCCTGAAATATGAACCAATAGGGTTTGATACTTTCTGCTCTGTGATTTGCTTCCTCAGCTGTTGTCAGGCTGGAAAAAGGTTTCTATCATATGGCACACCTAACGAGAAGGAAAATTTTGTGCCATAACCCTTTGTGGAATTGCTTTTGCAGGACTTTCTTTAAACGACAATCCGGACGAGATTTGGATATTTGGTGGGGAACAGAGGCAAAAAGTTTATTTGAACTGGTTGTGGACTAAGGAAATAGATTTTGTTTTAATCCTCATAAATGGCTTTCTTTTGTCCCATGTGTAGCAAATGACCCCTTTGTTGTAGGACACCCTGACTTGTGAAGTTTAATTTTTAGTTGGAGAAGACAGTTGAAATCCAATTTACTTTGAGGAATAAAACCACACAGAATTCCACACAAGTCCTCAAGGAACATGAGAAATCCGCCCTTGGGAAAGCTCTCTGCTTGCCTTGTTGGGCTGAAGCCACAATATGTGGTCTAGGACTGGTGAATGCTTTGTTATATCCAGAAATTCTCTGTAGGAAAGAGAATTTTTCCCTTGAGAGGAGTCTGAGTGAAGCCAGATCTTGGCTTTTTGAAACCAGTGGCAGAGGGGAGAGGCTATGGGAGTGGTTCAACAGCAAACTGGGCCATAATAAACAGCCAGAGGAATTGCTTCAGAGTTTTGTCTTGTGGATTTGACAGCTGAAAAGTTAGTTTGTTTTGTGATTCCCAAGATATTAATGCCACTACTAGGTTCAGAGCACAACTTAATTATATCTGATAATGTTATCTACAGCAAGGACTATTTGCACAGGGTTTTGAGGATACTGCTTTAAGTGAGGGTTTGAGCATCTTTTGATCTTGACTAGCTTCTTCCCTTGTCATTTGTAGAAACAGTCAGGAGATCTGTAGCCCTTGTAGGAGAGGAAGGGGATAGCGTTTGGTTGTGGCCATGCTTATCCTGACTGTCATGAAGCCAGACATGGTGGCAGTCTGCCTGGGTGGCTCTGCTAGTCTTCATTCAAGTTGCTGCATCAAGCAAATCTGGATCTACCCAGACTCAAGCAAAACAGAAAAGTTCTTGAAGCTTTGAGGTGCTTTCCTGTAGGAAAAGGGCATGCTGCATGCTACAGCAGATGGGGTGGGACGTGTGCAGGGGAACTCTGGGATCTTGGAGAGATTTACTAACTCTGGTAATTTCCAGGAGTAACTTTTTTTCCTGCAGAAACTAGTTATAGATCCAAAGGCAGTTGGTAAGAAGAAAAAACCCAATCTTTTGCATTTTATTCTTGCAGAATTAGGCTAGTAATCAGGGAAACTTAATTTACTTGAGCTCACCTACTCCCTCTTCTATTTAGAAATTATTTTGTGGCTAAAGCTGGACCCAGAAACTCCTGAATCTGCTCTGTCACTAATCCTCTTGGATGTTGGGCCAGATCACTTTTCTTTCTGTACCTCAATTTCCTCACAAATGAGGGATAATGATAGTTGCCCTAGCTCTTGAGGCCAGGGCAGAGCTTTAATGCATCTATCAAGCTCTGCGAGACAGCTGCAAGGAGTACAGCTGGGCACTAGCCAGGCACTACTGCTCTTGTAGGTCTGGAGCAGCCACTTTTCTCCATGTGTGCTTACTCAGGTTAGATGATTTGGTCAAATAGTGTTTCCTCTTTTCTTGCCAGTACCTGTGTTTGTTTCTTTAGGCACTGCTCACTATCCTTGGCTTGCAGTGAATTAATAATTTATTAATTTTTTCAGACCCTGCCCTGATGGGACTTGAGGATTTCGGAGTGAGGGTGTCCAGGCTGGCTGGAGGTGCTTGTGTTCCTTTCACACTGCCATTTTTTTCCCCCCAATTATATCACATCTTGTTTCACAAGTCTGCAGACTGATGGAAATGGTAATTGAACTGCATGTCAAGAAAACCAAACAAATGCAAGACTATACTATACAGCTGGCCCTGAGTTTAATTTAGAGAAGGGTTTCTAAGTGCTATGTAAAAACACACCATACTTTGTGTTCAGAAAAGCTTGTACGGAAGTTAAATACACAGAGGTGCAGCTGGCTTCTCTCCTGGGAATGACAGTGTCACTCTCTACAGTGTAATCAGCCTCCTCTAGTCTGGTTCTGTTTCGACACCTGGATGTTTTATTATGATTGACTTTACTGCAGGTGTCCTCTGCCTTTGAGGTTCGTGAAGGTTCCCTGTTCTCTGTGTTCCTCTGAAATCAGAAGATGGATGGCTGTGGTGGTAGAGGAGTACCAGGGGTGTTGGGAAGGTGGTTGGTACATTCAGAGAAGGAATTGAAGAGGTGATTAAAAAAGAAAAAAAAGCAAGAAGGTGGAACCAAATGGGTGTATGGGCTTTTGTTTGTTGTTTTGTGTTTTTGTTTTACCTGCTTAGCAGGTATCTGTTGTGAATGGTTTTTAAATTTCATTTCTAGGGTTTGCTTGCATTGAAGGTATAGATATAATTTGACTCTTATTTTCTCTTCCCATACCGTATGACAGGACATCTTATGTTTTGTGTCTTTTGACTCTCCAACCTGTATCTAACTGCAAAATACATGTTCAATTTGCTTCCTGCATTGTGTCTATGTAACAGACTGTACACTTCCACTTTGCTATGAAAGTTTAGTTATTTAGGGGGAAAAAAGGCACCAATAAATAGTTTGGGTTTTTTTCCAAGTTTCTAGCTAAACTAATAAGTCAAGATCTTATGGGAGTTTGGGGTTTACTGTGGGGTTGCTGATATCTCAGGCAGATTCCATTTTAATTCCACTCTGTAATCATAAGGTTCTGACTTTCTTAGAATTGCCTCTGCATTGTAGCTGCTTTTCCTCTGCTCCTGGAAAGTGAGTGTGGTCTGATGGAGTCATCCATGTGCCTTTCTCCTTCCCAAGTCCTGGATTCAGTTTCCAGCTCCAGCTGTATTTTAAGTGGTCATAGTATGTCCCTTGGGGTTGTTTTTTTGAGGGGGGAGGGCGTTGGGTTTTCCCAGGGGAGGTGGGAGTTGAGGATGTGGATTAACAGTTGGCAGTATGCCTGGGGTCTGTCATTGCCTGAACTGGCCATTGCATTGGTTTGGAAGAAGCGTGTGAGATACGTCCAGCTGCAAAAGGGCTCTTTAACCTGGTGCAAAGAAGTAAAAATGGAGCTTCGGGGCTTCTCATCTCGCCCAGCACAGCGATCACAACAGCTTGCAGGATGAGGGCGCTGGTCCTGGGCTTGTCACCACAGGCAGTAGCGAAGGAAAATGTTGGCAGCCAACAGCACTCCAGTAATGAGTCACCACGCTGTTGGAGGGAGAACTAGCACCAGGAATTGTCTTTGTCATTATATGAACTCTGTGGGAAATGTGCCAGGATGTATATCCCTCCTGGATCCATAATGGAAAAATAACTCTTCTAGCATTGGGGTTAGGCTGCCTGGGCCAGCCTTGGGTTGTAATAGTTAGGTGAACCAATACTGTGTAGTTCTTAAGAAAAGCTGCCCTCCTTTAGAGGTTCACAACCACTTCAGCCTCAGTCGTTTTGCAAATGTGTATTCTCCAGCGGGAAGGCAGAGGCAGGTGTTAGCCTCCTCTGTGGAGGTCTTTCTCCTACTTCCAGAAGGCTGCTGATTTTAATCCTCACACGACTGGCGTCTCCTCTTCTAGCAGCACATGAAAATGTTTCCTGGGTCAGAACCACCATGATTCCATTCAGTCCCTACCACTAGCAATGCAATGGTGTTTCTTATTCCTGGAAGATGTTACCCCAGGACCTGGAAAAACCTGCAAAGGTCCTGAGTTTTATGGAGGTGCAGCAGTGACCCCAGTACAGCAGCTGGGTCTTGGGCAAAGTGAAGGGCATGGCCCCATCAGCAATGCCAGCTTCAACAGCAGCTCCCCATGGAAGAGCCTTGAGATCTGCCCCATGGCCCTTGAGCTGGGGACTGTTGAATTGACTTAAAACAGAAACTTTACCCTTCTTTAGACCTCTTAAAAAGTTGAGGGATAAGCAACAGAAATCACTCAGTGATTTGTTACCTAGACCAAAGAAACTCCACCAGTCTGGCACGTAGTTCAATTTGGCCTCCTCTGCCTCAGCTTGCAATCTGTTTAGCTGAAAACACCCTGGAAACCTATAAATTATGTAGGCGTTATTAGAGGCTGGGGGTTCCATGTTGTGGTTAGCATTAAGGATGATTTGCAAAAGCAGTGGGATCTGATGGCTTAAGAATGCTATATCACTCTGTTTGTGGGATGCAAAATGGTAGAGGGGGAGAAATAACACCAGCCCAAAATGTGCCGAATAATGAACTGAAAATAGTTATTGATTATGTGTGCACCTTCATTATCCTGCTTCAATCTGAGAGCAGCTACTGATTCTTTTTTCTTTATTACAAAAAACCAGACCACTTTCAAAGGTGCTTATGAAATATTTAGTGTAATTATTTCCAAGATCAAAACTCTGAAGAAATTATGCAGCCACAGAAACCTTGTTAAATCTGTTGGTATTATGGATGAAAGAAGCAACAGAGATATTAAACATTTACTCCTCTTGTGCAAAATGGCCTCTTAATTTCAATCTCAATTGCAACATTATTCATCAACCTTCACTGCTGCGTTTGTCTTGCTTCCCATGAAAGAATTTTAGATGTCATTACAAGTTTCTTCTGATGGAGTAGGACTTATTTTCTCTATCCCTGTTTGCCTTTAGGCAAGGCAAATCGCAGCCTAATGAAACCAGCGTGAAGTATTACGGTGCTATAACACCGACACTGCAATCACAGTGTTTCCCTCCATGAAATAGTCTTTTTAAACCAGCTATGAATGTTCATTCCCTTTCCATGATACTTGTGTAAGTGATGTAATAAAATGTTATTTCCATCTAGACTGTAACTACTGAAAAATTGGAGTAGCTGTTGATTTCTCCTTTCAGTTTGATAGGGAGTTACTGAGGAAGCAATCCAGAGTCTGTGCAGTGTTGACTCAAATCCCAAGACAGCATTTTTGTGCCTCAAAAACAGGTTTAGTGGATCTACAGGTATGTGGAGATAAAAATTCAAAAATAACCTTGAGAAATAGTCTGAAATGGGCTATAATCTGGAAAAGATGAGTGCAAAGGCCCATGACTACACTATAAAATGGGGAATGACTGGTGTGATTGCCATTCTGTGGGAGATGAGGTAAGGCTACTGTAATGGCTTTTGGACTGAGTGGCCATCAACTGCCTTCTGCTGATGGCAAATGTTGTGCTGGGGTATAGGAACAATATAGGAAAGACACGAAGGTACCCTTCTTCAGGACCGCTATGGCTCACACCAGTCTTAGAGGTGAGGATTGGTGGGAGAAAGGGTGAAGCAGAAAGATGAGAGGCAGGCATCACAACCATCTTTGAATATGAAAAAGAGGAATTGCAGAAGGAAATAGTTAATGAACAATTTGCTGCCTCTCCTGAGATTAGCACAAGAAAGGGGCTTGAGCTGTAGTGAGGATAACTGAGACTAGACAGCAGAAGCCTTTTATGTCTGTAAACAATCTGGAGACACTGAGATTCCTTGTTTCTGCAGGTTGAAGTGGTTTTCTTCGTTCCTAATATTTTCTTTAAAAAAAGATAAATAGTCCTGTTTCCTGGGCAACTTGTAGCTGTAAGGCCATTTGTCTTCAAAGTAAGTCTGAGCATTGTAAGTCTGGGCTGGGTTTGTGCTCAGCTGGTGCCTGAGGACCCTCTGGGTCAGCTGGTCACCAGTGGTTTGCAGAGCTCTTGCACCTCAGCCTTGCTGCTCTTGACATTTCTCACCTTCAAATTCTTATTTTCATGCTTAGTGACTGGTAAGATTAAAGAGTGGGAGCTCTCATGACTTTCTGCTCTTGTCATTGTAATAAAAAAGGGGAAAATGGAGGGTATTGGATAGTTTTAATGTAATTCCCAGTGCAGCAACTAACAGAGAGATTGAGAAGAGGGATGGTGTGGATCCTGTCTTGAGTTAGACAGGTGAGGTCATCCCTTGACTCTAATTCGTGCTTGGTCTTTCTCCTTAAATTCCCATGCCTCACTGCTGCCAGCATTTTTGCTATGAACTGGGTAAAAGGATTGTTCCACAGACATTACGAGCATGGTTGGATTTGGCATTGGCATTTTATTTCTTAATCCAAGTGAAGCTTTGACCAACCGGCAGGGACTGCACCAAGTGCACTTCTGTTCACTGTCCTCCTGAATTTCCTCAGGAAGAGAGATTGTAGCAGCCAGAGATGTGAAGTGTAAATGCAGTAGTCTCCCAGGGATGCTACTTTGGAAATTAGATACACTTGGTTTGGTTTTGGTTGTGTGGTGTGGTGTTTGGTTGGTTGTTTTTTTTTTTTAACTTGGCCAGCATCCCATCTCCCTGCCACCACTGCCCACCAGAGCATGCAAACTTCCGCGGGGCCATCAGCTAATGGATGTGCCACAAATGAATGGAAAATGCTGTCCATCGCTGTACGCCTGTAGCATAGCATGGATTTTTCTTTATGGTAGTTTACTCAGCCGCTGGCAATTTTCAGTATTTTTTTCAGCCAACACGCTGCACTTATCACATTGTCAATGCTGCTTTTATTTTTGTTTCCATGTGTGCATATATATATGTGTGTGTCTATATATAAAATATATATTACATATCTATATGTATTTATATGCATGTGTGTAATGTCTGCCTATTTTCAGGACGTAGTACTGAGAGACTTGGACTAAGAGCAACCCATTAAAAGCAACTGTTCCTTTAGTTCAGCTGAACAGAGGAGCCTGGCTTTGTGGCGGGGCCATATGACACTGGGTTTTGGGGCTGCTGTGTTTGTGCAGAGTACTTGGAAACTTTTAACCTTTAATTTCAGCTGCATTCTTTTTAATATTCAGCTTTATTCCCAGCATTGGCAAAAGGATTAGAGGCTGGTTTGTCTTTCCCTCTGAACTCATCTGTGACTTCACTGTGCATATTAGTTCTTTTAATGGCTTCTTTATTAGTTCATTATTGCATAACCTCCAGGCATGGCAGGACTTCAAATGTTAATTTTCCTACTGAAGTTCAGCGGACGGACTTCACCTGTGCCCCTTGAAGTCAGCATGTGCATAGAGGGGGTGGGCTTGCTCTGCACCACCGCATCACTTATGAAGCAGAATGAATGGAGTAAAGTCTTCCTCCCCTAGATGTTAAAGGAGTCATAGGAATGGAAAGTATGAAGGAACAGTACAATATCCTGGAATATTTAAGGAGAGAAGGGGTGTGTGTTTTGGTAGCATGTTTTGGTGTGGTGTTACTTCCCCCCCTCCCCCTTCCGTCTCATTGCTTCAAGCTACTATTTGGCTGCCCAGTGAACTATAACAAGATTTAATAGCTCTAGCGTACCTATATTGCATTTGGACTGATTCCATCCTTCTGTTGTAATAAATGTCTGCTTTACAATGAGCTCTTAAATTCTATAAGTGACGTCAAGTTGTATCTAATAATGGAAAAAAGATGAAGTACTGTAAATGCAACTTGTTCGCTCACTGTGTCTGTTCTTCTCCAGCAGTGTTTTTATCCCTAGCCCACTGCAGTGATCTCTGCATTTGAGATGTCTTTTGAGTTTGCCCTGAGGTTTACACCTGAGGAAAATTGATTTCCACACATGCTTGCGCTTTCTTCTTCCTCTTCCCCTCCTTTGTTATTCTCTGACTGTATTGTAGGCTGTGGCCAGACCCAGTGGAGGCAGGTGCTGGGATGACTGTATTTGTGGCCTGCAATGTGGGGAAACATTCATTAGCTGCTGACTCGCTGTCAGATGTGATGCAAGCTCTGTGTGGAAACTTGGATGTGTAAGCATCTGCATAAAAACTTCTATTTGAAAGAGATGTGACAGATTAGATGTACAATTGAGATGTACGATTACAAAGAGTGTTAGCCTTTAAGCAGCGAGCGTGTGAATTATGTACTTTTAAGGAGCTTTAACTTCTGATTTTTTTTTCCTAAGGCCTGATGAGTTTTTAAATCTACTTAGCTGTCAGTCAGCAGGTACGAACCACACTATGAAAACTGAAAACTGCTGATTTTAAAAAGCTCATTCTGTCTCTTCAGTTTATTGCACGTGTGTGTGAGTCAGATTTGAGTGCAGTGTTGAGTGTTACGGCAAATAATGGTAGCCACAAAAATTACTAAATAGAAACGTTGGGTTTTTTTAACCTTTCAACGTGAACAGTGCTCCAGCCGATACTGTGTGAAGCACTGTGCATTCACAAAACAAAAGTTCCTCTCTGTCCCACGGTGTTTCCCAATGAGATGGCAGCAGAGGTGGGCAGGACATGTACGAGGCCATGCTGGTCTGCATCATGGATCGCTGGCTGCGTGTGCTGCAGCCCTTGCCAAGGGTCAGGTAGGCAAGGCTGGCGAGCAAGGGCTGAGGAGGGTTTGACAAGGATGTTTTGCAGTTGCTGATGGAAAGCTTCTGAGAGGCAGGGACGTTGTGGACAAATGGGATCAAAGTGAAATATAAAGGGAATGGTCTTTGCAGCAGTGATATTCTGGGCAGATAAAGCTGAGCAAGACTGCTTTTGGGCCAGGGAGGAGAGTGCCGCATTAATCAAGGTGTGAGTATTGAGGCTGCCTTTAAAAAAATGCTGACTTAGGTCCTAGGAATCTGTTTCACATTTATGCTGCTGCTTCTAACGGCATAAATAAATCCAAGCGCAATATGTATGCGGTGCTTCCAGGCGTGGGAGGGCACTGTGTTCTCCTTCAGGCAACTCTGCAGGAGAGGCAAGGTGGCAGGGCTGCTAAGCCTGGTGTTGCTTCCTAAAGTCCAAGTGTTTGATACACTTGGGACCAAAGCTAACATCTCTTTGATATCAGTTTCTTCAAGGAGGCATCTGTTTGGGTGGGTAAAGCTGAGGTAGAGAACCTAAGGAAAGGCTTTAGGAGGTAGGTGAGGTCTCCAGAAAATGCCTTTGCTCATTCTTTTGCCATTACATGTTTGGCTTGGTCTTCTTACTTGCTGTTTCTGTTCATTATCTTTCATTTCTCAGTTATGTGAAAATATTACAAGGAAAATTGTTCAATAGCTGAGCCAAGGATATTGATTTTTAGCCACGAATGTGATCTTTCATAGGGGTGATTTTTCTCAGCTTCAAAAGGCAGTACATCCCTGACCAGGCAGTGGTTGATATGAACCTGAAACTGCAGTCTCAGGGCTGGTACCTGCCTCTGCCACTGGCTGCTGTGTGACCCTCTGTGATGGGTTTTTCCTTCCTTGGGTGAGTCTTTTAACTTTAAAATAGTGTGAAGTGAACCTCCTGCGTTAGGCTAGAAAAAGCTCGTTATAGTTGCTCTCTGCATCTAGGGCTTTTTCTTCCCTGTTGACAATGGGAAATAGCAGCTGTGGCATGGGGTGAGTTGCTGCTGCTGTGGCATAGCTCATTACAGCCCTAAAAGGCCTGTGCTCAGCAGCCTGGACATGAAAAATGTGAGCTGGTCAAAAATCAGTTGTTGAGGTGACAGCTAGGAGAGCTGTAACAGCACAGCTGGGAACAGGGCGGTAACAGCCCTTTTGTAGCCTCAACCCACCGGTGTGAGCGGTTTTCCTGCACTGGCCCCAACCAACGTGTCAAGGAGCCAGGATTTTTGCTGTAACACTCAGTTTCCATGCCCTTCAGGGCCAGCCTGTCAAGCCTGGCCAGGGTTTGGCCTCCAGAACTCCAGTAGCACAGTTTAAATACCCTTCATGCACTAACTCTTACTCCTTAATTACAAGCTGTCACTTGTCATCAGTCCTCCGCTACCTCATTTAGAAACAGGGAGGCTGGTCCTGATGCTCCCAGAATGACAACCCCAAGCACCAAGTTCATGGGCTAAATGGAGAGATTTTGCTGGGTCTCTTGATCTGGGATCTGCAGAAGCTGAGTAGTAGTCCCCCCCCCAACTTTAAAGAAAGGGCGCTTTTTAAAAAAGTTTGTTGTCGCAAGGGAAACGGTTAAAATCAGAAGTAAATGCAGCACACTGTGCATTCAGACAGCCTGAAGCAATAGCTCAGAGGTGGACCTGACTCATCACAGCGGGATATTGACTCTGGAGTATAATTATGATGCTTTGAGAACCTGATTTTAAAATAATTGAGGTATAAAATTATGCGCCTGGCTTTCACAGTTACTACAGCTCTGTGTATAAATTGAATAACGGCCTGTACAAATGTGCCACTTGGCTATAGCAGAAATAGCAGCAAGTCTAGAAATGTCCTGCGTCACCACTGTTTTCCCCTTGCTGAGAGAAGCCGGCTACAAGCTGGGTTTTGCAAGCTGCCTTAGGTTGCTACCACTGCTGTTTGTGTAGCCGCGGGTGTCTGGCAAACCCATAGAAAGTCCAGCTTGGTGGCTGGGCAGCCAGCATCCAGCCTGCCATTGAAATGCTGGCTGCTTGCTAATCCCGGCACATCAAGCATCTCTGTTCAAACACCTCTGGCTGTTTGTAGCAATGGGCTGGATGTGAGTAAGTGTTAGGGGGACAGCTGGTGTTTTGACACCCATTTTCCAAAGCTGTCTTGGCTCCCTTGCTTCCAGAAGGGCTTTCTCTTCTCTCTGAGGCAGCCATCAAGTCTGCAGTCAAACTTCTGTGTTTTGTTTGGACAATACAGTAAGTGGTCTTGGTGAGCTTTGATTCTCCATGAAACCCCAAGACTTTTGAAGGAGGCTGCTGTCCTGAGTGAGTTCTCTGAAAACATGATTTTGTCACCTGTCTTCCACCTGGTGTGGTGTTCCCTGAGACCTGAATCTGGTGAAAACCCATGTTTATCTTTCATGGTTTGCCACCTGAGCTCCAGTGCTCTTACAAGGGTTAGGGCAGGTTATTTTCAGCTCAAGGCAGCCCAGGCTACAACCTTACCTTGACAAATTTTTTTTTTTAACCAGTCAAGCTTTAAAAAAAAAAAAAGGCAAACCAAGCCAGCTTTGTCTCTTTGTGCCTTCTTCAAGGTCAGGCTGCTGATCCCAGGTAACTTTTCCTGCTGGCCCTCTTGGTTTGAGGGTGCAGTTTGGTTCTTGCTATTGCCCAGTGTGTTTCAACGTTTGTTTTCTACCCAGCTTTTGGGGATTGGTTGCAGTAGCTGGAGTGACAGCTGCCAGAGGAGTTTTTGGGAGTGTTGTTTTTCCAACGGGTGCATCGTCAGGACCCGCTGCTGCCTGGAGACCTGCAGGCTGAGCCGAAACACTGCTTTTAAACACTGACCACAGGGAAACAGAAACCTGAAGGGGAACTTTACAGCAAAACTTCAGCTCTGGTACAAAGCCAGACAGGAAGCTGGACCAGGAGCCACTACTGCGGCCAGACATGCTCTGCACGCTGGGCGCTTTGAGGCTGCTGCTGTGCCTGCTTGGGGCCAAAACGGTTGGGTTTTTTAGTCTGTAATAAAATAAGCCCTCTTGTGTCATGGCCATCTGAATTATTACCTGCCTGGCACTTCATTATAAACACATTTTTTCCATCTTGGTACTGTTTTCCTGCCATTTTATTGCTTTTAAGGTTCTGTTCTTCTTGTTTTATTCATCTCTTCCAATCGATAGAAACATACTTGTTTTAGCAAGCAGCAAAGGCAGATGTGACTGATGTCCTTATGGTGGGAGCAGAATCGCTTTCAGAGTATTTGGGGAATGTGGGGGGGAAGCTTTTAAATCTAATTTTCAAAGATCTTTAAAGCATAACAAACTGCTCAAGACATGTAGCTGAGTCTCCCACTGCCATTAGCTCCAAGAGTTGAGATCCTAGCATTGTACCTATGCAGATACGGGGCCAGTGCCTGAGATCCATCCTCTGGGGGTTATTGTTGTTCTTTGCCATGGCACTAGTTAAAAACCACCTAATGAGATCATCTCCACCTGTTCTGGAGGATTAGTTTGATGGAGGAAATGCTGCACGTGCACATGGATGTGCATGTGTGCATAGGCACGGCAGCGCTGGGAAGCTCAGTCTTCCCAGAACTAGTCTCTATGGGGTTTGCCATTGCAAAGATTTTCTTTTTTTTTTTAAATTCCCCCCCTTTCCACGCACACAGATTGCTCTGACAGCAATAAAATGAAACGGAGAATTGAATTTGAAAATAAATTGTTTAGATGATGCAGCACCAGACGGATAGCTATTCCCGAAGAGTCAGTCCACGATGAATTGGCTTTACTGCCAAATTAGAAATGCAGCAATCAAAGGAAAGCAAGCTAACAGCACGGCGGTGCGGGGCCTGTGTGCCTGGGTCGGGCAAACTCTTCGGCTGGGATGTGGTGAGCAGTGCTCCTGCATAAATTCAGCAGTGGGTCAGGTCTAATGCAAGACAGAGATGTCACAGTGCCCTTTGAGTCCTACGCAGATTAGAAATCAGTAGACCTGGGTTATAAATATTGGATTTTGTCGCTGGTTGCTCTGTGACCATGGGCATGTGTTTTAACCTCTCTAAACCTTGTAAAAGGTTGGTGAAGTGCTGTGCAAACACCAAGTACTCCTGAGGCTTATTGATAGTGGTGTGGTTTCCTCATTTCCAGACCACGGTTTAATCGACTAGAGAAGTGGGTTGGTTTTATTTTGGGACTTTTTCCCCCAGGTGTAGGGTTTGGGGCTGTTTTTGCTCCAGCAGCTGAAGACTTCCAATAAACAGACACAGCAGAAAGGTGGATTTTGGTGATGCAAAGGAACCAAGCAAGTGCTTTGCATGCTGGGAGAACGGTCGTGAAATCCTGCTGAGGCTGATTTGGCTTGTCAGCAGACAGCTTCACTTCTTGTGTCCTCTCTTCCTCATCAGGCATCTTCTCCCACCCTCACCCCCCCCATGATTTTGTTACATTTATGCGCAGCCCACAGGGAGTCTTACAAATATTTGAGAAGTTACTGCTTTAACCCTTGATGTAGTAACTGCTGTGTTCCCTGTGTTCTTAAGCAAGAATTTTATTAAATTGCCTCGAACTTGTGTATGATGGGATTTATTTTTTCTCTTGCAGTTTGATCTTTGGCAGTATTCTTATGCAGCGGGAGTGTAAAAATGAGTCTGGTATTGACATCAGTGGCAGGAGGATTTTGCCCGTAGACCGCTTTGGAGGTGAAAGAGAAGGAATCCTACCAAGACACTAACTCAGAATAAAGCAAGGAAGAAAAGTACATTTCTGCTGTCTTCATTGTTAGAATCCAAATTACTTTTCTTCATCATGGTGTTGCTGAGGGCCAAGGAAGTCTAATTATTGCCTTTTTTGCTGCTGAATGAATGTGAGAGGATAAAACTTGTTACCTTTGAGTGGATGCATCTCTGGTGTGTTGCTGATATTGGAGAGATGCTTTATTGTCTAACAACAGAAGGGTCTGCCTATTCATTTTGAGCTTTTATTACATCTCTCCCATAGAGATGGTATTGCATATGAAAGTCTGATTGATACAGTGGCAGAGGTCAGAAGGGTAATAGCTTTGATGGTATCCCCTGAAGCAAATCAAAATTCTTCTAAAAGATTCTGTTCAATTTGATACCAAGGGTCTGGTAGCGCTCCAGGGATTCTTCTCTCTGCTATTAAACTTATTGCTGTTACAAAAATTAACATTTGTGTGTTGTTGTTGTTTCTTTTTTATAGGATTTTCTCCAATAAGAATGGAAAATAACTGCTTCTTTCTTTTTTTTCCTGTCACTATGTTGCAGGGATCCCCAATGCATTTGCTTGCCGTTATTTAAGGAGCCTTTACTAAAAGCTTCTGGATTGTGATTCTGAGTGGACAAAAGCTTTTTGTATTCAAAATGCTCATAAAGGAATATCGTATTCCTCTTCCAATGAGTGTGGAAGAATATCGAATTGCGCAGCTGTACATGATACAGGTCAGTAATGTTTCTACCCGTGTGGGTGGGTGCAGGCTAACACAGGGCTTCATGTGGAAGAGTGGAGTATTGCTGCAGAATTAGATGTTTTAAAATTGAGGTTTGCTGTGTGCTTATAAAGGAGTGGGGGCGGGAAAGTAATACAAACTTCAGTTTGAGTTGCCTTCTCTTGTCATTAAATTAGAGGACCTCTGTTTGACCTACCTGGGGAAACAATGGCTCATGGATAGGCTATTCCTATGGAAGGAAGTACTGAGCCTAAGTGTGTGGGTACCTACCTGGAAGGGATCAAACTGTAGGGCTTAAGCAGCCACTGTGTTCCACGTGGGCTGTGGTTACTGGTTATATCAGCTCCAGCTGCAAACCAAGGCTCGTGCTCTTTTCTTGGGAAGAAACAGAGAGGTCTTGATTTCCCCCCCGCCCAAAACTTGAGAGGGTAAACCAAAGGCACAACTTTGAATTTAGGGGGTGAAAAATCTAGATGTAATATGTCTTTGCTTACCACTATGAAACAGATACTAGTTTAGGCATAAAACTTAGATTATTTTTAAATTCCCGTCAGTATTCAGAAGCCTATTTTGTTGAATTCCATGTCTTCAGTAAGGCAGTTAATTAAAATGTTGGTTTTCTGTAACTCAAATCCTTTGTGCCTATATTCTCCCAGTGCTCGAAATCCAACTAGGAGCATTTTTAAAAGGAAATGAATCTGAAGTGTTATTTCATTGTCCCATGCTTTAAATAAAATTTAATCTTGCTCACCCAGCAAAACACACATCTAATATTGAGTTTCCTGTAGAACTCTGCTTTCTGTGGCAGGATGAAGCACGATGCTAGAAAAATCTGCTTTGGCTTAAAACCTAAAATTAATTAAGCAAAAAAACCAAAACAAAAGCAGAACTCCTCCATCTCTCACCTGACTGTCTAACGATGTTCCTTTAAGGATTAATGCACTTGGACTTGACTGCTAGAACAGTGGATGTTGTGTTTAATAACAGTCAAATTCCTTTTTCTGACACAAATGTATCATATTTGTGTGTTTCACCTAAATGTTAGCATAAATGAGTAAACGTTTTTCTTAGGTGGCTTCATTTTTGTGTATCTCTTCCTGATGCTCTAGCTGCTTTGAATATGGTTGTAAAAATTTTGTTACTTTTTCTTTCAAATTTGTCTTAGCTGTTTTGAATAAAGAGCTGTTTGATGGAAGCAGCGTATTAGCTATGCAGAACTTGTCAGTGAGCAGCAGAGTGTACAGGAGAATGATCTGATTAAGGAGGAGGAGCCCACCTGATTTAATGGAGGATGAATCGTTAACTGGGGAGTGTCTGTGGGGGCCTCCTGTGAGATATGGAGGACTTGGTCAGGAAGCTAAATTTGCTGTACACTTTCAGAAGTTAAAATGTTTATTTTTATTTCATTAATGCAGAACGCTGGATTCCACTTTATTCACTTGACAGTGATTTTGGCCATGTCTTAATGTCAAAGGACTAGATAAGCCATGAGGGTTTCATGCAAGGGGAAGTTCATTGGCCCAGGAAACTATTAAAGAAACTACACCTCCGAGTTGCCATCCAGCTCAGCTTCAGACCTGCTCTGATTTTCTAGCTCATTGATAAGCAGCAAAGTTAAGTTTCCTCTTAGATCAGGTGCAATAGCTGGTGTCAAGTCAGGTCTCTGACCTCCCTCCACTTACTTGGAGCTGGGGGGATAGCTGGAATGCTTACCCAGGTGGAGGGCCACCTATACGTAGCCCAGAAAAGGAACATGTATAATTTTATATATGTTTGATAAATAACCCGAGATCCAGGTGAGCTACAGGAGGGCATGACAAAGAAGTGACTTTACTGCATTATGTGTACAAGTAGTACAAGAGGAAGAGTTAGCTGTACTTTCTGCTGAAAATACCAGTCTCAAGTAAAATTTGGGGGGAGAAAAAAAAAAAAACCCAAACCAAAAAAACAAAATCAGAAAACCCACTTAGGGTGGAATGTGGAGTTTATGTTCTGTTTCTTAGTGATTGGTAGCTATCTGCTTCAACTCTTCCTGAAATTGGTGGAAAGATTCCTGCTGACTTCAATGGGAACTTTTCTTAGACCATGATATCAAATGGCCTTTTTCTTCAGTTTGATTTGAAAGTGGAGGTTTTGTCTTTGAGACAGGTGCTGGGGAGAGAGCAGTGGGGAGCATGACTCTGTTTTTTTTCAGAGTAGAGGAAGTGCTTCACATCTGTCTCTTTATTTTTCCTCTCAAGCACATACAGAGCTACAGGAGAAGCAAGTTCTGTATGTGGAACCCCCTTAGGGGAACAAGCTGAGATATCTGTATAAAACAGCAGTGTAGAGGCATTTCTTAGAAATCTTTGGCTGAAACGTAGAAGAGAATGATTTAAAGTAGCTCTTGGGGAGAGGAGCGATTCCTAAAAGCAAAAGGTTCATTTGAAAGACATTTGTTGTGTACTGTATGGTGTCATTGTTGCTGGAGACGCTAGTTGGCGTGGTCCTATAACAAGCTGTTTTCCAACAGTGGAAAAAGGAGATGTCACAATTATTCCTCCAGGGTTTTAGAGAGTCTTATGCATGTACTTGAAGTCGATCACTCTTTTAACTCCAAGCTCATAAGTGAAGAACCCCATTAAACTCCAAACCAGTTGGTATAAAGTTGCTTTTTAAAGAGCAATCAGATAATTTCCCTAGATTCCAGTATCCTCCAAATGAACGTTTTCAAAAACAACCTTCTCACCTGAGGGATGTAGCAACTGGTCCGTGCAGTTGCTTGGGGCACCCTTTCTGTGCAAGTAGTGCCTCAAAGCCATGTGGGCACAGATGTTCAGACTCAAGCTGTAGTACTGCGGTCACGTGGAGGCTTTTGCTTTGCAGTGGAAGGTCCTTTTGTCTCCTTCCATGAGAGAACAGTCCTTCCTTCTTAGAATTCTTAACAAAAATTTCTACCAGATTTGATGTAAGCAGCATCACGCCCAAGTAGCAAAGGATCCTTCCATTAAACGGGGACAGACTGTGCTCGTATTCACTGTGTTTACTGGATGGGAGAATGAAAATTGCGCAGTATATAATCCAGCATCTCCATTGGTCTCTGTGCCACTAGGTAGGCAACACATGCAATAAATCATTGTGTGTATGCCCATGTTGCTCTGTAATTCTTCTTATAGTTAAATTTCTCCAGGCTGGTGTATAAAGCTGTGAAAACTGAGGCAAGTGGCCTGGTGCTTTCCCTTTTTTTTTTTTTTTTTTTTTTTTGAGGGTGTGGGGAGGGGAGCAACAAGTCTCCGAAGTATTGCTTTCTGCTAGCTTCTGAAATATTATCTACAGAGACAGTGGCTTCAGTACTTTAAGTAGCACTTAAATTCTTCCATAAATAAGTTAATTTTACATTACAGTGAAGGTCTTAATGTACTCTTGACTTGCTTGAAGCCTAGCAGATCTGAGCGGAATTGTTTTTCTCTATTAAATTTTAGGCTATCAATATCCATATTTTTGTAGGAAACCTCTCATGCAGTGTTGTCAATGTGTTCAGTTTGGGAGCCCTTGCTGCATCAGCCACGGGGCAGATGGCTTTTAGCTCTACCATATGCACAAGGGTTTTTTTTGCATCATAACTGAGGTTTTGTCTCTTGGTATCCAAACTAAAACATACTAATATTTATATCTGAGCTCGGAACCAGTGATCTTCCTTCCTACTGTGACCTTGTTTTATTCTGGTGCATAAAATGGGCAAAATATTTCAAACCAGTGAAATTCTTTGTACCTCTTTTCTAGACTATAGTTTTGTAGTGTAACTTTTCCCTAAAATCTGTATGCACATTTAAAAACCCGTCCTGCTTCCAAGGGTGAGAGATCTCCAGCTAAACTCAACCCTGAGAGTTGCCTGTAGGACTGGGAGAGCTGCAGTTTGATCTGGGGAAACTGCAGGCTTCTGTCCTAATGTAAGCAGAAAGCAACTAGAGATGAGCGCTGAAATGAGTTTCATGAAGCACAAACTGTTTATGGAGGGGACAGCTGTAAGTATCTGAAGGGATTTCTTGCTTCCTGCAGAAATGCTGAACTGAGGACTGTCCTGGATATGTCTTCTGACTCTGCACCTCACATCAAAGGCACGTGCAATATTTCTGGTTCTGTGAGGACTTTGAAGCCTGTTGGACACAAAGGATAGGACTGTTCTGTGTTACACATTAGATCTTAAAGGGTCTCTTCTTCCTCTTCTTCCTCTTCTGTGTCCTGTATATTTGTGTCTCAGCAGCTGTGCTTTCCCGTACCATTTGCTTCCTTTTATAGTGGTTACACCTTTCTGTATGCCTCCCTATCACCCCAGGAATAACGCATGCTTTAATGTTAAGTCTCTATCTCATAAAAGCTTGTATTCCAAGGTCCGAATGCATTTGTTGGAAAGATCAGCATGTTATTAGCCAAAGGTCAGTCCATTTATTATCTTAATACCATCCATTACTGTGGTTCCATATGCCATGAGATTCCGAGAGACCATTGCCCTTCTGACCCTTACATAAGACGAGAGAATTCCTCTTGTTATTAAATCTTATTTTTATGTTGGTGTGCATAGCTTGCTTTCTCTGCTGTAAATAACTGAGGTCCTTGTTCTCTCATGCAGTTTTCTCTGAGTACTTGTGACCTTCCTCCAAAGATAGTGTACTTTAAAAATATTCCTCTGGACCTAGTGATTGCCTTTTGAGGGTGAGACTTATTTTAAGATGCTGCGTCATCCTTATAAGCTAGTAACGTTAATACTTTGTCATTCAGTACTTTGAGGGTCTACGACTGGGGAAGGACTCTGGCCCCTGTTGGAGGCAATCTGTTAAAGATAATCCATCTGCTCAGCACTGTCTGCTGAACTCAGGCAGGATCCTGGGAATTGAGGGCTCTTCTCATTTTTTAACATGAGCCTCTCTTCTGCAGTTCCTCAGGGCTTTGCATTTATTGCCTTCCCTGAAAAATCAGAGTGTGTTTCTAAGCGTCTGCAGTATGCTGTATTCACCTGTCGTGACTGCTGATGGAGTACCCTGAGTCTGTTCCCTCTTTTCCGAAGGATCATGGTTTTGTACATCATATCAGTCTCCAGACCCCTGCACTGTCCTGTTTTCTCCTTTGCTTGTATGTACCTCTCAGCACCTTTGAGACTTAAAATGTGCTTCCTGGTGGTAATTCTTGAGGCCACTTCCTGATATCTGGGTGCAAAAGTCATGTCCTTTAAACTGTTAGCTACACTTAGCAGTTGCCAGCAGGCCCAGCAGATGGTGAAAGACTGATTGAGTGGGGGAAAACAAACTAACCCTTCATCTCTGGACACTGAAGAACAGGATGGCTGATTATTTTTGTTTCATTTGCAGATGCCTTGGCCATCTGGACAGATAGACATATATGCTTTAATTTTTAAAAGCAGGTGACACTGCTGACAGCTCCAGAGACCCTGGAAGATTCACAAGTCTAAAAGCAAAAGCCTGGTTTGAAGCTTTTCTGCCAATTTCTACACTGCAGCATTCAATACCTGTGACTTCTATGTTTTCTCTTCTTCCTCTGGTTTTCATAACCTTTCTTTGTGATTGTGAGGGCTTGCATTCTTTTGAAAGGAGAGAGTAAAACACTTGCAGTTGCTTAGCTTTGAGAACAAGGGCGGTAGAGGTATGTTCAGTGCTACCAGACTTGCTGTCTAAATTGCAGAGGTGACAGTGAAACCCATAAGGGTTAGTATTTTGCGAAAACATACAGAAATAGCAAACATATTTTTTGCATGTACTTTTTTTCTTGTTTTGTAGCCATTATCCTGGAATGATTCTTAAATTGGCTGCTATTCCATACCTGGTGAAAAAAAGATTGATTTTAGAGTAGTGAACTGTGTTGCCTTGACAGTTCACGTGCTCTCTAACAAAACTGAGTGAACACACAAAATATTTTAAACTTCAGATTTGCACTGGCTTTAATACAGGATGCAGCACTGCCAAGCCTACTGAGCTTGTGGCTGTCAATAAAGTAAGAAAAAGGATTTTTTTCTTCTGAACGAAGATTTCTGACCTGCCTACCTCTGGACAAAATCTTGACTGTTGACCCAGATTAGGTTCTCACTTTTCCAAATACCTGAGGGCATGTAATGAATTAAGTGCTAGGAAAACAGTGGGGATTTCTTCAAGCCAGTCCTCCAGTATTATAGCATACGGCCTATTGTTAGTGAATAATTGCATTGGGTTCCTAAAATCGAAGGGATGTAGTCAGAGGATCAGAATTGATCCCAAACACCCTGAGCTGAAATTTTGTCTCTGACTCACATTATAATAATGGACCACTTGCTTTATCTCCCATTAAACTAGGGACAGTAATTCCCGCAGACAGTGTCTGTGGAATAGTTAATACAATGAAAAATCTGTTTAAAGGCAGGGAAGGAAATACTGAAGGTAAGATGAAGTACTGAGCTGGAAGTGTAGTAGACAGTTTGAAAGATGGAGCATGTGGGATAAACAAGTTTGAGGTATCTCCGCAATAAAGTAATTCTTAATTCATGTGCTTCTGGCACATCCAGCCCTGGCTCCATAGGAGTGTGACTGAGTGTCTTTGTAAGGCGGAGTGATTAATGAGTGGCCATGAGAATGGTTCTCTTAATGCTGTAAATTATTTATAGTCCTGCACAATTGATTATCCCCAAAATATTGTGGTTTTGTACAAACAGCTTCATTAACACCTAGACCTGATTCTAAATAATGCAATGCATACAACATTTGTACAAATTGATGCTGCGCCTATTTCTGCTCTGTCTTGCGAGAGTCTACTGCCGGCAATCTGTCCTGCCTTTAACTTTTAGGGCTTTTTTTTAGGAATCTGTTTTACGTTACAAGAAAAGTGGCCAAGAATGATGGCGCTGCAGATGGCAGCACAGGTAACCTTCGCTTGCTTGGGTGAGAATGGTCCCTTATTTAGGGCCTTCTGCATGCTCAGCTTTTTGCTTCTGTTGGCTGGGTATCTTGCAGGATTTTGGGCTGGAAACCCAGAGGAAGGAAAGGAGGTTCTTGCAGCTGCAAAGGCCTGCGACCCCCACCTCAAACAGCTCTTGGGAGAGTGAAAGCGTGGCAGATCTACATGTGCTTCTCTCTGACAGGAAGACCCTTCATGGGTGACATCCTCTTCTTTTCCCCTGTGCATTTAATATCACCTTGGAAGCAGCATTACACAGTGATTAAAGGATGGGACAAAAGGCCAGAAGTTCGTGTGTGACAGTTCTGGTTCTTGCTTGGTAAACTTGAGGGAGGAGCCCCATAATACCCCTGCTGCAAGTAGGGGGGGTGATCAGATTCCAGCTTCATGCAGAGCTGGGAAGGACCCAAAGGGGAACCCTCCAGGAAATTGCAGCTATGCAGCGCTAGGTTGGGAAGACAGATGGTAACTACTTCATGGTTACAATAAAAATCTTCTATCTAAAAAGCTGATGTGGTTGGTTATCTCCAGTGAAACCAGACTATCATGAGGGGAAGGGCAAAAGGTACTTGGCTGCATAACCCCCAGCTGCAGAGTGTGTAGACAGCCCCACTTCTGCTGAGACTGAGTCACTGGGATTTCTGATGTGCCAGGAGGATGCATCGCTTCCAAATCCAGTGTTGAGCAGGGATGTGAAGGTGATTCATTGAGCTGTAAAGTGAGTGGATCTGGAGGAGACTGCTCATGGTCAGTAAAGCCTTACGTCTCCGTGAAATGTCTACATCTTGATAGAGCTGTCCTCTTTGGCCATCTGATATAGGAGCCCAGAAAGTGGCAGTCTTTTCATGGCATTATGACTAGATTTCTGCCAGGATGGGGACTCTTCTCATTTCACTCAACACACAAACTTTACAACTAACTCTCATTTTAGGACTCCTTTTGTTTGTTTTCGTCTGGATGGTAGGAACACTTAAGACCAGGTTTTATGTTCAGCTGGAAAAGTGCCAATGTTTGGGGGAAGGGATGTTGCCTAGATGGAACGAAGCACTGTGCTTGCCCAGGCATTGATCAAACCTAGGAGGAGAATGTTTAAAGCAGCTGCTCTTTTGCCTTTATTAATAAAGCCATTGATGAAGAACAGATTTCTTTCCCCTCTCCCAGGGTTTCAGGTCATTCCTCTGTGTACAGTGCAATGAGGCTCGGAGTCAAAGTGCTGTTGTAAAGCCTCATGTTCTGATCATTACCTTGTTGACTCAAACTAACCTTCATTTGCTAAATAAGTATTGACACTGACCCTTCATGTATTATTTTTTTAACAGCGCTAATTGAATTAAAATAATTGTCATGCGTGAAGGATGCATGTTAAAGCGCAAAGGGCACACAAACCTCATCTGTGGGCACCCTGGTTACTAGTGACATCACTTGGTTTGCGGTTAACAGTAATGATTCGTGTCCAGTGCTGAAGCCTGAGTGGAGATGGCCTAAACTAAACCCAGTGGATTGCTGATGCAGTCCCATTGCCATGGAAACAGATGTTGCGGCTTAAAGTTGCTTGCATTCATAATGTAATGCACATGGTATAAACAAAAACATGGTCCTGTGGTGCCTATGACTTCTGAATAGTGTTACTGGAGAAAATGGGAGATCCCATACAGTTGGACTTGGTTTCCCGTTAAGGTAGTGCCGACTTAACTGCACACGATGAGATATAGTAAGCCTTGCCTTTCAGTAAGAAGAACAAAGTTCACAAGTCCCTTGCTGTCCTCCAGCAATTCTGTTGTTGAAAAACCGTCAGTCTGACTTGACGTAGATTGTTTCTGATTTGTACATTACAAAGTGCAGACTCAAAAATACTATTAAAACCCACCCCTGGGGTAACAGGGTTCCTAGGTCCTGCTTACTTTTCATATTGTGTTTCCAATATAGCCAGTAAGACTACACTCAGCTCCTGCAAAACAGGAGTAGAGAAGCTTTCCTGTCTTCCCTGCTTGAGAACGGTTTTGCTGCATTTTGGTAAAGGTCCCTACTCAAGCCTAATGAAGAAGACTGCCACATCATGGTTAGGATGCTGAAATGGGGCTTGAAAGATCTGGGTCCTAGACGTAGCCCTGCCAGCAGCTCTGTGTCTTCAGTTACTTTCTCCCTCTTCAAAATGGTTCTTGTGTTGATTCCATCATCTTTAATGAGAGAGGACTCAGCTGTTCTGACTGTGGCACAAAAGACTTTGATGGCAAGAAGTTGTGTGTGCTGTTCTACTTCAGCACTCTACTGCATTAATAACAGTAGGGGTGATTTTTATTTTTAATTTAATTCATGTAACTTCCTGTTTGCTCTTAGAACATGTTATGCACTGATAAAATTATGTCAGTTTTGATCTGATCAGAAGTTCTTCTTGGCTTCTGGAACAGTGGAATAGTACCATCTCCTCTGCTCCCTTCTTTCACACTGGAAAAAGCTTTTTGCTCAGCCATCCCCCTGATTGTGGCCATATGATTTTAACTGAGTGTTTCAGGTCTTTGACACATACATTTTGAAAGGAAAAAAAGAAAAACAACAACAGAAACCAGCTTGGGAAGTATGACTCTACTGTACATTTAGGGTAAACCAACATTTTGTTTTCATTGTCAAAGACCTGATTTTTTTTTTATTACCTGCAGTAAATACTGACCATGAATGGTGCCTGGTCTATCAGATATCTATATCAGCAGGCAGAAGGTTGTTGTTGGTGAAAGCAGATTGCTCGTAATGAATTAGATGTCAGTTCAAATGCTCAGAAAGGAGTGGTTAACAGAACACAGAGCTGAGTCATACCATAGCAAGAGACAGCTGAAGATAGAGCAGATACACCCGTGTGCATGCACATAGTCACTGTACATGTTATCTATGTGCAAAAATCCTGTGCTGGGAAAATGTGTTAATAAACCATGCATTAGTTTCAGGACCTCTTGGTATTTTCCAGTATATCATGGGCTTTCTGGTTTTAGGTGTTGCCTAATTCTGGCTTGCAGCAGCTGTGGCTGAAACTGTGCATCTGTTGTCATGCTGGTTTATTTGTGGTGTTTGAATGCTAGTATCGCCACAATCAGCCCAGATACATGGCTGAGGATAACAGGCTGCTTTGTTTATAACCTCTCCCAGCGTTTCTGTAAAAAGCTATCTGTGTAACGTACCAGTCATTGTCTAACTGGTGCCTTCTTTGTATGTGCAGCATCTGCTCTTGCACAGTGCCTGCGGGTAGGAGATGATGGTGGTTGGTAGGCAGCTGCCTGGAGCACATCGAGGAAGGCAGCTAGTGATGGGAAGAAGGCAACACTTTGGATCATCAGTTAGAAGAGTGAAATCTCCATCAGCCTAAATAATGTCCAACTGGTGATAGTTGGGAATGTTTTTCCCTTAATGTATTGAAGAGGTTCTTCTCCCAGCCCAAAGTTTGTTACTCAACGTTTTAGATCTTGGGAACCTTTATACTTCCTTTCTAAAACTGAACAGAAAAAAAAATCTTAAAAAGTCAGATTGGTGAAAACAGGTCTGAAAAGCTCTCCAATGATGGCAGGAGTCATCCATCTAAGCAGCTTCAGGCATTTTGTTGTTTGCTGGGTTGTGTAAGGCAATTTAGGCTTTCTCTGGTTCCCAAAGGACGGATCTGTTTCTGGGGACTTAATTGGCATTTGTGGTAGCCTTAGCATCCAAAACAATAAAAAAATAGCAATTGGCCATAGAGAACGTCTTCTTAGTCCCCCTTGCTACCGCAGTTTGAGCAAGTATGTTAGCAGGATCCTCTGGGGATATTTGCTGTCATGTTCTTATTCAGTGGTTATATAGATGCCTTTGTTTGTTGTCATTGTTAACTGAAACCATCAACCAGCTGTAAACTTCTTGTATCCATATCTGTGTCTAAATGGGATAAAAAAAGTCCCAAGACTTCTGTGTTATTTTAATGGATTCTCCCAGAAGAATTTGTCTGGACTATCAAAATACCCTGTCGCCAAATGGGAGCTGGAGAGGGGGTGGGGGAAACCCAAACCAAAAAATCTTCTGGCTATTGTTTCCAGGCAATGATTTGTGTCTCATTACTCATGGATGATAGGTCTACCAAGCATAGTGCTGTCAGTCTTCGTAATTTGAATAATCTCAAATCAAAACTCTTATGGGTCATTGAAGTAGGCCCCTGGTACTGTGTAAATACATTGCTGTAATGCACCAAGAAACTTCATCATGAACCTAAAGCATGTCAACCTTCGGCAATCACTATCTACCTTATTTAGATTGAGGGGTTGTAATGTAAACAATAATCAGTGGTAAACAAGGTAAGATTATAGCTATAATGTATTTTTAGAAGCTAGAACAATGCCTGGATCGCCTGTTATCACCATGCAACCTACCCTGTCTTTGCTGTTCTCTGCAGTACCATAGCAATGCTCAAAGTAGTAAGTTACAATAAAAACCACCCCCAAACTTTAGGAGAAACTAAACCACTGAGCCATTTGCTGTGCTGCTGTAGGCTTTGCAGAGATTCTCTGTGTATGGACCTGAGCCCGTGTGCAGCCTGTGCTTTATTCCGGGGCCGAAGCACAAGGAAAAGGACTTGGTTTAGATTAATAGTCTTCTCGGTGTTCTTCTGAGCAATACTACTATGGTTGGTGAGGTTTGTTTTTCCTCTAATTCACCAAAAGCAAAACATTACAAGGCCAGTTTAATTTCACAGCCTGACTTCTGCATTTCTCCAGACGATATGATAGGGCATATCTTAGCTGTTTTATCCAGCATTATGGATTCTTGTTCTGTGAATGCTGTTCTTCTAGCTGTAGTGAGACTCCTCAAGTCATGAGGGTTTCTTTTGCCATCAACCGCCATTCCTTTACTGAGCTGTACCCCACTAGAAAAATATACGGGTGACTAGTCACCTGGTCCCACTCAGCTATGCCAGGTCAAGTTTGCTGGACTAAGGCTTTGCAAGATGTGCTGCATGTTATTAGCTGATAGTGAGGCACATTTCTGACTGGGAAAGGGGATGGAAGGTCTGGGAACTAATCAACCTGTCTTTGCTAGTGGAAGGCTTTGTTTACAGCCATTTGTCTCCTGTTGTGAAGGGCAGATGATAAATGGGGTTAGGCTAGCCCAATGTTTAGATGACATTCATGGGAATTATTCATCTCTGATTGTTATGGTGAGGTCATGTGCTGTGTCCCATGCTATGCTGCTGTGCCAAGAGATTTATTTTAATAGAAGCCTTTAAGTAACTGGCATTCTTGCTAATCATGGTGCATCTGCTTCTCTGGGTTCCCTGTTATGAGTAATTTAATGCTATTACTTTAGCTAGAAGGGATCTGTGTCACCATCTGTCCTGGAAAGCTATTGATGGGGCTGTGCAGAACATGGAGTGTCATCAGCAGAAGAGAGGGACTTCTAAAGGGATGACTGGATTTCCTGTTGTAATACAATATAAGATGGTTTACTGTGATTATGGCTTAGATAACTCGCATATGAGGGCTGTTAGCTACTCTTTGATTTTGTCTGGGACCATTCCTCAGATACTTACATATAGGGAAAGATACTGTTGTCAGTTAGTAGCAAGTAGTAATGACACAGGTAATCAGCTAAATAAAATCTCTACTTCTCACGGGGGTGTGGGTCTACAGGGCCAAAACCTTCAAGACTGACCCTAAAATGCCTGCACATCTGCCACTCCCAGCAGACAGATATTCTTTGGAGAGGACTTGCCAGACACTGAAAGGCCAAATGCCTTCCTAATTGGTGGTTATTTTTTAATTGCTGTTTATGGACCACTTCCTTGTAACAAGCCCTCTCCATGCTGTACCTGAGTCACAATAGACGTGAAGAGCCTATATGGTTGAAAAGCAAATTGCTCTTCACTTCCATAAGTGGTGTACTTTCACAGTACCAGTTACATACAGAGTATCATCCTAGCCTTTCAAGTGTGGGGGGCTGATGTCTTTATTGTCCAAGAAAGGTGTCTTCTTTTTGTCTTTGTGACTGGTTAGTAATTGTACTGTTTGCCATCTAACCTGACCTTTTCGGTCCTTCCTGACCTTGCTGCAGCTTGTTTCCTTCTCGGCATGCTAACTGGTAAGTATGAAAGCATGCAGGGCTGGGAAGCAGCTTTGTGTGGGTTTATTGTGTAGAGTTTTTCTTTGATCGTACTATCCCTCCCAGCAATAAGTTATGTTGTGTTTTGAGTATAAATTGGCCTGATTCAGAAGTCCTGGCTCAAAAGATAGTTTGGGATATAAACTCTGCAGCTCTGGGGATTTTCTGTTTTGGTTTTTTGTTTGGTTGATTGGGTTTTTTTTTTTTTTTGTTTGGGTTCTTATTGTCGTGTAGAGGTGCAGCTCCTATTTCACATTCATCTAAGAAAATGTTCTTGCTGTCTCTTGTCACATCTTTTGTAGATAAGTGACAAGCAGGAGGAATGTGTAGCGCCAAAATTTGCTTAAGGCTTGCAATGGTGTGAAAGAGGCTGTGGGCTGGAGTTGGTCGTCTGGAAAGGCTGAAGGAGGAAGCATGCTTTCCTCTCAGAAGAGGGTTTGTGGTCTCCTGCAGGTGCATAGAAGTGAATAAAATAACCAGAAATCAGAAGTAGGATGTGAACTGACTTCCGCAGAGAGTCTGAGTTAGAATAGAATCATAGAATTCATAGAATCATTAAGGTTGGAAAAGACCTCTAAGATCATCAGATCCAACTGTCAACCCAGCACCCCCAGGCCTCCTAAACCGCATCCCAAAGTGCCACGTCTACACGTTTTTTGAACACCTCCAGGGATGGCAACTCTACCACCTCTGTGGGCAGCCTGTTCAATGCCTGACTGCTCTTTCAGTAAAGACATGTTTTCCTAACATCCAATCTAAACCTCCTCTGACATAGCTTGAGGCCATTTCCTCCTGTCCTATTGCTTGTTACTTGGGAGAAGAGACCTTGCCACCACCTCCTTTCAGGTAGTTGTAGAGAGCAATAAGGTCTCCCCTCAGCCTTCTCTTCTCCAGACTAAATCCCCCCAGCTCCCTCAGCCGCTCCCCATCAGGCTTGTTCTCCAGACCCTTCACCACCTTCGTTGCCCTTCTCTGGACACGCTTCAGCACCTCAATGTCCTTCTTCTACTGAGGGGCCCAAAACTGCACACAGTATTCAAGGTGCGGCCTCACCAGTGCCGAGTACAGGGGCCCCATCCCTGCCCGGCTCCTGCTGGCCACACTATTGTTGACACAAGCCCGGGGGCTGGTGGCCTCTTTGGCCCCCTGGGCACTGCTGTCTCATGCTCAGCCGGCTGTCAGCCAGCACCCCCAGGGCCTTCTCCACCAGGCAGCTTCCCGGCTACTCTGCCCTAAGCCTGAAGCGCTGCATGGGGTTGTTGTGACCCAAGTGCAGGACCCGGCACTTGGCCTTGTTAAACCTCATACGACTGACCTTGGCCCATCGATCCAGCCTGTCCAGATCCCTCTGCAGAGCTGTCCTACCCTTTAGCAGATTGACACTCCCACCCAGTTTGGTGTCATCTGCAAACTTACGGAGGGCGCACTCAATCTCCTTGTCCAGATCATTCATGACGATGTTAACCAAGACTGGCCCTAAAACTGAGCCCTGGGGAACACCACTTGTGACCAGCTGCCAGCTGGATTTAGCTCTGTTCACCACAACTCTCTGGGCTTGGTCATCCAGCCAGTTTTTCACCCAGTGAAGAGTACACCTGTCTAAGCCGTGAGCCACCAGCTTCTCTAGGAGGATGCTGTGGGAAACAGTGTCAAAGGCTTTGCTAAAGTCCAGGTAGATAACATCCACAGCCTTTCCCTCATCCACCAGGCAGGTCACCTGGCCATAGAAGATCAAGTTGATCAGGCAGGACCTGCCTTTCATGAACCCATGCTGGCTGGGCCTGATCCACTGGTTGTCCTGCACTTGCCTGGTAAGCTCACTGAAGATGTATTGCTCCATATTCTTTCCCGGTACTGAGGTCAGGCTGATACGCCTGTAGTTCCCCAGATCCTCCTTCCGACCCTTCTTGTAGATGGGTGTCACATGGGCAAGCCAAGTTAGTTTGGGTTTTTCCCTTCTTCCTTCCCTCACAGTGTTGGGACCATAACACCATGCCACCTGTCTCTTTTCCCACAATCAGACAGCTCTGTCTGAGAAGCTGAATGCTAGCATTACCAGGTCATGTGGAAAAGCTGCTTATGGAAGTATTCACATAAGGAAAAAAATGGCTGATATTGCAGGTTCGCCAGGGTTCTAGCTGTAGGATGAGAGCCAGACAGCTCAGCTTCATGCACAGAGATTCTTGTCAAAACTGGCTAAATGGGGGAAAGAAAAGTGGAGGATGTTAGTAGTAGCTGTTTGTGTCTGGGCCAGTGCAACTGCTGGGCTTCAAACCAGAAAGGTTGAGCAGAGGTCCTCCTGAGCCTAGATCAAGCCCCATAGTTATGAAAGAATTGGAGTTTGTTTTTCTGAACTGCTTCAGATGTAAATAATTTCTTCTTGAGTTGAAATAAAACAAGATCGATTCCTCAGCTGAAACCTATGCAGAGAGTAAGGATGTTTCATCCCCAAAGATGGGTAATACTGATGAGGGCATGGATCAGAACAGTTCTGTTTGGGGGCAGAGGGCATAGACAGGCGTATGTGTCCTGTTCACCCCAGCTTGAATATTCCTCTCATAGAGAAGTCACAGTTCAGGGGACTATCAGAGCCTGGCTTTGCTTTGAATGCTTGTCTTTAGTCCTCTCAGATGGATCAAGCTGGGGATCTTGAACCCCATGGGTGCTCTGGGGATGCTTTGATCCATCTTCAAGCCATCAGGAAATACAACAGAAGGAAAAAGGTTTTTTGGGAACTACTAAGCAAGGTTGACATGGTATTGCAGGGTTGGGTGCTAGGGGCTTCAATGAAAGGAAACATAGTGCAGGGGAGCTCCCTGGCTGCTGCTGATCTGTTTGTTGGGAGCGGAAGTCAGAATTGGCAGCACAAGATCTTGAACCTTAAAACTTACGGTCATGGAAGCAGCTAGCCTCTTGCATCGCCCTCTGAAGAGCTTCGAGAGGTGGAGAGCTATAAGAGGAAAGGAAGGCACAAGGTGTATCTCAGATGTAGCTGTGAAAGGAAGAGTATGAAATTGCATTCTGAGAAAGAAAGCCTAGAGGGAGTGTTTATCCATTTTCATATCAACCATGGCTATTAAAATAAAATAAACCTCCAGTGGTTTTGTTTTCTAATTAAATACAAGCATTTTTAAATCTGGGGACCCAGTTCTGTGTAGGTCCAGCTTGGCACAGTCCTAGGAGGTGCGAAGTCCACTCAGTGCTGTGGATTTCTTTTGAAATTGACGAACTCCTAAATATGTGTTGATCCTAAATGAGGACTTGCAGATTGATTGGAATTGCTGGTAACCGTGCAATCTAGAACGGAGTTTTAAATCCAGCTGATGTACAATCTACATGTGATAGCTTGGCACGAAGAGAACCCGTCTTTCCTCTGCTTATGATTTCCATACGCTTCTGCCATATAATAAAACTCTAGATCTCCATAATTTGTATCAACTGTTCAGAGCAGACGCTGTGCTATTATTCTGTCTGACTTATTTGCTGTGCCTGCTGGGTTACTGCCTTTTCCGAGACCTTTGAATTAACCAGATTTTTGGGTCATCAAGATTATTTAATGTTATTGTCATAAATATTTGTACAGGACTTGGTCAGTGCTTATATAAGAACTGAAAGACAGTAATTTGTTTTAAGAGGATGTGTGCTTTAATGAACTGCCAGCTGAATGTTAGAAATAAACTGTAAAAAAGTGCTTTTCTTTTGTAGGACTATTGCAGTTTATGGGGTGGGGGAAAAAAAAAGACAATTTAGATTGTCAGTTATTTAGGTTTGTCCTTTACAGCTGTTTAAATTTAAAATCGCTTGAGAGCTATTTAAAAAGAGGGCTGTTTACTTCTAAATAGCTGTGTTGGCTTATCACTCTGTCCTCAGAAGACGGGAAACTGATCTCTTGCATGTTATTAATAATTTTCTGTTAAACCATGGTATCCTTTGTATTGTTTGTATGCCAAAAATTAGAAGTGTTATTGTGTTATATTTCTCAGTTGATTCTTCTATAAAATCCCATTTTTTTCTTAATTCCCAAAGTACAGCGTTCTCAAATACAAACAATAAACTCAAAATAGTAGCAATATGAATCTGTTGTTTGGAAATGATGAAGGTTATACATCATCCAATCTGCTGAAATGTGTTAGAAATGAGTAAATATTTGGTTTTCCTCTAGCTCTTTTTAGAAGCACTGAAATCAGTATTTTTTTTATTGAAGGAATTTTTGCCAGGTTTCTCAATGAGGGACAATACTACAAATAAGCCAAAATATAGAGGCTGCCAGGGGGTGCTGTGTGCATTCTGGCAAACTTGGGTGGTTTCTTCTAAATATCTTAATTAGCAGAGCATAGTCTCCAAGCTGTTCGTGGAGAGCTGCTGCCATGCCAGACCACAAGCAACAAGCCCCCAGATCCTGTGGTTTTAGGTCATAAAATAGTCTTTAGTACTGTGACATTGCGCCAAGCTTGTGTATGATTCTTCGCATTGATACAACACCACAGGAATGTCCAAAGTCGGACAAACTCCTCTTCACCGTGTCATCTGTTGATGTAAAAGATTTTTGTGCTGTTGGGTGGTTCATAGCTGGAGCCAAGGCTCAGTGTGCTCTCAGGAAGACCTAAGTGTATCCTATTAAAGGAGCAAGAATTGATGTGTTGTTACGTCTCCATTCACTGTCTCTTAGATTTTTACAGGATCCCTAATAAATCAGATATCTCTTCTTTGTTTTGACTAGATGAGTCCCTAAACCTTTCCTTTATGATCTCCCAGGTTCAGTATTCTTGTTGCCAGGGTGCTGCTACAGTTCTGCTGTCTGTATGAAGTACTGTTCAAAAGAAGTCCTAGAAATCATCCTCAATGTTCATGTGGTATGTACAACATACTGGAAGGATTAACTATGCGATATATTTTCCCTTTCAGAAAAAGAGCAGAGAGGAGACATGTGGGGAAGGCAGTGGAGTAGAGATCCTGGAGAACAGGCCATACATGGATGGACCAGGAGGCAACGGGCAGTATACTCACAAAGTGTACCACATTGGTATGCACATACCCAGCTGGTTTCGGTCAATATTGCCCAAGGCAGCATTGCGAGTTGAAGAGGAATCATGGAATGCATATCCTTATACAAGGACAAGGTAAAACTTATCAAAACGTTCAAAGCTGTTTCTCCTACTTTAGAGAGAGGATTTGATGTCACCCTGTGTGACAGTGACATCTCTTCCATATCCTGTAATATCCTTTAGAGAAACTGACGTCAAGTGCTAAAATTCTCGCACAGTGTTTAATCTCAGGCATGTGAGCGTTGCCTGAGCTGTCTGCATACGTACTTGAGAATTTGTGGCTGGTTACTCTAAAATGTGAGCTGTTTTGTCCATCAAAGCATGGGAAATCTTGAATAGTTTTTCGGTCTTGTATCCTGCACTGCATGTTCTACTTACTGTTGCAGATGTCTGCTAGCTCAGTAAAGTTATAAAAGTACAGAGTGATGGGACAGTTGTCATGTAAGAGAGGATTCATTTGTTCTAGGAAAAGAAAAATCTTAATAAATAAATCTGGTGCTTCTTTTCTGGGAACTGTCTTACTGTCATTTATCTAGAAAATTATAAGCTGCATCCTATGGTTTTCACCCTGAGAAGGGAAGGGCGCCAGAGTCTCTGTGGAGCCCTCTGGGACCTCCTTGTTTCAGCTGATTTTGTCTGGAAGGACTTCAGATACCCTGGAATAAATAGCCTCTATGCCAGTTACTCTGGTTTAGAGCGTTTGCCTGTTTCCAGATTTACAAGTCTGCTATTGCTGTCATCTTTCAAAATAAAAAGGCTTTAATGGATATTTTGATTTTTATCAAAACTCTAGAAGAGTTTTAGTTCTGTTTTTGCTGCTTTCTACAAGTAATGTTAGTCTGGGTAAGGGTGGGGAGTCAGTGCCTGCATATGGGCAGTTGCTCGTGACTAAACATAATGGAGCTGTCGGACTTCCAAGTGATTAAAGTCCACTTCTAGTCTCTTTTTATCTATTCTCTTCAAATGCCTGTGAGTCAATAAGTTGGCCAGGAAGCCTGGCCCTGTGCAGAATCAGTCCGTATTTTATTCTGCCACAGATTCCAAGCAAGAGCTCTGCTTTTCTCCTGGTAGAGATGCATTTACAGGGTATCCTTGTGTTAGTATCTGTGTCATACCTGCAAGGGTAACGTAACTTGTTAGTATAGCAGACCCAAAAGTTATCTCTTGGCTGAAAACTGCTTCTTTAAAAACAGTCTGACCTGATAATCTCCTAGAGGAGACATTGTCAAATTAAGTTGCATATTTTTGTCAGCGTCTCTGCAAAGTGAGACCACTTGGTAGTCCCCTTGGGCTTTCTGCTTGCATGTTGCCAGCTGGAAAGTTGTTTCTTGGTCAACGTGAGTGCCCAGTCTCCAGCAATTGCATGCAGTGCATTGGTATCTTCTCACCTGTAATCCATGTAACACCTCATGGGGAGCACACCCCTTTGCTGTGGGTTTGGGGTTTTACTAAACCAGAGCTATTCAGTGAAGCCACATGTCCAAGGCAAGCTACTGTCTTAGGAAGTTTATTAAAGAAAATCTCTTTAACCTGTACAGTTGGTATTTTAAGCGTATCTGAAGTAAAACATGAGCAATGGCTGGTTTGGATTTCAGGCAGATTTTGTACATCTTAGGAAAGTGTGTTCTCTGCTTGCCAAGCTGAACGGGATTTACTCTAAGCTGTATTGTTCTTGTTCTCAGGTATACATGTCCTTTTGTGGAGAAGTTCTCTATTGATATTGAGACATACTACAAAACTGATCCAGGAGAGCACGTCAACGTGTTCAACCTTTCTCCTGCAGAAAAAAGACAAACTATTCTAGGTGAATAGCCTTTTCCTTTTAATTTTTCCTTTATTCTGCTTTTTTTTCCCTGTGTAAAGGATTTTGCTTGGTATGTCCCCATCTGCCTGTCCATCCCTCCTCTCTAAACACACACCTGCACGCCTGTTGGTGTCAGGCTCCAGGTAGGGTTACATCAAGTAGAGCGAGGCACCTGAGTTCTTTTCTAGGCTTGATGTAAATCACACAGAAGTAATTTTAATCCCCTGTCTGTAAAAGAAGCTAATGCTTTCCTATCTTATTTGTGCAGCTCCTGAGGGGAGTAAGACATCTAACGATTTTGGTTGTAATAAGTAGAAATAACCATAGAAGAGGAAAATATTGCTGTATAATTGTGTAGCTCCTTCACATACATGAGAATCATTCCTATCTGCATTTCTGAAACACGAAGGTGTATTTCGTTTTTGCTTCTCCTTCTCTGAGTCTTGCCCTTGTGCAGGTTAGTGAACCTTCTGTATGTAAGGATTTAATGAGAAAAGGCAAAAGGGAGCATCTTATAAAAAGGCAGAGAGTGGCAAGTGTCATAGTGATTCCTCTCCCTTGCTTTCCATCGTGGTCCATGCCCGTGGCATTTCCCAAGACTTTCCTGCATGGCAGGGAGTGCTGGCAATTACAGCCATGTGAGACTGAAGCATCCCTTGCTCTGAAGCTGCTGAGATTGAGGAGTGTTGAGCTCAGGCTGACTTCTGGCAGTCCCATGCTGCGCCGGCTGCAGCGGGAGCTCCGGGGAAGGACATCTAGTGGCTGCTCTGGCTCCTTGAGTGCTGTTGAAATGCGGGACGTGGCAGTAACCCTGTGCAATTTTATTTGAGTGTTACTCGATTTAAACTTCCTTGTTTTGAACTTCAGTTTGACTGTCTTCGTTCCCAAGCCTATTTGATCGGGCTTTCAGTACTGAACAAATAGACTTGAGTCATGCTGCCTCACTGAGAAGTGTGAGAATAGCTGTCATTTCTTGGGAAGTGTGATCCTGCCCTTCAATCCAAACTTCAGATATTTCTGCTGAGGTCTGCAGTGGGGTTCCTGATCTTTAAAATACGTTCATTCACTCTGCTCCCATTGCAGTTTCCACTTCTCCATTGTTGAAGTGTTAATTGGGACTTAAGTTAAACTTTCTGCCTCACAATAGCATGTGAGGAGTTACCATAACCTCACTTGATGGACTCCAAAGATAAGACGTTCAGTGGTAGTGCCTTTTCCACAACAGTGCTAAGAAAGAGCAGGTATATTTAACCATCTCAGATGAGACAGAGCTGTAGCACTATGAGTGATATTAGAAAAGCTGCAAGATGGAATGTACAAAAGATCTTTTTGGAGGTGGAAAGGTGGAGCGAGCAGATCTGCCAGAGTGCTGTGGATCTGCAGTAGCTGTGGACAAAAACATCTATTTGGAGCAAAGCCTCTGTTTGCTGGAACTCTGTGTACTAGTTCCTCTGGCAGAGCTGATCACTGCCCAGCAGCAATGTATAAACAATTTCAATATCAGTTGTTTAAGTGTAAGTAAAGAGAAACTAAACTGCTGTAATGCTTCTGGTACTTACTAAAGCAGAAATAACTCCTGAAAAATGGTATGTTCTTTTGTTCAGGAAAATGAAATGTCTGTTTCTATTCTCTTTCTGTAGATCCTATTGATATTGTTAAAGATCCTATCCCTCCACATGAATACAAAGCTGAGGAGGATCCAAAGCTATATAAATCAGTGAAGACTAAAAGAGGCCCTCTCTCAGAAGACTGGATTCAAGAGTACAAGAACAACCCTGGGAAATACCCCATCATGTGTGCATATAAACTGTGTAAAGTCGAATTCAGATACTGGGGGATGCAGTCAAAAATCGAGCGGTTTATCCATGATGTTGGTGAGCATTTATAGTCTTCCAAAGTTCACTGTCAACTCCTTAATGTTGTTTCTGAATTGAAACACAAAAGGTGAGGTCTGTGCCATGTATCGTATCCCAAGACATGTCTGTGTAGAGATTCCCGGATCTGATTACTCTTTTTGCAGAGCTGTGGGTCAGTTCAGAAAAGATCATGTTATTCTGTCACTTGTAATCATGGTATGTATGAATCCAAACCTCATGTAGCCACTGAAAGGGTTTCAAGTCCTGTGTAGGCAAGACCTTGCATTCTCTCTCTCTCTTTTTTTCTTTTAGATAAAGATCTGTCTAACTTTTCCAGATAATTTTCAAAATCTATGAGTTTTCTTTATTGTGAACAAAATCCTCAAGGGCTGCTCAAAGAAATGAGCTTTGCTTATGAGTCCTAAGTGGTTCCAGAAAACCACTCCCCGTACCATCTCTAGTTTCTACCTGCCTTGTGGCAGGGCTGGTGGGTCTCTGTGTGGTCATACATCTTTGTCCTCCAGGCTGCGGTGTTCAGGGCTCCCCACCTCGCTGCATTATGACCCACCATGGGTCGTTGACAGCTCTTAGTTGTGAGTAAATGTGCTGCTTTGATTGATGCATCATTCTTAGGTCAATGCTTTTAAGGAGGTATTGTTTCCGTCCCAGAAGTAACTAAGTGGAGACAGTCCAGGTGGTAGCAGTGCTGGCAGTAATTTGTTCTTTGCAGAAAATCTATAACGCAACTGATATAGTTTCTGAGCCTCGCCGCAAGAGACAGGATCTGTGACTAGATGGAAAATTTAAAGAATGTTTTAAAGAAGCATTCTCATCTCAAAAAAAGTGCAGAGCTATGGCTGTCCTCTGGCAAAGAAAAGGCCAAAGAAAGGCTGTGTAAAGGATGCTGCTTGCTTTCTGTACACAGTAAATCCTCCTACATGACCTCTACAGCTGTCCTTTCTATATGCAAATCTTCTTTGAAGTGCCTGATGCTAGCGTAAGTAATTTTATCGCTCTTTTCAGTCATACCGTGCTCCTGACAGCTAATGTGGAAAACACTGATAGAGCAGGGGAGAATAGTGTGCACTGCTCTCTGAATAGTCACAGGTTGCTTTCTTAAAGCTCCTTTGGTTTTACTTTATGCCAGGTGGAAGTTTTTTGCCTGTTATGGACTGTGTTACAAGTGGCTCTCTGCAATGAATTCCCTTGGCGCTTCGGTCACATGGGTTAATTTAGTGCATACTGCAAAACATGGGGGTAGAATAACAACTCCATTGTATCTGTCAAATGAAAAAGAAGCATGTGACTTTTCCAGTTGTTCAGAGGTGTTTGGCATAGATTAAATTGTGGTCCCTTAGAAATGTTTCTTTTGTATTTCATGAAAGATTGTCTGCCATTTTTCTCTTGATTGAGGCTTTGCGGAGAGCTTAGCCAGCTCATTGTCTGCCTTTCAAAAGCCTTTCCACTCTGTTATAATGATGGCAAATACTGTTTTTCAAAGATGCATAAAATCAGAAAAGTCTTTAAGGCAAGACAAAGTTGAATGAGTGAAAAGTGAAAGAAAAAGCTTTGGGTATCTACAGATGATGTGTAGCCTTCCCCTGCAATGGGATAGCCATGGGGAAGCCATTTGTGAGTGGGAAAAGTGTATTTGTACTAAAGACAGCAAGGTATGATGGTGTTTAAGATGGAAAGAAGTGGGCTACATGAACAACATGACTGACCAGGCTTATATGCTGATCCCAGTTTGGGGCTTTCAACTGGTGACCAAAAGCAGATGGAGACGTTTGTGCATTGTGCAGCCAATGGTTGACCAAGCTCTCAGGTGCCAGAGATGTTCTTGTGGGCCAGCCCCAACTTGGCATTTTTCTCCTTGTTCCCAGCTCCTGCAGATTTGTTTTGGGGGAATTAGCTTGCTCTGTGTGGGGTTGCCAAGCCAGCAAGAAAATGGAGGCAGGAACCACGAGCAGGATCCAAACTCTGCCCAAGGTGGGGAGCAGTACTTAGTGGTGCAGACTAAAATTAGGGAATGGGTTGAAGGACGAACATGTCTTAGTTAAGTGATGGATGGATTGTGATATGTAGAAAGGCTACTGAGTACGAAGGGAGTAACTCTGGGGGATGGTGTTGAAACGTTCTCAGTCTTACTGAGTGCAACAGCCATTTTCTTCTGATGACTAATTGGCCGGTTACTCAGTGCTGTGACAGCCTGAGACACAGACTAAAATTGTGGGTTATTAGTCTACTTGGCTGTAATATTTGTACGCTTTTTTACTCCTTTCCCATAGAATTTAAGTTTAATTGGACTGGCACTGCATAATGTTCTGCTCCCACCTGCTTCCTAATGGTGCATGTGGGCTATGATTCTTTTGTTGTTAAACAAGTGTGTTGACTGTGTATGGGTTATTGATTATATACTGTGGCAAAGTGTGTTCCCATCTCAGTAACTGGAGCTTTGTCTAAGCCACTGCATCTTAGGCTAAATATACCCAAATTGTTACACAGTGATAAAGTGGAAGTAGTTTCAGAAGGTTCTTTTGCAGAACTTTTGCTTCACTAAAGCATTCAACTGAGAAAGTTCATCCAGAAGGGCACTGCCTGTTGGGGCCTGCCGGTAGAGTTCTGTCTTTTTGAGGGTAGGCAGGTTGCAGTTAGTATGATGTGGATGCGACCATAGGCTTTTCTTTGTGAGTTGCCTGAGCAAGGGAGGTTAGGGAAGCAAGTAGGTATAACTGCAGGTTGCCTTTGATTGGATGCATTCAGACAACCAGAACTGTGCTGAGAATGTTACGGGATCTGTTGTGACTATCAAGGAAATAGCATTGCACAAGGAGAATCAGGCATCCTTCATCTGCTGCCGGAGAATTGTGAGTGTACATTATAAAATGCTTTGGGATGTTGCCACCAGGTACATAGTCGCTGAATATCTGAACGGTTGCTTTATATGGGTAGTTGAGGGGGGCAGGATTTGGTTGTGGTTTTTTATTTGCTTTTGGTTTTTTGCATTGAGTTTTTGTTACATGTACTATTTTTACTTCATGTTGAAAAACAAACCCAGAACTGTAGACAAAAGCTTTTTAAATTCAGCTAAAGTCCTCTCTGTCCTGCCTTGTTTCATGGTCATTTACACTAACTTTTGTAAGATCAAATTCAATACCACAATCTGCAGGCAAATAATTTACAAGAGTCAGCACCTCATGGATTCAACCAGTCTCTGAGTCATTGAGGTGGTGAGTTGAAAGGCAGGTGATTTAAATGTTTGCACCCTGCTAAACTCTTCACAGATAATCTTTCTGCACAATGCAGTAGGAAATGTTGTAATTAAATCAACACAACAATGATGGGTACCTCTGAACTCAATCTGCATGTGTAGGTTTGTGCATGTGTGGTTTCCTTGGGGTTCTATAAACTAAAGCATTGCATGCTCTAGAGAAATAATAGTGTTGCCTGCTGAGTTGTGCCAGGTGTGTTGCCTGCTGAGACTGTGAAAGAAGGCTCAGATGACCGTGGTGCACGCTGGGTGGAGGGGGAAAACCTACTCTAAAATCATCCGTGATTCTCCTGTGCCCCTCGGTTATCTCTTCACATCAGAGGCACCTCTTTGAGAGCATCTCCTACGCTGCAGTTCTTCCATACTACTGGGTTTGTTTGCTCTGTGGGTGAGAAGGGAGCATACTCCGCATAGCAGGTGGCAGCAGCAGGGATGGAGGGCCGTTGCATTGCCCAGAGCTTCACCTCTGTTGGGCTTCTTACCTTGTTCCAGGTCGGACAGAGTGCGACAGGTGGGATACTCTACCCACCCTGTCCTCCCCGGCCAGCTCTCCCACTACCCACGGGCAGCATGCCACAGGCTTGCAAGGCAAACAGCCAATGAGCCAGCCGTGAAACATGGCTTGAAAGCACAGCATGTGGGATTGAGTGCAGGACAGGGACTTCTTGGGCTGAGCAGGAGACGTTTGCACCTCCCCTCTTGCCAGAGAGAAAAATGAAAGCGAATGGGACCACAGATACCTTCAGCACTGTCCTGACGAGCCTCTCTGATCTGTTAAAAAGAGAATTTTTCCCAATTATACTCTGTGTCCTGAGTCTGATCTGTCCCCTCCTTTTCACTTTTCAAATAAAAAGCTTGTTTTTCTTTAATATTTTTATTTTAAAAATGCTTCAATACTTGATTTTTTCCATTGTACAGGAAGGGAAGCAGTGTCTGGACAGGTGAGGTCAGTCGTTTGTAGCCTGGCCTTGAATCCATATAGCTGTGTGGGACCACTCGGTGTGTCCTCTGGGTCTCTGCTGCCTACTGGAAGGCTTCAGCACTGCAGGCAGAAGATCAGTTCAGTGGTACACTCACTGCTAGGCACTGAGGGGACTGCTCAAGTTTTCCATCCCTAGCAGTGAAGATTTTTTTTCTGCAAGCTATGATCTTTGTTTTTCAATTTCTTTTTTACCTGGACAGCCTTGTTCTCTTCCAGGTTTTCTCCCTGTGTGTTTAAGAAAGAGAAATACAGCATCACTGACACATCCCAGGTGAAGGCCAGAGGCTAGGAAAATAATCTGAGTCTTTCTGACTTCATAACCAATCTGGAGTGATAGAGGCACAACAGCCGCGAAGCTCTGTAATGCCGTCCTATTTTCAAAAGAACAAGGCTTAAGGAAGGGTGATTTGGGATATCGAATCAAAGTGATGTGATTAGTGCAGACGGGGAGTTCTGTGGGTTGGGAGGAAGCAATACAGGTGACTGCTGTGATCTAAGATATAAAGTGAAAGAAAGCATAGGGGAACTTCAGGAGACTTTTTTTACCCCCAGGTGGTTTTCATGTTCCCTACGATCTTAGTCCATTAAAACAAAGATATGTGGTCAGTGGCATCTGTGCCTTTACACGGGGCATTTCCGAGGAGTTGGTGCATTGCGACATCAAGGCTGGATCCAGGAGCATGAGCAGAGGCTACTGAGCCCTGGAGTGGAGGAGGCCTTGGGATGAGAGCGAGGGGGCCGTTTGCTTCTGTAGCTGATCACAGTCCGTTTTCAAGGTGTTTCAAGCAAGGTAGAAGTGGACATTGTAGATGTGGAAGTCCAAAGGATGGTCGTGGTATTGGGGACTGAATTACAACAAGGGAAACGTTTTCTTGGCTTTCAGTGTAGATGTGATCTTAATTTTCATTTGAAGCTCGGCTGATTGTCAGTCATAATGGGAGGTGAAGAGGCTAAAACATTCTCCTCCAGTTCTGCAAAAAGTAATCTGATTGGGGAAATAACTCTGAATCTTGACTAAGGTTGAATAGAATTAAGTTGCTGAGGCCCCTTGTTCTGCCCCCAGAAGGACATGGTCTGCTGACTCAAACTTGCCTCCCCTAAATGGAGATCCCTTCTGAATGTCAGGTAGAGAAAGGCATAAAATATTGATAGATTTCATCTTACTGTGCAAATGAACTTCAGGTTGAGCTGGTGCATCACATAAGCTGCTCATCTCAATGGTTATTTCCTCCTGATAGGTTGACTTGTGGTGGCTGGTGGCATTAACAACTAACCGAAGTGCAGAGCAGAAAATAAACTGCCCAGGCCTGGAAGGAAATAACTATATAAAAATCAGCTTTTTGTATGATTTAAAAAAAAAAAACCAAACCCACACAACGGAAAAGTGATTGCTGAAACAAAAGGGATATTTAAGCTGAGCGTCACAGAAACTGTGGCAAAAGTGAGATCTAAGACTTCCTGCATAACAGTGAAGCAAATGTTGCTGGAAGCACTTTAGAAACCTTGTACGCAGTGGGACCATCCAGCTTTGGCCGTGCTCCTGGAAATGGAGTGTGCTTACGAGGGCCGTCTTTCCTCATGGTGGTGCTTATAGAGCTGAATCTGCATCTCCCAAAACATAAATGATTTTAATGTAGCCTGTTTGCCCTCTGTTTTGTAATAGCAGTGGTGATAGTGTGGCCTGTGGTCTTTGGCCAGGGTCTTCATTACAGTGAAAGGTTGGCTACCCTGCCTGCCAGCTTTTCGGCACAGTATTTTTCTGCTCCAGGCTCAGCAGAGGAGAATTGTGGGTCCATAATCCCACTGATGATTCCCACTGCTACTTTTGGCATGTCCTTCTACCCATGTCTGCCTCAGTTTCCCAGTAACTAAAGCAGGAACAAAATTTATTGATATATTTTTTGAATTTTTTAAATATTTTTTTTTCAGAAGGGCTCCCAAGGGTTAGTTTGTCAGTGTTTATAGAAGCTTTTAAAAGCACCATTACTGCTGTGTGCTCCCATCAGTAATAAATAGCAGTTTGGGGCTTTGACCTGTCATGAGCTTTTAAGCAATAATATTGGTTGAAAATCCTGAGTGACTATACTGTTTTAAAAGTCTTGGTGGAATAATGATGTTAGCCAACAATTTTAAGACCTGGAAGAAAGCTTCCGTCAGGAGCATTGTGTGTTGATATTGAGATAGTTCTTCCTTTCAGATATGTGATACACTGAAATATTTTAAATTGGCTTTACCTGCTTCATTTTTCTCATGCAGCAGAAGACAGATGGTATCTGCAAAATAAAGCGTCTTTATTCCCTCCCTTACTTTGCATCCCATCCCTTTATCTCAGAAGCTCATATATGTGATGCTGTTTCACTGATATATAGAAACCAGGTGCAGAAACCAGTTTCCAAGGAAAGGAGGGGTTTCAGTCTTAGCACTGCTGATGTGGGTTGTGCTTCTGTCATGTAACAATTGTAGTGGGCTATGTAGTGTTCATGAAGGAAGCACTTGAAACTGTCCTAGATAAAAAAAAATCTGGGTTTTGTTGTTGATGTTGGCTTTTTTTTTCCCTTCTGGGAACATACTTCACTTTGAAAGGCCGGATCCAAATGTTACAGCTTCCCAGAACTTCATGGGAGTTCCAAGCGTGGTCTGTGCCTGGCTCCTCCTTGGTGGAGCAGGTAATCACAAGACAAAATCCTGGGTCTGGAATTAGGAAATCCCTTCCCAAGTTAAAAGCAGTTACAGAAGACTGGCTAATTTTTCAGTGCATGGTTGGTTAGCAAGAATTGAGGAGATAAAGTACACAAAGTGACCAGTTTGCCATCCTGCCACCTGCTATATGAAGGCCCTTTACTGCAGCTTACAGCATTGTGTAGTTGACACCACCATAGTATCCATGGAACGGTGTCTTGAGGTTTTGGGGAAGGGAGCACATCGATTCAGGCTGCTCTGTAGCAGTGGTGACTGGGGTGTTCTGGCTTTGCAGGCTTGCGGAAGGTCATGGTCCGTGCCCATCGGCAGGCTTGGTGCTGGCAGGACGAATGGTATGGGCTCACCATTGAGGATATCCGGCAGCTGGAGAAGGAGGCACAGTTGATGCTGGCTCAGAAGATGGCCCAGTTTTGCAGTGAAAATGATACTGAGCAGCATGGAGTCAAAGACACTCCTGGTGAGAAGGATGTTGAAGCCAATACAGTTCCAGCTGTTGACACAGAGGATGCCACTGGTAACAGCGATACAGCCTCTGGAAGATCGCTTACTAAGCAGTGGTCCACCTCTTCCAAGTCCTCACGATCTTCAAAGAGAGGAGGTAAGATGCTGCTGCTGACTGGCTCCTCTGAACTGCTCAGAGGTTGGGCTTTCAGGAGGTATGACCATGTCTCCTTGTGGCTGACATCTCTGGGGACAATGCATATTTCTCCTGCGAGTCCCTTTAACTCAGAGGCCTTCTCTGCTGGTGTTGCAGGCTCAGTCTTCTCAGGTGACCTGTTATGGGTTTGGGAATGATTCTAGTCATCCCATAACAATGACTCAGTGGCACATGGCAGAATTCTTATCAATCTCAAAAGCAGAGAAACTATGAAAAACAGTAGAAGAGCAGGCATCAGCTGGCTAGCAGTGTTGGGTCTCAGAAAATGACACACAGTGGCACAGAGAGCATTAGTCTCTGTTACCCAAGAGCCACTGGTGGCTTTTATAAGGCCTGGACCTTCAGTGGTGTTCCCTTCCTGGATGTCTGCTTCTCTGCTGTGTCACAGAACCGGCCTGGCTGTGGGTCGCTGTTACCTGCCTCTTGTTTTCCAGGAGGCAGCTGCAGTGGGCACCCCGTGCTCCGTGGCCAGGGTTATACACCGCTGCATGCCATTCATTTCAAAAGCAGGTGTTTGGCTCCATGGGCACTGCAGTGTAGCTCGTGCAGTGAAGTACCCCCATTAGCTACTGATCAGGTTAAGGCAGGTACCCTCAAAAAAGTGGGTGGGTGCTGCTGCATTCCACTGGTGATGATGTACAGTAGCTGTTCAGAGACAAAACCTCACAGCCTGGGATTAGGCGGGACCGTGGGTCTTGTTTATGTTCCCCTCTAAATACCATTCAGGAAGCTTTCATGATTTTTCTGTTAAAGCCCCCCTATGGATACCCTGTAAGGACTCATCTTTGAGTCCTGAACTATGTCATTCCTCTCTTACTAGGCAATCACATTTTTTTACTGTACTAAACTCTTCCCTTCCTCGGACTGTTCTGTACAAAGGGGTGAATCCCCAGTGAGTTACAGACAGAAGGCTTGAACCCTCAGCAGTTCCCTCTCCTTTTAGTCAAGCGCAGCTGACAGCAGGGTAATGGCTCTCATAGAAGAGGGCAAAAAAAATCTTGATGTTTCTGAAAACCCCAAGGGGCAGCATTTCTTCAAGTGATGGTGGAAGGGGACATCTAGGTGAGTGAAGCTTCTTCATCTCCTGTATGCACTAAATATTGTGAGGAGTCTCCATTTTTATTTACCATTTCATCACGGGGCGAATGAGAGATGAGCAGTAGTTTTACCTTGCGATGACTCACTGGAGTGAGCCCCAGGGAACAACCTACCAGATGCTTCATAAATCACTGTATAAAGATAAAAATGCTGGCTACTTTGCTTGCACCAGGATTTTATACTGACGTGCCCATCTCTCATTATGCTTTTTGATATGAACCCCCTCTTCCACTCCTGACATGTTCATTGGAAGCTGTAGTTTTCAGACCTCTTAGGATTTCACTTGAAGGTTGTCGCTGGTAGCAAAGCATGAATTTCTTTTAAACTGCAGAATGCCTCAGCTTTTACAAGAAAAAGTAATAAAAGAAATGAATTGTGATGTGCTGGGAAGTACGTCATGCAGATATTTTAATCCTTCTTCATGCTGGCAGCATATTAACATATGGAAGCAAGGAGAGCTCTCTCGACTTACCGCTACCTCCAGCTGAAAAAAGCAACGCCTTTTCTCCAGAAGATCTTGGTCCTTTCTATACCATCCGAGTGAGACCTCTGGTGATAGCAGGACCCTTGTCGCCATCCCATATGTTATTATATGCTCTATTTTTAGCAACTATTATGTGAGTGTCTTGACGTCACTCCAGCATGAATTAGCTCTGCTCTGCCAACCTCCTTGCTTGCTGCTCCCTAAGGGGTGGGCGGTGGGGTAGTTGGGGGATGCTGAGCCGATGCTGAGCTGCAATTAGATGACTCTGCACAGGGTCTCCGTCCTCTTTCCACGTGACAACTGGGTAGCAAAATTAGAAGAATTTGACTTACAGATTTAACACTGCTACTACAACAGCATGAAACAGCTTGTGCAGCTGTCACAGTAACCAGAACCTTTCAGCATCTTGGTATATGCTAAATGAGAATTTGTCAGTCTCCTCAGGTTTTTGCAGTGTTACATTAGGTAGCTGCTGCAAGCCCTTTGTGTGTACTGTGTGACATGCAAGAACTATTTGAAAGAGGGGAGAAACCCCCTTTCTTGTCGTTCTCTGGGCAGTGCTCCCTTCAGCAGACGGCTGTTCTGTAACAAGTTCAGCCAAGATTTCAGGCTGGATCATTGCTAAATTATATCGGGGAGGTTTGAAGAAAAAAGCTTTAATATGTTTATATTTAGCACAGGTAACTCTGGAGGGGAAAATGAAAGGGAGCAGGTGGGTGTGAGAACAGGAGGGCAAACAGGAACCAAAAGGACCGTTGGGTTTTCTCCTTGCTCCGTGAGGACAGCCGCTCTGACAGCTCCCTATGAAGTAGTTGGATAGCATGTTGTTTAAATTATTCAAGTTTAAAGTTTAAATAGATCTCTAATCCAATTTGCGTGGAAGCAATTTCCTTCCAGAAAACAGATTATTTCTATCCAGGCTGCTCTGCTTAGCTACCCACCCGAAAGTTAGCGAAGCAGAGGCATGGTTTGTGTGCTGATTAGAGGCACGAAGAAAGCTTCCAATCAGCCTGCTTCCTTCCTAATTGCAAACTTTAAAACCCAGCTGATTTTGCACGTCCTACTAAACAATTATAAATAGCTGCCATTCAAAATAGCATAAGAGTGATACAAACGGCTTGCTTTAATGTAGCATCTTGCTGGCAGGTTCTAACAACAGCAAACAAACAGGATCTGTAAAGCGGTACACTGACATCACACCAGCATCATCGGGGTTTTGTGTTTTTAATATTGCAGCAGTGAATTTTCATAGAGAACACGACTCTTTCTCCAGCAAAGATCATGTTGGGAACTCTCTGTCTTGTCGATGTAGTGTATCGCATAAGGCTTTTTTGTTTTTTCCAGCAAGTCCCTCACACCATAGTATCTCCGAGTGGAGGATGCAGAGCATTGCCAGGGATTCAGATGACAGCTCAGATGATGAATTCTTTGATGCACATGGTATGTGGAGCCTAAATCACCATCATTTGTTTCCTGGAATGGTGGGGTAAGAGAACGGAAGGCATGGGGGGGGGGGGGGGGAAGCGGGAAGGAAGCGAGACTTTTTTTGCTTTGTTTGAAGTCTTTTCCTTTCTAACCAAGATGCATGCAGCGTCAGTGCAGCTTCTTCAAGCATCCCCAGCATCGCTCAGCAGACTCTTTCATTTAATGCAGCAACATTTTGGATTCAGTCTGATCTGTTTGAAGGGAGCTTGAACAGTCTTAGCCTTTGGAGCTGTATTTTATTTAGTGAAATGAGTGTGGGTAAAATTCAGTAATACTAACTAGACTGTGGGTGTGTCCTAATGATTCTGATTCAGTGTGACTGATTATTTTTCTAATTTGTTTTTTAATCAGTAGGAGGTATGATTAATTGTCCTGTCTGGGACTGAGGAGACCCAAATGTGCCTTTATTAACTCCTTATTCTCTGTTCCAGGAAACATAATAGTGAATGAAACAAGGTAGTTCAGGTGCCAAAGTTAATCAGTGTCGATTCCAGAAATCTCCGAGTAATTTTGACTATCCGTATTAGGAGAAAGCTGTGTTATTTTTTCCTCTGTGCATGTGTGTGTGAAGAAGCTTTGTTCCATTGCACTCATTTTATATATTGTACTTAACGCATATTTAAGCCTGAAGGGCTCCATCTCCACTGACAACAGATGGACTCTTCTCTCAGCTTGTAATGCTAATCTAAGTTAGACGCGCAACGTGTGCTGATGAAATTGGTGACCTTTCTGTGAAATGCAGTTGTTAGAAGATGACACCCCAGTTTTCAGCAAGATTTCACTGATGTTCAGCTAACGTTCAGTCTCAGAAAATAGTATTGTGTTCCAGAAGAGTTCTTGCATCAAGTATTTAGGCATGCGTCTCAAAGTCTGGGGTAGAAAGTGGCATGCTATTGTAGATAGTGACTTGCACAATAGCAGCTTAAATGGCCAGGATACTTGCAAGTCAGGGGATGACTGTGTCTCTTGCCTGGAAGAGGAAAGGGCAAACTTAGTTTAAGTGTCTATTTATTAACTTATGTAGCATCTACAAAAACTATGTATGGGATTTATTATATACATATAAGAAAAGAAGAGTGAGTCATTGAAATGGCATCATTGCTATACACCCTCTTTTTTTGCCTTTTTAATTACTCCGTAATAAAATCAAGATAGAGACGGCTCTGCCTGGGATCCAGTCCCCCAGGGAATCCCTGACAAGCTCCTAACAGGCCAGGGAAGGAGAATTAACAAAAAATGAGCCTTGTGCCACCACTGGTGTAACCACCTCTGTTGCAATACTTCTAGGAGCTTGCTAACAGAAAAAGCAGCTCCTCTTCTGCTAGCACGCAGCAAGTCTCTGTTTACGTACAGATTGTCCTCTGCAATCCACACAGTTGGGTTTGAAAAGTCTGCCTAGTCTGATGGGATTTTGGCTTACAAGTTGAAGCCTTGATGTGTGTGCTGTTCAACACAGCCCTCTCTTCGGGAGGGACCTCTTGTTGCCCCTTGGCCCACAGACGACATGTCCCAGCTCTGGGTCTCTGAGCAGGGATGAAGCACTGCTTGCGGCCCATCCTGCCAGGGAGGCTTGTGGGGTTGGTACCATGGGAACTGGCACAGATCAGGATGTGAGTCAACACCGCGCAGAGTTCCTCAGAAGTGCTTCCCGTATAAACGCACACATTTCTCGCAGTGCAGTGGGTGTAACCTGAGCCCGAGAAGATCTCTTGTTGCGGGCTTCCCACTCATCCTCCTCACTCACTGGCATACTCTGGTAAAGATAGTGACAAATACAGTAATATCTAATATCTATCCTGTAATGAATGCTAATAATGGGAGTAATATCCCATTCAATGATCACTTGAGCAGCAATAAGGGCTGTAATTAAACCTCTCAAGGAAATAAGTTTAATATTTAGATTAAGTTGCTGGAGGAGCTTTGAGTACAATCTTCCTCTTAATTCTCTACCAGCATGTGTTGCATGCTTGTGCTTTCCACTTGCTCTGAACAGGTAGCTCCACACTCCTTTGTGCAGGGGAGTGGGGATTTACTCAGATTTTTTTTCATAGCTGAAAAAGGAAATGGCATCCTGATGCAAAGTTTCCAGGTCACTCTCTTTTTATGGTCAAAGTGTAAATAGAAACTCCTAAAAATAATTGGTCTTTGCTTGGCTCTGCACTTAGTCCCCTTTGTATTTTTTTTTAAAGTCTTGCTCAGAGTTGCAGAAAAGATTAATACATTTCGTAATCCTTTTGTTCCTCATCCTAGGATTCTTCCAACTAATTATTTCCTTAGTAACTGTACAGTAACAAGAAAGGGGGAATCCTAGTCTGGGACTCTGAAGATTACAGCCTTTAGATCTTAAAGATATCTGTAAATACTGCTGTTGTTATTATGTTTATTAAATTTACAAGCCCCAAATTTTCAGGAAAGAAATACTAAGCGCAGAACAATAAATAAATTAGAAAGCACTTAACTGCTGTAACAGTAAAAGATATATCCTCAATGCAAAAGAAAAGAAAAGAGAAAGGGGCGTGGGGGAAGGAACCAGCAACCAGTACCAAAGGCACCTTTGTAAGACTTGCATTGCCGTTGTTTTGTTTCCTCTGGGATAAAGTGGGAGCTCCGGGGCTCTGTTTCCTTCCCAAGCACTTGCCAGGATTAAGTACGAAGCGTGGAGGCTGCATTGTGCCCTGCCCAGCTTGCACTGAGTCCATGCTCTTACCTGACAAAGGAGCCATCAGGCTGCTGCTGTCTCAGAGGACCTCTGGTCTGACATGAACACTTTTGTGAGCCCTTTCTCAGCTCCAGGCTGGCTGCCCTGTGTTCAAGCTTGGGCTGAGAGCAAGCTCAGCCTCTTGTCCTTGCATGTTAGGTAACCTAGCTCAGGCCAGCAGGCGTGGGGGTGGGCGTGTGGGGTGTACGGTGTGGGCACTGGGATGAATTCTTCCAGTGCTACAGCTGCTGTTCAGCAATGCCTCCGCAGGGCTCAGCTGCTTGCTTCCACGTGGATGTACCAGCAACGGCCTGTGGACAGGTAAGGTTGGACTCCTGCCTGTGTCAGGCTTTCACTGTGGTGAGTTAGGGCTCTGCAGCCCAGCGCCATGTGGTAAGGGCACAAAGCACAAGCCTGCCTTCCAGTGTCACCCCCCTAACAGCCCTCCCTCTTTTCTCCCCTAACCTGGCATAACTCCTTTGATGTCTGCTGCAGAGCAAGGCTATTAATCTTTCTTACGTTTGGATACTACTGTGGGGTGTTCCATAGGGTGTCTCCTTTACGTCTCTTCCTTTTAATTACACTTCTAAGAGCATCATATTTTGGGGACTCTTATTTTTTATCAGCTGTAGTTGAACTGAGCCAGGGGATTCTGAAGATCCTGAGGTAGGAGGTAAATGGCAGGCACATGCACTCAGTGTCATCAAACAAGTCTCATCTCCTAAGGAAGTCAGGCTAAAGATAGCCTAGGGAGTTCGTTTCCTTTATTACTCATGCCTTTTTAGGTATTTGGTCCTATTAACAATAGTGATCCTTGTCACTGCTTCCCCCAGAGACATCCTGCAGCTTTCAGATTGGTCTGGGAAGATCCCAGCGGCAAATGTTGCTTTGTTCTCTCCTGTACTGGAGCATTCTGGTTGCTTTAGCATCATCAGAAAGTATGGCAAGAAAAACATCAAACTCAGTACCTGAAATGGTAGCATTAAAAATCTGTGTTATTTTATCCACGCTTTAGGATTTTTGTTTGTTAAAAACATGCAACTAAAACATTTTTGTTTACTTTTCAAAAGACGCTTTGGTTATGTAGAATATAACAAAAGCTGGTGAAGTATCATGCTTTATTATGACTTAAGTCATCCAAATGTTTATAAGATTACATAGAGTTATGGGGCCTTATTTCTATTTAAAATTCTGTTCTGTGCTCTTGTCTGTATACATATTTGTGTGTGTGTGACTCTCAAAAAATCTGTTTTTTAAAGAGGACTTGTCTGACAATGAAGAAATGTTCCCGAAAGAAATAACCAAATGGAGTTCCAATGATCTGATGGATAAAATTGAAACCCCCGAATGCGATGATGTACAGGGTAATTTTTTTAAAAAACTTCATGTGATATTGTACAGTATTTCCAGGCAATTGTTACAGCCACAGTCTGAAAAAGGTAAAACTTATTATCCTCATCTCACAAAAGGAGAAGCTGAGACACAGCATAAAAATGACTGCCCAGTGATGCCAAAAAAGAATTGCCCAGTGGGAGCTGGGATAGCTCTTGATTCTCTTTTATTTTCTGCATTGGTTAGGCTCCTTTGTGTGACAGCCAGGATTCTCTCATGTAATGATGAAATATTCCCGCTCTGTCTTGAATGACTTGAATTTCTCCTGACTCTCCTTCCCTTTTGCTCCATCCTTTAGTCTTATCTGTATCTGCCTCGGTTTTATTTTCTGCTCATCGTTATGAAATTTTGAAAGGAAGCTAGCTCCTCAGCTAGATCGATTCATGTAGCAGCACGGTGGAAGATGACCCTTAGGCTTTCTGGTACAAAGTTGGTCTGTGTAGGCGCAGACATAGGAGCGCATCAGATCTCTGCTCCCCCAGCGTAGTTCAAGCAATTCCTTTTATTTTTCCACAAACTGATCAGTTCTGACAATTGTGCAGGGATTTCCCATTGTTGCCATCCTTAATAAAGCAGTGGTGCTGGATCGCTGTAATGAGAGAAGAGCTCACTAATGTCCTCAGCTCCTACCAAGGTTATGAGAAATTGCTGGAGAATAAGTGACCCAGCATTGCCCGGGCTTCTCAGGTGGAAGGAGGTGGGAGGGAGGGAGAGGGCAATTTGATGAAATAATTAAGGAGATGTGAGGCAGAAGAGGCTGAGATGCATTAGCACAAACAGTGTCTTTATGGAAGAGTGTCTTTGCCAAATAGCATCTTGCAGCCCTGACATTTTAAACCTCTGTGCTTCCAGGTGACTTGTATCACGAGACATCAGCAGAGTACCATGTTGGCTCCAGCGTGGAGAGGCTCAGCATCATTGAAGTAAGTGCTTCGGTTTCTTGTAACAAGATCCTTTGTTGCTGGAATGTGTCCATGTGGGGTAAATGGTGTAAATGGCTCCCTTTGCTGCAGGTGGTATATTGTCCTTGTGTGTCATTCAGAGCCACGCTGGCATGCTGTGTACTTCATGGCTAGGTTTAAGGGATTATTTCACCTGTCTTTTGAACATTATATAGAAAATACTCTGTAGTTTGCAGGCAGCATCGAGTATCCAGCTGGAAAAAAGTACTAAACTTTGGGATAACTGCAGCCTGAGGCACTGCTGTGTAGAGCCATCCTGCTAATGCCGAATGAGCTACCGTGGATGTGGGAGTGGGAGAGGTTACTGCAGCACCAAGGTGCAGGCTGTGGTGGTCCAAGTGACATAGCTTGGCTGTAGCCCTCTCTTTGGAGTTGCTCAGGGTCTTGTTTGGCAGCCATTTATAGCATAGCCTGTATCAGCACTCTAGATAAAATAAATAAATAATAACACACCCACCCTGGCTTTCTAGACTTGCATATACAGGCTTTTGCAATTCAGCGTCCTAGTGAGACAGTGCATCTTGCAGTGGCTATACTCATCCCACCCTTAAAGCATCTGCCTGTCTGCTGCAGGGATGATGATGATGCTTGCAGAGTGCCTAAGTTATGTCGTGGTCTATCAAAGACCGTGAGCGTGGTTTTGGTATTACTCTGTGTGCCAGGCTGTAAGGTCATGGTGGTTCGGCTTTTTCATAATAGACTGAGAGCCTCAAGGGCCATGGGGAGAGTGTGTGGCTGGGGATGGGAATGGCTCTAGCTGCCTTAAAATAAGCAAGTCACAGCCCTGAGACTTCTCTTAGAGCTCAAGATGGTGAGGGGGACTTGTCTTCAGATGGCTGTACAAACTCAACCCCCTCCCATTCCTGTCTTCATTTTAGAAAAAGAACAGACTTCAAAGTGAGATGAAAAAGGCAGTTATTTGTAGTTGCTCAAACAGCAACAGTATGAAATTTCTAGCCACCATTGTACTGGTTTTCAGGTTAAGAGCCTCCATCACCAGAAGGTAGTTCCCGAATCAGGTATCTTAAGAGACTCCAGATCTTAGAAGAAAATTCTAAATAGCCACCTCCACCCCTAAACTAATCAGCAGTTGCTTGCATGTTCCCCACTTCCTTCAAGAGCAGATGTTAATGAACTGAAAGGGAAAGGTGCCTCCAGATGACTGCTGATAAAATTCTGGATGACCTCAGCTTGGTGACTTGTTGTTCTCCAAATGAGCACTTAAAACATTTGTCTGAAAGTCAAAGTGGTGCTGAGATGCTGAGAGCGCTCCTCCCATGCCTCCAGCCAGGCAAAAGTTCACTTTGCAGGTGCTGTAAACTGGCATCAGAGAAGGTTTAAAGAGCAGGCATTAATACAGTGTAATGGTACTAAATAATTAAAGGCCCATTCTTATGCAGGAGGTCTGGAAAATCTTTATTACAGACTTGGATGTGAATTTTAATACTTCTGGTGGGCTGTGTATTAAGACATGCTTTAGCATTATTTGGTAAAAATGTAAGCTAGTTGTTAGGTTGCTAATGTGTGCCTGGGCATGCTTTCCTTGCACCAGCAGGTTTGGCAGGGTGTCAGTCACTGCTCAAAGGACAAGAGGTGACTAAAGATCCTAAAATGAGAAGAATTTGCCAAATGGAAAATACTGCTGCCCTCCACCCCTTCCACACCCCCTCCCAATGGCTGTTTTTCTACCTTGACAGGGAGTTGCCCAGGATGTTCTCTGATTTTTGTCTCTACTAGCACAAAGCATAAGGCACAGGAGGAAAGTTCAATACCTGATTTCACATCTCTCAAAGGTGTTGAGGTGGGGGATCTGAGCCCCTATGGGAGCTGTAAACACTGAAAGCCTTGGTAACGAATAAATACTAAAAATAGTTACTGCTCCATTGTGTTACAATATGTGACCAGTACAAATGGATGCTCTTGTACCTGCTCCGGGGGCATCAGGATTGGGCTTACAGCTGTTCTGGCAGGGCACTTAATGATATCCCACTCTGGAGTTCAGATAAAATTCCCTCCTTCCCCCATACTACAGCCTGTCTGTTTAGGCAAGGGACTGGTTCAGCATAATAAGCAAAAGACCTGGACAGCCAAAATAAAAACCTTTATTGTGTTCATGCAGCAGTCTCCCAGCCAGATGTTGGCCAGCCCTTGGGTCATGGGGTCTTGAAGTTTTTTCTTCTCAGTTCCTCTTTTGCAACCACATAAGCAAATCTGAAGTCTTATTTATAACTTCTGTTGTAGGCAAACAGATGCAATGACTGATCTTTTCCTACAACTTCTTTCCCCCAGTAACTTGCCACTTGCTGACCTGTTTGATCTTGTTTGTTAATTTTGCTGAATGTGTTTTACTGTCAACTGCTGCAGCTGAGCTCAGCATCCCAACAGAAAGCAACAGCCATTTTTATTTCCTTATTTTTCCACCCTAGCTCACACAAGTACTGTCTTTACTGCTGCCGTGTTTTTACCTGGTTACAGTTTTATGCATTTTTCTTTTTTCACTTTCAGCATTCCTTCTGCTTAGGACAGTCAGTTACGCTGAGGCTGTGCGCGTGCATTTGTGCATGTGCATGCTTGAGATAAGAGACCTGAAAGAAGTAGTCAGGTTCTCAGCTGTTTTATCCAGGTGTATCTAATGCCCATTTCCATAAATGAAGCACATTCCTTCTTGAAGAAGGTTTATTTTCTTACCCACAAAACTGCAGATGTTATTCTAAAACCTCGTATCTCCTGCGTTTAGAAACCTGGTTTTAAGTCATCACCTATCAGGATCAGTTTAGACTCTTGTGCTTCTGTCGGTACAGTCCTTTGGCTTAAATACCTCTCTTCCCTCCCTAGCTTTCTTTACTCATCCCCACTGTGTTTGAGAGCAGGCATTTCAGTCTTGGGTAGCTTTGTGAAGCAAATCAAGCTGAACTCTTTCAGTCTCTGTTCAGAAAGTCTCTGTGCTTCTTGTCCTTCTGTGGTCGTTCTCACACTGCAGTGATCTTTGTACAATTATCTTTGGGATGGCCCAAACCGAACTCAGCCCTCTATCTGGGGGCTTGCCAAGGCCTTGTATCATGGCTAATATTGTTTCTGCTGGAAATACCTTGCTTCACAGGTGGTTGTTTACCTCATCCCTGATTGGATTTGATGTGGATGGTGCATTTATTGTACGCAGTGTGTGTGAGATTGGGGAAGAAAAGGTGATAAAATTTGCGTAGAATGCACTTGGACCAAATAAAACTTCTTTGCAAAATAAGCCTTTCTGCCGCTCTCTTTCATTCCCACCTAGGATGAATCAGTGCAGCCATTAATGCAGCCAAGTAAAATCCATGTCCTCCTCTTGGTACTCCATGGAGGGAACATCCTGGACTCAGGAAGTGGTGACCAGAGCTCTAAGCAAGGGGATGTCAACACCATCACAACAGTGTTTGACACAGTGATGAGGGTACATTACCCAGCTGCTCTTGGACACATTGCCATCAGGCTAGTCCCTTGCCCAGCCATCTGCTCTGAAGCATTTTCGCTGGTGTCCAGGTAAGTTGATGCTACTTTGTCATAGAGGGACATGTATAAAATCTCACTCTTGATTTTTTTTTTTAATTTGCTTTTCTGAAATGTTCTGCATGTAGTATTGAAAGCTCTGACCATGCTTTGAGAATGCACTTATTAATATACTAGTTAGGCATTCAATCTCGATTTCATACTTAGCTGCAGTGAATACAGTAATCATGCAGCAAGAGTTCTGAGATTGATTTATTCTAATTAATCCAATAAATACTAAGGCTTTAATTCCTTGTCTGAGGGTTGTTCTGCCAATGTAAGTATGTTGTCCTTGAAGATTTACTTTTGATGGGAGGGAAAGATTTATTAAGCTCTCACCCATTCACATTGGAATAAATGGCCTTTCTCTCTTGAGGCTTTTTTTTAATGAACTGCAATACTGACTGTACTGTCTGCAAATGGTTTTCCCCACTCTCTGTGTTAGGCTGAATGTTTCCAATGTCTCTTGCCCTATCTAGCCTTAGCCCATATAGTTATGATGAAGGCTGCCTGTCCAACAGCCAGGACCACATTCCCCTTGCTGCTCTCCCTCTGCTAGCAACATCATCCCCACAATACCAAGAAGCAGTAGCCACAGTCATCATCAGAGCCAACCAGGTCTACAGCGAGTTCATCAGATCCCAGGAGGGCATGTCATTCAACGGCCAGGTGAGCCAGCGGCTGTTTATAGCCACAATGAAAGGAAGAGCAAGTGAAGCAATTTCCTTCTGAAGCTGTCTTTTCCATTAATCTCTCAGGAGGGATGGAAACATGAGTGTTGAGCCGCAATAAGAGAGTGTTGTGCTTCCATTTCTTTCTTTCTTTCTGAGAGAGAGATTATTGCTTATGCTCTGTCTTGAACCTTTGGGATTCAAAGCAAAGTCTGAGCTTGTGTTCAGAAATGAAGCTATAAAGCTGTGAAGCTAATCCATTTTCAGTATGACACACCTTTCCAAATCAGGAATGCTACCTTTGTTACTAAACATGATCTCCACTCTCATTGCAAGCCAAGGCTGTTTAAGCATTCCCATCTTTAAAGCACCTTCAGCAGCTCTTGCTGGAGTTGTCACAGAACTGGGTTTCTTTTCTGAGACTGTGCAGCTGCTATGCCCCATAAAAGACCAGGACTGAGCCTCACACCTCTGTCAGCAAAGTGACTCTCTAGCCCTGTGAGGTTTGAGCTGTTGGACTAGCTGTAACATTGCACTGCTGTTGTGTGATTTATCCACCTGAGATTCTTCCCAGCCAGTGCTGTGCTGGGGACCCAGAGAACACTCTCGTACCAAAGGTTCTCAGTGCTTTATTGTGTCTATGTGCTCAGTACCCTTGGAGGCAGGACAATATTACCTCCTCAGTGTACAAACGGGGCAGAAGCACAGGGAAGCTTGCCTGAAGTAACACGGACAGCTGGCAAGGAGGGAATCAGGCTTGGTTTTCTGAGGCTGGAGTTAGTGCCATGATGAGTGCTCTATGTGGCTTTCGCTTTACACCAGTCGGCTGGTGGGGACAGCCAGAACACATTAGCTATGTTAGCTAATGAGACTCTGCAGGGTACAAGTGGATGTTCATTGACAGAATAGTTTTACTGATGAAAGCACTGGGCATCCTGTTACTGCAGCTTTCTTAGGTATAACACAGCACTCCGTTTAACTGTCATCTCTGAACTCTGAAGTCAAGGGGCTTTTTTTTCCCCCACCTCCCCTACTTCTGTTGCCTTTTTCAGGTCTGCTTGGTAGGGGACTGTGTTGGAGGAATCCTGGGATTTGATGCCTTATGCTACAGCAATCAGACTGTGTCCGAGAGCCAGAACAGCAGTCGGCGAGGAAGCGTTGTGAGTGTCCAGGTAATGCTGGCTCCCAGTGTCTCCTGGGAATAGGTCTGCTGGCCACAGCACTTCCATGGCCCCTGTTTTTAATAAGGATCTTTTCACAAAACAAGAAAGACTCTATTCCTTATCAATGTCAAACATGAGTCTTAAGGTGCATGTGTGTCTCAGTTTGGGTGCGTTTGCTCTGAACAGGGATGCTTTACCCTCTGGTGTGAAGCATCACCCACACCTGCTTCACATACACCCTTAGGAAGCAGTTTGATCTCAGATACTGTATTGCTCTCAACTGGATCTTGGGGTAGATGGGGAAAGGAGGATGAAAAGAGGAGGTTATAATGTGGGTGTATTCCCGATTCAGCTGTCAGGAGTGCTAAATTGATATATTTCAAATCCCAGGATACGGACCTCCTGTCTCCTGGAATAACGGTGAACAGCTATTGTTCCAGTGGCTCTAATCTGGAAGCCAGCAGACACCTCAGCAGGAGCAACATTGATATTCCCCGTAGCAACGGAGAAGATCCAAAGAAGCAGCTGCCACGAAAAAGGAGTGATTCATCAACCTATGAACTGGACACGATAAAGCAGCATCAAGCCTTTCTTTCAAGGTAAGATTTTGAAGGAACAGAACCAGCAATGAGATTGGTGCATCTGTGAAACCCGAATGTTGCTTTGTCATCCAGTGATAAGCAAGGTGGAGGAAAGTGTTTAATTTACATTAGAGGAGTATAGATTTCAGTGTGCTGTATATGCAAGAAAAATTAACAGCACTGTTGCTCAGTGGCAGTGAGAGAATCCAGCTGCTCTACTGCATCTGTATTACAATGGCAAGAAATTCATCCTGTTGCTTGACAGCTGAGGCAGTTGGGTAACTGCATTTTTGCTGTGCTGCAGTGGCAGGATGGAGATCATAAAGTGAAGGTAGAAGTAGTGTGAGGGAAGAGAGTGAAGCAGAACTGGGAATCCCGTGGTGTTATAATTTCAAAGCATCTCTGAAAGCTGATTTTTGAGTGGGCTGGCCTGTTTTTGGGGAAGGTTGGGGATGAGCTGAGTAACCTTTAATTTTGGCCTAGTTCAAGTGTGAGATTGAATTGCAGTGCCCTTTCCTGGTGCAGGAGCAGCTTTATGCTGTCATGGTGGCTGGCTGGCTAGTTCATGGTACAACCCTCAACTGCACATGAGGATTGTTCTGTCTGTGTGACTGTTTGGCAAAGCGACCTGAGTCCCCTGTATGGAGCAGGGATGGGGGACAGTATTCTGTCCTCTGCCAGGGATGCTCCATTGCATCAAGGTTGTGTTTCAAATTTGTCGAATTTCACTGTTGAAGCCCCCAATATCACATTCCTAAGCTTCTTCAAATGGACTTTCAGAAACTTATCTGTTAACAAAACCAATGAGGCGGTCTTTCTGTGGCTGCTGATTGTTCAGGGATTACTTCTGAACAAGCCCAGAGGCTTCTTCTGACTGAATCATCATCTTCAGCCTTTGAACTGGACAGCCCAGACCTTTTCCTCCTGGAGGCCCAGAGGAACTGCAACATCCTCTTAATCCCTCTTCCCCCACATCCCAGGTACTGGGGAGCAATGTCCCACCCAGCAAATACCATTATCTGCATTGCAGCTGTGCCCAAGGCTGTTTCTTTTGCCCTGTGCCAAGCTGAAGGCCTGTCCTGCACTTCTGCCCCTCCTTCACTTCTTGCAATAGTTGCTCCAGCACAGGCACTTTTGTTGTCCTGCTATGTCGGGGGCCCTTTTGTAAAAGGTTCATAGGAGAAAGTGTGAAAGTGAATGTCGCTGCTGCACAGAGGTACTATATTCAGACAGACAGCTGCATTTACAAAAACCACAATAAGCTTCTCGGCTATTTCCAGCAGGTTAATAAAAGGCAATCAGTCTCTTGTTCTTACCTTACCAAAACAGCCTCCTATATTAAAGGAGAAAATATGAGTTGTGCAAAAATGTGCTTTTTCTCCTCCTTGTTCTTGACCTCAGGCGCACAGACTCAGCTAAGGAAATCGAGCTGGCATCTTGCTGCAGTTTCACATCTAGTTTAGAATAAGCACTGGGCCTGGCATGGATAAGAGATTGCAGTTGGTTGTTTCAGATAGCTTTTTCCTAGTCCTTCCTGCTCCAGTGCGCCTGCTCCCAACATGAAGCACCTGGGGGGAGCCTGGCGAGGACTGTCAGTGTTCAGTGCACTGATGGATTGGTGCACCTTTACCTCTTTTAGGGTTTTGTGTCTTTTGTAAATCTGCCTTTAGACCTTGGGTTAAAAATGGGTTTCTCCCCATGGCTCAAGAGCAAGACTCCCTCAGGGGAAGGGGCAGGTTGAAGCTGCTGAATGAGCTCTCTCCACAACTCTCCCCCTCTGCTCCCTGTCTCAGCAGAGGCTTGGGTGCAGTGATTCACCTCCTCCCCTCCTGCGTGACAGCAGGGTGTCACACCAGGACCCAGCCCTGGACCTTGTGCTTACAGCCGTCATTACTGAGCAGCATGGTCATCAGCAGAATGTCCCTTTGGCCTCTCTAACTCTCTCACTAAGTAATGATTTTCCCATACAAAAACCAAGCCCTGATGTGACGTGGCTTTGTGCAGGAGATTGGCAGAACAGTGCCAAGTTTCCCTAATGGGCTCAGCAGACGGGCATCCTGGCTTACGGGGGCCTTTCTGTCCGTGCCGATTGCGGATTTCAACTTGTGCCAAAGACACTCATTTTTATTCATGTATCAGACCTACCCGCTAATGCCCAGCAAGCCAGAGCAGCATCTGGAGATTACAGTCACACATTTATTTTTAAATTCAGTCCTTCTGCACAACTACATTATTTCTGGCTGTGCTGTACTTGTATTATTATAAATGAGTTGATTTGCTTCTGAAATCCATAAGCTCTTGTTTAATTAATGCACACAGTACATCTGCTGCTTTTTAAAGGGAGAACAGGGCACTGTAGGTTGCTTGGAGCATGACGGATTCAGAGTTCCCCTTGGCTCTCATTTCTTTTGATTGCTAAAAAGACTATCAAGTCCCCAGTAAAAGGAGAGAAGCTGTCCAAATTGCTTAGCAGCATGAGGGCTCTCGTTCTCTTCCATTCCTCACGAAGAGATGCTGTGGGAAGGTGGGGGGAATACACCAAAAACTCCTTGCATCCATCCTGCCATAGCACTTCTGCCATCAGGATAGTCTTACCTTTTGTGCCTTCATTTGAATCACATTTGTCTTTGGCAAAACTGAACATGTTTGAAGTCACTTGGTATTCCTTACACACAGCAAACTTAATGCATTGCAGTCTTATCAGCTAAAATAATTGTAGCTCTGCTGAAGGTGGCTTGTTTTTAAATGTGTTTCAGCATTGCACGTCTTGGCAGCATGATCTCAGGGAAGCTCGTTCACATCACAGAAATGGGAACATGCTCATTTTAGCTGTCATTGCTGTAACCTCCTGTTCCTCTAGCTTTTGACATCACTGTTTTGACTTTCCCTGATATCTGTCTGGCATAAGTAAGCTTGTTATTTCCCTGTGGTTGGTAACCAAGAGAATAGTACTGTGCGTGTGTATGCGTGCACCTCTAGAGAATACATGACAGTGCAGCATGAGAAGGTTTCTTAGCATCCTTTGGGAGTGGTGGTTAGCAGAGGTGCTGTCTCTGGCACGATGTGTTATTTGTCAAACCAGGAAAACAAAGTCTGAGCGAAACCCATTTTTCTTCCCAAATTTGTGAGTATTTGCAGCTGCTCATTTTTTGAATGGCTATCCCAGAGGAGGGGTGTGCGTGAGCAACTGCTCCAGTGTTGCAGATGGTGGGGAGTGAGCGGCCCTATTTCCATGAGCGCAGCAGTGCTGGGACGTCGCTGCCCAGCCAGGCAGCCAGCACGCTGCATTCAGAAGTGGCCTTGATGAGCAAGTGCTATTGCATACGGAGACACGGCAAATGCTGGTGACCACCTGGGATTTTGACTTGGGGCCACAGAGCTGGCAAGAGACCGTTGCATTTGCATCATCCCTGACTCCAGGCCAGTAAACCTTTTATCCAACCCAGCTGCTGTGGTATCCATTTATCCTACGTATTTTATAGAACCTTTTCAGATGCTTTTTAAAGTGTTTGCCCACACCCTGTTAAGCCACTGCTGGTACTCTGTCTTCAACTTTCTGCTTCTAATTATGATGACAATAACCCAGCAAGGCTGATGCCTGAATCTGTAGAGCCTGGAGAGGAGAAGAAATTGCAGCTTATTGCTTTTGGGTGGTAACAGAATAATCTCAGAAACCGCTTTGTGAACCAGGTTATTAGTGTTACCCATCTGTCATTTTGCTGTCTAATCCCAGATCTAGCCTGCAAAGAAGCACTGCTTCCTAACGTGGGGGTGGATTCCCAGGATTTTCATCTAAGAGTTCCATGTCTTCTTCCTTAGTGTCTAAGCAATACATGAATTTAAATCTCTGTGTTAACCTGTGTATTGCCCAGCCTGCACTGCACACAGGTTGAATTCTACAAAGAGATTTGACACCTGAAGGAGCAGGGAGAAAGCTAAACATGTTTTATATAATTATTCTTTTTAAGTACGGTTACCTGGAGTTGTTGGGCTGGTGTTCAGCAGTAGTTTGGTAATAACTTGACAGATGTGATCTCATGGGCAGAAGAGAAGTGGATGAGTCCTGGGTGCATGATAAATACAATTTACCATATGGCCACTGAGTTAATTACTTCAAATTCCCATTTCCAGTGGATGCCATACACATGCATGGAAGCCGTGGTACAAACTTGGTACAGAAACCCTCTTGCAGATTTTGATCTTTCTTCTTCTCTCTCCTCTCCCATTTTTATTTTTCTTTTCTTTTTCAATCCTATAACATTTGTCCAACTACTTCCACGAGGAAGAAATGGGTAAGCACAGCTTTCCATAACATTTGAGAATAAAGTGATAGAAGGCACTCAAATGTTAACCACCAGAAAGCGTAGCAGTAATGTGTGTAATGGAGTGAATCATTGTAAACCTGCTTTTTTCCCTGCTACTTGAGTAATTTTGGCTTGCCAGTTATTTCATCTTGCAAATGACTGATCCACTAACAGCAACCAAGATTTTGACTCCTCAAAGAAAAAACATTTTGAGGAGACAGAAGTGTGTAAATGAACCTGCTCAAAACTTGGATTTGTACAGTCTAAATTATGTCAATGAAATGGGGTAATTATTTGGGGGGACATTTTACTGGCTAGTGAAACTACAGTACTGAGGCATGGTGGTTTGATTGGCACAGTTCCTTCACTAAAGGGATAGAAATTATATTCACTGTCAATCGCTTATCTGGCCTTCAATTATGAAAAAACAGCGTGAATAGAATTTTGACTTCATTTTCTGTTCTTGTCCCAGTTTACATTCTAGTGTGTTGAGAAATGACCCAGGATCCAGGCGATCTAGTAGCTCTACTATGTTGGATGGAGGAAATATTGGAAAGTTTGAATTTGAGATCACTGACTTCTTCCTCTTTGGTTCTCCCTTGGGTCTGGTTCTTGCACTGCGAAAAACTGTCATTCCGGCTCTTGACAGTAAGTCCTGATGTAAACTGTTGAGCTTATTTAGTGGATGGTGTAAGCACCTCCTGCTACAAATCCATTACTTTGATGAGACAAACTGGTAAAACCCAAACATTTATATATAATATTTATTGCACCATAATGATGCAGACCACTGTATGCTTTAGCTGGCACTGATTATACAATTTGCAATGTACTTCCAAACATTAAAAATACTGGGCAATTCCTGAGTCTATAAAAATTGTGATAAATTGTTTAAATTCTGAGCAATTTATGTAACTCAGCAGTTGTCCTTTTTACGACAAATACCTACAATATTCTAACAAATAACCTTTTCATAATTGAGGGTTTTTTCCTCTTCATCTTTTTAGTCTTTCAGCTCAGACCAGCTTGTCAGCAGGTCTACAACCTGTTCCACCCTGCAGACCCATCTGCTTCACGCCTTGAGCCTCTTCTGGAGAGGAAGTTCTACCTTTTGCCCCCCTTCAATATTCCCCGTTACCAGAGGTTCCCACTGGGTGATGGCAATTCTGCTGTTCTGGGTAAGTCACTTCGGATTCATATTAGCTCTCTAAAGGGTTATAACCACACTTTACATTAAATTATCAAAGCAATTCGGAATGACAAGAAAGAGAACTGGCCCTATAATGTTAGCTTTTTTCCCTGATTTACCAGAAAAGTAGTATTCTTCCAACAAAATCAGTGCCTTGTGGCCCATACGCCCTTCACTTGTCATACAAAGGCCATCAGCTGCTGAGAGTCATGATGTGGTGACCTCTCCGTGAAGGTCCCTGTCTTACACCCAGGCTGGTGCTTGTGGTCGGGACTGAATGAAACGTGATTAACTTGCCTGAGTTTAGGACTTCAGTGTTTGGAGGGCCAGTGAATACTGGAAGGAGCAGAGTCAACAGTGAGACAATGAGATTATTTACTTGGTTGCAACCTGTGCTTTTTCATGGGACAGTCTGCTGTAGATCAGTGGGCTGGTGACAGTGCCTTGCCCTTGCCACCTTGCCAGTGAGACACTTTGTCTTCCTAGGGTACCTAGGATTCCTCTGCCATCAGTGGCCTCTTCACTTGCTCTACCCCAATTGCAGAAGTAATAAAGTCTAAAATGGCTGTGTGCATGCCCTTTGGTCTAAGCAGGTTGCATTTGAAAGGACTGTGTCCTGACCATGCCCTGCCTGAGCTCCCATTACATCAATGCTCTTGCAGTTGATAAAATAAATTGTTTCCTACCATCTTCACCTCACTTCTGCGCCTAGGCTCTCATGGTCTGCTGCCATTTCAGTGCAGGCTCTCATTGCAAGGAGCTCTCGGGGAAGCTCACTGCTGTGCAGAACTAAATTTGACCTTTCTGCTTCACCTAAAGCTTTGATTCCCTGCAGGGTCAGGGATTTGGGGCAGAAAGAAAAATTGCACCATAATTTTTCCCTTGTTAGAGGTTGTTAGTCAATGGCTACTTAAAGCCAACATTGCAACTAAGGGTTGCTACTATAAAACTAGATTTACAGCACATGAAAAATCACACTGGCAAACCGGAGTAGAATATCAAAGCCACCAGCTAGAAAGAATGGGATTTGGTGGTGGGTTTTTTTTCCCCCCAAAGCTCTGGTAGCTTTCCGTTTGTTTAATATTTGAATCATGCAGGACTAAATGAAGAGGAACATGTATCTAGAGCCGAATAATTCTGGTGATACTCAGCATCATTTTTAAATTGAAAATGCAAAGCAGTGGTCTCCTATGTACCAGTATCTTTAAAGATTGTATTGTAATTGCTGGATCTGGAGGTCTGGTTTGTTAAATGGATATAACCTAAGCCCCAAGCCTAATAAAACAAAATACTTTCTGCAGGTGCCACTCACTTTTCAAGTTTAGCAAAAATCATGCTGCAACACTTCTAAAAAATGGATCCACACACAATTACATTTGTACCCGGTCCAGTTACAACAGCTCAGGGAATGTATATCAGCTTGAAAGGTGATTTGATTTTTGGGTGTATTCTAGGTATCAGCTGCAAGTGGCTTCTTAAAAAAAAAAAAATCCTAAACATCTTACCTTCTTCCTGTTAAACACATTTCAAATCCCCTTTTCTCGCTGAAGCCAGAGGTAGAAGACCCACTGACATTAAGCAACCTGCTTTCTGGTTATCATTCTGTGCAACAGCAGGGATCTTATTAGTTTGCTGTGCCTCCCTAGACCTTTGTTGAGTTGGCTGTGTTTAGAGAGACACTTGCTATGTAGTGGAGAGGAGTTAAACAGCAATTAGCTCAACTATGAGAATGGTAGAGTGATTTCAAAACCCTTTCCAGGTTTGAGCCTTGTTATTTTAAGAGATGCTGCTCTGCCATGATGAATAAAACTGACAAAAAAGCAGCTTTAAATTCTATTCTTGTGTAAGACAAAGCCTCTTCATTTGCTTATCGTAAAGTAACAGGCTATTCCTTCCCATTGGAGTCAAAATGTTGGTGTTGTGATTTACACGTTACCCAAAAGGACCGGTCTAACCATGATTTGCAAAGCTGCTACTGAAGTTAGTGTTCACCATAGAGCGCTCCAGAAAAGTTAATTGCTGCTGTAATTAAGCTATATGATTTGGTGATCACGTAAAATTCAGGTGCTCAATTATAATTAGTCATGTACAAAACCTTCTGTTACACTGCTTGTGCATATTTCCTCATGCAGATAGCTAGCTTTTTTAAAGTCCACAATTCAGAAAGCCTCTTAGACTTTCTTTTTCCCCTCATTTTCCCATCTTGTACTAAATGATGGGTTCTTGCTTCATTACAGCCAACTTGCAGAGTGAAATCAAATTCACATTCCTGCTTATTCCTGTGCTTTGCACTGTGTAGGCTGCGAGTCTAGTTCAAGTAAATCTCCCCTTACAGCATACTTTTTTTTCCCCTCGTAGTAAAAAGATTTCTCTGGATCTGCTGGGTATTTATGGATTTGGCTCATTGGAGAAGCTGGTTAAGAGGACTTCCTTTTCTTTTGTGGTTGAAATGCCATTGTTGTGCTCTCCTCTGCTACCAGTTAATCTCTCTGATGTGGGTCTATTTGGAAAGTCACCCGTGTTTTGTTTCTTTTACTCTATTTGAAGGTTGTCTTTTCATTGAAGACTCATAGTTGAAGTGCTCAGTTGTAACTGTTTGTATGTTAACACTTTGTGGCCGCATGTCTGTTGTTCTTTGTCCTTCTGTTTTGTTTTTGTTTTGTTTTGTTTTTTTTTCCCATCTGCTTCTAGTTGAGACAATCCAGAACAATCCCATCCTTCTCATGGAAAGTAGCCCTCTGGGTGCTCTCCAGCACCAGGACAGCTTCATGGAAACAAGTATCCCCGTTCCCGTACTGAATTGGCAAGATGTTTCCAATAAAAGTGCTGGTTTTGCTGAGTGTGTGTAATCTACACTTTTGATTGTCTATGGTGTTGGGTACTTGGGGTGCTTTTTGGAGATCGTACTGTTGCCCCCTGGCGTTGAAATCTTCATGCTGTGTCTCAGGCTGTGCCACATGCAATAACCACTTGGGCTCATGCGTGGGTATACCCAGTCTGGGAGACCCACCGTACAAAGAACGAGTTGGAACTACAAACTCTGTCCCATTCGGGTGCTGATGCTGGAAGGGGGGACTGCTGCCACATACTTCTTTCTGTCTGTGGTGGGTATACTGCTGGAAAGAGGCTTTGGCACAGCAAGGCAGAGTCCCTGGGTGGCCCTGCATGCGTGGTATACGCCATGCACAGGATACCCTGGGAGTGGGTTGGTTGTCTGCAGTGTGTGTCTCCCCAGCAGTCAGCCACACTGCACCGTGGGCAGAAGTCTAATTCATGTCTGTGTCAGAACAGATTTTGTCTGTTTGAATATTTTGTGTTTGGACACTCCTTGTGGCTCTGCTGAGTACAGTGAATGAGGCTTTCAGGCCCCAAGGTGGCTATACGTGTTGGCTTTTTAAAATTAATTTCTCGACTTCTGCCTTAAAAGCGAAGTTTGGTGCATTTGTTTTGCCTTATTTTCCATCATAAATGCTGCATGGCCTCATTTATTCTGGTTGTGGCTGGTGCTACATCTGCAATTTTAATGAAGCTTGACTTTTAGTTTTTTTCTTCCCCATGTGTCTTACTTGCCCATTCTCACTCCTTTTTCAGTGTTTTGCCCTGAGACCTTGGTTCTGCTGCTTTGTTTTTAACAAGCTGACTCTTGCTATTTGAGCAGTCCAGTACATTATGTGGCCATACAGGATGTCAACATTGACTCTTCCAGATAGTCCTTCCCTTTGTCTTTTGAAGATGTAGATGATTTTTAGGTATGCAGTTGCCATGTTGCCTGTACTGTGGTGTTCTGTAACAAAGCAGAGGAAAAGGATCTGGTACTATTAATTAGTCACTTTGGAGGTCACTGATGAAATGACATTTAGCTGTCATCTGATATTTTCTGCTGTCAGGACAGAGCTTTTAGAAGCTTCTCTGCTCTTTACCTTGTGTGTCAAGAGCACGTTCCGGCCAAGCAGTGCTTGCCTTGACTGTAGCAAGTGCTGAATCGCAGTTCAGCCACTGGACTGCGGAAAATTTCTGGAATCATAAAAACTTACAAACAACAGAAATTCTATGTTGCTCTTGATCTCAGGGTAGTGACTGCAGAGTGTCCAGAGCAAGCAGGATCTGGCCTGTGCTGAGCAGCTGGCTGGCTTTTCTGTTTTTTTTATTTTTTATTTTTATTGATCTTTACATATTTTTGATTGCTTTCAATATTTCCTGCTTCAGTGCCACAGCCTGCAAGTAGCACATATTGAAGTCTGCCATTACACACCCCAAGGACTTACCACAGTGCCAGCAGTACATTAGGAGAAAGGCCCAGTGTCGTTCACTTTGTGGGAAACAGTTAGTGAGAACATTGACAAATGAGTCCATAAATGAAAATGCACAGCACTGAAATGAGTATTAAAGATCCATAGTTAGGCCAAAAAAAAAGTGATTTTGCTTCTTACGTCATCTCTTCTGGAAGTGCAGTTAAATCTTCAGTTCATTGCACTGGCCTGACCTGTGCGTGCTGCAGTTCAAGCAGCGGCAGGTCATTTGCTGGGAGAGAGAGTGCTCAGGGCACCGCTCAAGCCAGGACTCCTCTTTCTGAAGCTTCCTTGTTCTGATAAAATCTGCCTCAGACATGGTACAAAGTACACTTCAGCCAGTGCAGTAAACCAGGAGCGCATCTGTCCTTATCTAGTGACCCAAATGAACAGCTAATCCTGATGAAAGTCTTGCTACTGCTGCTCCTGGACCAGACATCTGACTTTACCCTGGGCTGGAAGTGCTTGCCTGAGAAACGTCCCTGTAATTATCAGGACCTGAGCTGTGGCTGAGGATACCACCTCGGCAGTGCAGAAGACATGGCCCTTAAGGAGCAGGAGTGGTTGTAGGTGCTGGGGTCAGCCTGTGCCAGTATGGCAGCATCTGGCACGTCCCACCCTGGTCACTGCGCTCCCCAAGAAAGCCCTCTTGGTTTCAGAATTGCAAGAGCGGTGCTGCACAAGGGATTTGGTGCAAAGAATACACGGAGTTTAGGAAATATGTTGTTGGGGAAGTGTTTCTGCAAGTCAGGTCCCAGGATTTTATCTGGAAGTTGCTGTCACTGCAGCGTTGGGGTTGAGGAAGCTTGGCTGCAGGGGCAGTGATGCATAAAACAGGTTTTCTGTCTATGTTTCCTGCCCTGCCTTTTCCTGGCCTCATTTTTCTTAGAAACTGGCCTTTTTCATGGTATGTAGCTTGGAGAAAAGGAGAAATGTGAGAGCAACCCGAGTGGGCTGGAGCATGGGAGCGAGCGCTGCTGTTGGGCGGCACTTTATCCCCTGCAGAGTGGACTCCTGCCATCAACGTGGGCGATACTAAGCTGAACAGTCAGTAACGCTAAAACAGTTTAGGCTTTCACAGGAGTGAAAATTACTCCTGTGGCACCACTAGCTCAGATGGTGTTGGAAGGGCTGTTGAGGTTGGTTTCTGCTTCAAACTCATTGTATTCAAAAATCCCCAGTCAGGCCCAGGAAAGCGAGATTGGCTAAAAAGAGCAAGCACAAAATACCACTGTTTCTTCCTTCTTGCACTTTCCACTTTCAGGGCCCTTGAGAAAGGAGATAAAATTCAGGCAGAGCTGAGTGAAGACATGCTAACGGAGCCAGAGCCATGATCAACCCAGGCAGCACCACATTTGGCCCAGCCGTTTCTCTTGTGTAGCATTGCTGTAATCCTCTTTAGCGTGTCTTCCAGCTGCTTTCTAATTCAAGCCACAGATGTTTGATAATTAAGGGAGAGGTAGAAGTTCAAGCTTTGCTGGTAGGTGTTAGATAAACCTGAACCTAGCATTCTTCCTAGTGTAGGCAAAGCCATCTCGTTGCATCTGACCAAGTTCAGGGAAGGTGAATGGTCAACATCTGTGTAACAGCTGTGTTGGGGCACCCATTTGATGTGACACAAGGGCATAATTGCATAAAGATCCCACAGTCTGTATAAGCAAGGGAAAGGAGAGGAAGGTGTAACCAGGGAAGAGATGAGAGAGTTGTCCCAGGTCATGCAGCAATGGGACTGAGACCCTTTATCCTTGAGACCTTTGTGGGGTTGAACACAGCTTCTGGCTCGGCTCATGTTCTCTGAGTACAACCTCTGCTTGAATTGTCACCTCTTGCTTATATCAGTGCTTTCTGCAGTAGCAAAGCCATGCTGGCCTGGTGGAGCTGGCTGAGTTGCAGATACTGGTAGCAGCCTTGACAGCCAACAGCTCAAGGCAAAGTGAAAAGAGGAGGAAAGTGCTGAGAAAGCGATGCTGGTAATGGCCTTTCAGGCACAATGTGGGCAGTGTGGGCAGCTCATCATCAGGTCAGGCTCCCGCTAGGGCTCAGATCTTGCAGTCCACGAAGCTTTTACACAGAGCAGCTTGTGGCCTGATTTTCCCTGCAGAGAACAGAACTCTTTTACCAATACTTAGCTACACATTTTCTGCTTCACATGCTCCCTTTCCCTCCACTGCAGCAGGATTTGTGTGGGCATAGACGCTGCTGCTGTGAACTGAGAGATCGGAGGAAGCAAGTCAGTAGCCCCAAGCAAAAAAGATCGATATTGAAATAAACCAGTTGCCAAAACAACGCCCTGTGTCAGCTGCATAATGGGATGAAATCCAAGGATATGTAAACTGGCTGAAATAGGCAGAGGATGATGTTGATGTATGGGAGTAAGTACTTGTGTCCCCTGTGGCATCTACTGCCTGGCTGGGCACAAACCTGTGCCCTGTCTGATACTTGGGAGTAAAGGTCAGATGCTGCTCCTCAGATACAGCAGAGATGGGCAATGTTAAAATGATAGTAAGTAGCTTTGCTTTTGCATGTTAGTGTCATGCTGGTGCTGCCTTCTCTGAAGTACTTGGTACTGGCATTACAAACCCTCTGCAGTGTAAGATCTTGGGATATCCTGCAGACACTTAATTTGGCCTCTAGCATCCACAGAGAGGAAAAAACTGAAATGCAGAGATTTTATCGTGAATTTCAACATCTCTCGGTTTGCCAGTCCTGAACATGTTAGGTCCATTTCCCTCCAATACATGTATAAGGTCCCTGTGAGCATGACTTTAAATCCTCCTTTCCTGTATTTATGTACTAAAGGGTTAGGCCACACTTGGTAAACCTCACATTGGGATCCAAAAATTCAGACTTGCACATTGTACAAAAGTAGCTCTGTTTTCACAGAGACTGAGCGCTCCCCGATCTGCCAGCACCGATTGGAGATGTAAGTGCTCAGCACCAGACTCCTTCCTTTCAAGAGCCCTTCCTTTAGTTTAACGAGTGTTGGCTGTACCCATTAGCAATAAAATACAAGTTCAAATTTAGTCCCTGCCAGGCATGATTTTTTATTTTTTGCATTAATGCTTCTATCTTGGAGATGTTCAGTTAAATCTAAATGTTTCAAGAAAACAAATATCCCCTTTCTAAGGTTGTTTTTTGTTGTTCGCCTTACCTTGGTTATTTTGTCTTGATGTGAATATACGAAGTTGTGTATATTCGCCTCTGTATGTATGACACATGCTTCTGTTATTGCTGCTTGAATAAGTCTGCCTGGATTTTTCTTTGGGGTTTTCGGTTTGGTTTTTGAGCTACTTATTTTGCTTCTCTCAATCAAAGACTGCTCCTCCAGCCTCATGTCTCTGCCTGCTGTGGTGTTTGCTTTTTTTCAAACCAGAGCTCCGATGAAATGTGTTTTTCATTCCAATCAGTTCTGAAAGGTTTTTGCACCTATCAGCCTTGTTTGCCTCTTTCCTCCCCACAAGTTCATCTTGCCCAGCCTCTGTCTGTTGGTCTAATATTTTGATTTCCCTGTTTCAACTTTGTAGCAGATGTTGTTCAGTCTCATGGTGCCGTCTTCATGGAAAGCGCGTCCCTGTCCACCCCCATTTCAGCCCCTCAGTTCAGGGGCTTCCGGAGAGCCAGTGAGATCAGCATTGCCAGCCAGGTCTCAGGAATGGCAGACAGTTACACTGCTTCCAACATAGCCAACAGTAAGTGTTTCACCCCCTCCAAGACTACCGCTCGCTGCTGCACTGCTCTCTGAGTATCACACACCGGGCCGGAGCCACGCAGCTTCTCTGTCTGGGGTTATACTTCCCATTTGTAACAAAAGATTTTAATTATTCACCTGGTTTTGTCGTAGTCAGTGCCGCATGTTATCTTATCCCCTGGAGGAACAGATGATATATTTGATTATAATACAGGGGCCGCCGCTGTGTTATGCATGTTGGACTGTGCTGGTGATAAATTGTTTAAAAAAAAAAAAAATCAAAACCCTGATAACTCTGAGTACCATTTGGCTGCTGTGCGTGGTGAGAGTTAATCCAAAGGCATGCTTCTGCGCTGCCATTGATAAGTCGTGCAGAACTGGTAGGGATCAGCACTGCCAGACTGGTAATGCAGGATGTGGTGTGTGGCTGATGCAGATCACTTAAATGTGGTCCACAAAAATGGGGATGAGTAAGTCCCTCTGCAATGCTGAAAATGAAAATCAAGTTTGGGTTATTTATTTCTTTGCATTAGCAATTCAGCTGTTCTGGAGCCCGCAGGGCAGCTCAGAGAGGCAGCCAGTTATGACCCATATCCCAGGGCCGAATGAGGAGTAAAAGACCAAGACCTGTGTAACTTCCCAGCTAATACAGTGGAGAACAAGAGCCTTTGTTAATGCGAAAAAGGCTGAAAACGAAACAAATTAAACAACAACAACAAAAAAACCCTTCAGCCCTAACTCTTGTCCCCGAAGGTGTCACAAATGTAGAGGTAGTACGTTCCTGGCACGTTAGACTATAGGGCTGTGAACGACTCACTTCATAATCAATTGCTGAGGTTAATAATGCTCCCCGAGGCAAGTGTTAGTTGATGAAGGTCAGGGGCTGCCATAACTTCTTGCCCTGTTTGAGGCAACACTCGGCAGCAGAAATAAACTACCTGTGCTGTGACAAACCAGGTTTTCTTTCCCAAAGCACATCTGAGAGCTGACACCACACTCCCTGTGTGCGCTCTTATATTTATCCTGGTACGACATCTTGCCAAGCAATTCCTAAGTATTAATCTGCTTTGGAAGAAGGCTCCTGGGGGAGGTGGTGTTTGTTTTGTGCTGGTTTCACACCCGTGGAGAGCTGCGAAGCTCAGCCAGCCGGGAGGGGAAATGGGGCGGTGGTCGTTCGTTATGAAGTGTTTATGCTGGGGTGACGCCTAAAGGTCCGCATGACGTGATGGAGGGATCCTGCCTCTGCGAGCTGATGGTAGGATCAGGCCCACGCAACACTTGCCTCTCTTTCCTTTCCCAGTGCTCTCCCTGACTGTTTAGCCTTCTGGTTTGTGTAATGCATTCCTCCACACACTTCACAGCTGTCAAAAGCTGTTTCTGAGATTGAGTCCAGCCCCAGCGCGGGCTGCGCACACACCCTGACCCATGTGCAGCCTGCCCCAAGGGCTGTCACAGCCCCTTCCTTCACCTCCCAAGTGCCGACATGTCCTTTGAACCCTGGCTCTGGCTTCGCAGCTCTTGTGCTCGGCCTTATTAACGCAGTGGTAATGTGAAGCTGCAGCACTGAGGGTTCGACGTGGTCCATGCTTATCCTGCAGGGAGAACCAGAGGAAGTCCAGGAGGGCACTGCAAAACCATGGTTCCCCCTTGGGAGCCCTCCCTAGGGTGCAGCTTCCTGTACACTGTGAATTTCTGGAGGATGAAACCGGTGTTGCCTGTGGCATGTGTGCTGTAATAAGAAGTGTGATTTCTGTTTTGTTTTATTTTATTTTTTCCTTTTAGAAACCAAACACAACCTTAATCATTGTAGAGGGTTTAGCCTTCTGTCCCAACTTGCCCTCCCTCACAAATCCCCTACCCAAATCTCATCCAAGAGACGTAGGCAGCATAAACATGAAATCCCTTCAAAGGGAAGAAAGCTCAAGGGGCCATGGAGTCAGGCTGCAGGCTGTGCTCTTCGGATACCCGACCTGGACATCAAGACAGGTATTCTGGAGGGGTCCACTCCAGTCGACCTCCTTTCTCATTTGATAGTCACAGAACTTCACAACAAATCTGTGCGCTTTCACTGAGGCACTTGCAATTTCTGATTGCAGTTTAACAAGTATTTCTGTCACTTTGCTTCAAAGATGACATGGCTAACAACTTGGCAAGAGCAGGAGTTGTTCTGGGCAGAGCTGTGGTGACAACGCTTCTGCCTCCACCACTGTCTTTTGAGCATGGAAGAGTAAATCCTGTCTGCTTCCTACAAAGAATCTGAAATTACCCAAGCTGGGGACTTGCATGAGAAATGAAAGGTTGGGACACGACCAGGAGCTGCCAGTTTGGAAGACAGGAAGTCAGAAATGGCTGCGAGGAGGTGCCTGTGTGTTCTGGAAAAGCCATGCTGATTCTTCAACGCCCCCCTCCTCCTTCCCGTGGCTCTTCAGAAAAGCAAGGGCCATTAGGGTGAGGGTGGCCTGGGCATTCGGCACAGCCAGGGCTGCGCCATGGGCATGTGCTGATGCCATAACCGTCTGCACGTTGCTGTGGTGGGAGCTTTGTGCAGGTCTCTGGAAGGAGCTGGTGGATCCATTTTTTCAGTTCAGCATCTGTGCTTATCACCAGCTAGATTTCCCTTAAAAAGAGGGGTTTGTTGGATCGTACCTTATACCTGGCAGCTTTTCTGGAAGTCCATATAAAGGGAACATTGTCATAGAGAAAAACCAAGCTTCAGAAGGCCCTTGTCAAAGCCCCAGCTTGCAACCAGCATGCAAACACAGCTCCTCCTGTTGCTCTCTTGATCTGATCCATCTTCTCTTTCCATTGCTGCTTTTCAAGGCCAGAATGCATGGGGGTTGAGGACTCCTCACTGCTGGGAAAGCAGCCCACGCCTTTGGGGTCTGAGGCTTTGGGCTGGGACGTGGTCGTTGCTACAGAGTCGGAAAGGATGTGTACATGGGCAGAGTTGAAATGTGGTGGTGTCCCATGGGTGAACAGTGGCTGTTGGTGTGCTAGTTTTTGACTCCCTGGGGGAGAAATTATTCTGTGTTGTCTGTAACCTTGCCCACCCAAGTCCCAGCATATTTTTTCAGTCCCATGTGCAGTGGAGACCCGGTACCCCTGGGGAGGCTGGGCTGGACATCTCAGTTGCCTGCAATGTGGTAGCCCAGGAGGGCAACCAGGACTTATTGGGAACTGCTAATCCCAGCAGCACGTGCTATAGCACCCTGCCTTGTGGTGCCTTTTAGCATCTCACATGGGCTCCCAGTATTTAGATCCTCTTTAGTGTGGCCAATATCTGGATGCTAAAGAGTTTGTTATTTCTTGGTGAAAGCTAAAGGAGTTGGATATGGGGCTGGAGATAGCCTGGGCGTGTACTGTGGTGAGCAGAGCACCCATACCCTTCCTCCCACAGCTCCAGGGAAATGCATTTTTGTCTTTGTTTTGGCACATAGATTCCCAGGCTCATTGCACATGAGCCTTGGACCCCACCCCAGGGTCTGGACTAAAGGCCAATTAATACCTGCCCTCCAGTGCCTTCCTATTTGCTTAACTAAAGGAGGGCTCAAGTGGCGGTGCCCCTGTGTATTCCTCCCTCGGTTTGAGCAAACACCAAGCTCTGGGTCAGTTGTTCCCTCTTAGCAGTGTGACCAGCCAGGGAGCAACCTCCGGGCCTACCTGGACCGAGGAGCCAGAGCCTCGAAATACCGTTTGTGATGGAGACCGTGCATGCATGTGAACCCCCTTTGTCTGAATAAGTCTTTTGCTTCTAGTTGCCGCCAAGTGGTGGGGAACCAAAAGGATCGACTACGCTCTCTACTGTCCTGATGCTCTGACAGCTTTCCCAACAGTTGCTTTGCCGCACCTCTTCCATGCGAGCTACTGGGAATCCACAGATGTTGTCTCCTTCCTGCTAAGACAGGTATGGTCGTCCTCCTTCCCCCAATCTCCCTTGGCTGGAAAATATTTTAGGCTCTTTGTTTTTTCCACTCCACCTTCCATAACTCTTGTTGACACGTATAGATGAAAAAAATAGTCTTTGCCACTGCAGATCTCTTTTCTTCCCCTTCTTTTTGTTCCTCACCTGTGGTGTTAGTGGAGCTGCACACATGCAAAACTTCACGGACGTGTGCTGTCACACCTGGTTGGGTTTTACCACTGGAGCAGGTTTCAGATGGGCTCGCCAGGAAGCCGTGGTGTGAGCACAGGGCTGCATCATATCAGATTGCAGTGGCAAAAGTTGGTCACACTTGTTTCTTGAAGTGAGCTGTTCTCTGTGGGTGTGAGTTTGGATCTTGAGTCCGAAGCTTAAACGAAACTTCTCAATGTACAAATAAAAATACCACAATAAAACCAAAGGAGAAGTTTTGTATGAATTTGACGGGAGTTGATAGGCAGCGTTGGGCGCTCTATTTTGGCATTCTAAGTTATTGTGGTCTCGTCTAGGAACTCAGGCCATCATCACTGCATTGGGATTTAGCCATTGTTCCTCCAGTACAAAGCAGTTCTCCTGGGGCTAGGTAAATGGGGATTGCTGGTGTCTGGAGTGCGACATCTCAGACTCCATCAACCTACGTTTGGCCTGAGATTTAAATTGACGCTTTAAAATGTGTTTTTCCTAAAATAAATATTTTTCCTTCAGTTCCTTGGGGATTAGGCAGAGTTATTTGCCTTGCAAAGTATGAACCCTGCAAGGAACTGTATTTAGAGCACGGAACTGGGGGAAAAAAAACCCAAAATTAAAAGCAACTCTGTGGATTGTGTTGCCCACTTCGGCACTTGGGCTTGCTTTGTGTTAGCTCAGCTGTTAAGCCATCCCCACCCTGTTCCAGCCTCCTTGACTGCAGCTCTCAATTATTTATGATTCTGTTGGCAAACTTTCTTTCAGTGCTATCTTCCAAATAGTGTGGGAACCATAAACAACAGAGATGTCAGTGCTGGTGGCAGCTGAGTGGTAGCAATAATCCAGTGAAACCCTTTCTTCACGGGCTGTATCTAGCCCAGTGAGACACCTCTGTGCTTGAGCACACCTTGCAGGGTCAGCTGCTGTGAAACCCCAGCCCTGCATCAAACTCAGCCTAACAGGGCTGAAGAGAGAGCAACCCATAACTGTGCATGAGTGGGAATAGTCACAACAGTCTCGTACACAAAGAAATAGCCAATTACTTGGGATTCAGCCCAAACCTGGGTCTATAGCACAGCATGGCATTTTATCTCTTACAGCTTGAGGTACCTGTCCATCCATTTAAAGCCTACCAGTGGCTGCCTGGGTAGTCTGGCACCCCCACTTTCCTGGTGCCTGTCTCTACTCACTTGTCTCTGCCTTGAGACTGGGATTTTTCTCATTCCCTGTCGTCTTGCAGTCCTTCGAGAGCACCATGCCACTTCCTCCCCTAATAAGGACTTGATTTTAATCGCCCTTGAAAGTTTTCTCTGGACAAAATGTAAAAGCAAGCTGTTGAATAGTTTTAGTCTCCAAAGATTAAAGCTTGTTAAAATAAGCCCAAATATGACTTAAAATAGATTCCCAATTTAAATAATTTTCAGTAAAACTTATTATTTTGTTTACCTTGGATTTCTGTGAGCTCCTTACCCGGCAAGCTCATCCTCCCTGGGGTCCTTTTTCCATTTCCCTTGAAGAAATACAGCTTCAGCTCTGCAAAATAAGCTGGCCTGGGTCAGACCACTACAGCCTGGGACAGCTGGAGAGCAGCTGACCACACAAAATATATTCAAGACCTTGTAAAAGAGCCTATGTTTAAGAGGCTCCTTAATTTTTTGGAGGGATGGGGTCACTAGGGACTACTGCTGATTTAGGAGTTCTCTGTGCAGGGTTACCTCCCAGTCTTAGAGCAGTCTTGAAGATGTCCCCTCACCTTTGGGGTCTATGGTGTTATTCTTCCCTTTCTCTTCTAGAGCTTAAGAGCAGTTTAGGTAGGATCTAATCCTGCTTCTCCATCCCTGCCTGCACCCTGGTGACAGGCAGGAATTGCCTCCAAAGGCTGGCTGGTGGGCATCAGCTTCCCCTTCTCATCCTTGCTCTGGTGCAGTGGCAACCCACCAGCTCCGGTCCTTGAGCTCTATCAACCTTGGACATGAGGTCAGGATGGACAGGCACCCTGGGCACTGCCTTGTGGATGGCCAAGCCAGATGCCTGCATGCCTCTCCTGGGGTCATATCAATAGTTTTGTCTCCTCTCAAAATGAGAGGAGCAAAAAGCCAGGAGACAAGGAGCAGTCCAAAATGTGCTTAAATAGAAATAAGTGAGCTGAAGGAATGGCAGCTGATGGCATGAGGCTGGTCAGAGCAGCCAGTGCTGGATTTGTTATGGGAACAGCTCAAAAACCTCTGTTTGAAGGAGACGGGTCCCTCACGGACTGTGGGAAGAGACTAATGAACGCCTTGAGGAAGGACAGATTATCTAAGTGCAGCACTTGTCCTGCTGTGTTTGAGTCGGTTTTGTACCTGCTGACAATCTAAATAAGCTGCATCCCAGGCAGGATTAAGTCAGCACTGGCTGCAGGCTTTGCTAGTCCAGAAGAGACCACTTGTCCTTGCGTGTAAGGGAGCAGCCTGTAAAACCTGCAAGCTGACAAGCCAAACACCCAGCAGGCAAACTCAGGCCGCCTCTGGCCAGGCATTGCCCTTACTCAGCGCTGGCTTGGGAGATGCAGAACAGCGTGGGCAGGAGGAGGGGGATCACTGCACATGTGGCTGATGTGTCAGTGGGATCTATGCTCCCGCAGGTGATGCGGCATGAGAACTCGAGTGTTTTGGAGCTCGATGGGAAGGAGGTATCTGTCTTCACCCCCTCTAAGCCTCGTGAGAAGTGGCTGCGGAAGAGGACACACGTGAAGCTCCGGGTACGGGTATTTTGGGACTGCGGCAGTGGGGAGCACTGTCATGTAGAGGGGTTTTGATGTGGGCTGCAAGAATGGCACTGAAGGCTGCCAGCATGGGCACAGCTGTGTCTGTCCATGGCAGAGACAGAGGATCATGTGATTATATCCTATCCGTGTAGTTGTGAAAGAGCAACCCAAAAGATCTGTACTAGCAAGGCCTCCTCTTGGCCTCGAGTCTACATAAAATACAGAAAACATTGGCTGTGGGTTAGGGAAGGTGATGGAATGTCTTTTAAAGTCCAATAATGCAAGTTCTCTGCTCAGTAAATGCCCTTCACTTCCAGGAAATGTCTCCAATTCCCAAAAGAGGGCAATTCTCTGCTAGAGCTGAAATAGTGTCAGCAAATTTGTCTGGCAGCTGTTTGTATTGCCTCTTAAATCCAAAGCGTGAGAGTTAATAGGCAGTATCAGAATTGCATGTACAAACTGCCATTGAAATTGGCTCTTCAGCCATTTACACCCAAATCCACCGCATCAGCGCAGGGCAGAGAGTCTCACCTCTGCCACAGTAAAGCTAAGAGCTGTGGGTGGAGTGGCGGAGGGGGGTGGCACAGAGAAACCCATGCTCCAATTTATCTGGTTATATGTGGCATTTCCCTGTGAGACTGCCCATCACTGCAAACTGTTTTCTTTCCTCCCTCCCCCACCCCCTTGCCCCTTCCCCTCTTGACTTGTGCAGAATGTCACAGCTAACCACAGGATAAATGACACCATCGCTAATGAAGATGGGCCCCAGACCTTAACTGGAAGATTTATGTACGGTCCGTTAGATATGGTCACACTCACAGGAGAGAAGGTACTTCGTCTGCTGTGGGGGTTGCGCACCATGGGGTGAAAAGTGTGGGGAACAGGGCCAGAGGCGGTGCTGGTTGGTGCTCCCTTGGTCCCTGGCAGGGTTTGCTACCTTTGCGTCTTGGCCAGGTTCCCCTGCTCAGACTTGTGTGCTCCCTCCCACCAGCAGCAGCGTTCATCATGGAGGTCTTTACCACTGAGACTGGGTTTCATTCCAGCATCCTGATGTTTGGGTGCTTCTCAGCTCAGATCTGTGAAGTGCAAGGGGTGGAAGCAGCACCCAGCCCTGCTGCTTTCCAAAGGAGCTTGGGTGGAAGGTCCTTGTTGCTTGTCCTGTTCTGCTCGTCTGTGCCTTTAATGCTGTTGTTGACCCAGCCTTGCTGTCTTCCCAGGTGGACATTCACATCATGACCCAGCCGCCGTCGGGAGAGTGGGTTTACTTTGACACTGAAATCAGCAACAGCAGTGGCAGGATTTCTTACGTCATCCCTGAGAACCGGCGCCTGGGCATTGGCGTGTACCCCGTCAAGATGGTGGTCAGGTGGGGTTCCTTGGGGTACCAGGGCTCCGTTTGCAAGAGGAACAAAAGTGGAATCTGATGACTGTAAAATATGGACCTCCTTGATTGTTGGGTGGGTTCAGAGCCTGGTTTGCCAGTAACAGGGATGAAGCATCTGTACTCTACTGCTGTAAGAGGAAGATCCATGTTTTATTCTGACTCCTAGATAATCAACAGGGTGCAGCAGCAGGCCTTCTGTATCACAGATGCATGGCCTGGCAGTCATCTGCAAAACTGCACAACTGAGCATGTTCTAAAGACCATAAACTTGTCCATGAGGGACAGCCCAGGGGCTCCAGCTCAGCTCCAGTTGCTGGTGTTGAGCTCTGGAAGGGCGAGGAGAGGACCAACTTCTCACTGATGAACCCAGCAATGATTTTCTGGGGGGTTTTTTTTGAGTCACTGACACCAGGGCTCCAGAGTGCTATTTCCAGACCTACTTTAACAGAGAGGCCTTCACACAGTGCCTGTCACTGCTGTAGCTGAGGGTGGCATTGCTGTTACAGGCTTTGGGCCGGATTTGGGTGCTGTTTTGGGCTTGCGGTCTATGGCACGACTCAGTGATACCTCCTGAAAGAACCTCTATATCTTGATGCCTATAAATACCTGCATCGCTTTCAGGGGTGACCACACATACGCAGACAGCTACATCACAGTCCTGCCGAAGGGGACGGAGTTTGTGGTGTTCAGCATTGACGGATCCTTTGCAGCCAGTGTGTCCATCATGGGCAGCGACCCCAAAGTCCGTGCTGGAGCAGTTGATGTTGTAAGGTCAGTATCAGGGGCTGGGACAGTCGATCTCTTTTACCCGGTGTTGCTCTAGGTCTGCAGTCTGTTGACTTGTGACTTTCCTTCTAGGCACTGGCAAGACCTTGGCTACCTCATTATCTATGTCACGGGCCGCCCCGACATGCAGAAGCAGAGGGTGGTAGCGTGGTTAGCACAGCACAACTTCCCCCATGGCATCGTCTCCTTCTGCGACGGGCTTGTTCATGACCCTCTGCGGCACAAGGCCAACTTCCTGAAATCTCTCATCACAGACGTAAGCCTGGGTCTGCTGAAATAAGATCATAGCACGGGTTTAGATTGCTTCCTCGTCCATTTGCCCCTGTCAGCACCAGTCTTTTGGCAGCGATGTGACCTGCAGTGGAAGATTAATCTGTTCATTTTATTTTCATCCTTTTATTGTTCTTCAAAAGTGTCTGTGCTGTTAAATTGTGTGATCTCTGCTCTGTACCGCTCCATTTCATCACTGGTGCTTCCAACACAAAATGCCTAATGCAACAGAGTGCCTCCCCTTCCCCACATGCATACTTTTTTCACTTGTTTGGTGGCTTTCTGGCTGCCTGTGGTGTAACCAGCAGATCTGAGAAGGCATGGAGCTGCTGCAGAAATGGCCTTGCACCATGGAGCCTTGATGGGAGACTCCAGAGAGCATCTTCCCAGGCATTCACCCCCAGGGAGTTATTAATGTTGCTCAGCTCAGAACCTCAGAAAAGCTTCAGATAAGAGATTTTCTCTGTTTGGCAGGTGAAGGAACTTGCCGGTGTCCCGAGCACTTCTCCCCTGCCTTGAACAGCAGGGGAGAACTCCTTAACTCTCTTGGACTCTCATTTCGGGCCCACTCACAGTGGCAGGAGCCGCTGGCCCTTACTTGCTGCCTGTTCTCCCTTATCCTCCAAAAGAACAGTTTTGTGACTAAGGCCAGAGACTTTCTTTACACCTCCCTGGCCTGCCTGCGGCGTTAGGGGCAAAGTCGGCCAGTCAGTGGTGGCACCAGTGTCCACATCTCCCCTGCCAGCCCCTGCTTCAGCCCACTAAGGAAGGGGTTGGCCAGGAGCTGCCCTCTGCTTGGAGTGGAGGCAGACAAATCCCTGAAAAGCAACATATTTTGCTGCCTGTCCCTTCTCCTTCTGCCCAGCAGAATTAAATGCAGCAGCATGGCTGGCAGAGGGGAGCGCTTCCTGCTAAAGATGACTGCACTGGGGGTGGTGGTGTTACAAACGGCTTCTCTCCCCCAGTGACAAGCAGGCAATGAAGTGTGTGGCAGCCCTGCCCCCTGCAGACCTCAAGGAAAGGCCATGGATCAGCAAACAGAGATCTGCTTTCATACTGCCTTTACATCCCTTGTTCTGGCCTGTAAACATCCCCAGCTCTGTTAATTGGCACTTTGCACAGCAGTGCGTTATCCAGCTGGGAACTTACATAAGTTATTGACCTGAGATTCCCACAAATGCTATTTTTTTTTTAAAAAAAAAAAAAGGAAGAAAAAAAAAAAGCAAGCCCTGCCTGTTGAGCAGCACGGGGCGCCCATATGTTCTGACCACATGTTGCTTTCTCTCCCTGCAGCTCCACATGAGGATCCATGCGGCATATGGATCTACTAAGGACATCTCTGTGTACAGCTCCATCAGCCTCCCACCCACGCACATCTACATCGTTGGCCGACCTACCAAGAAGCTGCAGAGCCAGTGTCAGGTAGGAGCCAGCTTGTCTGAGCCCTGGAGGTGCTGCCAAGGGCCTCCCATGGGAGGGCGATGGGAATTTGGTCGCCTTAGAACTGGTGACTGAGCTAGTGTTTGCTAAGAGGACAAGAACTGCCCCGCAGACCAGGACCCATCACACTGAGTGGCTCCATGTGTTATACATCAGCCCAGAGAACCTGGTACAGCAAATGTGTTTGGCAGCCAGTGGCTATCAGGGAACTGTGTCCCATCCCTTTAACACCTGCCCTCGTCCCTCTTGTCTCACAGTTCATCACGGAAGGGTACGCAGCCCACCTGGCCCAGCTGGAGTACAACCACCGCTCGCGCCCCGCCAAGAACACCACGCGCATGGCGCTGCGGAAAGGCAGCTTCGGGCTGCCCAGCCAGACCGAGTTCCTGCGCAAGAGGAATCACCTGCTGCGGACCATCTCCTCCCAGCCTTCGGCTAGCGGCAGCAGCACCAGCCACCGCCCTGAGCGCACCCAGAGCCAGTCTGACAGCGACAAGGAGAGGGACAGGGAACGCAGCCAAAGAAGCATGAGCATCGCCACAGGGTGCTGGGGCCGGAGCACAGCATCCCGGCTGGAGTCTGGCCTCTTGGGGCAGAAGTAGCCAGGCCAGAGCCAGCAACTGTCGGCTGCAGCCACCAGAGGATAAAACAGAAGGAAAGAGGGACGAGGCCGGCGTTGCGGGCTGGAAGGGTAAATATGGTGCTACTCTAATAACATCATGGTATTCTGGGAAGAGATGGGATGTTTCCCATGCAGAACGTGCAGGCCTTGCAGCGGGAGCGTCAGGTTTGTGCAGCATGAGCCCAAGGAACAGCTGGAAACTGGGGGGGGAAAGTCTCCAGGTCAAGATTGCGCTCTCTCCTGCCTCCTTCTCTTATCCAGGTTTAGTGACTGTAAATACGTGCCTCCTCGCCTTGTTAGCCATCGCTCTGATACGCGTGATCGAGTGCTGTCCTCAGAGCCACAGGAACAGGGGATGAGGCTGGGGAAACTTGTTCTTGGTTGTCCCAGGAGTCAGACTGAGGTGCTCTGCCAGTCCCAGCACAGGGTGAGTTTGGGGTTTGATAGCATGCTGTTTCCCTGGCCCAGACAGCCCCAAACAAGGGATTTATCGTGGGCTGTGCCAGACAGAGCAACTGAGAAGCTTTACCTTTACAAAGAGCTTCAAGTTCAGCCACTTTCTCAAGGAGTACATGCAGTGGCAAAGCATAAAGATGTACCGATGCTGTTGGTAGAGGCAGAATGTCGGCAGATTCACGCCCAAGAAAGCGGGGTCATTATTGTTAATACTGTTATTTTTTTAAAGAGACCTTTCAGAAGCCGATGGAATTTAATGCATTGACCTATTAAAAGAGAAATACAAGCTATTTTGTTTGAGCTGTTACAAACCTCAGACACTTAGTTTGCTGTTAAAATCTCCTAATATTCTCGCTATATATTATTTCCAAAAGTAACCACCATATATTCAGAAGCAGCTGAAGGCACTCAGCAGCTAGATTGCATTGCAGTTCTCATCCAAATGCAGGGTCTGACTCTCTCAACACCCACCTCTGAGACGTTTTCTTCTTCCCAGGTTCTCTCCAAGTTCAGTAGCAGCTTTCATGGGAACTAGACTTGCTTCTTTTACCAGTAGTTACTGAACTGTAAAACCTCATTGTTTTTTGCACTGATGATTTTTAGAATGGAAACCTGTTACCATCTCATGTAGCTACACCTAACTGTTTGTAGTGCATGACAATGAAATATTGCTAAGCCAGGGTGTGTGTGTGTATATATACATATATGCATATACATATGCACACACAGTGTATATATATGTATATGTATATATTAAAAAACAAATCTGTGCAGAAGTTTTTCCAGCAGTAAGGAGACTGTAAGGAAGTGTGCCAACAATGTCAGGCAACTGTAAGAAAAGGCCATATCTTAATTTTCCTGGTGTGTTTCTCAGTGGATGTGCCTGAGCTGATGGTTTGTGCGCTGCTGGAGCGAGCTGGGGCTGGGTGTGTGCTGGAGGGGAGCTGCCGGCACGCAGGGCGAAGCACTCGCTGCTGGCTGACACCCCTGGTGACACCCAGACGTGCACAGTACAGGATTGGGAGCGCGTCGTTCTGCAGCAGCGGAGGAGAACAGTGCCTAGAGCGAGGGCTTGCCAAAAAACCCCTTAGTCCTGTCCCTCTCGGGTCAGCCTGGCCCCAGCGAAGGGCCCGGTTCCCTCCTTGCACACACCTCCTGGGGCACAGGGGCATCCGCCTTGGGGGATCCAGGTGCCCATTTACAGACTCCAGTTGGCCTCTTCACGTGGAGATTTTATAGTCCTACCAAGCTCCCCGACTATGTGTAACCCTGCTTTCCCCCACCACACTTTCTTGTCTTTGTATCACTTTCTACTTATGAGGATCTTATTTATAACAAAGAATTTTTTAGACTGGCTGCTTCATTTTATTAAGTGTTTCAATATGAAGTGCAGGGCGGCTGCACTGAGACACACAGCACTGTGAACGCTGCTCTGCTAATTGGCTCTGGGCCACCGTAGGCAAATCTAACTCATCAGGCATCTAAGGTAGATCTCATGTGTTCATGGCACTGGAGGGTCGAAGCGGAGGCAGGGGAGGGACAGTGCTGAGCTGCTGACAGCATCCGAGCCGGTGGAGCACTCAAACCCAACTGCCCGCCCACCGCCCAGTGCATCTCCCACGTCTTGCAGCCTGACTGCAAAATGTTTAACCACTTGTCTTTGATAATTATTCAATTACAGAATGTATCTGATAGCTTTGGTTACCAAAAACTGACTTCCCTTTCTGCCGACTCAGCTTAGCTCTCTCTGAATGTACATCCAGAGCTTACTGGGTTTAAAAACAATGTGAATTGTCCCAGCTTTTCACTAGTCGAATGTTATATCAAACAGATGCCATCCAAGTAGGAAGCCAAGCCACAATCCATCCTGTGAGGTCACCAAACCACATCACAAAATTTCTGCAAATTTGGATATGGCCTTTGCAAAATTCAGCTTTCCTCCAAGTCGACAACCAAGGCGTGATCTGCACATTTTCCAATCCTGACAAGATGTTCACATTTTCTTATGTGTAGATAGTGTAAAACAGAGGTGAATGTAAATGTTCAACATAAAAAGTGGATATATAAAATGGAAAGTTATTTATTTATGTAGAGGAAAAAAATGTCTGGAGGGACTGGAACCTTCAGGGTTTATTAATATTTAAAAATGTAGCTTTTTATTTCAGGCATTATGTACAAAGCAATTATTTTATGGACCAAGTTTAAGGTAACTGTCAGTGAATGCAGAAGTGCAATATTATACTCACCTCTCCATCACTTCATGTTTTAAACAGCTACTAACAGTTAGACTGACAATCATAGCACCTCCGTCCTCATCCTTTGTTGAGCTTCTTGAAACTTGCCCGGGTCCTTTCCCTGGCCCCCCATCTGTTGCCATTGTACGGCTCCAACACGGAGAAGCAATTGTAGAGCAGGACCTTTATTGCTGCAATAATACCAATGAGGTGGGTGTAGTTACCAGGAAATACGCCAGTAAGTTTTTCTCCACCGATTCAGTCCATCATAGTCTACATCAGTCTATCCTCAGCCGCTCCCATCTGGCACTCATTTCTCTGAAGCAAAGATCAATGTGCTACTCACTCAAAGAACAATAGCAATAGTTTAACTCTGTGTTTATAACCTGTTTGTTCCAAGCTGTTTTGGAGAGCAGTGCGTGTGACCTGATGCTTTTCCACGTGTATGGAAGAGGATCCGTTTGGATGCAGTGAGGGAAAGATGAATGTATATTCCATCCTTACTAAAGGGGCACTGTCAGGTTAAAGACCTAATTTATCTTTGTTATAACTAACTTGTTTGCTTCCAAATGAAAGAATACGAAGTTTCTTGTACTGCTCCCTATCGCTGTTGTCTGGGCAGCCATCGGCGCGACAGTCGTGCTGCCTCTGCTGCAGCCCACACTAGCACAATACAGCCTGCACGGGCTGCCTCAGTCTTTCTCTTGTTTGTGTGTGTCATTTTTTTTTTTTTTAAATTGTTTCCATGGGAATTAAATTCTGCGGTGGAGCTCAGATTTTTTTATAAAAAGCAGCTTTTTGTATTACTGCACTATTGGGCCAGACTTTCTACCTGACGCTGTCCCTTTAAAAGCCTTTTAAAAATAAAAAGAGGAGCCCACGTATTCCCTCCAGGTTGTTTCCTGGGTTTGCTAGATCACTCAGTCAGATGAGGCGAAATTCTAATACCAAAAACGTTTACAGTGTCTGATAACGTGAGCAGAGAGCAGTAACTAGCCAAAGGGTTACTAACAAACTCCCGCTCCGCCCAGCAGCCGCCGTGCTTGCTGTAGCAGCCCCTTCTTCAGGTATCGCCACTGTTTGCTGCATTTCCTATTAGTTCTAGAAGCCTTACGGTCCCCTCCTTGTCCTCAGCACCCTCTGCCTGTTGATACCCTCAACTGTCAATTTTATATTCCAACAATGTTAGTTGTATTTTATTTATAAAAAATTGCTTTAGGGGTAACAACTGTGTGTGTGGGGAACCACTGGAGGGCATGCCCGAGGGCGCCGGCAGCCGCGCTGGGTACGCCCCTGTGTGTACAGTACCGTGCCGACACCTCGCTTGTGTGTGACAAACCTTCTGTACAACTTCCTTCTCCTCCTTGCTGTTAGTGCATCGTTGCAATGCCTGGGTGTGCTTTGTGTACAGTATCATCGTGAGTTACACAGATTAAAGAAATGGGAAGGCTTTTCTCTGTCTGCTTTTTTTGGGGGGGGGAGACTCGAAACAGACAAGTCACAAAACCCAAGACTTGAACAGGCGCCAGTTTAATGGGGTTACAGCAACAAACAGAACGTGGAAACCCTCTCTGCAGATCAGTCCTGCCGGACCGATTGGCCTTTAACCTGTTTGTCCTTTTTTTATCGTTTTCTTTTAATGGCTTATAGATTTATGGCCTTTGTAGTAGGGGGAAGGGCCAGCTGCTTGCTTCACAGCAGCTATGGGCATGGATCCCAAGAAGCCCAGAACCCTAACGCTCCCTGGGGCCTGCGCTGCGGGGAAGGGACACAAGTGGCATGCAGGAACAGACAGCAAGGCAAAGCGAGCCCCTGCAAACCACACCTGGCCGCACCCTGGTGCGGCACACCGGGCCTGCACCACCCGATGCAGTGAAGCTGAAGAAAGGCCGAGTAAAGCCCCTGGGGCACCATGGAGAGTGGTACCTGAAGGCGCAGGAGAGCTGCAGCCTGAGAAGAGCCATGCAACAGCACAGCTGCTCCTCTTGGAGCAGGGTGTGTGAGTGTGAGGGGGCCGATGAGCTTGCAGCACCAGGTAAGCACGGGGCATGCAGAGCCAGCAAGGAAGGGGCCAAGAGCAGCCCCTGAAGGGAGTAAGTGGCAGCCAGCTGCGTATTTTGCAGCCCCAGCACATACCCTGTCCTTGCCATGGTGTTGGCTCCTGCCCACCAAACCCAGAGCTGAGGGGTAGCAGCACCTCTAGGTGCTCAGCACCAGTGAGCCTGTCCCCTGGGTGCTGCTGCGGTCTTCCAGCCTCAAAAGGGGCATCGGGGCAAGCAGGTCCAAGTGCATTACAGCCACACTGGCCCCAGTCAGGAGAGGGATGGGAGAAGCTGTTTAATGGGAGATGAACAATTAAGGTCTCTCTCCTTCCCAGTCAATAACTTACAGAGTGGCTGGAAACTGCCCCTGGTGAAGCATCCTGACATGGTGCTGTCTGCATTGTCCAGAGACGGAGGCTCACACCTGGGCTGGCACCAGCAGCAGGACAAGCTCCTGGCACGGCTGGCGCTTGCGTGCTCACTGCAGCATCCCCGTCCTCACCTGGAAGGCCAGCCCGTCCCCCCGCGTCGCTTGCTGCAAAGGGAGAGACATGGGTGCTCCAAGCACCCGCCTGCCCAAGGATGAAGGATCACCAGCACCCACCTGCAGGGGCCCCTGCAGAGCTACCAGGGCTCTGTTTGCCCTGGTAGAGTAGGTGGGGTCCCCAGGGAGGCAACACAACGCAGCTGGGCTCAGCAGCTCCCCAGCTGCACCCACCCACCCACCAGCAGCTAATACTGGTAGCATGTCCCTACTACCTTGTTAATCTCCTTGTGTCTCTCCTTGCTGACGATTTCTTCTAGTACTTCTCCATCTCCCTTAATAAGCCTAGAAGACAAGCACAGGTCCGCGAGCCGTGAGGGCCACTGGCAAGTTCCTGCCGCCCATGCTATGTCCCAGCCACAGAAGGTGCTGATCCCCCAACCCCACCCCGCACCCTGAGGGCTGCTGTTGTGCTCCAGCTCAGGCACCTCCAGCTCAGGCACACAGACACCAGCTCCCACACGGTGCCGTGTGTCTGGGACCAGGTGCTGGGCTGATGCATCGCCAGGTAAGGATGGTGACAACCTACCCCTGAAGTTGCATGAGGTAACTTTTTTTTGGCTGTATCAAGCTTAAATAGCACAGCAGGCCTTTCCATTGACCTTGCAGGGTTAATGTCACCACACCAGAGCAAGCACAGGTGTGGTGCCCTGAGAAACCAGTATTCCCCTGCATGGACCAGCCATCCCTGCCCCAGGCTGTGGGTACTCTGCTGTGTGCAGAGACAGTCAAGCTTGCACACAGCAGGAGAAAACACTCACAATAAAAGCATCTCCTGTCACCCCACCATCTGCAGAGGCGTCTCTGTCAACAGCAGCGGCCCCCAGCCCCTGCAAAACACCTTCCCTTTTTTCATACAGAGTTCAGGTGTGGTCCTGGCTGCCCTGGGAAACTGCAGAGCAATTGAGAAGCAGGAGCTACTTTGGGCCTGAAAGGCAGCCAGACCAGGGAGCATCTTGCTGAGTAAATTCCAATCAGTGTCAGAGGTGGCTCACGCCTCCAAACATGACCAGAAATTTAACTGTCTTCATTACATGCCTTACGGGGAACCGACCTTTGTTCCACACCTCCCTGAGCCCCACAGGCTGCCTACTATTTTAAGACTGGACATGTCACACCCAATTCTCTTCAGCATGGTATTTTCTGCTTGCTGAGAAGATACAGTTTATTAAAAACTGGGTCATTTCTATTTGGCAGCTAAACGAACTTCGGTTTGGTTGTTGTCTGTAACCACAAGGGGCACGCGCTCCCTCCTCACTTGCACCCAGGTGCTAACTGGGGATGAGTGCGTGTGTGTGCTTTGGTGCTGAAAGGCAAATGCATGAAGCAGTGAGGTAAGGAGGCATCAGCCACCCCTCTGGTTCCTGCTCTGCTGCTTGCGGCGTCCCATTTAATGGGAAGCAGCTGAACCCTTCATGGCACAAGGACCAAACCTCCTATGTCCAGGAGCAAGTTGCTCTGCTGTCTGTGTCCCACAGCTCTGGGTTGGGGCACAGCCCGGTGCCCCCTGCATGAAGCCCCAGCAAAATTTGATCAAACGTGTCAAACATGTCACTTTCTGGGTAAGTTACAGCAGGTCTGATGGGAGGGGATCTATGCGGGAATGGCTCGCAGGGATTTGCTGCTGAAGGGGACCTGGGTCCACGCATGGTACTGCAGTGCCCTGGACCAGCATCCTCCAGGACTCCAACCCACACAACACAGATGGGGATGGACAACCTGCCTCCCTTTTCCCAAAGGGCTCATACCTGGTTCTCCCCGTTTCGGGATCCACGACTCTCCTTATGACACTCTGCCTCGCATCCCATTCTTCCTTTGTCATTGGCTTCATAGCCTGGATTCGGGATTTTTGTTCATCTGTCAAAACTGGAATGCATCAGTTCATCAGAGCTGTGCTCGTGGGGCCGGCTCCTGGCCAAGGGGCACAGCACCACACGTGACATGAACAGACACGCATGCCGCACCAGTTTCCCGTCTGTACTCGGGGTTCAGTGATGAACCGCACAAAGGAAGGGCTGCTTCATGTCCCAAAGCCAGTACCAGCTTTGTCAGTTTGTTACTGCTGACTGTGACCTTCCATCTGGTATCTTTGTTCCCTGCTCGTATCTGTAAACTACATCTTAACACTTCATATATGATTCTCTGAATGTGGCTCCTTAATATTTACTCGGCGTAGCTCGAAGACCACCACAGTACACAGGAAAGAGGAGCATCAGGAGCTCCTCTCTGTACACAGCCCTGCTTCCCTCGCATGGGCCCCAGAAAGGGTGACATGCAGGAGGCTTTCCCCAGTGAGACACCTGTGTGCCCTGGCTTCAGCAGGAGGGAAACACCATCGTTACCTGGTCCGGAGTCCACCAGTGACTCCTTCTGCCACTGCTCCAGCGAGGGACCAGGCACCATGTCTTCCTTGGCTTTCTCCTCCTTAGCCCTTTCCTTTGACTTCTTTTTTGATTTCTTCTTTATTCTCCTCTTCTTCTTCTTTTTATCCTTCTGTTTCACTCGCTTTTTTTTGCTGTGTCGACTCTTCTTTGTTTTGGAGTCACTGTCACTGGAGTCATCAGAAGAGGTGCTGGAGGAAGACGAGGAGGAGCTGGTGGATGAAGATGCTGTCTCAGAGGAAGAGGTACTTGCCTGCCTTTTCTTTTTGTCCTTTCCTTCCTTCTTCTTTTCTGCAATACATAAGAAGAGGTTGAGTGCAGCAGCACTGGCCCCATGGCATCAGGGATGCTGGTCATCCCCCTCCCAGCCTGGCTTCTTTCTTGCCCGAAGAGCAAAGCCCCCAAAGCTGGGGAAAAGACCCCTCTGTGCCGACACCTTTAACACATCACAGCGTGCAGCACCACACTGCCAGACCGGCACACAGATCAGCTGCAGGGCTCAGCACTTGTCAGAATGAAACTAAAATGGGCACAAAGGCAACAGACACTGATTTAGCTAAAAGCAGGTACCCTCTTCTCCCACCTAGGCCCCCTCTGTGCACCTGCCCCAGGAAAATGTGGTGAAAGCGCAGGGTCGCGGGCCTTTCCCCTACCTTCCCTACCTGCTGCTGAGCTCGACTTGTGTTTGTGAGACCCAGAGGTTTGCTTCCTTGGAGGAGAGCTGCTGCCCTGGCATAAGTCCTTGCTGCTTTTCCTCCTTTTCTTCTCCTTCCTCCCCTGTCTGCTCCGAGAATTGCTTTTGCTCCTGCTTCGCGAGCGCTTCCGAGACTGGCTGTGGGCCATCGTGCGTCAGCCCCTGGAGGGAACAGGTTACATTAGGGTCATGGGGGAGACCACCCTTGCCCAGCGGCAACACATCCCACAGCCCCAAAGACCTTAAATCCAACCCTGAACCAACCAGCCCTGGAAGACCAGCTACTGAGCCTCCCTCTGACGACACTGCTCGTGCCTGCTCTCACTGAGCTGCCAAGGTGCAGGTATGGGTTGGGGTTACCCATCACACAGCTGTGCCTAAACTGAATTCCGCCACCCCACAAAATGAAGGCCTCAGCAGAGAGCTGGGGCTGTGCAGGGACAGCACAGCCACCCCCAGGCAGCCCTCGCCTGCCTTGAGACAACCGCCTCCAAGCAAGTTGAATGTGAAACCTCCACTAGGCTTTCCCCCCGCTTCTCACGTTTGTCCCTAGGTGTGATGACTAAGAGAGAATTGGGCTGATCCCTGCCGGGGTCGAGGTTTGCATGCAACGCTGTGCTGGCCTGGGGACAACCCCCAGCAGCCAGGGGCCGTGACTGCCCCCCGGGGGTGGGAGCCGTCAGGAGGAGGTGATACACTGCACCCGCGGACAGACACCGGCCAGGTATAAGCGATGCTGCACCGACAGGCAGCAGAATGAAACATCCTCCCCCAGTTGAACACAGAGTCAATCACCCCATTATTTAAAATGCCGAGAGCAGGCGTGAGCCATGGGGAAGAATGAATTTTTAATATTCCAATTTGCTTTTAGAAAACAGATTATGCATGGAGCTGGCACCCCCGTCCATCAGCCCGCCCGGCTGCCAGCGGACATAGGCCAGAGACGGCATGATATATGCTCTCATTAATTTAAAAAACAAACTGGCACCGTGGGCAGAGCAGTATCTGGGAAGTGCTTTCTCACAGCCACCTTCCAACTACCACGTTTAATTAATTGCATGTTTACCACCTTGACGTTCCCAAGGGGCGATTTGCTCCCAAGTGAATCAGACCTGTGACGGATTTCCAAATGGCAATTTCAGTCGGGGGGGGGGAAGAATATTAAGGACATGCAGGGAGGTTTCTGAGGATGAGTCCTTCATCACCACACGCCCGGCAGCCTCCCTCACACTAGGACCTTGTGCTCAAATGAGACAGCGTTTGAGTCTCAGGTTCAGTCCATCCGTGAATGTGGCAGCAGGACCCCCTTTTACACGACCGTAGCAATAGGGTCAATGGGTGCAGAGCTAGGTGCAGACAGGAGCATCCCAGCAAGTCCTGGGCAACGCCTTGGGAAGGGGATGAGCCCTGAACTCATCACAGCAGCACCCCAGGCTGGCTGTGCCCCAAACTTGGGGCCTTGCCCCCAGTCGGCTCCTCCTGCCCACCCAGCCTCGCCCAGGCCTGGCCCTTAGTGGGAAGCCGAGAGCCCGGCTGCTGTGGTGGGAACCCTTCCGTCTCACCCCAACACAGGGAGCCCGAGGCATGATGGCCCTTTAAGAGCTCAGCACAAGGTGTGCTGGTCCTTTAACTGCTTAGCAGGAGGTGCTCTGGCCCTCTTCAAAGCTTAGCACCGGGCGTGCTGACCCTTTTAAAAACCCCCGCAAGGTACACTGGCCTTTTAAGAGCTCAGGTCCATGGGCACTGGCCCTTTAAGTGGCCGGCGCAAGGCGCGGCCCCTATAAGAGCGCGTCCCCGTAAGTTCGGCTCTTTAACAGCCCCCTCACCTCAGGGTGCCACCGCAGCGCGCACGCGTGTGCCCCCCCGCCCCCACCCCAGTGTCCTCAACAGGATCGGCCGCTCCGGCCCGGCGCAGGTAAGAGGGAGGAGGGAGGGAGGAACGGACTCACCACGGCGGGGCTGGGCCGGGCCGGGCCGGGGCCCCGCACACCGAGCGGGGCTCCCGCCGTTGGGCCCGCGCTGGTTCCCCCCCCCTTCCGGCCGCCGTGCGCGGGGCCGGCCGGCAGCTGGGCTGCGGTCTTTGGTTCCGGGGCCCGTCGGGTCTGCCCAGCGCCGGTACCGCCCTATTCCTTCATTTTTTTGGGGGGGCCCAGTTCAGGTGGGAAGCGATAACGGTTTCTGCTGAGGGAAATGAAGACTTGACAATCGGTTTTCTCGATACCAGCCCCTTGGCTCCCTGCACAAACCTAACAGCCTGTTTCCTTCCTGAGATGCAATTTTAATGGGTTTTGCTAATGAAAAGCTAATCAGCACTGCATGCTGATGGCATCCCTGGCCAAAAATACAGATCTGCTGGAAAGGCTTAAATCAGACCTTTGTGCAAGCTGTACTGGCTCACATTCCGCCTTTCACAATTATCAGTGATGCAGAACCCACACGCTGCCTTATTGCAGTTGAATGAATGAAAAAGCCCCTTATAAATGCAGTGGCATTTGTATACATCAAATATCTACAGTTAACTTCCCACAGAGCCAAACACAGCCACTGAATAAAAAAATATTTGGCTTCTTTAGTTTGTTTTGTAGGTGGGAGGGTCTATGATTTCAGCCAGCCAGCAGCAAGATGGGGAAAGCACTTGACCCTCCACATGCATCGGCTGCCGGTGACCTTGGTGCCGAATTAGAAAGTCCCAGCCTTGCCAGCTGCAGCCACGTTGAGACGAGTATTTTCTACTTCACTTGTTCACATAACTAAAGGAAAGGAGTTAAATGTACATTCTTGCCTTTCTCTGGAAAGTTTTGCTCTGTTGCAGGTAGCTCCCAGAGCTCTGTCTCTAAAGCCCATTTCTGCTTGTTTAATTACATTCATGCTATCTTTGAAAGGGAAATTTCTGCTCAAAAGAGCTCATGGAGGCCATCAGAGATTCTCTCAGCCACCCTGTGGGATCTGCTCTCCCTATATTGTTCCTGATGGATTTTTCTGAGCCTGGGTTAGGTAAACAGTGATGATATTTCCATGCCATTTCCAGCAGCCTGTTGTGAATCACCTTCTCACTTCTGAGCAGATCCTTCACTGTCACCCAGCAACAAAAAGCTCTTCCCCAGAAGAGGACAGGAGTCCCTGCAAACAGCAGAGCAGTGGTAAGTGCCGGGCTTTATTGTACCATTTGTTTCAGTTTACAGTGGGCCCCACGGTGCTGTTGGCACAGAGGTCTTCATAAAGGCCAAGCAACTTTGGGTGTTCTCCCCGTACACCTGAAAATATTTACAGAGCCTCTGCAATGAATCAAAGTGTTAAGGCTTTCTACGTCTTCTAAGCAGGCCTCCAGCCTGAGCGTGAGCCCTGGCAAGTCCGAGTACCAGCTCTTTCAGCTGTCCAAGCAGCTGGCTTCCCTAACCCCAGCAGGATTGGTTTTGCATCACTTTCCAAGGCAACAGCTACTTCCTACATGCATCCATCAAAAAGTCTGTTAATGCAGTCTGAGAAGTCAGAAAGGAGCTTTAGGCAACTTGGTCTGGAGGAATCAGGCCCTGCTGTCTGCTACCACAAGGAACAGAGGTTCACAGTCTCAGGTGCATCATCTTCAAGAGTTTCTGTGAACCCATCTCCAAACCCCTCTGCTTCCACCAGCTCAGGTTTCTTGTTGCACATGGGGCAGAGCTGGTTGCGGATGGCAGATGATCTCATCCAGATAATGAGGTTCCAGCGTTCCCCGGAGGCAATGGGAAGCGCCCCATGGATCTGCCCTCCTCGGTGTAACAGCCCCTGGGCCCCAACATGTTCGATCTCTACGTACTTTGGCACGGGGGTAGGATCCTGGACCAAAGGGAGGCAGATACAGTGTTAGATCAGAAAGTCCCTAGCAGAACAATGCTCAAAGAACTGAAACTTTTACTTGTCGCCTCTTCACCCACAGCACCCAGTGAGCAACATGGAGAGGACTCACTGCACCGCTGAAATGCAGCCACTTCAGTGGTGGCTTGGCAGCAGCTTAGTAGAACTGTTTTCAAGTAAGACATTCTCAGTGACAGGTCTAGCAGGAATTCAAAGACATACTTTCAATCAAAAAAACTCGTATTCCACCAGCGTATGGGAGCTTTTACCCTTCTCTTGCCAGGAGTCCCCTGGAAATAAGGGCTCCAGATTTAGGTTTGTCTCATCTGAAATAAATTTCTTCTTTCTCTCTCTCTCAGCACCTCCCTGCTCACTATTTCAGTTGCAGAAAGATGTGCTGATTTCTTTCACTCCAGTTTCTACTATGATAGCTGTCTCTGTCCTCTCTTTGAAGTTTAACTGTTGGTATTTCTGCTTGTAGCAGAAGAGGCTCCTACATAACCAAGACATCTAAAAAAATGAGGAAGAGACAGAGCAGGTTTGACTGTCAGAAGTGAATAATTGTTTTTTAGAACACAGTTAATGCCTTGAAACTGGGGAGGTGAGGGGCTAGAGGGGAATAGAATCGGGGTCCAGATTAGGAATATGCTCCGTACCTGGCTGAAATCCCCAAAGTACAAGTTGCCTTCTGTGAAGTCTTTTCCCAGTGAAACATTTAAGGTGACTTCTGCATTGTCATAGTGAGAGCTCAAATCCAGATCTTCATGTAGCGAGTACTTCACAACAAATGCCTTATGGCTGTCCAGACAAGCGCCTCCCAAATCGGGATAAAGCAGTGCTGTTATGGGCTGCAGGTATTTTTCACGAAGGGGTGTGATGAAAGTTTCATCCATCCCAAGCTCATTTAGCAAAACCTGACTCAAAGAGAGAAGGGAACAGCTGACCAACTGTACCTGCTGCTTTATCAGAGCTGCTGTAAAGCTGTCGTGTTCTCTTCCAACCCTGATGCTGGCTCAGATAAAGAACTTTAGAGCAAAGGCTCCAGCTACAGGCAAAAGAAGGAGAATCAAGGTGGAAAGTGATAGGGAAAAGACAAAGCAGGATCAGAACTTAAGTGTTCTTTGAAAATGGACACCTTGATTTAAATGTGTATTGCTTAAATACAAGGTGCTCTTGGCTCTGAGATACCAACTCCCATCCCCTTGCCTTGCATTCCCTTGTCCTTTTGTCTGTGCAACACATGTTCCCTCAACCCTTTCACTTCAACGGGGCTGTACTCAAACTGCTCTGTGCTCAGATTACAGGCATTTTGGAAGGGAAAGGACTGTGAAGGAGAAAGTAAAGGGTGTCTGCTTGTGAATGTGCCCCATAAAGAAGCACAAGAGCTAGCGAGTCCTACCCCATAGTTATTCATAGTGTTGGGCCTGCCTTTAGGCATGTCGGACTGCTCAAAGTTCTCCAGCTCATCCACAAAGGCCTGGCAGAATTCCTCTGTGAACACTGGGAGTCGATAGATCCTCTTATCTGTCAAGAGAAGGGAAACACCATTTGCTGGGGAAGATAACAGGCGAGAGTGTTCTTGGTGCTATCTAGCCATCCTGTGGTGAGAATGCAGGACCCACATGCTTCACTGCTCAAAGGGCTGGAACCACTCCCCGGGATCAGCTCTAGGATGTATCTGTCGTTTTTTCATGTTGGCCCCTCATTTCCAGGCTTCCCCATCCAGCTGGGAGATCTAGCACTGATTTAAATACCTGCCCTAGGTGCCAAGAAAATATTTTGAGAGGGTCTAGAGGGAGGGCGGTGAATCAACGGCTCATCACAGGCAGTCTGAATACAGCCTCCTGGAAGAAGGCGACTCAAGGTCATTTAGGGGATGGGGGATTCACTCATCCAGTCCAAACCTTCTGGGAAGACCAGGCCTTCTGAGCTGCCTTTCAGGGTAGAGCCCTAAAGATCTGTGTAAGGGGAGCTCAGTATCAAGGATATAGAAGCTGAGATGAAGGCAGTGTGAAAAGGCTGTGTCTCAGGAAATCATGCCTTGGACAAATCCAGGAGCTCTGCACATACACAACATTTGTGTCTTTCTTTCTGTCTTGAGAAAAGGAGGCAACTTGGCAGCTTCCTGTCTACATTTTGTCAGCATTTCTGGTAGGAAAAGAGCTTCACAGATGTCTCCAGGGAAGCTTAAAACCCAGACCTCTTTTTAAGACTGAAATCTAGACTGAAACTATTTCAGCTCAGACAAATCAACAGGGATTGTCTGAATGGTAAAACACTTGGGGAAGGAAAACCAAACTCCCTGGGCTACCAGTGTTCCTTCAGCAGGCTCCTCTGTGAGGTTATGGTACAACCAAAACCCCAGCCCTGCTGCAGCTAGAGCCTCTAATGAGACATCAGCAGACTGGGACTGGAAAAGCCAAAAACAGGATCTCATCCAGAGCATAACTGCTGCACAATACTGCCTCTCCAGAGACTCTAGTCAAGCAGAAAATAACATCCTGTTTGTCTCAGCTGTGTATCAAAGCTGAGCTCTTAAAGACAGGGCTTGAAAGCAGCTGTCATCACTGAAGTTGCAGTGTCACACAGGGAAATGTTTGTGGCTGATGTGTTGTTTTCTTTACCTGAGAAGGACTCGATGGAGTGCAGGAGGCCATGGAGATGAGCATCCGGTGATGTGCAGTATCTCACGATTTCTAGAAAATCTGGGGCCAGGAATGAATCCTAGCGCCAAGGGAAGGATGATAAAAATACACAGAAACACAATTAGCCTGCACAGTCTTTTACAGCCCAAGAGAGAAATGGCCTTCCACGCAGCCACAGGAAAATATGTAGAGCCTAGGGAGCAAGGCTGATTGATAGTCACACTTGGGTTACTTCTGTGGCAGGAAATGCAGAATGTTACTGGTCTTTTTCTTGGTGGTTTAGGTAAGCTGCTGCTTGCTCTAGGTAATGGGCTTCTCAGTATAACTGGCCAGATTTATCCTTAGCGTGACAGGAAAGAGCCTGGCTTACATTATGGACTCCTTACAGGTAAGTGCAAAGAGTTTCCTAGCAGATTAAGCATCTTGCTATGGCCTCAGCACAACAGCGTAACTAATCTCTGCTGTTAGCGCTGCCCCACACAGATCATGACAGACAACAGCAGAACTTGTTACTAAAGGATTGTGGAGCAGTAAATCTGTGCAGACTTGTTTGTGTGTTACTGCTGATCTGTGGTAATTACCCACTGGGAAGTCTTGGGTCCGGCAAACATGACGAAATTCAAAGCACAGTAGTCTGCAAGAGTGAGGACTACCCTGCGTTTGCTGTGAGGTGTACACACGCAGGCAGCCTGCTGCCCCCCTTCCGACAACAGTCGCTAGTAACTTGTCTGTGTAAGCCCAAAAATGCTGATTTCTGTGGCTGTTTGTTAGAGGTCACTGACCCTGTTTGCCGCAATGATGCTTTAGGTCTAAATTACTAACAGTATTCTGAGTCCTATACCTGGAGCTGGTGCAGCTTCAAGATATAATGACCCTTATCTGGCTATAAGCCAAGTGGAATATTGCCTGGAGAATATGCTAAACTGTGAAAGTTTTTTTATTTTTAGTTTTAATTCAGTTTTAATATCCTACACTTTGGTTTTAATTCAGTCCAGCTCTAGCACTGTGGGCAATCCCAAGAAGAGGGCTTCCTACTGCAAAAAGAAACTGCCAGGCAATTCCTTGGGTGCCAAATGGATTCCAAACATATTGTCTACCTGCAGAATGTACACTTCTGGATGTTTTCGTTTGTAGCATTTTGAGATGATGGCTTTGCGTTCCACTGACTGATGAATTAACTGTTTTCTTCTCTGCACTTCTGTCTCAATCTACAAGTAAACAACAGAGCATATTGTTAGGAAATCAAAAGGGATAACTAAAACAATTCCAGGAATATGCTCATTGTTTTAAACCATTTTTGTTGTTGTTGTTCTGGGCACCTCTAAGTGATGGAGTGTAAGCCTTTGCTTTTTGTAGTCAAGACAAGTCCAATAAATATCTGAAAAGACAAATGCCTAAGAGGGATTTGAGACACGTTCCCATTATGGATGGCTTAAAAAATAACTGAAGCCTTTCCATGGATGTGTCAAGTGGAGCTGTGAGGTTTCAGCCCTTTCAGGCATTCTGATGCCTCATGAATCGCCAGCCTACACTTTGAGAGTCTGGCTTATGTTCTGACAATATAAACATTGTCCAAAATAAAGACACTTGCTGGGAGGGAGACAGGACTTGTCATGAAGGGATTACTGCTAAGTGTTATGACGACAGGCTAATCTATCATTTCAGAAGAAATAGCTGTAGTAGCAGCTGATTCAGGCAGCTCTTCCTATTTAATAACCTCCATGAGATTAGTTTATAACATTCCTTAGCAAAAAAAGGAAGGAGGGCGTGACCGGTACCTCCTGCTCCCGATCCCTGGTAATATGGTTAGCATAACTAATGCCATTTTATAAGGCAAGCAGCCACTCTCTGTGACCAAGTGGATCATGTATTCATTTCTTTTCTGTCAATACCAGGCCCTGAAGGTCCTGTGAACCACAGAGACAAAACAGAGATTTCTTCTTCCCCTACGTCTAGATTATGTCTGTTAGTCTAGTTTATGATTGTTATATTAATACAGCAAACTATGTATTAAGATCTGACCTGATCTGCAGAGGGTCCAGGTGATTAGAAATTATAAGTTAAATCAGGAATTAGAAATCCTAAGTTAAATTGTATTATAAATTCCATATTATGCTGCTTATTGTGCTACATTGATTCTGCTTGCAGAAATCCTTTGCCATTCTGATCATAAATTCTGTGCTATATTAATCATAATATCCTGTTAAGAAAATAAAGCTTTAATTGTAACTACAATTTAGTGCTGGCATCATCCTGCCAATGATCCCTAAAAGAACCTGTTTGTCCCCTTAGTGTTGGGGTGAAATTGGAGCTGGTTGTGTGACAGATGTCTGTCTCTGGCCTGCAAAGACAGACAGATCCCTCCCTAAGAGTGCCCTGGGGGAGTTCTTGCGACACACCCCAGGCAGTGCTGCCTTCCCCAGCAGGCCTTACCTGAACTCTCTGGGATCTCCAGGTGATCCCATCTCAAGGCACTCTTTAATTGAGAAAAGAAGGGATGAAGAAGGACAAACTAGAAAGGTGCTGGGAGCCCTTCCAGGCTAAGCACTGACTAAAACCAGAAGGCCTTTTTCATAACATGTTAGATTACAGTATTTACTAACAGGGTGTTGACAGTACAAACACATCACTGTGAGCACCCAGGATCAAGGTGCCAGCAGGGAATTTCTTCCCTTCGGTCTCTGCCTGACACTGGGTTTGGTGAAGGGTTTAGAGGGGAAGGCATATGAGGAGCAGCTGAAGTCACTTGGTTTGTTCAGCCTGAAGAGGAGGCTGAAGGCGGCCCTCATCGCAGTCTGCAGCTTCCTCACAAGGGGAGGAGGAGGGGAAGGTGCTGGTCTCTTCCCTCTGATGACTGATGACAGGACCCGAGGAAACAGCAGGGAGCTGTGCCAGGGGAGGGTCAGGTTGGATATTAGGTTCCTCACCCAGAGGGTGGTGGAGCCCTGGAAGCACTTGGACAAGGCCCTCAGAGACACGGTGTGAATTTGGGGTGTCCTGTGCAGGGACAGGAGCTGGACTCGATGGTCCTTGTGGGTCCCTTCCAGCTCAGGGCATTCTGTGATTCTGTGACCAGGAAAGGGGGGGGGGGGTTGTCCTGTGAGGGGACCGGGGTGCGGTGCCCGCTCCCCGCCGCAGGACAGACACCCTGCGGCGGCGGCTCCCCGCGGAACGCCCCCCGGGGGAGCGAAGCCCCCACTCCGGCTGTGACAGGACTCGGGGGAGAAGCGACGCTCACCTCCCGCACGGCGGCCCTGAAGTCCTCCTCGCTCCGGCAGCCCCGCTCCCGCAGTGCCTGCAACACACGCGGACCGTCACCCGCCGCCCAGCCTCGGCACCGCCGCCGGGTGTGGGGGTGCCCGCCGCCCCGCCGTTACCCGCCCGTGGTCGCGGCGGAGCTGCCCCTCGTCCCGGTACCGGACGTGCAGCCCGTAGCGCCCCACGAAGACGTTGTCCGAGAAGAAGCAGGCGCAGGCCAGGAACGGGCGACCCGCGGACATGTTTCCCGCCGGCGGACGGGCAGGAGCAGGCGCCGGGCGTGGGTCCAGCCGTCAAAGGGCTCCGCCGCGCGGCGGGGAGGGCTGCTTCCGGCCGGGCCGGCGTGCGAGGGCGCGTTGGCAAATTCCGATCGCGGAGAAAAACGAGGGGAGGCGAAATGTGGCCGGTTTTTCCCTGTTTCTGCTTTTTTTTTTTTTTTTGTAATTTCGGCGCCGTCACCACGGCCGGGGGCTGCAGCGATGCCGCTTGTCCACAGCCGCGCCGCAAGCCTTGGCAAGGCCCCGGCCGCCCCTCCAGCCCGTGTCGGCCCCGTGGCTGCCTCGGCGCTGTCGCGGGGGCAAGGAGAGTCCCGGGGCCCGCGCTGACACCGCTGTGGACGGCGGGGGCGGACAGTCGCTCCCTCGGACGGAGCCGGGGGAAAACCGAGGGGCGGGGCCCAGGCCTGCTCGGGGAAGCAACAGTGGCGGAGGGTTTTTTGCAGACGGTCCCTGAGAAGTACCGGTTCGCCCTTTCCCTCTCAGGGCCGCGCCCGCACCGCTGGGGCGCGCGCCGCCGCCGTTGTGCGCGCGCCGCCGGCGGCCGTCGTGCACGCGCGGGCGGGGGCAGCCCCTGCCCCCCCGTCCCGTCCCGACCCGTCCCATGCTGGCCATGGACTCGGCACTGCAGGTGGCCGAGGAGGAGGTGGTGGTGGCGGCCGAGCCGTGCGGCCCCAGTAGCAAGTTCGAGGACATCTACCGGCTGCTGGCCGAGGGCTGCTTCCCGCCCAGCTTCTGCTCCATCAAGAGGAAGAACCTCAAACGCTACGCCCAGAAATTCGTCGTCGACGGTGGGGACACGGGTGGCACCGCGGGACGGGGCCTGGCGGGGGGCGGCGGGGCGGAGGGGGCGCAGCGGCAGCGCCCGCCGTGCCCTTGGCCGCGGCGGTGAAGGGCCGGCCGGGCGGGGAGGGCGCGGGGGCGTGTGGGGACAGCCACCCGCCGGCACGGAGGCAGAGCAGTGCCGGCAGAGGCACCTTCCCCACGGCGCGAGGAGGATGCGTGGGGTCTCGGCCCTCTGCAGAGGCGGGAGCCGTGGGTTCACACAGTCACAGGATGGCGGGGGTTGGCAGGGCCCTCTGGAGCTCATCCCGTCCCACCCCCAGCTTGAGCAGGCACACCCAGAGCAGGGGGCACAGGGCCGCGTCCAGGCGGGGGGTGAATGTCTCCAGGGAAGGGACCCCACAGCCTCTCTGGGCAGCCTGTGCCCCTGCTCTGGCACCCGCACAGGGAAGGGGTTTGTCCTCATATTGAGGTGGAACTTCCCGTCTTGCAGCTTGTGCCCGTTTCCCCTTGTTCTGTCATTGGGCACCACTGAAAAGAGACCGGTCCCATCCTCTTGACACCCACCCTTCCGATGTTTATAAGCATTGATAAGATCCCCCTTCAGGCTTCTCTTCTCCAGGCTGAACAAACTCAAGTCTCTCAGCCTTTCCTCATAAGGGAGATGTTCCAGTCCCCTGATCATCTTGGCAGCTCTCTGCTGGACTTGCTCGAGCAGTTCCCCACCCTTGAATGGGGAGGGACCCAGAACTGGACACAGTACTCCAGATGTGGCCTCACTAGGGCAGAGTAGAAGGGGATGTGCTGTTGCTGGTACCCACCGCGCCGCTCCTGCCGCCTCCGTGCCTTGGTGTCACTTTTTGGGGTATGGAGTGGTGATTGCGGCAACCTGGGTTAGCACCAGTGCGCAGCGGGGTGGGTCGCAGCACACCAAGGTGGCTTTATCTCAGCAGAGGATTTTGCTCAGCTCTAGCGCAGAAAAGACATCCCTGGGTTTATTTGGGGATGATTCTAGTTTAGCAGCTTCTCCAGAGGTGTTATAGAAGGTCCCAAGGCAACAGACTCCTTTGTTGTGTCTCACCTGTTTTTCTTGCTAGAGAAAATTACCCTTTCACTAGGACAGAGTAGCTGATATGACTGTGAGGGTGTGTCATTTTAGATAAACGTCTCACATTTGCAGGCGGCTGCCTCTATTACGTGGGACCCAAGAAGGAAGAAAAGCGTGAGGTGATTGTGGATCCTGAACGGAGGCGGCAAGTCTTTCTGGAAAGCCATTTCACCGAAATTGGGAACCATCTAGGCCAGAAAAAGACTGTGCACCGGATTCAAAGCCGGTACTACTGGCTGGGGATTGTGAAGGATGTTGTGGACTGGGTAAGTTGAGAGCATTGACTGCGTCAATGACACACGAGTATTTCCCAGGACGTTCAGGCAGCAGTCCCCAGTGAGCAGCTGGAAGAGCCCTGATGCAGGGATGAGGTCATTTCTAGTGCCTGTTGCTTTGAAGCCACGCACTAAGTAACTCTGCAGGTGAAACTGTTGGAACATCCCAAGGCAGCTGGATAGATTGGATGTCTTTCCCCCGAGCATCAGGAAACCTGCACAGGTAGGCCACCTCATGCAGCGCAGTTTTGGCCAGCATGGGAAGGTGGGATTGTTTCAGACGACTGTTGCTAGATAAACCTTTGAGCAGGTGGGATTCCAGCCAGAGCTGCCCAGTTCCCTAAACTATTGTAACAGGAGGAGCTCAGTGTTTCTGCTGGCTCTCCTCTGCTGCTTTGCCTCACCTGTTTTATTGCTGAAAGTTCCCTGCAGCAGGGCTTTGCAACAGTGTGGTGTGAAGAGTGTGGTTGTGTTGCATGGTCCGAGCAGCCAGTGTTCCTCCAGCATCCTAAGGCTGATGATCTTTCTAGCCAGCAGAAGTTTAAAATACAATAAATATTTGCCTATAAACAGGGTGAGAAATGTCTTAGCTATAGGCAACATTGAGAAAATTGGTTATTGTGTCAGAGAAAGCTGCCAGGTGAGTTTTGTGAAAGGTGGACTGTGTCGACCTGTTGGTTTTTGTCCTCTCTTTCTTGCACCCCACTATTTTTATTGGGTAGAAGGGAGCTGCTCAGACATGCTGTCCCTCTCATCCCTTCATAACCTGTCCAGTCTGAATCTGACAGAATTCATCAGTGTATTTTAAGGTCTTTTGGTACATCTTTTCCCTTTCCAGATCAAAATGTGTGAAACGTGCCAGAACGCAGAGCATAACAAGAATGTATCACGGAAAGTAAGGCCTGTCAAAGTGGAATCACCCTGGGAAGTGCTGGGATTAGACATTCATGGTGAGTGTGGCTGACAGACAAGCTTTTCAAGGCTTCCATGCCATCCATCAGGAAGCGTGGCAGACTTACGGCTACACGTGAGCCAAGGAGGCCATGGCAGCCTACCAAGCTGTAACCTGATACGTGTGGCTGGCTTGGCTCCCTCTCCGCACAGTGGGAGTTGTGGGCGTGTATTACTTCCCAGAATTGAGATTGTGATGGGTGTATTTTTGCTGACAAAGGTCACAGAAAAGTACTGGCCAAATGACATTGCAGAAGAGAGTTGTGGTCATTTTTGCAGTCATTGTTTTGTCGTGCTGCATTTTTAACTTTCCTCATTTGGGCAATATTATGGCATCACATTGATTTTTGTTGATGCAGGACCTTTTCCTGAGACGAGCCAGAACAATACACACGTCCTCCTTGTGACTGACTACTTCACAAAGTGGGTTGAGGCTGCTCCTCTGCAGAAGAAAGATCCCTTATCAGTGGCTAAAGCCCTAGCTACAGTTTTTTACAGGTGGGCTCTTCTGTTGTTGGTTACATCGCACCTCTGCAGTGAGATGGGGCGCACTGGGATTTGCATTGCAAAAATAGTCTATGTCCATGAGATGGTTCCCCACACGAGCAGGAACTCTCTTGTGTGCTGGTCACAAGTGGTGTTCCCCAGGGCTCGGTTTTAGGGCCAGTCTTGGTTAACATCGTCATGAATGATCTGGACAAGGAGATTGAGTGCGCCCTCCGTAAGTTTGCAGATGACACCAAACTGGGTGGGAGTGTCAATCTGCTCAGGGGTAGGACAGCTCTGCAGAGGGATCTGGACAGGCTGGATTGATGGGCCAAGGTCAGTCGTATGAGGTTTAACAAGGCCAAGTGCCGGGTCCTGCACTTGGGTCACAACAACCCCATGCAGCGCTTCAGGCTTAGGGCAGAGTAGCCGGGAAGCTGCCTGGTGGAGAAGGCCCTGGGGGTGCTGGCTGACAGCCGGCTGAGCATGAGACAGCAGTGCCCAGGGGGCCAAAGAGGCCACCAGCCCCCGGGCTTGTGTCAACAATAGTGTGGCCAGCAGGAGCCGGGCAGGGATGGGGCCCCTGTACTCGGCACTGGTGAGGCCGCACCTTGAATACTGTGTGCAGTTTTGGGCCCCTCAGTAGAAGAAGGACATTGAGGTGCTGGAGCGTGTCCAGAGAAGGGCAACGAAGGCGGTGATGGGTCTGGAGAACAAGCCTGATGGGGAGCGGCTGAGGGAGCTGGGTTTGTTTAGTCTGGAGAAGAGAAGGCTGAGGGGAGACCTTATTGCTCTCTACAACTACCTGAAAGGAGGTTGTAGTGAGGTGGGGGTTGGTCTCTTCTCCCAGGTAACAAGTGATAGGACCAGAGGAAATGGCCTCAAGCTATGTCAGAGGAGGTTTAGAGTGGATATTAGGAAAAATGTCTTTACTGAAAGAGCAGTCAGGCATTGGAACAGGCTGCCCAGGGAGGTGGGGGAGTCACCATCCCTGGAGGTGTTCAAAAAACATGTAGACGTGGCACTTTGTGACATGGTTTAGGAGGCCTGGGGGTGTTGGGTTGACAGTTGGACTTGATGATCTTAGAGGTCTATTACAAATTTAATGATTCTATGAACTCTGCTGTTCTACAGCAGAGGCCATGCAGTGCCTCTTAGTTGCTCTTTAGAAAGTACTTGGGAAGAGCCTGTTTTCCTCTTGTTATCAGGGGAGGGGAGAAAGAGGCAAAAGTGGTACTCTGAGTAGCTCCAAGGCCAAAAGAGCTGGTGCCCAGTTGTTTGCGGAAGTTTTAAACCATGCCCTGACTACCCCCTGCCAGAAAGTGTTTATTTTACACTAAAATGGTGCACATCCTTGTGGAAAATGCATGTGGCCAGCACAGATTTGCATTCAGAGCAAGAAACTGCTTCTTTTTCCTACTACCTTATCATTTGAAAGCAAACAGGCTTGGCTGTTTTGGAACAGATGGAGCCAGCAGACTGCTCTCTGCTCTTGGAGAGATGAGGTCGTGCCAGCCTCCTTAGCACCAGCTCCACTGGAAGGCCTCTGTCCCTTTTGTATCCCATTTCCCATGAGGGCTGAACTTCTCCAGCTTTGCCCTGCAGCTGATGGAGTAAAACCAGTTGTGTGTCCTCTTCTTTTTCCAGGTTTGGAGCATCCAAGAACATTTACGCCAGTCAGACATGGGACTTCTGTGAGGAGGTAGGTCAGGTGCTGGATGGTTCAGGGAAAAGCAAAGTGATCTTGAGCAGGGATTTTGGGCAGCAAGTCCCAAAGGCACAGCTGCAGCTTGCCATCTAGGAGCTGATGCTGCCTTCTCCCTGCCCCAGCCCTGTTGCCAGCAGTAGATTATTTGCCAATGCTTTCACCCTGTTAGGGATTTAAGGTTACGGTTCTGTGGTGCAAGTCCTCCAGCCACACTGCAGCCTTTCTGCTCAGAAGGAAAGGTCCTGTGAGATGTCTGAGATTCCTGCCCTACCCTGGGATTAACCAAGCTTCCCAGGGCAGTGGAAAGCCCCAAGCACAGGAGCAGTTGTTGCAAAACATTTTGTCCGGCTCTAACTTTTCTGGGGAGCTTTTTCTGCTGAGCAGCATCTCGTGGCACGGGGATGGTACCATCTCATGCTGTGGAAGCTGCTAGCTGCTGTGGTGCAAACCTGCCTTGTTCTCCCGTGGGCATGACCAATGACCCGTGCCTTTGCAGGTCAGCCGGCATTTATGCGAGCACTGGAACATCTCACAGATCCTCACCCCAGCAGACCCTGCAGACTGCACAGGCCTGGACGACCGCAGCGCTGAGCTGCTCAAATCCTCCATCTGCAATGTGGTGAATGAGAAGCCCAGTGAATGGGACACCAACCTCGACCCTGTGCTCTTCAATTTCCGCACCTCAGTCAACTCCATCACAAAGTACACCCCCTTCTTCCTCATGTTCAACAGATATGTGTGCCTGTCATCTGAGGTAACTTCTTGACAAAAGAGTCTTGTAGGAGGTTTGCCACTGGCACAGTTGCAGAATAACACCCAAATATCTGTATGTTGCAGGTGGATTTTGTCAAGGACTCTAAAGAGCAGGGGGCTAGCTCTGGTAAGGCAGACAGCCTCCCGCCATTCACAGCCACAGTTCAGGAGCAGCAGAATGCGGTAAAAGAAATTGTAAGTCCTACAGTGCCTTGAAATAATTTTGCAACTAAGACCCTCCCAAGGCCCCTTGCACCGGGCTGTGCAAGAGCTGCACAGAAGGGATTTGCCTACACAAGGATCATGGCATAGCATGGGCCTGCTCAGGTGCCTAGAGAGAGCCCCTGGCTCTCCCCTGGCAGAAATGCAATCTCACAGGAGTCCTTTGCCTGCAGGCTCTCTCCTGTCACTGAGCATAGCAGGTAGCTGATAGGCTCGAGCGTGGCAGGGAGGCGGCGTGTCTGGCTGGGAAGGAACAAGGCAGGTGTCAGTTAAGCACTGCCTGAGGCTCCACAGTCCTGGCCTGAGGGGAGAGGTGGACGCTGGCAGCTTGGTGCGTGCCAAAGGCAGTGGAAGCAGAGCTGGACTCTCTGAGCTGGTGCTATTTGGTGCCATGAGGAAGCTGGGTGATGAAATACAAAGGACTGGCTTGCCCCATCAAGGCTAATGAGAGCTGTGTCTCAGCCTGCCCAGCACTCTGCTCTGTAATCTGCATCTCAAATCAGCCAAGGGAGTCTGTCTATAGGCAGGGACAAAAAGCCTTTAGGGACATGCTGTGTAATTAAGAATGTTAAAAGCATCCCTGCCCCAAAATGAGAGAAACTGGGGAGGCTGGGGCTATCCTGAAGACCAGTGGCCCAGTGGGCAGAGAGCTGGGTTTGGGGAGCAAGGCCAACATTCAGTTCCCAACAAATCTCTAATGTGCTGGGTGACTTTGGGCAACTCATTTTGTCTCTCTGTTTCTTGGTTTCCTGACTTAAAAATGAGCTCAGTGCCCCTGTAAAGTGCTTGGTGATCTATGTGCCAAAAAATAATAGACAAGGCTCAAGTGCTTTGTTTGCTCTGCCACTACTTAGACTCAGACAGCATTATGTGGTCCTCTCCGATCCCACACGGACTGTGATTCTTCTTGCCAGGGAATAGCAGCAGTAAAACGGGACAGGAGGGAGGAGGTCTGGGAGCTGAATATGTGGGATCTGTTCCCAGCTGATCCCTCTGGCAGCTCAGGCTCTCTAGCTCAGATTCCCCTTTTGTGAAATGGAGACGCATATCATGGCACAGGGCAGCAAGAGCTCTGTCTAGGTAATGCTGAAGCGTCCTGCTCTGTCCATAAGGGCACTTCTGGTGTCCAGGTTGTCAACACTTGCCCACAGATGGGCCAGGATTGAGGCTGTAATTAACAGGAACTGATAAAAGCTTCCTTTGGCTCCGTGTTACTCCAGCCTAGTTCCCTTTCTGCCCCCTACTGATTGAGAACTAACAGCTCCTCTGTGCACTGCCATGAAATGACAATTTCTTAATGTAATGTGCCCTGCTAGTTTGGGGTTGGTGAGAATAAGGCTGGGAAGATCTTGCTTAGTCCCTCCCTTGCCCCAGGGTGCAGCCAGCTGTGCTGGCACTTGCCAGCACAGCCTTGGCTTGTCGAGCTGAGCTCTGCACGCTGCACCACCAACTCTCGCTTACTGAGCTCGCATGAGACAGATGCAAGCTGATTTTTAAGCGGTGTCTCAAGGCCCAGCCAAAGCAATCTGCTTTACAGGTGATCGCCAACATGACCACAGCCTACAAGCGGGAGCGGAAGAGTGTGAAAAGGAAAAGTCGGGGCCTGCCCTCTCTTGCTTTCAAAGTGGAAGACAACATGTTTGGGAGCAACACTGCCAGCTCCCTGAAGAAGCTGAAGAAGGGCCAGTTTGTGTCGTTTCAGATCGAGACGGTCCTGCCACCTGAGCAGAGTATGTCCAGCGCAAAGAAGACCAGTTAGCCTCTGGGGCTTTTCTGGGGGGTCTCGCAGGACTGGGGACAGTAGCATGAACTGTCCCTGAGGTTTGTTGTGGCCCAGCTGCATGGGTGTCCAGGATGCAGATGTGCCTGCTCTGTCCTGGGGAGAAAGGAAGGGGAAGGTTCAGACAAGGGTGTCTGTTCAGTCCCTTCCCGGTCCAGGTTTGCCCTTGGACCATCCCTCTGACCAAGGGAAGTGGCACCATCCTCACTTACGCTGTGGCAGCGAGGGACTTGGTCTTGCCAAAAAAGCTCCACCTTGGCGACGGTGTATAAACTGCCCTTTTGGGAGTAATGGCATCAGCCCCAGGGAGTGATCTGGGTGCAGATGGGAAGAGAACCAGAAACTACACCCGGCGTAGCCACATTGCAGTTTGTTTCCTACAGCTCGAAACTCTCCTCCCCACTGTCCACCTGAACTGGGAAGAGTCATGCCAGGTCTGACTGCATTCCTGGTAGGCGTGGGAATGGCTTGAAGTGAGGTTTGGGGTTTTTTTAGTTTTAAGCACTAGCAGAAATAAAATTGATAATAGAACAACATATTTTTATTTGTGGTTATCCAGGCAGAGAAAAATTAATTTTTCCTCTGTAACATAGCCATTCTATTCTCTCCAGAAATGGAGTGAACCCCAGGAATCCTACAGTCTGTTCCTGTGCTGGTGAGGGTTACAGGGGTGTTTGTAAGTCCAGCACTCAAAAAATATACAGAAACTTTGCCATAGTGACACCAACCAGCCCCTCTGTCACCGCTGTAGCCCAGCTGGATGCACAGATGCTGGCCAGAGAAGAGCTTGAGCACTGCCATCCCTCTGGAGCTGGCACAGGGACTTGCAGGGGAAAAATAATTTAGAAGCTGGATTTCTTCAAACTGGATTCCTCTCTGCGTTAGGGGTTAATTTTATCCCGTTTAGTGATTAATTTAAAAATTATATTGAGCCCTTGTTGTGGTTGTTTTTAAAGCCAACTGTGTGTTGTATTTTCCCTCTGTTGCAGAAATGAAATAAAACCAATAAAAATAACATAAAATTTTTTTAAAAAATATATTTTGGAAAAAACCCCAAACCTTTCTAAGGTGGGAAAGCCCTCGGGCTTCCGTTGCTGCCTCGGGGCAGGGCTTAGGTGGGACGGTGGCGAGGGACGGGGGTAGCACTGCCCGGGCGGGGGGGGGCGAGACCCGAACCCCCTCCGCGCCCTGCCTGGTTCAGCCGTGGGCGGGGCCGGGGCCGCGCCGCAGCGAGAGGGCGGGGGCGGGGCGGGGCCAGCGCAGAAGCCACGCCCCCCGCCGACCTTGTTCCCGGGACGCGCCGCCGCCGGGCCGGGCCGGGCAGGACCGGGCTGATCCCGCCGCTACCGGTAAGGCCCCGGCCGGGCGGGTCGGGACTCGCTGCTCTTGCGCTGCGAACGGGGGAAGCGTGTGGTTCCCCTCGCCCCAACCCCTTGCCATGGCTGGTTCGGCCCTTCCCGGGCGTCTCCCCCGGGGGGAGGCAGGGATGAGGCTGGGGGCCTTCGGCATTTCCAGCTTTGTAGCTGGGGACACCTTTGCGGGTGGCAGGGAGCTGCGGTGGCCGCCTCCTCTTCCTCCTCTGCCTTCTCCTCCACCGGGCCGGATCCGCGCAGCTTTGCAGCGGATGGCAGCAGCGAGCACCCTGGGAAGCGTGTCCAGCTCCTCCCTGACAACGCTGCTCTGGTTTGCGTCCATCCCTCCTACCCTACCCACCCCATAAATCCCCGTTCTTCCCCAGATCGCAGCCTCGGCCCCGTGTTCCTCCACTTTTTAGCTTTTGATCTCACCTGCTCGACCACCGAGCGGCTCTTAACCAAGGGTGCTGCTTGGCCCGTGCCAAGGGCTGCCCTTTTCCCTGTGGTTTGCTTTTGGGCGGCTGCGGAGGCAGCTGCGGTCACGGAGGATGGAGCATGGCCGGCGTATGGCATCCTTTGTGCTGTGCCTTCCGCACCGTGCTCCGTCATGAGCTGCTTGGCCAGCACAAATCTGAGGATCGGGTACCTCCCTCGTGCCGACGTGCGGCACCTCTGAGCACAGGAGCAGGTGAGCAGCTCGCTTGGTTTAAAGGAAGTTGAGCTTTTTGCCCTCTTCTGTGTCAATTCAGATCCAGCCCCACCATCGCTGCCACCAGCCAGACCCACGGGCAACAGCAAAGGCAGTGTCCTGCCCTGGAGCTTCCCTCTCCCATGGGACGTGGCTGTGGATTTCCAACCCCCTTTTAATTTCCTCATGGGATTTTTGTTGTGTCGCTGAGTTGCACAGCGGGTTTAGTGGATTACCCCAAATTAATATTCAAGGAGGTTGAGGACAGCAAGGCATGACAGGCTGCTGTTCATATAATTTATTACTTTTCTGACGAAGGGAATCTGTTACAAAGCAGAGCTGCTCTCCCTTCTGCATTCATATGGTTTTGACTGAGTGCTCAGTTTCAGCTTTGTTCTGGGAAAGGTGGGGAGGGACTCTCAGATCGCAAATGTTTGACACCTACATTGCCCCGTAGCACAGGACATGTGAGCTGCACAGATCACCCAGCTGCCAGGGACCCCGTGGCCCTGCAGCTGCCGCACCTAGCAGGGATGAAGTTTCCCACTGAGACATGCAGATTTCTGCTGTGGGATTCAGGATGGGTGCAGGCTCCTGGGAGGGAAGTTTGTCTTCATTTGTGCTTCTCATTTTATGAAATATCTTGGAGTGTATGCAGTAGGGGAGGGGAGGAAGGAGTAGATAGCAGTCAGGATGGGCTGGTGGGGAACTGACATGGTTGCCCCCCCATCCTGCTACCCTTTCCCCACCGCCCCCCTGGGGCAAATAACAACTCTGTCCCCTTCTTCTCACTCTGCAACAGAGGCCAACATGACCGCGTCCTCCCCGTGCTAGGGCTGCCCCTCACCACCTCGGTGTCCCCCCAGCTCAGCAGCGAGGATGCGCGCCTGGAAGGCGGTGGCCAGCACGCTGGCACTCAGCGGGGCTGATGTGGTGGTCACCACGCTGCTCTACGCCCACGGCCGGGGCAGCCAGGATGTCCTGCAGGACCTGCGGCACTTCAACATCTTTAACTCGCTGCTCGACATCTGGGGGGGCTGCCTCTACCGCAGCTGCGTGCTGCTGGGGGCTGCCATCGGGGTGGCCACTAACACGGCCTATGGCCCCCGGCGCCTCAGGGCATCAAGGACCTTCATCGCTGTCATCTGCCTCCTCATGGGCATCTACATGATGGTGAAGCTGCTGCTCTACTCGGAGGTGCGGAGGACCATCAGGGACCCCTGGTTCTGGGGGCTCTTTGCCTGGACCTATGTGGCACTGGCAGCCACCTTTGGGCTGTGGCAACTGCTGGCCTGCGTCACCTCCTCTCGCGAGGCACTGGGGCCCAGCTCTGAGTCCCGCGCCGAGGCGGAGGAGAGCTGTGATGGTGCTGCCCCGCAGGACAAGCGAGAGGAGGCGGCGGGTCCCACCATCCATAAGCTGCTGTCCTACACCAAGCCAGATGCCCTCTTCCTGGGCATCGCCTCCTTCTTCCTCCTCGTGGCCGCACTGGGTGAGCAAAGGGACTGGGGGGGACCAGTGTGCACCCATCCTCACCAGGAGGGAAGGAGCCATGGTGGGAGGGCTTGACAGCAACCCAGGATGGCTTTTTTGGGGGTGCTGGGTGGCACGTCCTACACAGGCTGGATAAAAAATGCAATGGGGCGAAAAAAAATTCAATAGGGGATAAACTACACTGGGAAATTAAACATCCCTATGTGCCACTAAGGACTGCGTGTCCTGAGACATCTCATGCAACGGCTGGGTATTTCTGTGGTGGGGATGGGGTTGTCCACGGGCTGTTGCAGTTGGAAATATGGGTCCTGTGCTGATCCCACATGCTAGGGCTGAAACCCCATGTCCTGTGCTTGTCTGGCAGGCGAGACCTTCTTGCCCTACTACACAGGGCTGGCCATCGATGGCATCGTGGTGCAGAAAAGCATGGACCGCTTCTCCACGGCAGTGCTGGTCATGTCACTGCTCGCCATAGGAAGGTAATCGCAAGGGCTGGTTTTCGCCCTGATGAGGAGGAGTCTGGGGTCTTCCCACAGGAGCTTGTGGTGGGCACAGGCTGTCTCACCTATAACCTCTCTGCCAGGTCCCTGCCAGACCCCAGGGATGCACTTTGATTTCTCTGTGCCATCGTGGTGGTGGCAGCCACAAGGCCATTGTGTAGGCCTCTGCGTCCATCTGCTGGCGGTAGGGGAGTAGGAGCAGGCGCAGGGAATGGGCTCCCTGAGGAACACCGTCCTGGCAGCACTGCACCCCCCCCCCAAGCTTGTCACTATCGGGGTTAGGACCAGCTGTCCCTCTGCTGGTAGCACCCAGAGGAGGTGCGGGCTGGATTAGCCATCGCCTCCCAGGGTGGAAAGTGGTACCAGCACAGCATTGCCCAAGCCCTTGGCCCAGGCATCGGGTTGTTTGTGTTGCTGAGGAGCGGGTTTCATGTCCATTGGTCTATAACGTTTCTTATCTGCAATTAGCTCATTTGCCGCAGGTATCCGGGGTGGCGTTTTTACGCTCATATTTGCAAGACTGAACATTCGCCTTCGCAACTGCCTCTTCAGGTCGTTGGTGTCTCAGGAGATGAGTTTCTTTGATGAGAATCGCACAGGTTGGTTCTTGTTTTCCCCAGATTTGCTTTAACCCCTCTATTCCGTCCTGGTAATTTCTTTTCCCCCTGGTTTGCTCTACCAGCACATACCAGATTGGGGGCAGCTAGCGACAGCACCCAAATGCTCATGTTCAGAAGGAGCAGCAGAAAGCTATTCCCTTTCGCGTGCCTCCTGCCATGGGCTTGGGACAGGATTGCCCAGCACCCTGGGGATGTCCCATTGCCACCGATCAGCCTGACATCCAGCATCCCTGAGGCTGACATGTTCATCTCTAGTCATCCCCAAAATACCTGCTTTCCTCCTCCCATCAGTGCTTGCTGGTCGGCTGCTCTCCAGCTCTGCTCTGGGCTTGGGAAACCTCAGATGTGTGAAGCTTGCTGGGCATGCTTGTGGCTTTCCCTGCTTGCCATTCAGTCCTGGTCCGTGCTGCTCTGGTGTGGTCCCAGCCCACTGTAACTTTTCCCACATTTAATTTCTTCTTGGTGATATTTTTAGTTTTGAGGTTGTTGCCATATTTAGCAATCACTGCATGGTGCCCTGGTAGCTGAGGACATCGGAGATATTATCGTAGTGGGATATGGGTAACCCTGAACTAAGGCTTACACAAAAGCATGGGAGTTCAGCTGGACTCAAACATGGGCCTAGTATTTAGGAATTCAGGGTGATGTTTGCTGGCTGTAATGTTCAGTTCCACCAAAGGACACTGCAGGAGTTTCGCCCCTTGGTAGCTAGACCCACGTCCTCAGGGTCACTTGGGGCAGCTCCAGGCTGCAGGGCACACAGTTAAACCCAAACAGCCCTCTCTGAAGCCACCTTACACTCCTCTGCAGGGCATGCTGCGGCTGGTCCTGCCACGACAGCAGGGAAAGGTGCCAGCAGTCCATGGTGAGCTCCTGAAGGGCTCCTGGCATCATTTAGAAATAAACTCGGGGTTGGGTTGACAGCTCTGGAGGTGCATTCGGCAGCCTGGCAAATGCTCCATCCACATACCCGCTGCCTGTCTGCATGCCCACAGGGTGCCCTCTGTTGTAGGGTGCTTCCACAGTCCCCTTTGCTGTCCTGCAGCCATCCTTGGTGACCCAGAGACACAGCTCATGCCTTCAGATGCATTTCGTGTCCCTCATGCATGCAGCAATTTACACTCCTCTGTTTTGCTTCACATCCACAGTAGTGGAGAGTCACCCCTCTTCCATGCCACCCTCCAGAGCCCCAGTGAGTGTTGGGTTGAATGGGGCGCTCCGTCTGGCCCCTCCCATGAGACACGGAACATAGCTAGGCAGTGACCTGCTGTGGTGACATGTCCCCGCTCTTCCCTTCCCCAACCCCTTGTTGCTGCAGGGGACGTCATCTCACGCCTGACATCGGACACAACCATTGTGAGCGACCTGGTCTCACAGAACATCAACATCTTTCTGCGCAACGTGGTAAAGGCAACAGGGGTGATCTTCTTCATGTTCAGCCTCTCCTGGAAGCTCTCGCTTGTCACCTTCATGGGCTTCCCCATCATCATGCTGGTGTCTGATGTCTATGGGAAGTACTACAAGGTAGGCAGGAGAAGGTGGCAAGGCCATGGTGTGCCACAACAGTGGGCTGTTCCCCTCATGAAGCCATCGTGGAGATTGTGGGTGGCCTTGGAGCCCGTGGGGCTGATGCTTGGGTGCTTTGCTGTCAGCAGTGGGGGCAGGAAAGCAGCATAAAACCTATATGGGTGGACAAGCATAGCTTCAGCTCTTAACTTGTTTCATACTCAGTAGTGGAAGCATCTCAGGTCTGACAGGAGAGGTAGTTTCGTTGTGCGATGTCACTTAGGCACTGGCCTGTTCTCATGCAATCTTTCCTCTCCTCTCCCTTTGGAGTGACTTGGGTGGGGGTTAAACCCAGTGCTGAGCTCCTTCCCTCTGCCTGGGGCTAGTGTGGGCCAAGGGCCATTCCCTGTGGCTAATACCGTGTCCCATGGACCATGTGAGTCCTGAACTGCTGCTCCCTGTGTCTGTTACTGTAGCTTTCCACTGTGCTGGGGACATGGTGTGCATGGGTGCTGCCTCCCCCAGGCAAGGCTCCTCCTGTGGGTCGGGTCAGGCACTCATGGGAGGAGTGGAGCTGCCCTTGGTCTCCAGACCTGTCCCTGACTTGGAAGCTCCTGGAAGGGCTCCTGGATTAGGCTGACCCTCTCCCATCAGGGCACCAGGAGTGGCAGCTCTGCCACAGGCTTCCCAAGTGGCCCTGGGCACAGCACTTTACCTCCTGCAGCCCAGGTCCCTCTGCGGGGACAGCACGACAAATCCATTCCCCTCCTGGCACAGTGCCCCAGGCTGTCCTGAGGTGTGGGATATATCCCAGTGCTCAGTCTTGTTGCCCATGGCCTTGGAAAATGTCACCATGCCTTCTTTTCCTGAGCCCAGCAGAGCCCAGGGCATGCAGGGAGAGGTGCCACAGCCAGCCCGGCATCTGCTGAGCCCCCTCTGCCTCTCCCTGCTCCCCACAGAAGCTCTCCAAGGATGTGCAGAATGCCCTGGCCAAGGCGAACAACACTGCTGAGGAGACCATCTCCGCCATGAAGACTGTCCGCAGTTTTGCCAACGAGGAGGCGGAGGCAAATGTGTACTGGCAGAAGCTGCAGCAGGTGTACAAACTCAACAAGCGGGAGGCCATGGCTTACACCTACTACGTCTGGTCCAGTGGGGTAGGTGGACGGTGCCGGGGCTTCCCAGTGTGGGGCTGGGGACAGGCAGGGGATGTTGCTTTGGATCCCAAAACACATGTGGCACGATGTACGTGCATCTCCTTTGCTTTCAGGGAGCTTTTTGGGGCAAGCCCAGCCTTGATGTCCACTGCCTGTAACCCCCTGTCTCTTAATTACTATTTTTTTTTCACTCATCAAAAAATGTATTCCATTCCCCCTTAGGGCAGCACTGCATCATGCTACTGAAAGGTCTGTTTTCTCTTGCAAATAAGAATATAATTGATAACTGCTCAAGGTCGTGGAAAACCCTGTGTTTCTGTGTTGCTGCATTGCGTGTCTGTGCCAGCTCATCTCTGGGGCTCCGGCTGGGAAACAGCCGTGGCGTTGGTTGAGCTTCTGCTCCGTAATGGAGATTTTCTGCGTGTGGGTGGTAGCAGGGGGAGGCTGCTGGGGTTTGGGTTTGGTGTTTTTTGGGTTTTTGGTTTTGTTTTGTTTTTTTTTTTTTGCAAAGTCCTTTTTGATCATTCAGGACCAGACGGTTTGGGACTTCTCCTGCATCGGCTGATAACTAAGACTGTGCAAAACCCTCATGTGAGGCTGCCCTTATCTCAGCACATTCAAGGATCTAAGCAGGCTCTGGTGAAAGGTTTGCAAGTTATGAGGCCCTCATGCAGCCATGGGCGGCTTTATGGCTTCCCAAATTTGGAAGCAAAATCGAAGCATTTGTAGCATTGTTTCTGGGCTCCCAGGTGAAGCCAGAGCGTGAACTGGGTCAGCAGAGATCCTGTTGAGTCAAAGAAAGTAAAAACCCTCAAAAACTGCTCCTGCAGGGCTCACAGAGAATGAAGCCATTGGATTTAGCACAGCCCTGGTAGAGTCATTCTCAGAGGGAATGCAGGATCTTAAGGTCAGATCGTGGCAGAGCAATAGAGGAGTTTTTTTTCCCCAGTATTTTTGTCTGTGTGAATTTACAGCCTGTTCTGCAGATGCCGCACAGAGCACCAGGGCATCACTGCTTTTCTGAGCATGCAGGCAGCGTGGAGCAAAACTGGCTGAATAAAGGCAGGGGCTGGTATTTGTCATATCAGAGCTGATCTGTCTCCTTTCTAGAGTAGGTGGTACCAGCACACACCCCCCCGGATTTCAGGCAAGAGTTGAGGTTGTGCTTCAGGGACTTGTACATGCAAGGAGGATTTTTTTGCATTAACTCTTGGTTTGATTTTGTGTTCTAAATTAAAATGTGTCACACTCATATAGCAGAAGGTTTATTTTAGTGGTAAGGTGACTGCATGTGTTGAATAATTTGAGTGTAGGTTATTACACTTGAGAGCATTAGTCCAAGAGGGAAGTTCATGCGACAGTGTTATTTCAGATCAGTTCTCCCTCCTTGGCTGTTGCCTCTTTGGACTTCTGTTTTGTTGAAAGATCTCAGTCCAGCCCCTTAAATCAGCCCATGTACTTGAGTCATTTTTCCCTTCTCATATCCATGCTCGCTGCTAGGGCTGTGAGCTGTATGCTGTCAGGGCTGCTCAGTTCAGGGCTCCAAGAATAAATGTCAGCACGTGTATTGTGGACTGTTGTATGAGTAATTACAAATGCACTAAAATGCAGTTGTCCTTGTTGATTTTGGGGTATTTTCTTGCTTTCAGCTGACCCTCCTAGTGGTCCAGGTCAGCATCCTTTACTACGGTGGGCACCTTGTGATCTCAGGGCAAATGACAAGTGGAAATCTGATATCCTTCATCATTTATGAGTTTGTCTTAGGAGACTGCATGGAGGTGAGTCGGTTTTATCCCTCTGAGCTACCCTGTATCAAGATATTTGTCTTCTAGCAGGTCCCGGGGTAGATGCAGGGCTAGATCCAGTGTTGACTCCCTGCGACGCATTTCCTTGGCACTGTAGCTTTGCCCACCCGTGGGCTGATTCTCCCCTCTACTCCCCACTCCCCTCCTGCTGTGGCCTCGCAACCTGAACACACCCAAAGCAGCTCCTCCCAATAAGGCAACTGGGACCAAAGGGGTCAGGCTGGCCCCACTAAAGGGCAGAGTCCTGGCTGCCTGCCAAGCACATTTCCTGGTGTGAAGGATGCAGGGATTTCAAAGCTGCCTGTTAAATTTCAGGCTTCATTAAAAACTTAATTATATTACTTTTTTTTCCCCCTGTCACTGGAACAGGCTGCAAGCTGCTGCATTGGCAGCACATTAGCAAGATGGGATTGTGGGTGGGATGGTAGAGCCTGCCCAGGGCTGCCTTCCCCTTGCAAAGGCATAAGCTTGGCTAATCAAGGCAGAAATGATCAAGTCGAGGTTTCCTCACAGCCAAGCATGGTTTTGATGGCGCTTCAGCCTTTGTGCAGCGGCAGAGCAGAGCTGGAGGCAGTGTGCCCAGTTCTCACCATCTGTTTGGATGACTGCAGGCTCTCATGGTGTTTCCAGGCTGGTGTGGGTTTGGTTTGGGGTTTTGGGGTTTTTCCCCTCCTGATGGGGAGGGCAGTTGTAGTACAAGCTGTTCTGCAGCTCTGGGTTTAATACTGAAAAAAACCAATATGACGGGGGTTTATTCCAGCAAAGCTGGTGTTAGCATGCAGCAATTGTAGCTGGAAAAGCACAGTGGTAAATCCACTAGGACCGTATCCCAGCAGGGAACACCTGTATCAACTGTCAAATGGTTGTCTAGAAAAGTCTAGCCTGAAACTGCTCTGCATTTGCACATGCACTACGGAGCGAGCCACCTGCCCTCAGGAGCTGGTGCGATGCACTGCCATACGTGGACTCTGTTCAGCCATTGGGTTGGGGAGCTGCTGGTCTTGAGCAAAGAGAGATAGGTGAGGATTCTGGTGGAAGTTTGGGTCATATCATCGTCTTTTCCCAATCCGTCTGTTTCCTTCTTCTGTTCCCCTCTGGGTCTACCCATGCACAAACACCTTTAGATGCCCTTTCCCTGGATACATCCATATGTCCCCTCTGTACACTGCATAGGGGGAAAAGCTTTCGTTTTCTGTGTCTGATGACTGTAGTTAATATCAGATGATAGGCTTGGGAATGCTTCAATTGTTCTCCTTAAAAGTCACACCAATTGCCTTTTCTACTGCATGGGAGGGTCTCACCATTGCCTCTTCCCTTCCAGTCCGTTGGGTCCGTCTACAGCGGCCTGATGCAGGGAGTGGGAGCTGCTGAGAAGGTTTTCGAGTTCATCGACCGCAAGCCAACGATGGTGAACGATGGGTCCCTGGCCCCAGACCATGTGGACGGGAAGGTGGAGTTCAGAAACGTGACATTCTCCTACCGCACTCGCTCTGCCACACAGGTCCTCCAGGTGAGCCCTGCGGGTGCAGAGCACTCCCTCCCATGAGGCATCATGTGCTGCTTCTCCACTGCAGCAATAACAGATCCCCAGCCCGCAGGAAATGTCAGCTGCCCTTTTGGAGATATGTAAAGGCAGGCTTGATAGCATGCTGGAAAATAGATTATAAAGAACAGCGGGTGTTTAGGACCAGCCTTCCTTACAAGAAATGAGATTTATTAATAAAAGCCTTGTTGCCCGCTCAGGCATTGAACATGTCAGCGTAGTACAGGGCTTTGTGCCAAGCTGTCTCAGACTGTTTCCATGGGAGAGGGGCTGGGGTCATGGGGAAGGGGGAGGCAGCAAAGAGGTTAGTTTGCTTTGCAGTTTTCAGAGGTCCTGCTACATCAGCAGGCAAATTTGAAGCGATTTTGGAGGCTTCTTGCTTCCTCAGAGCCAGGAGAGATGGCTGGTGTGGCATATCACCAAGGTAGAGGGTCACCATATGTGGATTTTGGCTACCTTTCTTGCATAGTGCCTAGTTACTGCCCCAGGACCCTGGGAAAAACCAGGACCTGAGCATGTTCTCCTGGCCATGTTACAGAACGTGTCCTTCACCCTGCACCCCGGCAAAGTGACAGCGCTGGTGGGTCCTTCAGGGAGTGGGAAGAGCTCCTGTGTCAACATCCTGGAGAACTTCTACCCTCTGCAAGATGGGCAGGTGCTGCTGGACGGGCTTCCCATTAACATGTACGATCACAAGTACCTGCACTCAGTGGTACGAGCGACTGATATGTGTATTCTAGCTATCACCTGCCATGATCAAAGGGGATGGATGGTAGCATTGCATGTTGCTTTGATTTCCGTTTGGATTTGGATTTGATCTGTTAACTTCAGAAATGTCCATAAAGCTGGAGGCTGGAGGTGGTCCAGGAAATGAATTCAGATAATTTGTGGGGGCGGAAGGGAAAGGGTTGGAGAGTGGTTTCATGAGGAGGGGGAAGTCTTCCAAAAACAGAACAAGAAACATGTTTTGTTTTGTATTTTTTGGCCAAAGCAGTAGAAATATGTTTTTGGTTGTTGGATTAATTATTGTCTAAATTGGTTTTGGAAAAGAAGTGTTTTGCACTCCTCCAGCACTTTCTACCATAGAATCTTAAAGTAATTTTCAGCTAATGGGGAGTTAAACCTCTCGGGATCCTGGCAGCAGCTGGAGCATCGAAGGGGCTGGGTGGTTTGCCCAGTAGAGGGGTCCAGGCCCCTCAGTGCTCATCTGTGTGTCAGCACAGATCAGCCTTCATCTCCTCTGCAAGTAACTGCCTCCTTTGTTTGCCCCCAGAGCAAGTGGCCTCACCAGTCAGCAGGAGAACCTGAAAACAATTGATCAGAGACAGGCTGGAAAGCCGAAGTCAGTGTGACTCATTTACATTCTCTGCCCATACTGAGCGAAAATTAAAAGACAAGCAAGTCTTTCAGTTTAGAAAGCCTGGTGTGGTGTTAGGAGTATGAGGAAAAGTCAATCAAAATATGACCATGTCCTGCTGGCTCTCTTCACGCCCAGTTCTGAGCAATAATTTGGAGGGTTCAATTTATTTCAATATTGAGTGTTTGACAAAGCAGGCGAATCCAGACAAAGCAGAATGCGAGAGTGAGCAGCAATGGCTGTAAGGTAGAACAGGGAGGCTGTTGCTAAGCAATTAAGGAATTGCAGCAGCTATGTCCGTAACTTGCTAATTTTGGATTAAAAGATGCAGGAGGGCTCATTCACATGGCCCAAGCGTGATTACTGGCCTTGAACGGAAAATCAGCAAGGCCCTGGGAGAGGATCTCTCCAGCCTGCCTTGTCCCAACAACTGTTTTCCCATACTGGGAAAAGCAAACAGTGATGGGAATGACGGGTCTGGAGCAAAACTGCAGCAGCGTCTTGGAGGTGGAAGCCTGTCCCAGACGCCAATGTACCAGCATTGCACTGGTTTTCCTTCCTGTGAAACGGCTCCCCAGAAGATGATGCAAACTGGGCTTGGGCTGCTGCTGGGCACCCTGTCATTAGCATCCTTAATGGAAGCTCACGTTGAGGCACTTCTATATCTTGGTTTAATGGTGAGGCTCTGCCTGCTTGAGTTCTTACCCAGCAGGAACAAATGCTGATGATCTGAGACACTGGCCAGTGTGCCTCTGCTCCCAACCCCCTGCTCTTCCCTTCCTTTGTGCAGATCTCCCTGGTGAGCCAAGAGCCAGTGCTGTTTGCCCGCTCCATTGCAGATAATATTTCTTACGGTTTAACTTCAGCCTCCTTCGAGTCAGTTGTTCAGGCTGCCCAGAAGGCCAACGCGCACGCCTTCATCACGGAGCTACAAGATGGCTACCACACAGGTACCAAAATTGCTCTGTTTGCACTTGAAAGCATTTTGTGCCTAGGGAAGGCAGAACCTCTCCCCTCGGGTAGGAAGTTGGGCAGGTAGTGATGGACATGAATCCATGGCAGCTCAGAGGCACTGTAGAGGTGGTTACACTAAGAGGTGCCGCACCCTGGCTGCCTTTTGGGGTGACTGAGCTGTCACAGGATTTCTGAGCCCATCCCAGGAGAGCATTTCTGCCACTGCTCTGTGGCAGTTGGGTCAGCATCCCCCATCCCATCCTGACCCATCTGGCTCCCGGTGCCTGGCAGTGTTATGGAGACATGGCACTGGCAGCCTCACTGTTTTTCAGTGCAGTGAGCACGAGAAAAGCCCAGAACCCAAGCAGTTAGCTGTGTACCACCCCATGTGCATAGGCAGAAAATAAACCTGCGATAAATCCATAGTAATAAAAGCTGATGTGTTTGTGACAGTGGGACTTTGTGACGAGGAAGGTCAGACTGATGATGGTTCGTGTGTATGGGAGCCAGCAGCAAGGTCTCAGTTTCCCCTCACTGCTGCCTTGGTTGCACACCCTCCAGAGCCCAACGTGCAGGGAGAGATGGCAGCGACGCAGCTGCATGGGCCAGGGCAGGAGTGGGGCTCGGAGTTTGGATTATCTCCCAGGCTCAGGGACTTCACTGCGTTGTTTCCATGAGCATCAGTGCTTCAGACCTTCAGACAACAGTGGACAACTTCCTGCTGGAGGGAAGGACTGCAGCCTTGGGGATGTTTAAATTATTTAAACTGCTCTGCCAAGTGAGCAGGAGCAGAAGCATTTCACCTGGTCTTTGCTTCCAACCATGTCACCATCCTGATGCTGCTGGCTGGGAGCTGAACTTGATGGCAGCTCTTGATTTTATTTTGACCCTTTCCTCTCTCTCCACCCAACAGAAGCAGGTGAAAAAGGAGCCCAGCTGTCAGGTGGCCAGAAGCAAAGAGTGGCAATTGCCAGGGCCTTGATCCGAACCCCTCCCATCCTAATCCTGGATGAAGCCACAAGTGCACTGGATGCAGAGAGCGAACATGCGGTGAGTAGGTGACTCAGGGTTTTAGGCCAAAGAGGCAATCTGGGTTTGGAGGGGAGACTGGTAGCTCCAATTTCCAGTCTGTGGACAAGCTTGGTCTTGACATGGTGCAATCAGAGGTTTGGGTAAGATGCTAATTCCTGAGCAGTAATTTGCTTCCAACACTGCTGTAGCCACCAAGAAGGGAATAATCCTGTGCTCACAGCTGCCTCATAAACATGATGAGATAGGGATCTCTGCTGATTTTTGAAGTGTGAAAAGCGTTAATTGGCATACAGCAGCACTGTGCAGCCTTTTAGGACAGGATATGGATGAAGACCCTAAAAAACAGTACTTCAGTAGGACTGCCCAAGCTAAAATCCCAGCTGAGGCACCAAAGAAGCCACGCTGGCAGGAAAGGCCCTGAGCCTCTGTGAATTGAGCTGGGTTTATCTGCCTGGGATATGATAACCAAACAGCTCTACCAGTAGCAGTTTGGCCTCGCTGGTTTAATGACATGAAGGAAAGCTAGTTCAAGGTTGAGGTGCTGAGGACATGTCTCCCAGTCCCGGAGGATGAGCACTGCTGGCCCACAGTGTGAGGCAGTGTGAGCATCTGACCTTGGAGCAGCTCGTGGACTTGCAGGTCCTCAGCCACATGTGTGGTATCTGATGCCAGCCAGGGGCTGGTTTTGTCTAGCCAAGGGTGTCTATGCGACCTGGCGGCCATCTGCCTGCCTTTAGACCTTAGTGCCATTGTCTGTCTCTCGGCTAGAAAATAACTTGCTCTTGCTTTGCCTTGAAACACCCAGGAAAGAGCCCTGCATTTCTGAGCAGCTGCATTTACCAGGTGTTGGCTTCCTGCAGTCCATACCAACACCATGTGGCCTCCAAATTTGGGGCCCAGCCCTAGCAAGAACCCAGGTAGCAGGATCAGACCTGGCAGTGCATGTGTGTGTGCTGCACCTGTGGGCTGGCTGGGCTGAGACAGTCTTTTGGGCTGCACAGTGAGATCCAGGAGCTGGGCTGGACACGCTGGTGCTGGTACTGCTACAGGGTGTCTTATGTCCCCCATGTAGCCAGAGGAGAGCAAACCTCCCATCCTGAGGTTTCTTAACACAGACCACAAAGCTGCTGTTCTTCCTTCCAAAGTGGAGCCAGTGACGCTCAGGCATTAATGTCTTTTCCTCCTGCGCAGATTCAGCAGGCGATTTATGGCGACTTGCAGAACCACACGGTGCTTGTCATAGCTCACAGGCTGAGCACTGTCGAGAAAGCACACAACATCATTGTGCTGGACAAGGGCCGCGTGGTGCAGCAGGGCTCGCACAAGGAGCTGATGGAAGAAGGAGGCCTTTATTCCAAGCTGGTGCAGAGACAGATCCTGGGGCTGGAGGGGGGCGGCACAGACAGTCGCCAACCCGCAGTCCGGGGGGATTCAACAAAGGCGCCTGGCGGGCTGGAGGAAGAGTTCAGGATAGACCATTCCCTGCCGGCCGTGGCACAGGACGATTACAACACAGTTCACAAGTGAGAGCGGCGAGGGCCAGCGCTTGAGACGCTTGCTGGGACGCTGAGACAGGAGGCAGCTTGCCAACGGGCTTGCGCGCTGCAGAACGACACCCGTTTGCTCACCCCGCGCACGTCACACACCTGTGCACACACAAACACACACTATAGAGCTTCCTGCATTATGGTCCAGCAGGCAGATGCTGGCTGGTCAAACAGGGAAACAGATTTATTCAAGGGAGTTGGGTCCTTAGCAATTCCCAGTGTTTCTACTGGGTTTCTTTTCTTACTACCAGTAATTCCTCTTGACTGGGACTTTTCTCCCATTGATATGCATGTGTAACTGCTACTAACTGTAATGGATGTTAAATGCATGCGTGGAGGGGAAGATTGAAAACCCCTTCAGGAATTTCAGGGGGTGGCTTTTGTGGCTGGATAGAAAAACAGTGACTGTAAAACAAGGTCCTGCTCCTGCTATCAATCTATGGGGCCAATCCAAAGTCTGCTGAAGTCTGTAGGGAGCTCTCTCCAGCTTCGGTGAAAATTGGATCGCTCCCATGGGCTGAATGCGGGAGAGTTTTGCACTGAGTGCCTGCAGGCTCAGGCTCACAACCATTGCTGCTGAGCTTGTATCATGGAATAACCATCCTTGCTGGAACGAGCCAGGGGACAGGGAGGCAGATGTTACTTTCAGATTTGCTCTTGGTGCTTGGTGGGTGTTTGTTTTTAAGGATGAAAAGTTTTATCATAATTGGTTTGGGTTTTGTTTGTTTTTTTTAATATATTTGTGTGCACTGTGCAATGTCTGTCTGGCTCCAGCATCCACTGAAAGTTGGTCTATTATTTCGGATTTTTTTAAACTCATAACCCCGGTGCTGGTTTGGGAAAAAAACAAACAAACAAAAAAACACACTACTAAAGATGGGCATAAAACAATAAAAGACAGCACTTTATAAATCCCACCAAGGCTTTGTTCAGCTTCAGGCCATGCTAGTGACTTCACTGCATGGGAAATACATACAGTCACTTTCCTTGAAGTCTGACTTCAGCTGCCTGAACTTTACAATGTGTTTTATTTGAATATTATTTATTAAATATTAGTATGAGGGATAGAAAGAAATATGTTGCTTCTAGCCCTGCTGGGTAATGGCTCTGGCTTAGTAGTGTTATCCTTCCATAGATGGGTGAAGAAACATATGCAGCCAGGCAGGTGCTATTGAAAAAATAGCATTTATATGAGGAAGATTGACTTCAGACTGTGCATAGTTAAGAAATTATCTCAAGCACTTTAGCTGTCATATTTTCCAATATTTGAATGTTGCTGTGTTTTACTTTTCGGCATTTTTGCATTTTTGTTGTTGGCAATGTTTTGGGTTTTTTCTTGTTTTAAAAACTCTTTAGTGTCCTTGAGGAGGGATGCTCAAAAAATAAAATACTACCTCTGCCACTCAACATCGAGGCAATCTAGTGGGGGTGTTTTTTTGCATTCATGGTTTTTAAGGTAATGTTCACCTGAGATGATGGCTGAGTACAGCTGCACCCTGCACATGTTCTGGCTCCTTTGTGGGAAATGACAAGAAGAACCCATGGAGAATTAGGTATGTAAAAGACTTCAGCGTCTGATAATGGCTGTGAGCCACAGCAGTAGGTATAACCTGTTTAAGAACTTGTTTTCATCCTGAAATCCATCTGGTAGTCAGTCTCACACGAAAGGCAGGCAGTCTAACCCATTCTGAAAGCACAGTGCTTCGTGACTGGACTCTTTTCAGCTGCTTGCTCTTGTGATGTGATAAAAATCTGTGCCTCAGAAGAATAAGAGCTTTCTTTGTCTTACCTTTCTCCACTAAGGAAACCTCTGTCATGCTCTGAACTCCTCAGTTCACCACTTCAGTAAATGGCCAGTACATTCCTGCTTGATGAAAATTTGCGCTGTGGGTATGAAAAGGTTGAGGGTTCCACCCAGCACTGTCGGGCAGGTGATTAATTCTGCATTTTTATCAGTACCCGTGCGCAGAATGTGGCCAGTGGTTCATAAAAGTGGACTTAATTTCTGCTTAATTGAAAAATGGGGTTACCGGGAAACTAGGGAAACCAACTCACCCTGGGAAGTGCTGGTAGGACGATGCTTGTTAGTACAAGAGATGCCAGGAAAAAGAATTTGATCGTATCACATGTGTCCCTCCCAGGCAGTGCTGCAAAAAGGGGAATTGGAGAATACAATTGGTTTAGTTTTATTGCGAAGACTACAGTGAATTGCAGGAGGGGAGCCCTGCTTCCCAAGCCTCTTGTGATGATAATCTCCGCATTGTACTCCCAGGTCAGGTCCAAACAGCTTCAACTGAAATGGCACATCGGCAACAGCAGGTTGTCTCTGCTGGTGGCACCAGTCCAAGCTGATAACAGGGCCTGACTTTGTTCAGTGCCACAGGTGCTGAATTCTCTCTTTTGCATCCAGGTAACTCAAGGCTACTTTTCCACTCATTGGTACATCTTGTGGCTTGAACAAGTCCTTTCATTGTGCTGTTGGTGTGTGACAAGTGGATCTGCCTGTATGCTAAAGCCATGACAGTTTTCTTACCGCCTGGAAGTCTGGTGGCAGCTCCATACGCTACCAGGGATCCAGCAATATTCGTCTAACGCAGACATTTCTGATGGACCAGCACAAACCTTGTGACTGTACAGAAAATCCTGCTTTTCAAAATAATTCCAACTATGACTTCTTTTTGAAGAGAAAACTGAGGTCAGAGATGCCCGTTAGCCAACCTAAGCCCAGCAATAAAGATGAGCTTAACCCAGTGCAGCAGTGGGAATCGCTCCAGTGCTGGAATACAAACTGACCTCTGGAGCTAACTCATCCCTTGGGCCTCGCTTCCTGTGGGCAGACTGGTTTTCGGGCTATTCTCCTGGAAACAAGGCCACTGTTCCCTCTGAAAACCCGGAACTGTAGTATTTTGTGGTTGCGGGTTTGTCCAGAGTTGACATTTACATGGGAACATGAACAAGATATGTTCAGGAGTGGCTCAATTACAGCCATGCAGATAAAAAGTTTCTTCTCAAAAGGAAGAGTCTTCTCTGCAGGAAACTCAGCTGGGTTTATCTGAAACCTTAACTTGGGGGGCACAGCTTGAAGACTGTCATGGCAGAGTTGGAAGCAATTAGGCATTTGAAAGCACAATTGATTACAAAGGTTGACTATATTCCACAGCAGGTTGTTTTCCTCACTATTAATAAGCTCTAACTGTTCCCTGTAATAGGTATAACCACAGGGTTCTCCAGTGTTTAAATCAAAACTATCCAAGATGATGTTCGAGAGGAGATCCTATAGTCCTAGTGATTCCCCAAGGACATGTATTTACTTACCCCTGTACCTTTGCGCAGACAAGGTATGTGGCTGACAGACCCAGTAAATGAGAACACAGTGTAATGGAGAAAACACAGCTGTGTTTATTCCAACAACTTGTCTCCCCGTGCACCAACTTCTGCCTCAGTAAGCACCTGTGTGTGTTTCAGTGGCTGTGCTTTCTAGGCTTCCAGCAGGTCTGGAAATACCGCAAGCAAATAAACAGAGTGCTTCTAGCTCAGGTTCAGAGATGAGTCTCAGTCTGGGGAGGAAAAACAGTATCTGCCTTTTCTACTCTAGCTTCACTGTGAGCTTAAGGCAAAGAAAGTACTTGTGGGTATATAAAGCTGCTTCTCTTCTCATGCCTGTGGCTTCCTGAAAGAAAGAAGTACAAACAATTCTTGCTCTCCTAAACAGCAGGACCACTGTTTTCTCTCAAACAGGACCACTGGATTCTCTCCCAGGATTTTGAATATGCAGGTCGTTTTCATGTGTGAAGGAATCTAGATTATGAAATCCAAACAGAAGTATGGACTGTGATTAATATATAGAAGGAAATTAAATTGCAAATGAGCCTGAAAACTTATCTGTCCATTGAGCAACCAGACTAATAAGGGTTAAAAAAACGCCAAAGATTAGACTTGCAAATTCAGTCTCTAAGTAACCAACCAGTTTTTCCAGGGAAAGAAAAGAAGTTGTTGTGAAGGTGACTTGCAAAATATGTCTAAATCTAATAAATATGCATGGCTACAGTGCTACTGACTGTAAAAGGATATGAGGTGACAGAAGGAAATCCAGGATAGAGTTTAAAAAGAAAAAAAAATCTAACATCTAATTTAAACTAGGCTGGATGCCAGTTCTCCCCAAGACTGAAGCCTGACTCCTTATGCACCATGACATGGCTTCCACTGTAATCTTCCCAATTTTTTGTTCCATTTCTCCTGTAATAAGTACACTTCTGTACTTTGCCTGCTTACAGTTTTAATGTTCATGAATACTGTCACCCTTCAAAAGGATTTTAGCAAAGACAAATAGGAACCAGGGCTTGGTAGCTGATAAATCTCAGCCTGCAGCACTGCAATATTTGGTAATCCCTGTAGCCTAAAATCCTAGTTTATCTGCAATCCTTCATATTCTGTCCAAGTGATGTGCCATCACAAACCCTTTATCTTTCATGAAAACTGCTGAATGGAAGGGCATTTTCCTACCTGTCCAAGTAGAATATATAGTTATACATAAGAGGCTGACTCCTATCTTGTCTCTCAACCTCAGCTGCTTTTCTAGCCAACCTTGAGAACTCACTCACGTGCAGATGCTGATCAAAGTACTCAAAACCAGACCAGATGTTTAATATAGACACACCTCTCCAACATTCCCAGAACCCAAACACATCTACACAGGGGCAAGTGGTATTTTTAATGTGTGTTGTACTTGAGCACAAATGAGTTATGATCATTTGTGTGTTTTGTGAGGACTTCATTGTGCTGCATTATGCAGCTTTAATACAGATTACCATTAGGTAATTCAAATAATCCATTCCTTGATGTCTAGAGCAGTGGACATCCATCAACTCCATGCAACATAAACAAAAATTAGATAGTTACAGGAAAGCTCCTTAGAAGGTCACTGTAAACCATCTTCGCCAACAGCATATTGACAATACAATTACTGTCATACTGTAGCGCCCTTCACCAGTGATACTCACCCAGAGTATCTCTACAAGCATTGTTCAGCGAAAGCATTTCCTCTCCACTCTCAGCCTGGGACTGAGCAGTTATTATTATACCTCTTTTTAAGGAAAAGGCACTATGCTTGAGGGAAGCCGAGAACTCCACTCAGGATCTCACAGAAGGGCAGTGGTAAAACTAGATTTACAACATGAAGCTGAGTCAGACTCTTCTTAACCACACTCTCTCCATACCAATTATTTAGTTATGCTATGAAGTTAAAATCACTAACGTTCTTGGGAAGAAAGGGCTTTTAATCCCTCAACTAATTCCTTTATTTGTGCGTGCATATATATATATGTGTGTGTGTGTGTGTGTATGTTTGTATGTGAAGAATTACAGTCTGGTTTATCACAAGGGTCTAACTCCATCTTTTTGATGGGCGTGTGCAAATACAGTATACAATATTGTGTTGGCATGACAACTATCTACTGGTTTTAAATAACAAGGTCAGGCTGTAGTGACCCATGCAAACTCATGTCACTGCCAAGGGGTACAGCTGCTAACTCATCTGTGCGCCGAGCAGGGCACCCCACACTAGGAGGAGATCAGCACATACCACAGCAACAGGCAGGTGCGTTGACGTGGATGAGTGGACACATGCCCATATCACTAATCACCTTCTCCCCACCCTAAGCAAGCTGAGCTTCCTGCTGCACAAACATCTTGCTCTTACCTACCTCTGAATACACTCGTTTTGCACCCTGGGTGTACAGTAGCTTTGCACTAAGCAGGCAAAAGGCTGGGAAGCCTTCCCCTAACAGTGGCATGTTGTTGGTCTTTATTACCTGTGGATAATAAGGACAGAGGGGGCTTTTCAAGGGGTGAGAGGCATGGAGAGCTGGATATAGGACAAAAGAACAAACATAGAGCTGTCATGTCTTCCTTTAGTTCTGCCGGGAAGTAATGGGTAATTTCCTGAGTATAACATCATTACATTGTAATAGCATTACGTCACAGATTGATTCAGTTCGCTATATTATTTTTTTTGCCTAGTTAGATCAAAAATGTAAACTACAAAGGACAGTGACCACATGTCCAATCCCTACCATGTCGCTTTGGTTCATGTGCTCGTTCAGGTTCTATCTCTGGTAGAACACAGAAACAAGCACACCCATGTCCATAATCCCTTAGCTATTAGACCAGGCCAGGAAGGTGGTGCGTCCCTAGAGATGGATACAACTTGGGCTATGTTAACACAATTAATTATTTCCAGGCAAAATTGTCTTTATCAGCTATGCTAGTATAGTAGTAATCAAGGAGTTACTGCTCCAAAGTGTTAGCAGAGTAGCTAGTAAAGTGTTGGTGACTGAACAGATAGAAATCAGAACAAAATGTAACTATGTTTTAATTGATGCAGAGCTTTTGCTACGTTACATTTCAAAAGTACTTAAATTCACCATAAAATAGATCTTTGATAGAAACATCTCTTGACCTTCACTCTTGAAGAAGAAAGTGCTAAAGGACAAAAAGACCCAGCACCAAAGGTTGGCAAGATATGGTTTTTAGCTATTTTTAACCTAAAGAGGTATTCAGCCTAGGCTTGAGAACAACAATGCAGTTGCTTTTTTGAGAATTACTGTAGCCAAGTCCCAACCTGGTAAGGAAGTGAGAGTTAAATAATTCTACCAACTTTCCTTCCTAATTTACAGTTGTGCAGACATAAAAGGGGAACACGAGTGCCTACAATACTTCCAGGCAGTAGCATTGTAACTGGCTGGTTCTGGTGTTGAGGTGAAGGCTTGGAGCTCAGCTCTCCAGGCCTTGCCGGGCATAGGACGAAGTCCACTCCCTGGGAAATGTCTGCTCCCCGTGCCGTGAAATGAAGCCGTTGGCCATTCCAACAGCCACCATCCCTCAGGACACCGAGGGCCTCGCGCACCGGGCTGGCACCGTGTGATCGAGGCTGACAAAGCACGCTCTGAGGGGCCCTGCAGGCCAACACCAGGGCCGCCGTCTTTGAGAGACACCCCTCGACGCCCGGTGTCTTTTGGAAATGCCACCTCGCCGTTCCACACCCTCAGTGGGCAGCCTGTCCCGGGCCAGCCGCCACCACCTCGGGACCTTTCTCACGCCCTGCGCCGGGCCCGGGCGCTGGAGGCCTGGTGCGCTGTGACCCCACGGTGGGCTTTGCCCGACACAGCCCCAGACAGGCTTCCCCGAAGCCCCCCAGCCTCCCGCTCTCCCCAGGGCCCGGCTCGCCCCGGGACCCCTCCAGCCATCCCTCAGGGCTCACTGCTACCCTTAGCCGCAGGGACCCCCGCGCCCTCCCTTTGGCACCGCCCGCAACCGCCCCCCCACCACAGCGCCCTCCTTGGTACGCCCCGCCCCCCGCGCTGCCGTCCCGCCCCCCCAGCAGGGGGCGCCGAGGGCGGTGCCCACCCCGGGCCGGGGCGACAGCGCGGCGGCACTTCCGGTTGGCGGCGGGAGCGGGAGAGGGGTCGAGGGGAGTCGGGCCGCGCCGCGCCGCGATGGCGCTGGACGTGCGGCGCCTGGAGGCGCTGAGCCTGCAGGAGCTCAGCGCGCTGCTGGACGACGAGGAGCAGCTGCAGGACATGGCCCGCGAGATGGAAGAGGTGAGGAGCGACCGCGCAGCCCCGCGCCCGGGCCGGGGCCTCCCCCCCGGGGCCGCCTCCCCTCCCCCCCCGCCCAGCCCGCCGGGGCGCCGCCCGCGGGGCCCGGGGCTGGCCGTCCCGCCGCCTCCCTCGCCGCTTGCCGTGCGGGGGGTGTTAGTGACCGCCTCCCCGCCACCCCCGGCGCAGGTGACTCCCTCCTGACGGCCCTGCCCGGCGGTCGCGGCTCCGCCATGCAGCGGCCGGTAAATGGGGAGCCCCGGTGCTGCGGGGAGCGCTGCCTGCCCCGCTCCGCCCCCCCCTCCCTCCCGGCCTTTTGTTTGCTGGCCCTCGGTGAGGGGGGGTCTGTGCCCGGGCACTTCTCCCGAGCTCCGGGTGCCGGAGGAGGGGGGCCGAGGGCCCGCCGTGCTGAAAATGCTCCGTTTGTCCTAAATTAGGAGACAGTGACGGGGACCGGAGGTGGGATCAGTTTTTCCGTTAATACAGCCCTTGTTTTGTGCCTTGGCCGCGATGAAGGATTTTGTCAGGGTGAAGTCGGTCCTATTTGTGGTCTCGATCTCAGCGAAACTTTAATTCAAAACAATATGAAAGATTTCTGTGTGCCTGAGTTGGTATGCTGGGCGCGGTGAGGGCTGTCAGGCTTTCTGGTGCTTTTTTTTGCCTGTTTGAAACGTCTTTGTCAGTGTATTAGACTCTTAAGTTGTGCTTTCGGATCTGTGTTTGTTAAAACAAAATAGAAGCCTGTTTTCTTCCTGCTGCTGTGCTTGTCTTCTGCTGGTTTCTCTGTATGCCCGTGGTTCCTGTGTATCACAGGTCTGATACGAAACTTGTCCAGGTTTATTTGACCATAAATGCTCCGAAAAGACTCTGACTGTATAGTAAGCTAACAACAAATAAAATTAAACCATTTATATGAAAACTTTAAAGACATGTGCTGTGCTTCTTTGGGTCTTGTATTTATTTGTTTTGTTTTGTTTTAAACTAGAGGACAAAAGCCTCAAGGGAAAAAAATAAAGTGGTGATATAGTCTTGAGAAAGACGCTTAGTTTATTAAGAAAAATCAATTATAATTGCTTTCCCTGAAACTAAGATTCCTGCCCTTTTGGTACTTCTGAGGAAATTGTTCTGGATCACCTCAAGTACAACAGATGAAGAGGCCCACTGAAGGTTGAGGCCGAGATAATAAGGTGTCCTCTGGAATTTACTTGCTGTGTTATGCAGCAGTTAGTATTTTGAACTTTGTGTAAATAGATTTGCAAGAGAGGGACAGGCATAATAGCTTTTCGTATGAGCTTGTATTTTGAGAACTTAAACTGCTGAAGAAACAGATACTGCTGTAATAAGTAAAACATGCAGAGATCTTAGAGGCACTGTGGTTTATTGGGCGGGCAGGAGTACCCTTCTATATCAAGTCTAAATATTTAAGGAAAGTCAACTGATTATAATGGGCTTAACTTTGTAAAGATATAAATGGGTGCAGTATTGCTGGTTTCAGCGTGACCTCTGACAAGGTACATCAGCAGAAGGCCTGGCCCAGTGGACTGGTGTTTTTTTTTTAAATTTATTTGTCAATACATACTTAAGACTGTAGGTCAGAAGTGACAGAAAACCTCATGACCGTAGTAGAAAAGATTCTCTCTCACTGCAATATTAGACCTTATTCTCAATTTGACCCTCTGGTTTTCCTCTTTTGTTGGCAACAGAAGGCTTTTAAATTGTAGAGTAAAGTTCTCCAGGCCTGAGGGAATATTTTGTGGTGTTTGGAAAGTGTGGCTGGGTTTGAAGGTATTCAGGCTGTGTGGAAATAGGGCTATACTACTGTCTGGTATAATCCTCTTTTATTGTGTGTGGAGGCTTTTACTAGAGTCTGTTCAACTAGAATTGCATTTACCCACCTTGGAAGGAATTGGCTGTGCTCAAATACTTCTTCTTTCTGTTTCTGCCTTCACTGAATTGTTTACTGCTTGAGTTTGTGCAACTGCGTCCTGATTTTTCACTGTGAAGTATGTGGCAGGAAGAGGGAGAGAGGGAAATCCTGAACATTAAGGAGGAACCCAGATGACTTCACTGCTACTTGTGTAGGTATTCGGTTGTCCGTCCATACATATCTAGGTTGTAGCGTTATTCCAAAGTCCTCAGATGTGTAATTTCATTGTGGTATGCCAATTATATCATGGTTCCTGAGTCACTTCTCTGAGGTCACTCGTATTTTCAGCAGCAAAGCTGACTAAAGCTGATTATTCCGTAATTGAAAAAACCTTTGTTCGCCTTGTTGCAAGGGAAACCCATCTCAAAAACCAATGTTTTGTTCACAAAGAGGAGGATTTGGAAAACCACTTGGCTTTCTTGCTAATAGCTAAAAATAGGCATCTTCCAGTCTTAAAGGGAATTCCTGTGCAGCATTTGAGCAGGATTTGTATATGTCATTGGGGGGGTGGGTGTGTGTATATATATATATGTGTGTGTGTGTGCATGTTCACGTGTACATTCATATTTCACTGGGGTAACGTGCATGTACAGTGTCCTTCACATTGTATCACCAGGTATGTGAAAATGTAGAATCAAAGATCTAAGCTGCTGCTTTTTCTGTCTGTAAGGTTGTTTTTGAAGCCCCGAGGCTTTTAGCACTCAAACAATGAACATCTTGTCTGTTAGAAAGAGGAAGGAAGCCAATTGTCTGGTACTCCTAGTCTTTCAAAATTGAGTTTTGTGGGGTTTTTTGTGAGTTTTTTTTAATAATCCTTTCAGGTTAATCTCTGTGGTACTTGTACACTATTCATCGTTATGAAATAAAAGTAGACTGTTTCTAAAACTCAGTCTTGATGTGATAACTCTGAACAGCATAGATGAGAGAATTTGTGACCTGACCTGATGAATTTCTCCTGTGAAAATAAGTTTTCTTCTTACCTACTAGAACATCACTTTAGAAACAGTGCAAGATTGTGTAGCTGACTACTGAAGTTCTGCTGCCAAAAATTATTTGCGCTTGAAGACCTTAATTATATGAAGTCAAGAAGTCAGCGATGTATTGCCTTCCTCTCATTCCAGGATTTCAGAGTACACTGGCAAGCACAGAAGGGGTTTTCAAGCATAGTCCTTTTCCCAAAAGCCATTTGAAAAGATCGGGCAGTGCAGAAAGTCCTGTTAAAACTATGTGAACGCATGCCCAGATTTCTTGGATTCCCACTCCTGTCCTAAAACCACATTGTGCAAGTGGTTATGTTCTTGTTTGCCAAACATGAAATTTAGTTACAAAGTTAAGAATTAAACTTGGTGACAACTATAGATTTTTCTCTTCCAGCTAAGCATCAAATGAGTGACCTGCCTGTGTCTGATGAGTGAAAATTGCAGTTCTGGGTGTCTCTTTCCTCTGGAGTAAACGTTTAGGGATTGCAACTTTTAAAGCTAGTACTTATGTAACCAGAAGACCTAAATTTAGCAAGTCTAATTACTTTGGAATACATATTAATATTTATTACCAAACAGATGTTGTTAGGTGTATTATCATTCACCAGTACGTATAAAAAGCACTCTTAAATCTTCTTTGTAAAAGAAGTCTCTATTCTCCTACTCTGCACCTGTCAGCTCCTGTTTCAGGGGTTAATTTGACACTCCAAATGTGCATTGTTATACTTCCGCAGTGTGACTGCATATTTTACTTCTAGTTTACAAGTATGTGTAAGTGAAAGAGAATGTGGGAATAATAAAGACTAGAGCAAGACCAGAGAAACCTAAAACTAACATGGATGCATGCTATGTATAAAGCAATTAAAATGGTGCCACTTAAAACTTTTTATTTATAGCTCCTTAAGAGACTTTTTCTTGAAAGTACTGGGAGACTACTTGTTGTGGTGCTTGCCAAAGCAAGCTTATAATTATAGCACCACTTCATGGACTTTGTGGGTAGGTGGGATTTCAGTCACTCAGACTGCATCACAGGAGGCAGCTGGTCTGGAATTGTTCTTCTGGGAACGTGCTTTTGGAAGAACAGGAGTGATGCACAAATACCTCCTGCTGCAGACCGTTATTTTTGGGTAAATGATAAACAGTAAAAATGTTGCTAAGCTAGTACTAGCTTCTGTTTTATTTTTATCCAGCATTTTTCTTCCTTTTTTTAAAAGTGGCATGAAACAAAGCTGCAATTGATGAAAGCAGTAGCGTCTCAATTCCCAAAACAGTTGCTGCTGCCTGTTCTTGGAAGTGCTTCATTAAATAAATCCTTGAGTAAAATTATTCAAATTATTTCTGTTAAACTCATATTTTAAGCATCTTAAGTTTTGAAGTGCTGTACAAACCACAATTTTTGTCTCTAATAATCTCTTTGTGTCCATGGCTTCATTTTCTTGCAGCGTGCACAGTTTGGTTTGAGTAGTGGTGAGCTATCCTTCTGCCATTAAAATCCTTTTATGAGCAGCTCAGTCTTGCCCAATTTTTCCAATTCATAATTCATAGTGAGAGCTTAGCAGTTAAAAAAAAGCTTGTGTTCTCTTTAATACTGTCCTGTCTGGTTATGTCTTGTGATTCTGACTGATATTTTTCATCTGTTTTCACATTAATGTTTCCTGCCTGTTGAAGTGCTCATGACCTCAATAGTCTTGTTAGCAATTCTGCTAGTTGCATGCTGTTTGCTTATTTCTCTTAATTACTTTTTGTCGTTGCACTTCCAGGAGGCAGGTGAACATCTGATGCAGTAGCAGTTCTCTGCTAATATGCCTTTTTGTCACACAACACCTCCGACAACAAAATAACTTCTGTTGGACTTATTTCTTGCTTGGCTATTGTCTTGGGTGTGTGGAAAGCTGAAAATGGATGCTGAAAGCATGCTTTGTGCTGCATTGATAATCTTAATAGACTGGTCATGCTGTACTGTATCTTTGACCCTTGGATGATTTTGCAACTTTTTTTTTTGTTTTAAATTAGTCAACGTTTTTTGAAAGTTTTTCTATAGGGCTTTTTAGGCTAACTTCACAGTGTTTGCTTTTCTGATTCTGTGAATTAACTTCTAAATGCAGTGGAACAGTTGCAGAAAGGCTTATTACGCAGACCTTAACATCAGTACCAGAGATTATTCTGGTTTGTAAAATCATGACTGTCTTCAAGTTGCATTGTGTTGGGATTACATTTGTTCTGTTTGTTGTGAAATAGAATTTACTCATTCCAGACTTCAAGCTTTCTTCAGTGACATGCAGCATTTAAATGTCCTGAACAGGTAGATGGGTCTTTACCAGCTCAAGTTTCATTAAATGTCACTTGTAAGTTTACCTTGTATTTGAGGAGCTGGCTCTTCCTGTTGGTTTTGAATAAGACTCGATTTGAGTTTCTCATCTCTACAACTGTCCACTTTTTAAAGACATTTGACACAGACTAATGCTAGAAGTAGAGACTTCAGAACTGACTCTTGAATTGATCATTAAATGTTAATCATGTTTATTGTTCAACTTCGGTAGGAAAAATGTGCCCTTCTTAGAAGTGGAAAAAGTTGAGTCATAATGTCTTGTATAATTTCAAGCATGGTAACTTTGAGTGTGATTACGGATACCTTAACTTTTTTTCAGTTTTAAACCGAGTATTTTTAAGACTTCTGCTTAAGTTAGAGTAGTCCATAATTGCTAGATATCAGATACCAAGGACAGGAAAGGATGTCACTCTGTGTTAGATGTATGTAGGTCATAGTACTGATTTTTTAAGTGTTATTCTTACAAGTCAAGTACATCATGTGATGCTGATATTTATTAATCTTCACACATTTGAAATTATTTAAAAGTAAAGTTATTCAGAAAATCATTGTAGAAAGTGAGGCATTGGTTTCCTCCTTACCCTCCCTAGTCCTGTTGAGAGATGTTACGATACTTGAGGCAGGAGAATTACTTAAGGAAACTTTCTGTTATTCTGTCTGTTTACCTGGAGTTCTTGCTTCCCCTCTTTATGATATAATAATTTCAGTAAAAGGTTCCTTTTTGTGGGATTTGTGCTCTTGAAAAGTTTATAGGTTTGTGTCCACTGTTTTTTTTCTCTCTAGAGGATCTTTCTTCATTCTGAAGAAAGATCAAAGTTCACCCATAAAACTGGTCTTGCCAGACTGACTGCGCAGCTGCTTTGAAATGAGAATATCAGCCTTACAAGCAGTGAAAATACAATCACCAGATCAAACTGAAGTCTCTTGAAGGAAGTCATTTGCTCATTAAAGTGGTGAAAGAGGAGAGGCATCAGAAATGATGAGTTGTTTTGCATGCAGTTGTCGTTGATTGGCAGTTCAGAGGACAGCTGGTTAATAAAACTTGTGGTGTTGGCAGGTGATCTGGTAAGAAGCTAAATGCCAGTAATTGAGCTGTTAAATCATGTGTATTTTAGTTCCCTTCCTAATAGTTAGAAACAATGTAAAATAGGGGGACTTAGGCTTTCTGAAAGCAACAGTCTTAACAGCATTGGATCACAGGAGAAGAAACAAATGGAAGCAGCCAGTTTAATTTAAATTTTTTTGCATTGGATTCAAAAGTGAGAAGAGGGGATTTTCTTTTTATTCTTGGAAAGCTTTCAAGTTGAACACAAGCATAGGGCTGGAAGCTGGTGTAGGGTTCACATGAGAATCTCAAGAAGACAAAATAGTATCACAAGTACCATTTATCTGATTTTCACAATTTGGAATAGAATTTTATTTTGATTGATGCAGAATTTAGGACTTGGCATTATCCTTGACTTGATTTTTTAAAAAGTGGTTTACAGGGTGCAAGAGTATTTGAAGAGCAATATCAGGGGCCAAAGATAAGTTTAAGAAACACTGAGACAATTTTGAGTTTAGAAGATTAAAGCAATGTACAAATATTTCAAAAGGAAGTAATTGCTTTTGAAGATACTGTTGCTACACTTGCAAAATATTTTCACCTGATGCACCTAGTCATGTGCTCAGACTGCCAAGAACACCTGAATTCTGATCCTGTCCTTTTCTGGGGATTTTAAATAGCTCATTTGGGTTTCCCCTTTTCCTGTTTCTGAGGTGTGGCTCTCCTATATCCATCCATGAGTGTGAAAGGAAGAAATTCAGTGCAGCTGTCTGTAAATAAGATCTGTTATAGCTAAACAGGGATGATGTGAGCTAGAAGTGGTATATTAATGTAGGAGGTCACAAACAGTGTACCAAATATTTCGCTGATTTTGAAGGCAGCTTAATAGAATCAGTCTGTTTTGCCATGGGAAAACTGTCCCACTTGTTGATTCGGACTGAAGATCTGAAGTCAGATCCCTTGCCCCCCCCCCCCCCCCCCTTGATGTCTGAATATTTTAATGAATCTAATGAGACTGTCTTGATAAAATCGCGTGCATGTATGTGTATGAGCAAACTCGGAATCTTGTCAAATCTTGGTTTTCTGACAATTGTCATTTGTTCTTCAGGAACAATGTCTTTGGGCTAGCATATGTTAAGCAAAAGGATTAAACTGAAAAACAAGCTTTTGGCATTAATCCAGGATTGATTTGACATAGTTGGGGAAGAATATTCTGGAGAGGGCACTGTAATGATGCAGTCTTAAGTTTTTGCATTTTGATGAGATAAAGGATGATATTCCTCTGCAGTCTTGTTGTGTGGATGTTGCTGGGATTCGAAGATATATATATATTTTTTTTTAAGAGCAACTGTTGCTTTATCTGTCAATGTTCATTATGGGGGAATGGTAAGGGTGGTGCATGAGGAGGCAATGAAGCAGCATCTACATTAAATACTGAGTAAAAGTTTATACAAAACACCTCAGGTAGCAGGGCGTGAATGTAAAACTGATCTCACAAAGCTATGACAGACAGCATGTCAGACCTCACAGAAATTTGACAAGAATTAGAAGAAACTTGGGTGATATAACCTGCACTCCTCTGCCACTTAGCAGAAATGTCTAAGTGAGCACCCAGAGACTGGTTTCTACAGAGTAGCGACTGCCATACCGCTGAAGTGAGACCTGCCTCTTGCAGGCAATACAGCGCAGCAGGAACCCAGTTCCTCTTCTGATCGGCAAAAGCAATTCCGCTTGCAGGAGCATTTATGGGCACCTCTGCCCCGCTCAAAGGAGGGGGGGGTCCTTAGGAGTCTGTGCTCACAACAAAAACTCTTCGAGTAATTATGGTTTCCAGCTTGGAGAAGAAAACTGTTTAATGAGCTCTCTGCTGCATGTGGAAAAAAATGTGCAGGAAAGTGACTTCTGATCAGTATTAATTCCTGTTCCCGTTCAGAAAGTGATTCAGTCACAGGTGCTCATAGCTGAAAGAGGAGATTGTTATTCTCAGGGCAATTCCTCTGAAAGGTCTTTCCCCCGTGAGCTTCAACAGTCCCTTGTCGTTTTAGATGATTTCGACATGCTGTTTGCGGCATAGACCTTCTTATTCCTTCTAGATGATATGCTAGTAAAATAGTATATTAGTAGAACAGTAAAAATACAGTTTGTGAGAAAGGATTTTGTGTAGTAGAAAAAAGAGATCATGAGAAGAGAAGAGAGCACAATAGCTGAAGCTGACCGTACCCATGAAAACAGTAGACGTTCCCACTGTTCATTAAAAAAATCCAAAACTGTTGTTATTAGTTGCAGGTCCAATACCATAGAACTAATTTTTACAAAGAGCTTACTTTTGTTGTTTATTTAGAAGTTTGTATATTCTTACATTGTCTAAATAAGTTAGTCTTGCTTGATTTTTTTCACTGTCATTTCACGCACTTTTTTTTTTCCAGGCCCAAAATGTTCAACACAGCAAGGATATGACTCTTGCCAGCAACCGCAGTCTGGCAGAAGGCAATCTTTTGTACCAGCCAAAGTTGGAGTCTTTGAAATCAAATTTGACTGAAAAATATCGAGAGCTGCAAGTTCTTTTTGAAGCATACCAGATAAAGAAAACAAAACTAGGTAACATTTTCTGTTGATGATTGATTTGCTGTTTTCTAAGTGAGTGTAAATCTGTTGCACATTTTTGGTTTTGGTGTCTCATTTTTAGCTGCGTGAATTAAGGTACAAAATGAAATGTCATTCTCATGTAGTTCTGAAATAGATCATGCTTCTAATGATTTATTAAGTATCTGCTACACCTAGTAACAGATACTGTACACTCTATTACTGTGTGGTTACCTACCTGTTGTTGACCTACTGTTCTCTAAATGATCAAATTTGTTTACCTTGCTAAAAAGGCAAAACATAATTTGAATTTTCAGTGATTAATCATAAATCAAACGAATATTACATTTAGTGTTCTCATTTCATACTGAATTATGAAGTATTGTATGTCTGATACTGCACTTGAAGTGCTTTGTCTTTTTCAATATTATAAATATATCATTGTAATTAAATTTCAGCTTTTAGCACTCTGTCAGTATTCCTAAACTACTTAATATATTTTCTTACTCTAGATCATCCTGTCTAGAACAATGGAGAATGCTAGTCGTACACATGTACCTTAGAAATTTTTATGCTTGCTGAGGCTGTATAGCTCCAGTTAGAAGTCACTTAGAGCCAGCTGTCATTTACTGTTCTTTTTGTGCCATTACAGACAGACAATCCAGTAGTGCTTCGTTGGAGACTCTGCTAGCGCTGCTTCAGACAGAGGGGGCTAAGATTGAGGAAGACACAGAGGTAATGACAGTGCACTTCAGTTCTGCCAATTATACCCATTGCTGAACACTTTGAATGTACATAGCTGCAGTATAGTGTTGAGCACGTAATGGACTAACAGGATGTTTTTAAGAATATGATCTGGTCTTTGCTTGGAACTTCAGTGAACAGTCATTAGGTTTCAGTGAGAATTTTTTTTTCTAATCCAAGTAATTTTTCACTCTTAACATCTTTGAAGTTTGAGAGAGAAAATCTTCTTTTTCAGAAGAGAAAGCCAAACCTCTTAGTTCTTGGCATTGCCTTCAAACTCATAAACATGGAATTATTTTTTAATGGTGTTTGCTTGGTATATTTATTAATCCATTGAAATGTCAGTTAGTAACCTAATGAAAAACTGCACTATTTATTCTCCAGCATTTCTGGTGAAATATTCCATTATGATTTCAATGTATCTACGTGCCAGTAGTCACCCCCTTGCTGTGATACAAGTGCTTGAAGGGTGGTCTGTTTTCAGAAAAATGAAGGTGTTTGATTTTTGTTTGCTGGTTTGCCTATAGGACGTTCTCTATAGCTACACAGTATGTTAGCATCAGGGGAAAAACCTGCTTATTGGCCCTGAGTTGTGATCACAAAAAGATATTCCCAGGACAAGTTGGATTTTGTGATGACATGTATAGTCACCTCTCTTAATTATGGAATACCATTTACCTAAAGCTACAAGTAAGCATGAGTATTAAACCTGGCTTAGCAATAATCTGCCTCTCTGTACTGAGGCTTGCAGAGTTCTCAGTGTTTCTGTTGGCATTGGAAGCAGTACTGAGCTGTAATTCAGCTTAGCTGGCAATCTGGAAAGCTGTTGGACTTGATTTGTTCCCGTCTCCGATGATCAGGGGAACATTCAGAGCTAGATTCAGATGTTCTTACTGCTGTTGCTTCAGTATAAATTTAAACTCCCAATGCTTCTGAGTAATAACTAATTCAAAATTCTGCTCAGAATTCTTAGTATGCCAGTCACCTTCCATATGCAAGCTGGAAAATAACAGGCAAAATTATGCTATTTTTAGGATATAAGCCATTTAGATTCTCTTGCAGTATGCCATTTTCTAAGAGACTGTTCCATATTTGACAGAATATGGCAGAAAAATTTCTTGATGGTGAAATACCACTGGATTCCTTCATTGATGAGTACCAGAGCAAGCGTAAACTGGCTCACCTGCGACGTGTAAAAATTGAGAAGCTCCAAGAAATGGTGCTGAAGGGACAGAGACTTCCACAGGTTCAGCCGCAGACTCAGCCGAGAGCACCTGAGACACCACCAGCACCTCAAGATTCCTACACTTCGGATGCAAACACTCCTCCTTCAGTTGTGCCCCGACGAATACCACCCCCTCCACCTTCAGTCCCAGCAGGACGCTTTCCTACTCCGTTTACTGCAGCCATGAGTTCAGGACAAGCTCTTTCTTATCCAGGTGCTCCATATCCTCCTCTCCCACCTCGACCAGGAGTTCAGTCTACAAGTCAAATGCCACAGCCAGGATACCCTTCTCAGTTTGCACCACAGTACCCTCCAGCTCTTCCTCAAAGACCACCTCGCCTTCCACCACATCCTGGCTTTATCCTCCAGTGAATATTTTGGTGCGCCTAACTTATGTATTGGTGCTTATATTTCCTTTTTCTCCCCATCAGAGACTTGATGTAGGCAATGGAAAGCCTCTGTTTTTTGCACAATGGAGTACAAAATTTGAGCTGTGGCACAGAGGTTTGCAGTTGTTTGGTAAATGTGATTTTTTTTTTTTTCCAAATATCAGTGACAACAAGGTTTTTCTGGGAAGGTGGTAGGGTCTAAATTTTGTAAATCCATCAAATCATGAAACAACGTACAGTGGATTTCCTGATATTACAAATCGAATCACGCTCTGAATTCTTTAGTGATGGTAAATCAGCATCCTCTTCTGTTCTGATGTATTCCTGTTGCAGCTGGATGTATGTGTGGCAAACTGGGAGCTATTTGTCTCTCTAAAGAATTCTCTATCAGTGCCAATGTTTGGATAGTAACAACCATATCTGAATACTGGGCAAAGAGTTGCAATGGACCGTGTCAGCATCCTTTGCAGTGTACCCAGACAACAGCATTTGTGGCCAGGTGCACAACATTTTGAGAGCTCACTGAGCTGAAACTCTTGTCAGAGAATGTTCTATGGTTTTTAGACTGTAAAAGTTATAGGAGTTTCATTTCTACATTTCAGTTGTTTCCTTAGACTCTCATAATAAAAGTGCACACTCCTCCCACTCCTAAATAGTTTGATATCCTGAAAGCCCTGGTCTCTTGAAATTAAACTAAACTGTTTTAGAGCCAGTTTGGAGTTTTATAGAAACTTTACGAGGCATTTTTATTTACTTGCCTATTAAGACTCTTTCTTACAGGTGTTTTGTTTGTTTTTGGTGTTTTTTTTCTTTTCCACACCTTGGATACCGAGGTGATACTTCACACAGGTGCTTAGCTTTTGATATCATGTGATTCCAGGAATCTAGGCAGGGTATTTTCTTAATCAAATACTGGGTTTTCATGTCATGTGATTGCCCACTTAAAGCTCCGCAATTTCATTTTATCCCTCAAACTCAGCCTCTCGCTTGGCAGAACTGTTTTTAACTTTCCCATTTCCTTTAGTTTTGCAGTTTCTGGCATGTGTATCTATCTGGAATTTGCTATTAACATTTCTCTGCAAGCAGGCAAAACAGAAAAGCTTTCTGAACTCCATGGTGGCTGTTTGCGTCTTATATAACCCATTCTTGACTTCTTATGCCACTGGAGGGGGAGCTCAGATTTCATTCTCAATTGGACTCTTGAAGCCTAAGATGCAGACACAGGCTGATATTTTTATCAGTTATTGGGAGAGGCAAATCTTAACACTTGTTGCCTGTGCAGAATGTGTCCATAAATTCATTATCAGTTTCTTACATCCACAAACAACTTTCAACTAATGCATGGTAATTTAAGGATCTCACAGTCCGAGTCTGTCATAGGCCTTGCATTTCAAAACACTTCCATATCATTATCCTGGAATGCACTACATTGTTTGTAAGGCTGTACTACAAACAGCATCAGTCGAAATAGAATATCTATTTTTTTCTTCATGTAAGGCCCTTGACTGTCCCTTAATCATTTCCTCTGGAGTGTGGTGGTTGCTAGCAAATACTAATCTGAAATTAAGCTCATAACAGGAAGCTCTCTGTTCTGAAAATACGGTTATTTGGCTTGTTTTGCCTTCTAAAGACAAAGGGCAGAAGGTTGGTCAGTGTTACTGGCATCTGAACCAATTCCCCAGTGTAAGTCTGGAAAGTTTCTATAAATGGGCGATTTTGTGAAGCAATGTGCATTGGATTTGTTTGCAAAGTGTGTTTTTTCTGTAATCTAGTGATGGTACAGGATGTGTTTTGGTTTTTTTTTTTAAATAGTGTAATATCTTTCCTTGGTAGTATTTTCTCACTGAAGCTTTGTATAAGCATGGTTAATTATGACTCATTTCAAAGTAATTTTGTGCTATTAGTGCTGGTATTTGGATGGCAACTGTTGTATCTGAATGCTAAATGTAAGGCTGCTGTAGAAATGATTTGTGTCCTAGAAAGAATTAAGGTGGGTGGGGGTTACCAGGGTGGTGACCGAGTACAGAAATACGTACTTTGAGCCTGCTACACAAAAACTCTAAAACACTCTCAAATCAGTTTTGCTAACAAAAACAACCAGGTATATTTTACACTTATCAAGCGCCAACTTTTTTTCCGAGGGCTGAAAATCCTCAGAAGTGATGGAGGTGATAGATAAGTGTATTTTGAATTTGCACTGCATTTTATGTATCTTAACTTTATTGGTGGTAGTAGTTAAAAAATATTTTTACTACTTGTTAAATTTTCTGTCTTTTGGTAACTTTTGTGATAATATGACCTTTCAGGGATACTTCATCTAAAAACAAACTCTTGTGCAAACTAAATACAGACAAAGCTAATGCAATTTTTCTGTCTGAAAGCAAAACAATGCATTATTGCATATGCATGTGGCTGATGTGCCTTAGGATCACTACTTGTGATTGTAATACTAAGATATTACTATTTTTATCATTTGAATGGCCATTGCTTAACTCTAATTTAAGGGCTCTTCAAGAGCACTTTCTTTCACAGAAAAACTCACCCTCATACTTCAGAAAAAACAAAGGCTGTATCTTCTATTTGTAAGCTTGTAGTTGCCTTCACTGATGGATCAGTTTGAACATAGATAATGTAACTAATGTGATGTTTCAGTTATAGCAATCTCATAACTGAAATCCAGCTGCTCATGGAAGACATTTTGCCATTAATTGTGTGTGTGTGCGCACAAACTGTAAATATACTTGACTGATGGTAATGTTTAAGAGTAAAGGAGGAACATGACTGTGGAAAGCTGTTTAAATCCTTTCAGAAGCAAGTGTTACGAAACACTAACCTGAATGAGTCGGGCAAGTGATGTGTCAGTGCTTTCGACCTGTTGCCCTTGGACAGCTTCTCCTGTTCTATTACAGCTAATAAATAAATTCTGCTAAGGCTAGGATGTTTAGAATCATACTAATTTGCACTGTTTATAAGATAGTGAGATTAAAATGCCATAGGCAAGCTGAGATTTGGGAGGGTGTGGCTCAGTATGCTTGCCAAAATATATATATATATTATTATGTTGTCTTGAGGATTTTTAATGTCTGCAAATAACATATACTTCCCCAAAACAATTGGAGTAGAGAATAATCTTTTAAATATCATGTGTCACACAGCTTTAGAGTGTTGGTAGTGTTGAAATGCTCTCTTTGGATGGCATTACGTTTGCTGGTCTTTTGTATGCAGTTTTGTAACTTATGAATAATTCAGTTGTATGCAGTTAGGCTGGTTGATTGATCAGCATTGAATGGTACAAACTCAAGGATGAGTTTTACTGTGCTTCAGTGCTGTCTCCTAGAGGAAGCGGAGTTGGTTGTTCTAGCACAGCTGATCCACACAGGTCACCTTGGTACCAGTGACCCTGGAGGGACTATATAGAATATAAGCTTTCACGTGATGCCGGAAGGCAGAGCCCTGGGCACGGTCTGATCATGAGTAACCGTTCTGCTTGGTGCCCCAACTTCTACAACCTCAGTTTCAACCTCTTGGGACTTCTCTGCCGCCTCAAACTGGAATAATGACTTAGATACAGAGCTCAATCAACAGTTCCCTTAGCCTGAATATAGAGCTACTTGGCAAGCACTGAGTTCTGAGGAGGTAGAGTCGTCCCACACCTGAACAGTTCCTCTGTGTAATCCTGGACAGTCTAATAAAGAGGAAATTTTATATGCCTAGCACGTTGTGAAATGTACAGTGGATTTGTTTGCATAATAAGTCTTTCTGTAATCTACTGTGGTCTGATTTTAAATAAAATAGTGTATCTCTTGGTGTCATGTTCCTATTGTGGCTTCATTTAATCACGGTGGAGTTATGTTAATGTTCTTCAGTACTAATTGTGGTTTTTATGTAGCAACATAAAACCAGTTGTAGGTGAATGTAGGACATCAATTTGCAGGAAAACAACTTTAATTATTCATAGGAAATCTGTTGGCCATGTTTTTAGTGGCTGGATATAGTGAGTCCATTTTGTATGTAGCTGATACAGGACAGGTACACTCAGAGTAGATTCTGCATGGTCATGGCAACAAGGTATGCGGGCTGTCTTGCCAGTAGAATCCTTTTGCTTTTGTTTTAGTTTCCTACAATTAGCTGGAATAGTGGAAAAGTTCAGAATCTTCACTTGGAAAAGCTGAAGGAAAGGGGAGAGCTACTTTTATCTGTTAAAAGAGGAAAAACTTAGATTTTGGCCAAGACAAGTTAGGAGAAATGAGTCAACCATGGTTATGTAGGAATATGATATGAGTCAGAGGGTGGAAAAGACCTGATGTCATTTTCTGTGACATCTGTCACTTTAATAGCAATGTGAAATAGAAGTCCTACTGCAGAAAAACTGTTAATGTATGGAAGAGAATCCCTTTTTTTGATTGTTTCTTGATACATTCCCTTTGTGGTGGCTACAGAGATTTGATAACCTGCTGCTGATGCAAAAGAGGAAACTACAGAGGGGGGAAGACTTGCTGTGCTGACTCAGTGCAGGTGGGCGAGGGAAGGGGATGGTGTTACATAAATCTGCGGTTCTTTAACTTGGTTCTTCTAAGGAGTTTCAGCAACGTCCATGTTTTGCAGCTTGAAGCACGTGCATACAAAGTTTCAAGAAGTGCCCGCTCCCAAACTGGGGTTCGGATGGCCCTTCGCCGTGGCTCACATGCACTGGGAGATCATTCTGGGTGGGATCATTCCCTGTGCAAAGGAGAGGTAACCCAGTATGGTCAGACCTTGCCAGGTGGGTGACTCGCATGTCACTTGTGTAATGGATAACAAAAAAAGCAAAGTAACACACAAAAGGCAAGTGGTGTGTCAGTGATGCACTGGCGGTATTTCATGTGGTCTTAAATTGTCCTGTCTCTTTGGAAGCTGACTTTGGAGGCTGTGCAAGCCTAAACAGATCCTTCAGTAGCACTTTTTCCTCTAATTTGAGTCCTCTTCTGGTTGCATATTAGTCAACCCTGATACAAGCCTCCTAAAGGTAGGTCTGTTCACCTTTCCGAGACTTCATCACTAGAAAGAAGACATGTTGCTTTGAGTTCTTCTGAGAGATCTTTGTCTCAACTGAAGTTCTAGAGAAGCCTTACTGAGACTCTGGTGCCCCAGCTGATGTCTTGTCCCTAAAGCAGGCAGTCCCTGGGTAGCCTATGGTGGACTCTCAACCTCACCTGAAGCCAAATCACTACTTTTCTCCCTACCTGCAGGACAAATCGTGAACTGCTGAAACTGGAAGACTTGCTAATGCATACCTTGAACCCTGGCTCCTGCTGTAAGCTAAAGGCTATCTTCTAGAACTACTTGTTACCTCCAACCTGTTCAAGGGTGCTTTTTCTGCACTCTTGTAGGTGATTAATAGGAATTATTTTTTCCTTCAAAGCTAAAACTGTTTCCTCTCACCACCTAAGCTAATTCCATACCTTGCTATGAGCCCTTAAAGTTGCACATTATTCTAGCAACCACAGCTCAGGATGGACTAGTTTCTGAGAGATCCATTAGTCTTGAACATAGTCAGCCACATCCTGTAGAGGATGGGAGGTGACAAAGTGGCTGCACTGGAAGGAGACTGCCTGGTTAAGGAGTAAATGCTGATTGTGGAGATGTAATGATGTCCTTTAGGGTGGTGTGTGTATTAGTTGTCTCACACTACCAGACATGATAGATGGTTTCTAAGGAGAATACATACCTCTTTATGTTTTTCTGTTTTGATATAAATTTGCATACCTGTGGGGCATTTGTTAAATGATTGTATTAGCTGATATTTCTCTATTTCCCCAGTCATTTTTATGATTAGGCTATTCAGGAGATACTGTCACTAGTAGTATTGGCCAGGTGCACATAACTCGTTTCTTACTCACCGCTACAGGCAGGTTAGATGCAGAAGGGAAATAAAATAAAAATGGGTGGCTGCTGTTCATGGCGTTAATTAAGGGCTCTTAAAAACATACTTTTACAAAAGCTTTTTTTACCTGACTTCCTAGAGCATGTAAAGGCAGTGTTTTCTATTTGTGTGCTTGATTCCAATGGACTTTTTTTCCCCAATGATCTGAGAGATGTTTGTGTTTTGTAAACTTTGCTCTCTATAGCAATGCTGTTACTGAACTTCAGCTGCTTTGTGTGCTTGTGTTCAAACTAATTTGTGGTAACTGGAGATTTGGCTGCTGCGGGAGCCCAACAGCGGGGAAAGGAGGGCTTTGATAACAGGCTGTTTGAAAGCTACTTCAAGACAAATAAATTGTACTGTACTAACCTCAGCGGAAGGGAGCAGAATGTAATATTTCACAACTTTCGCTTGGTTATTTTCCATTGCTTTTGTTACAGGTACCAAGTAAAATTTGTTCTCAGTAGCACATGAAGTTAAACATCTTCCTCTCTCCACAGATTCAATAATGGTATTTAAAAGTCATTAGCAAATTGGATCCTGTACAGCAGGATGACTTGATGGAGTCTCAAAATAAACCTTTGCATACACAGTTTGCAATTGTGATTTATTTTTTTTTTTGTCTGCTACAAATAGCAAATACTTTCCAAAAAGCACAGGAGTTAAGAAAATCAGCCTGGACAGTAAGCTTAATTTTGGTATAAAAATTACTGTAGCACATAGGCTACACATTAAGTGGCCTTTGGAGCTTGTTTTCATTTTTGCTGATAATGTTTGAGAGTTTGTACATGCTGGCTGTTGTACCTGCAGCCTCTGTAAGTATCGATTTAAGTAAATGATAGTGAACCAGGAGTGGTATTGAAAAAGTTACATTTACCTGTAGCATTGTTCTTAAAGCCATGTTTTACTTTATTTTTTGAATTCTTTAAACTTTAAATATAGCTGTGACTAGATTTACGGAAGTGGGATTTAAAATTTAGCATTCTCAATCAGTATTTCCATTATGAAATGTAATGTTGTCAGTGGTTAAGATGACATCAGTCTCTCAGCAAATATATCTTTATCACCGCCTATAAATAGACAGCGAGGTATTGCAGAAAGTACTTCCTGTACTAAGAGAAAAGGTTTCTGAAAGAAACGAAACTCAGAAGTACAGAGCTGGCTGTGGTTGCTGCTGTATCTCACTCGATGTTGTCACTCAGTGTGGCAGCAGCCAAGGGACACAGCTGGGTAACCCTCTTCCAGCTCTCCTCCAGCCCTGCTGTAGATAAGACGTTCCCTGTAGCTCAGTGGAAAGGCTGAGAATGATGTAAATCTTTGAGTTGGAGAAGATCTTGACCTAACTTGCAGGATTAGACCAGGTGCTTGCCTTACCCAGTAACACCACTATTAACACCAAAGCCTTTTAATGTGGAACATGCTTTATACATACAATTCGTTGGGAAATGAGAATTGTTGCTTGCTACGCTGCCCATAGTAGTTGCTCATAAAACTGTAGGGTCTGTTTTGTGATACGTAACCTTGGAAATTTTAAGGCATCATGAGACTGCTATGGAATGAAAATAAATAATAAAAATACCTTATAAATATGTTGTCTTGAGCTACAGCAACTTACAATTCTAGTTAACAGCTTTATAGTCTATTGTTAAGCATAGAAACTGAGAGCTATGGTTTTTTACTGTGGCTTGTATGAATTTTGATTTTGAGCAGGGAGGAGGGGGTCACAAGGAATTGGATGAAAATGTTGATTATAGGCTTTTTTCCAAAGGGACCCTCACGAATCTCCTCTTAAATACCAGGGAGCTGAGTTTGCCCTGTTGCAGGCATCTTCACTGAGCTCTGAATGCTTCAGGCTTCCTGTTCCATTGATGCATCCAAGTTGCACCAAGAGGTGCAGTGACACTCAGCCCTGCAGATACTTCCAGGGAAACTAGAATAAAAAAAATCCATGTTTCCTGCAGCCGTGTGTCCTGATGAGCAGCTGCAAGGCTGTAGGTACTGGCTGCCCTGGCTGGAAGGCAGGACTACCCTTGCACCCACACTGCGGTGGCTGGATTAGTTTTTATTTAAGCTACTTATGTTCAGTAAGGCTGCCAGTCACCTGGTTGCCAGGGAGAGCCATGAGGTGATCATATGCAGCAGAAATTAATGCGCTGCTCTGCCCTGGGGAGCTGCGCACGCTGAGCAGGGGCTGGGACTTGCATTAGTGCTACAGCCATATCAATGGAGACAACTGCATAACTACAGACCTGCACACTCATATGTGCATAAATGTGTGTGTATCTACCGCTATATAAAAATATGCAAACATGCATATATAAAAAATACATATATAGGCATACACAGAGCCACAGATGAGTCATGTTTCTATATGTGTAGCTATATATATGTATCTATATATTTATGCACATATATACCTAGATACTATCGCCATGACAGTCTAGCCATGTGTAGATATAGCTATACATGTATAGAGCTAGATAATTGTGGCTATACAAATACACATACCTATGTGCATACAGAAAGGAAAAAAGTATGAAACACACAGTATATACTTTGATACATAGCTAGAGCTGTATAGCTATACAGCAGGACACATATTGTATGTCGCTGTGTATGTGTATCTATAGACACACAGGTCTATGTACATGTACCAATCTCTGTGTGTATATATACACCCCCCCCATAGCTCTGTGTGTGTATATAAAAAAGATAAAACATACCACATATACACACACTGTTGCCCCCTCCTTGGTGGGCACAGAGCCATATTACACACGGGGGTGTCCCCCACATACCCCAACCTGCCCCAGTGCTTTAGCTTAATTACTTCAAGGTGCTTTACTGCCCGTCACTGCCCCACAATTTAGGGGTGGCTTGTTTCAACCAACAGAGCCCTGTGCCATGGCCCTGGCACTGGGATGGGCTGCCTCCCCCCCACCCCCGCCCCAACAAGCTGACCAGGCACTGCAACATGTATTTTAAATATTGCTTCTTTAATCATCTACATGGTGGTAATAGCTCCAAGGGAAGATACAGCTGCCATACTTTTTTCTTCTGCCCCCCCGCCCCCCCCCCTCCCCCCCGACATCAGTAATTCCTTATTGCTGCAGACTTCTCTGTCCCCTGGCTCCCATAGGCCACAGTTAGATTTAATTCTGCTAAACATCTTAAATATAAAACAACGCAACTGATCCTCTGAAGTTGCTGTAGTAATAAAAAAATAGAAAAGGAAAAAAAAGTTTGTATCCTTATTGCCAGTGTGTGCTAGTAACTGCTTTTGCCCTTACAAAAGCCCTGCTCCCTGTGCCAGTTCAGGCTAACGTCTCCCTCTCTGCTGAGGGCTGATCCCATACCAAAACAAAGTCAACTTATTCCTCAGGCTGAAAAAGGGGAATTTAACAAAAATGGTAGCAGGAAAAGCCCAACAGTTTCCTAAAACAGTTAAAAAACAGTTCACAGTTCTTTGAAAGGGTCTGAGCAGTACAGTAGAGCGCTACATTTACTGAAAATGTCTAGTGCTGATAAAGTTTAAAAAAAAAAAAAAACCAAATCACCCAACCAAAAACAAAACACCAACCCAAACAAACCCCAAATTAAATTAAACCAGGAAAGCCAGTTGGCAGGCGAGGAGGAGGAGGAGGGCATCCCACGCTGCCTGGGGCGCTGGCAGCAGCCCCCCTGCTCTTACGGAGCTACAGGAATCAATACGGGGGGGGACGGGGGGAAAATAATTTTTTTAAAAAAACATCCAGTTTTCCAGGCTGGGTGGTGAGGAGACCCCCGCGCACAAAGGCACGGCAGCGCGAAGGCAACATGATTTGTTGAAAACAGACAGCCCCTGCTAGAAGTTCGCCCTGTGAGGCGGGTAGGGGCCAGCGTCTCGCTCAGGCTGAAACGAGAGGGGGATAAAGCAAACCATCAGTCTCTTGTGCTGTGAATGCATGCCCTCCATGCATACTTACTGCCAGGGAACCTACCTCCCCATGTCCAGGCTTCTGGGCCAGGGGTGGCTTCTTGAGGATGCCTCGCCTGGGCGCTGGTGCCGGCTTCGCCTCCCCATCCTCCACGGTGTCGTAGGTCCCAGCCAGGGCGTAGTGCTGCTTCCTCAGCTCGCCCAGGCGCACCCGCTCACCCTCCAGACGCTTCTCCAGCTCCAGCACCTTCACCTGCACCCAAACAGCCATCCTGTGCACCCCAGGGTTGCAATTCCCTCCCCTCCACCACCCCCAGGTGTTGCACTGGGGAGGCAGAAGGGACACCCCCTTGCCCAGGTCTGGATCAGGACCTCGGCCTGGCCCAAGGGCGGCAGCACCAAATCCACCCTTGTGGCCATACCTGTGTTTCCATCTCTTCCTTCTTCAGCTTGATTAGGGACATGCCCGAAAAGTCCATGGTGTCTGTGGGGAAAAGACGGGGGTCATCACTGAGCGCACCCCTTGCAGAGGGCCCTCATGTGCCAAAGTGGAGCCAGCAGGGGACCTCGGGGTGTTCATTAGGCCAGAAAGGGATTTGGGGTGGGTTTTTTTTCTCCCCTTTCTTCATAAAAATCTCACCTTTCTCCTCAATCTGCTCTTGCCCCAACTTGGTGGAAGCCACCACATTGGCCGCCATCTCGTTGACATTGCGTGAGCACTCCTGGAGCTGGGCTAGGTTCCTGCTGCTCTTCTCGGCTTTCACCTGCAAAGAATGTAGGGATGGCTGTGGGTCTCCACACTGGCTCCCGACAGCTCCAGGGAGCCCCCAAGGCAGCCATAAGAGCAGAGACACTGATCACACCAGGTCAGAACAGTCCTTAGGCATGAAAACCCAGGGGTGAAAAGGACGGACAGACAGATGGACACATTGATTCCTGATGATGCTACCATGGCCAGACAAGGTGACCCCTGCAAGGCCCTCCAGCCCTAGGACACCAAAGCAGCTCTACTCCCACCTCAGCCAAGCACATCTAGATAAGCAGCATCAGTGAACACAGAGCTATCTTTTTTTTTTTAAACCATGATCTTGATTTTAAAATCATCTGCTGTAAAAAGCAGTATGGGTCCTCCTCCCCCCAACCTGCATCCCCATTTGCTCATTGAAACCTCTACACATCACTTTCACCCACACCAACAGGAAAGGTGGCAAGGACGAAAAATCCATCATTCTCAATGCTGGCTCCTGCAGTTGCTTATTTGGGGTTTCGTGGTAGTTATTAACATTTTATTTACATAATCAGCTTGACAGGAGGAAGATGGGAGGTTTTACACATCTTCATTTCTGAGGCAAGCCCTGCTAGGTGTGGGAATATTAATGCAGGTGAAGACACATGGATTAAAATCACAGACTGACTTGAAAATAGCTTCCCTTCCTCCCTGCTCCTGGAGGAGGCTGCAGGACTGACAGAGAGGATGGCCACATACTGCTGCCTGAAAGCATCCATGGGACACCACCATGGGAACAACATGAGTTAAAACTTGGTGAGCCATGTGCAGACAGTCCTGCTGGGAGACTCACCTTGGAGGCAGCGACCAGCTGGGCCGTGCTGGCAGCGATTTCATGGGAGCAAACGATCAGTTCTTCGTATTTGCCCATATGCAGGACGACTCTGTCTGCTGACTCCCTGAATTACAGGTCAGAAGGGAGATCATATTAGAGATATTTGCTGTGCACTATGAAGAAAGCACAGGTTATTTTCCTCCTGCTATACCCTTATAAATCAGCATCAGACCTTGAACCAGCAGTTTTGCCTGTAATTATTTAAAGCTCATTTACAAGCAATTACTCAAAGCCCAGATCCAGAAGTTTTGGATGGGTGTAAAACATCAGCGGAGGTAGGACTGTATTTCCACAATGAAGTGGATAAGATTTTTAAAGCTTTGTCTAAAAAGGTCCCTGCATTTCCTGCACTGAGATGGGGATACCCTGCCCTGATCCCAAGCACCCCATCCACAACCATCTGAGCAGCAACCAGGACAGAGGGTTGATCGCAGTTGATTGCAGCAACTTGCACGTTTTCAAACAGGGAGGCTCTGGCAGTCCCTGTTTCGGTGACCATGTGGTCTGACCCAGGCTATGATGCTCAATAACGAATTAGCAGTAATGCTCCATGCATACTCAGCAGCACGACAGTTTGGGTTATCGGGTGATGGAGAAGTGTGGGCCAGTCCTGGGCACAGCACAGAGCCATGCCCGGAGAGAAGCCTCCCGCAGCGGCTGTGGGAGTGGTCCCGGGGGGTACCTACACGAGCTGCGTGGCTCCCCAGCCCACCGCTTTGGAGGCAGAGATCAGCCCTTCAGTCCAGCGTGAGTTCTTGGCATAAAACTCCCGAGTTGTTGCTGCCCCCTGTTGTTATGAGAATATTATAGCTTGCATTAACTTGTTTCTAATATACAACAATATATAAATCCATAAATCCATACAAAATATTAATACGAAACATAACAATACATAAATTCATATATAAAGCCATAAATCAAGGGATTGGCAGCATTTCTGTGCCCTTCAGGCTGCTCTGACTGGCCTGCTTAAACACAGATTGAGAAAACTAACTTTGGAGCCCCAAGTCTGCACATTTGGCCTGGGTTTAACATGCACAAGTTTGGGCTGTCCTCTTTAGATGAAGAGGGCTTTGCAAAGGTGACAGTGATGTCTGCAGAGAGCACACAGCTGAGCAGCCTGTCTCCAGCAAGTGAGACTGCCAGAGTACCATTAACATGGGAAAGCTCAACATCCAACCAGTCTTTCTGCAAATTGTAGGAAACGCTCCCATAGTTCATGTCAGTGCAGAGACACATGTGTAGGGAAGGACTTACCCGGCCACTTTCTACTATCTCCTTCTGTAGGTTTGTAGATGTCATTACAAGAAGTCTAATAGCCTGGAACAAAGGAAAACAGGTGTTGGTGTTTGATGGGGATTTTATAGAGAAGGATTGATGCTGCTGATGGCGGGAAGTTACAGTTCTGCACAGTCTTGGTGTCCCAGCTAGGTTTCTGCAGTACTGACCTTCATTAGGTCTGTGCAGGAGTTCAGGATCCTGTAGGGAAACAACAGAAAAGTGCTCAGCATCTTCTGACACTGCATCCAGGGAAGCAGGCTTTGGCCTCAGTTGAAAACAGGTCTTTTTTGGAGACCAGCCAGCCTGCAGGTTACTTCTAAGCAGCTGCAAACGATTGGCTTAGACATGCAAGATGAAGGTCTGCCCTCCTAAAGAGAATTCTGAGCTTAGCATCAGGACGATGCAGCACCGGGTTGCACAAGCAGCTTTGGAGTAAAGTACAGCCCAGCAGGGTATGGGCATGGGACAGACACCTGCCCACGGCTGTCACATGCCACCCATCAAAACTCACCGCTCGTTCACTTCAAGCTTAACACCAGAGCTCTTGTTTCTGGCCTGGCTCATCATCTCCTGTTGGGAAGCACAAGAGGAAAGGTTGTACACCACATTGCTGTGACGGCAAGCAGGATGGAGGAAGAATGGACACTGCTGCCCCAAGGCACCAAAATGGCCCATCCTCCAACTTTGTCTCACCTCTATCCGCCTGACAGCATCCTCAATTGCCTCTGAGGTGGAGGCCATCTCCTTCTCAACCATGTCGCCCAGCTCCTCCTGCTTGATGTCTAAGCTCTTAGGCCTCAGCTCCTGCCAGAGGAGGCAGCAGCCACCAGGAGGTATTAGGCAAAGGGAGAGAAGGGGTTATTTGTAAAGAATAACACCAAACCAAGGTATCTGACTCCCTTTTTTCCCCCTAAATAAAGCTGCAGGAGCAGCATTCTGCAGACCATGAGGATGCAGGCACATGTGCCAACTTGCAGCAAACACGGCAGAGGCAAGAAATGCCCCAAATCAAGGTAACAAAACTTGATCACAGGAGCAGTTTCAGCAGGGCAGGGTTCCAGAGGGCTCTGGAGAGCTGACAGCCTTTGAATTAACAGTGGTTTAATGGAAAAGACTAATGGGGGCTTCACAAGAAGTCATATCTGAAAGTTGGGAAGTTTTATTCTGCAGGGGTTACTGGGCTGAAAAACTTCAGCTGAGCTGAGGGTGAATGTCTCCGTGCATGATCAGAAAGGGTCTCGGCACTCAGAAGCTGAGGTGGTTCAAGGAAAGTACCAGAATCTGTGGGTATGGGCAACAAGCCACCCCAAAGTGCTTACTCCAACCCAGCATCTCCCATTTCAGCTCTGGACAAAGGGGAAAGCCATGGTTTGATTATGGGTTTTGTTTTTTTTTAAAAAAAAAAAAACAACCAGCTGTCCATCAAGATGCAGCCAGAAGGCTGTGAGTAAACATCCCACCTTGACAAATGGAGGTAATATCCTTCTGCATTAACTGCCTGCTTTGATTTTTCCTTTAGGAAATAACAGTGTCTGGAAATAACCCACCCCGCCAGCCCCACTGTGTTGGTGGGTGCGCTGGGCTCCATCTCCTACCTGAGCCAGCTGCAAGACTCCCTGCAGCGCCTGCTTCACATCCCCCAGCTCGGCGCACCCCAGCGTCTGCTTGTCCTTCAGCTCGCCCAGGTAGTCCAAGCTCCGCTGCCCGCAGTCCCGGCATGTCTCTGTCAGCCCTGGGGAGAGGATGGGTTGGTGCCAGGCCCCATCCAGGGCACAGGCGTCCCCCATCCCAGCCCTGCCACCCTCCTTTTCCTCCTCCCCTTGGCCACAAAGATGATGCTGAGCATCGGAAACATCCAGCAAATTTCTTGCAGAAGAGCATAAATCAGTTTCCAGGAGCAAAGCGACATTCCTGGCTCAGGAAGGGGCACTGGAAGGAAGGGAATGTCAGGAAGAGCAGCACAGGGAGCTGGGGGGGATCATGCTGTCCCTGGGGAAGATCTGCCCCATATCCAGCCCCTGGTGGAGGGGAGCCTTGGCACAGCCACCCCAAAAACAAGCCCCACAAGCAAAAAACACCGCCAACACCCGCTGCATCCACACACAACACTCACGGTCAGCATGGTCGGTGGGAGCCAGGTGGGACGTGGCACTGCCATTCACGATGGTGTCGGCCACCAGGTGAGCGAAGAGGGCCAGAGCCCCCACCAGCCCTGCAGCATCTGCCGGTGAGAGAATGTGGTCAGGTACTGCCAGCCCAGGGCACCACTTGCCATGTCCTGGGGGCTGCGACCCGCCCTTGAAGGCACCCAAGGATCGGTATGAGAGCTTGGAGAGGTCAGGATTAACCCCTCAAGTTTGCAGGTTGCTCCTTGTATGAGCTCATGGGAACCCACCAACTCCACCCACCGTGTCCCTCCATCACCAGGGCATTGCACACTTGCTGATGGCCCCGAAGCAGCTGGGGGCTGCTGGATGTATAAAAATAAAAGCAAGATGCAAGCAATGCCGCCGGTCCCCAGCCCCAGGTACCTGCCATGGAGGCCACGTACTGCGCGTGCCCGTTCTCCAGGGCGTCCGTGGACTCCAGCGCTGCCTGTGCCCGGCTGAGCAGGTAATCTGCAACAAATTCAGCTTCATTAGCATGGTCAGGCTGCCGAATGTCTGAATGAGTGCGAGTGCTCACTCCACAAGGCACTGCTGAGTGGAAGCCAAGACAGCTCAGCACCTTGTGGCCCTGGCCAGGGAACAGCACTAAAATCTGAGCAAAATAGTGCTGAGATGAGAGCTAAAAATTCACTCTGTAAAGTCTGACCCCAGCCTCCTTGGGTGTGATGTTCGCCCGCAGGATAGCTGAGATGCAACGTTATCCATCTCAGAGGGAGAAGGGACTGCAGGTTGCAGCCCTTGTGGCTGAATGGGACGTACCTGGGGAGCTGGTGCAGCGCACATGTAGTGGGTCATCCAGCTTGGACATCGCGTCACGGAGGATGCCCTCTGCCTCCCGCACCGTCTCCTGTAGGATGCCGAACTGCTCATCCAGCAGCTTCTGCTGCAATTTCTGCTCCTGGTTGCTCTGTGGGGTGGGAGGAACAGGCAAGTGGCACAACTGGGACACAGGACCCCTATTGCCATGGCCCCATCACCAGCAAGTCCCTTGAGAGCCCCTTTGCAGGATAAGACCCAAGCATCCTACTATTACTGGTGCAAGTCATATCCTACCAGCTACGTTGGCAATGCCTCAGCTGAGCCCCTCAGCTGCTCAGCACCCCCCAAACATGTCTCGTCTCAGTGAGTAGAGGGCCAGTGGGCTCTCCACACAGCACTGTACCTTCTCCTGGAGCCTTCCCTGTAGCTCATGGATCTCCCTTGTGGCCTTCTCTGCCTCCTGGCTCAGCTGCAGCTCCTTCTCCTCGATGAGGCCACGCGTGGAGAGCAGCTCACACTCCTTCTCACTCACCGACCGCCTCAGCACCTCCTTCTCGGCGTGCAGGGCCTCCACCTGGGCACTGAGCTCCACACCTGCCTGCCAGTGGAGCCAGGAGACCCCTGTCACTCACACGTCACCATGTCACAAGCCCAACAGTTACGCAGAGGGGAGCTGAGAACAAGCCCAGCTCTTGAGACTGATGGGGTGGACCGGCATTCAGCCCCATGACGGCTCCCTGGGCTGCTGTTTGTGCTGCTGGCATGGCAGCGGTGGCAGACACGCCATCCTGTATGACAGGGATTTGTGATGGGGATTTGGGTGCATCCTGTGCCCCCAGCCTCGTACCTGCTTGGCGTGGCTGAGCGACTGCTGTGCCTGGTCTAGCTCATCCCGCCGGGCATCCAGCTCCTGCCGTAGCTGCTCCATCTGCATGCTCTGGTCCTCCAGCTGCAACCGCATGCCCGTGCGAGGGGCTCAGCCACTGCAAACGTGCTCTGGCCCCACTCGGCACCAGCACATGGCCAGGACAGTGGGAACAAGGCCCCGTTTTGTGGGAAGGGTTTTCAGGGTCTTTGCGGGGGTTGTTTCCCCAAGGCAGGAAATTCAGAAGCAGCCTCCAGCTTGGGCCCCAGAGAATTAAAGCACCCAAACCCATCAATTTACATTGTGGCATTTTCTTGGGGAAAAAAATGGCAGATTTGGGCAAGAGGGATGAAGCACACATTAAATAACACTGTCCTGAGGAGCCAGGGCAACTCTTTCCTGGATCAGGGACCAACACAACAACCACCCCTACTACCCCTTGCACCCAAATTGTGCAGAGCCACCATGTTTCCCAGACTGGGAAGGGCTCGGTGCTGGGCCAGCGGGGCTGGACTTGGGGCTGCACTGGCTCACCTTCATCTCAGCCTCCCGCTTGACCTGCTCCACCTGAAACGCCAGCTGCTCCTTGACGCGTGCCACCTCCTCCTGGCTCTGCTGCGTGACCGTCAGCTGCTTGGCAGTGTCGGCGTTCTGCATGGGGACACAGGGATTACTGGGCATTTCTTTGGAGGGGAGACCCTCACCACCACTGTGCTCTTTCTGCCCAAATTTTGGCTGGGAAGGAGCTTGAAGCCTTTTTCAAGGCATCCAAAGCACTGACCATTGGTGGACATGAATCCAAGGGGTGCCCCCCACCCAGTGCTCAGAGGTCCCTGGGCACAGGATGATGGGACCAATATAGGGGGGGCACCGGGCACGCACGAGCCACACGGGCAGTGGCAGAGGAACGAGGGCAGCAGTCAGTCCCTGCCTGGTGCAGGCAGCAGTGTTACCTTCCTCAGGAGCTCAGCGTGGGTGTTGATGAGCTCACTGTGCTTCTCCTTCAGCTTTGTGTAGCGGATCTCAGTGGCGTTGGCTCTCTCTAGACAGGGTGAGAAAGCATCAGCAACCGTGGTGCAGGTGTCCTGCGGCTGACAGGCGCTGTAGGGCACCTACTTTCCGCTTCGGCATAGAGACGCTGAGACCTGTCGCTGTCCTGCTTCACCTTCTGCAGCCTCTCCAGCTCATCCCGCAGCTGCTCATTGTCCACCAGCGCCTTCTGCTTCTGCTTGCGCTGCTCCTCCACTTCGCCTTCCAGGCTGTTCACCTGCGCCTTGAGCTGCGTGATGTACCGCTGTGCCTGTGGGACACCATCAGGCACTCGGGCACTGCCCTGCACCGATGCCAGCAATGACTCTTCCCTCTCCAACATCCCTACCCAGGTGCCTGGCTGTGATTTAGGTAAAGCTGCCATGCGATGCACAGGAAAGCTCTCCCCCTGGCCCCTGCAGCTGCTCTGCCCCCACTGCAAGCAGCATGTCTGGGACAGCAAGGGTCAGGTCTCAAGTTTCCCCTCCCCACATCCATCAGGAGTCAGGTCCTGGCACTGGGAGAGGCCCTGAAACATGGTGCTGGGTGCAAGGACCCTGGTTCCTGCGGCATCCCGTTGGGGTCTCCATGCTACAACAACCAAAACTGCCCCACTCTCCCTCACTGGCTGCTCCCTGGCCAGGCTTTACCTCCAGTTTAATCTTCTCCATCTCCGCATGGAGCATGTCCACCTCCTTCTTCAGGCTCTCGATCTGCGCATCCCTGCAGAGAGAGGCATGTTGGTCCCACATGGCAACGGCCACCCCACTTCCGTCACCGTGGACCCTCATACCTGTCATCCCGAATGCCATTGGGTGGCCCAAAGGTTTGCTCAAATATATCTGAGGTGATCTGGGGAACACAGAGGGTGCTGAGCTGAGCCAGGCTGCAGGGGCCTGTTTCCCCTGTCCCAGGGTCCCCATCCCGTTTCCATGACCCCACCTGTGGCTCCATTGTGGAAGCTGTGCTGATCTCAATGAGGTTCTCTGGCTCCTCGTCCTCAGGCGCTTCCTCGGGGATTACAACCACTGGCTTCACATGCTCGGCAAGCGCAGATGCCCGCAAGAAGTTTGGGGGGCTCTGCAGGGACAAGAAGTTGTAGTGGCATTGCCTGGGGTTTCAGGAACCACTGCAGACAGACTGCTCAGGGAAGCGGGGCATCCATCCCTGTGCTGCTGAGATTTGCTGGCAGGTCCCTCTGCAGTGTCCCCACATCTGTGGGGACACCCCCGTGCACCCCGAACCCACAAGCTCTCCAAAGGATCACACAAGAGCACCACACCGAAATCCTGACGTACCTCTGGCAGCCGAGGGATCTGGATGAGCCGCTTGAAATACAGCATGTCGGATGCTTTCTTAAAGAAGTTTTTGAGGCTGGAGAGGGGGGAAAGAAAAACTGCTCGCAGGGGAGGCAGGAAGGGGGCTTGGCAGGAAGGGAGAGGACCCCACTGCCCCACCTCAGCCCCAGCTTACCTGCGAAACTGCTCGTGGAAACGGTCTCGGTGTCCCTGCAGCGTGTCAGCCGGTAGACCTACGGTGATGCGGGGGACAGCCGTGACTGATCCAGGGCTGCAAATTTATTCACACATGCCCGGATCTATCTGGCTGCAAAAGCCAGCTCTTAAAGGCCAGGTGGGAGCAGAGTGTGAGGGGTCAGGACAGGAGTGGGATGACCCCATCTCTGGCACAGGGACCAGGGGTGCTGCGCAGGGCGAGGCAGGTGTGGGAACCCTGAAATACCTGTGCGAGGCCCCTCGCACCGCACTGCCCAGCAATCCCATCAGGGGCTGGTGGGCCAAGGCACATCGGTTTGAATTCATCAAGGACAAGTCCTTCTAATTCTTTCATCTGGGATGTCTATGTGGGATGGAGCGGGTCCTCAGAGCCCGGCTAGGATATGGGGGACATGGCAACGGATACCACCATCCACACAGCCTGATCCCCGAGAACCCAGCCAGAAGCGGGACCCAGGAAAAGAACAGCGGAGGGCACATCCCTGGGGACTCACAGGAGTGCAGTTTGAACATTAACTTGACGGAGTAGTGGTAGAGGTGGCTGCAGTCCTGGATGACCTGGATGAGGGGGGCCAGGCGGCACTGCACCGCCGACATCTGTGAGATTGCCATCGAGGTGTTGAGCTGCCTGAAAACTGAAAGGTTGAGTACAGTGAGGCGCCAATGCATGTTTACAGAGCCGTCCCATTCCGGGCGACTCGGCTTGATCATTAACCACGATGGACGTGGCTTTGCCAGCACACAGCATAAATGCCAGGGTTGCTGCCTGTCCTATCCCACTGAGCCGGGAACAACCCTCCTCCGCGCAAGAAAAACACCCATAGGGACCGTAGTGGCAGAGGAGGAGGTGCTCGGCTCTGCCCCGGATATCCCAACCCCAAAAAGGAGGGATTTAATGCTGGGATAAAGCAAAGGCGGGTCGGCTGCCCTCAGGAGCTGCCGCTGCATGATGCAGCTGAGGAAGGCAAGGGGTTTTGCTCTGCTGTATTTAATCATGGAAGGAGCTGGGAGAGGATCCCAGGGCAGGGGACGGGCCTCCTGGCACTGCAGCCTCGCCTGCCCTGGCTCAGAAATGGATCCCTTCCCTTGGCAGAAATCCAGCCAGCGTATCTACTCTGGCTTCTTCCCCACTCAGCTTTAAAGTATTTATGAATATAAATTCTCTGTATAACTGGGTCAGGAGGAGAAGCAGGAGGCTGACGGGAGCCGGGAGCACAGTCTCTCCCACTGTGCCCTGTTTTCCAGGGCAGCTCCATGTTCTTGACTCACCACAGAGAAAGAAACTGCTGCATTTTTAAGCCACCTAAAACTTCCTGGAGGAGGTGAGAGAAGCAAACATGGACAGGGGCCTCCAGCCCTCCCCAGAGGTATTTCAACAAGGGAAAATGAGTATTTAGAAAGAGGTACAGCCCCATCTTCTGCTTCAAGAGTACAGAAAGGATTCGGGTAATGCATATGATTAACACGGTTGTACCAAAAAGAAATAAAGACATATTTCAGAGCAGCACCACTCCAAAAACACCACTCTGCATTGCTCAGGTGGGTTAAAACCACCACATTCCTTAAATATTTTCCTACAACTGCTTCTACAGAGCATCAACAGGGGAATCTGGCTGAGAAACAACCTCAGAAATCTCACCGGAGGAGAAGGAAGAAGGACCTGAACCTCCGACCTCAGCCGGAACTCCATTTCCAACCAAAGAGTGAAACTATTGCTCAAGGGGCCCCAGGGCGAGTGGGAGGGACCGGCCGCCTCCTCACCTGATTCCGACAGCTTCAGCTCACAGTCCAGGTAGTCAAACAGCTCGACCGTCAGCTGGAAGCTGCCAAAAAAACCAAAACTCCATCACTCCATGGCAGAGACATCCTCGCTCCAGCTGCTCATGTTTGCTGCAGGTCCCCACACCAGCAAGGGATCAGACTGACAAGAATTTGGTTGTTTTGCTCCCTGCATTTACAATCCTCACCACTCTGTGGGTGGAGGAGGAATGAGGCACCATCCAACCAATTTATAAAACACCGATGGCTGCCTTGAACAGGAGCCACGTCATTAGCAGGATGCTGCCAGCCAGGCAGCATGGAACTGACACTCACATGTTGTTCACATCAGTCCCCGCAGTCTTTTCCAGCACTTCATCCGACACTTCAAGGCCTGGAGGGAACTCAGGATGCTTTGTAAAAGGAAAACAGAAAACAGCAGCTGCTGCTAATATTTTTGCTGATGTGATACAACCCCCGGTGAAGCCCCATACCCTGACAGGGCAGGGTGCAGAGGTAGCAGGGTCTCTCACCTTGATGTGGAAGGAGATCTTGGTGAGGAGGAGCCGCGTGTAGATGCTCACCAGCTGCCCATACCTGTCGTGCAAATGGCCCTGCCAGAGACACAAGGAGAAACGTGGCAAATTTGGAGCCATGCGACCAGATCTGGCAAAGCCCATGCATGCCAGTGAATCTATGCCAGCCCTAGAGCTCTCACCACCTTGCCCTTCACCGTGTGTGTAACTGTCACCCAGTGGAGCCAGAGGTGATGGGTTATTTCAGGTGGTGGTTTGCCCTCCCCGTGCCCACGACACCTTTCAGCACGCACCTCAAAGCCCCCAGGAAGGCACAAACCTCTGCTTAGCCCCACTCACCCACAGGTCCCCCGTCTCTCGGATGTTGCTGCGGTACCTCTGGCAGTCCTGGAGGACCTGGTGACAAAAACAGAAGGGATGCAGCACGGTGGGGCTGGCACAGAGCTGGGCGAGTGCCTGCCTGCCTGCCCTGAAGCTGGGGAAGGGGATGGATCCGGCCCCTAACACCGCTCCAGCTTTGGGAGAAGTTCAGGCCATTCACTGGCAACCAGATACCGGGGCTTTGCACAGGGAGGTTTCAAAGATGTGAGATAACGAAGTGCTTCATAGCCTCACGGCCTCAGAAAGGTGGCTGGAGCAGGGAAGAAGGAAACCCACCCTCTGCGCAGAGGGATGTTGTCAACAGCCAAAAAGTTCCCCCTGCCAGCAACGCTGGAGGGACATTCTGGAGGGGACACTCACGTTGGGGTGGCCGTCACGCAGGACCTTGTGCAGGACGTGGCAGAACTTCCAGCTGAGGATGGCGCTGCTGGGTAGGGGCAGCCCGATGGCGTAGGACCAGAAGGTGAATGCTCCCTTCTCGTGGTGCGTTCCCAGGATGATCCCTTCCCTGTGGTCAAGGCCAACCTGACACACACAGGAGCCAGGGACAGGCAGGGCTGGGGACTATTACTGTTCAACTTTCATTAAAAAGAGGACACGCACGGAGTGTACCGCAGACATGGAGATTACCGGCATGATGCTGCACCCACAGATAAAACCTCCATTTATTTTTTTCTGGTGCATCTTCCCCTAGTGCAGGGCACAGTGGGGCCCTTTGCATTTCATCACCAAAGAAATGCAATTTTATTGCACTGCTCTTCTTTGCATTTTCACTGATGGATGACCCTACATGATGCCATCCCCCAACCAAGCTCTGCACAGGTCTCCCATCTCCCAAACCTCCAGTGGCTCCAGCCCCGCAAGGTGAAACCCCCTCCTGCCTCGGCACTGGATCTCCTCCACACCATCCAGGTGAGCCGAGGAAAAGGATACGGCGGGCATGTTTCTCCTTCACCGGTGCTTCTTGTGTATTTATGGCTTTGCTGATGCTGATGGCCTGCAAGAGGAGGAGAGAGCGGCCATCAGCAGCAGCATGACCCTCGCGGTCCCCAACCCACGAGCTGGGCGCACTACCAGCTGGGAATGGCCTGGCCATCTGGTGGTTTTGGGGAATACCCTGAATTTTATAACACATTTGTCACTTTAAAGCCATTCATGACACATCAAAATAGGCTTTTTTTACCCATCATCAAAGCAGCCCATTAAAACCCCGCATCCCCAGTGTGATCGGTCAGAGCTGGGCCACTACCAGTGCTCAGCTGCTGATGCTCCCTGCTGTCCCCGTCCCAGGAGACAAACGGCATTTTTGCAGCCTGAACTCAGTGCCGTGCCCAGGGAGCATTAAGGCACAACAGTGAGATGCCAAATTCCAGGTTTGTTTCTCTAATCACAAGGAGCCTTTGAACCGCAGAGGTGGGGTGGGTGGTGGGTTTTGGGACGGCGTTGCTGCGTGCAAATAGCATGTGGGGACAACGCAGTCCCTGAGCAAGGAGGGAGTGGCAGCCACAATGCCCATTTCAACGGAGCAAAAATCCTGAGTGATGTGATTATCAGAGGAGGACTAGCTATATTTTAATGTGTTTGATCAGAGCACACTTTAAATTATGGGTTTATTCCAAAAGATGACCCCAGATAGGGGTCATGTCTCCTGCGTGATGACAGGATGCAAAACTGAGTTGCTGTGATCAGTAAGGATTTTCCTCCTCCTCCCCAGGTCCCTGCAGACTCAGCTGGGCTGCGTGGCCCTCGCATGAACATTCGGTCTGTGCCCATGTCTGTGAGCCCTCAGTCACCGACGGAGGAAAAGGTCCCAGCTGAGAAGGCAGGAAGCGGCCCCGCCACCAGCGCTCATGCCGGAAGAGAAACCCAGTCACTCCCTGCAGCCCCACAAGCCATAAACCCCTTATAAAAATCTTATCTCGCCTCCCAGGAAAGGTACCTGCTTCAACATAGCCACTTGTCCAGGGGATGCCTCTGAACCGAGGCGCTTTTCTGAAGGAGGAGGAACCCAACACCAGGTTATTGAGTGCTCCTGACTTACACAGGAGGAACCCGACTCCCTGCCAAAGGGGCGATGCTGCAGGTGTCAATGCACCAAATCTGCCCCCAATGAGCCCAAAACGTCTGCACCCACAAGCCGGGCACAACAGTAGCAAAACGCTGTGAATGCATCCCAAAAACTGAGCCAGACCCAAAATGCTGAGCTCAGTTGTTGGGAATAGATGCTGGTTTTGCCTTCCCTGCACCAGGGGAAGCCCCGGCGTTACCCTGCCATGTGGGGCCATAAAGCAGCAGCAGAGTTAAGCCGGTGACTTGCTGTAATCCTCTTATCCCCAAAGGTTAACGAGCCTGGAGTGCCCGGAAGCAGGCACTTGCAGTGCAGCTGCCTCTCCCTAGGCGCTCAGCACCTCCACAGCCACCCAGAAGGCTGGAGCCAGTGAAGAGGCTGCATTCTCAACCACGTCTCAGCCGGCGAGATGTGCCACAGGTCCTCAGGGCTGCTGGCACCTCCCAGTACAACACCAAAGTGATGGTTTATTGACAGAAAGCAGGGTTTATCATGCACCAGAAAGTGACAAGCCGATGGCTTTGCAAGGCAGGGATTCGAAATGCATCTTGTGGTGAATAGCTGCTAAATGGGTTATTACATCTTATTGAGGTGCTTTGCATGGGGGGGGAGCAGGGCAGACATCTCCCAAACCTGGATTTTCACTGCCTGCCATGTGTGGGAGCAGCATGATACGCTCATCCCACCTCTCACGCTCATTCCAACCCATTGGCAGGAGTTGGGCTCAGCCTCAAGCCCCATGGGGCCGGGAGGAGGTGCAGCCAGGGGGGCTGATGCGCGAGATGAGGGCAGACCCCCAGGAAAGGAAACAACATCCCATGTCCTTCGGGATGGGAGCTCAGCTGCCTGGCGCTGCCCAGCAGGATGGGGATAAGGCTGGGACCCAGCCGGCCTGTCCCAAAACCAGGCTGTAATTCCCATTGGTGCTGGTGGTTTTATTGCGTTTATTGCCCTTAAGCTCATTTCTAGCCCAACCAGACAAAATTCAGCCTGGGAGCTTCTGGAGAGGCTGTTTTCATCCTTGGTGATTCAGTGCAGAGGTTTCAACTGAGCCATTTTATGTCCAGCACAGAGGACCAGTCCCATGCAGGGGCAGCCCCCAGCCCACCTGTGGCAGCACCATGACAGAGATGCCATGTCCAGCATGGTCCCAAATAAACCATGGTGGCACCAAACCAATGCCAATCCTTTGGGGCTGCCAGCTCAGGTGTGATTTTGCTGGCTCCAAACCCCACACTGGCCAGGAAGTCCCCAAAAATGGTTGGTGGGACCAGGGATGGGCATGGGGCGATGCTGCAGCCTCGGACATGTGTGCCTTCAGGATGATCCTGCTGGCTGCCCAGCAAAGCTGAGACATGGAGGTCAGCTCCAAAATGGGGAGATTCACCCTCAACCCAGCCTCTTGCAACATCATCGGCATATCTGGAGATGGGCAGGTCGCTGTTGTCACTGCAGGTGCGCAACCAGCCTAGCCAAAATTTTCATGCCACCTGCGGATGGTTCCCCATCACCGCCGGGGAGAGGTGCAGCCCCAGCCCCAGCCCTGCCGGCGGTGGGGGGGCCAACCCCAAAACCTGCCTAGCTGCAGGCTGTGGGAGCCCACATAGGCACAGCCCAAATGCCTTACTCACAGCCCTCACGTACCAAGCTGGTGACTAAAGCCAGGATCAAAGCGCCCAAATGAAGGAGTGCAGTTTACATCCACTCTTTCTTTCCAGACTGCTTTTAATTACCCCATGATCCTCCCCGCCCACGGCTCCCTTAAACCCCGGCATCCCACAGGGTCACAATCCCCACCCGGCAGGTGGATGCCAGGTCCCGGCGCGACGCTGTGGCAGGGAGTGATTTTTTTGGCAGCAGGACATCAAGCTGGAAACCACCCCGCTTGGGCAGCGCAAGGGCTGCCAGATCAGCTGAACTGCAAACGGTTGCTCCAGAGTTCCCTTCCTAATGCCTCTCCTTCCCAAATTACACCAAAAAAGCACCACTCAGCAGTCACATACGCTGTATTCCTGGCAGCTCCAGAGCTTGTTGGATTTTTAACCTCCTTTTTTAAGAAAAGCAAAAACTAGCCACAGAAAAGGGTAAGTTTCACCTCCTGCCAGGCTGCAGAGTGAGCACCCGCTGCAGGACAGTGGCTTCCCACCTCCCACACGCAGCCACTCCGAGGGGCACATCTGCATCACCCCAACACAAGACCTCGAAAAGCATTTTCAGCGAAAGCAGCTGGCCTTCACATCACCCGTGAGCATCCAGGATAACACCAGGGCCAGCAACCCCTGTCCGCACCCACAGGCATCACCCCTGCCTTTGCCGCGGGAAAGGAGATAGGGAGCTCGGTTCTGGCAGCATCATTTTCCAGGGCGGTGTGAAATCCTTGGCTGGCAAAGGCACGCAGAGGGGCCATGCCACGAGCTTCCCCATGATAAAAAGGTGACCAGCAGCCATCTCTGATCTCTGCAGCTGCTATAATTAGATGTAAAAGGCAGATCAATACCCACATACTGACATTGGAACAGTTCTGCTCTTACCCGAAGCACTGCTCCGGGAAGCCACATTAGGATAAAGCTCCTTTAGGACAGTTTTTTAGCAGATGCTGGAAAAAAGGTCAATTCTGGGTGGTGGATGTGACTGTCAGCCAGCGAGCCCCAGATTTAGCTCTAACAGAGAGCAACCACCTGCGAGCCCTGTATGTGGCTCTGCCCGAGGCATCCCCCAAGACCATGAGCGATGTTGCACCCATGTGGGGCACAAAGCCCACCAAAAAGCCCAAAACGCTGTGGAAGGACGGGCGGCAGGGAGGAAGGACACAATCCTGCCCAGCCGGCACTGGCTGCCCTTTGGCTCACGAGGCAGCACACCCGCCACAATTATTTATCAGTGGTGCCCAGCGGGACGATTGAAGGAGACACGTCCAGAAGGAACCGGAATGGCTGGTTTTCTCATGTTGCTCCCCAAACCGAACAAGCTCTGTTTCCTATCCAGCATGGCCAAGCAGCACCGTGACCCCACGAGGATGGAAATCGCCACCTGCCTTTGCTGGCGCGCTCTGGGGCTAAACCAGCCCAGGGCCAGGGAAGGACCAGCAATGCAACAGGGCAAAGGGGAAAAATATCTGTAATGCATTTGCAGCCTACAAATCAGAGGGGGTCAGAGGATGTGTGCCAGGAGGGCACTATAATTTTTGCTGGGGCAGCTGGTGAGCCCATCCCTCTGTCTGTCACTGCCCACACTGCTGGAAGAATTAATTTCCCATACACCAGCCCCGTCGGCACCCAAACATCGCCCACCCTGCACGAGCTGCAGAAGGGCTACGGACACCCCCATCCAAGCTGGACACCGCAGGGCCCAAATGCATTTGGGCTTCCTTCTGTCGCCCTCTCCAGGGCCAGGCACCCGGACCCCCGCGGGGGAACCCCACGTGTGACCCAGAGCGGCGGGGGCTGTGTGACCCATCCCCCGCGCAAAACAGCCCCCGGCTTTGGCAGGGCAGCCCGTGCCGCCGCGGGGCCGGGCCCGGGGGGGTGGCAGGGATACCGGAGCGGTGGGCACCGGGGGGCAGCCCCGGGCTCTTGCCTGCGGCCACCCCGGTCTCGGCCGCGCTCCCGCCGGCACGGCCGGGGCCACAAAACTTTCCCTGTTTGCTCACGGCGGTGTTTACCTGCCGATAAGGCCCGGGGGTGCGGGGCGGGCTGCGGGGGGGAGGGGGGGGGACGGGACACACACACACCGCCCGCCCGGGGCTCTGCTGCCCGCCGGGGTGGCGGCGCACGGCGGGGACCCAGCCCCAGTGCCCGGCACAGGGGGCGGCGGGCCGGGGCGATACCCACGCGGGGCCGCGGCGGGAGGAAGCGGTGGGGCAGGCGGGAAGCGGGGAAGCGTGCGCCGCGCCGGCAGCGGGGACGGAGGGGCGGACAGACGGACGGACGGACGAAGGGTGGCCGTGCCGCCCCACCGCGGGGTGGGTGGGGGTGGGTCTCTGGAGTCCTGCGGGGACCGACCCGCCATCCCCTCCCCCGGGAAGCCCCCCGCGTGCAGCGCACGGCGCGCCCCGAGTCGCTGCCCCGCGAAGCGAGCCGGTACCGGGAAACCGGAGCCGGTACCGGGGCACCGCCACCCCCTTCCGCCGCCCTTGCCTGGTTCTTGTCGAACTGCTCCCGCTCCGCCTCCAGGCTGTGCCCGCTGCGGCGGCTCAGCACCCGCGCCGGGACGCTCTTGATGCTGTTCATGGTGGGCCGCGTACCGGCCACCGCGCACGGCGCACCGGGCAGGCAGCGACCGGCGCCGCCCCGCGCCGCCCCGCGCCGCCCCGCGCCGCCCCGCGCCGCCCCGCGCCGCCCCGCGCCGCCCCGCGCCGCCCCGCGCCGCCCCGCGCACAATGGCGCCCCGGGCGGCAGCACCCGGCCTCGCACCGCCCCACGCCCACCCGCGGGCGGGTGGGAGCCACCGCGGTCCATCGCCCATCCCGCATCCCCCGCCGTGCGCCGAGGCGCTTTCCTGATTCACGGAGCACCAACCCGGGGTGCGGGAAAGGCGGCGGGTACGGCGTCCATCATCCCGCTCCACCCTACTTCCTTCTCGCACGTCCCACTTCCAACAGCACAACAGCCCCCTTCTTCATCCTTCTCTAAACCAACCCTGCAAACACACGACGCATTTCAGAGACTCGGGGCTTTATCACTACCTGCTTCACAGTCTTCCCTTCGGAAAAGCCAAGCAGCAGAGAGCGCATCCGCCCCTGCAGAAAGCAGGCCGTGGCTGAAGAGAAGCTTTGTTTTCTTTAATAACAATTCCATATGAGAACACAATAGCAAAGGCACTCCCTGGAGTGCCTGCAATACTTCGAGAAATAAGGCAGCCGAGCTTGACATGGCTTGAGTTTCAATATGAGCCTCGGTGCGCAGCAGATAATCCAGTTGGTTTGTAAGTCACTCGGTACCTGAGTAAATTAACCCCAACATTCCCCTTCTTCCCATCCCACAAATCCAGGGCAGCCCCGACACAAAACCTTAGGGGTCTGCAGATTCTTGTTGCATCGCTTGAGCTCAGTTTTCCGTAACGAGTTTAAAGCCATCAGCAGAGCATTTTAAATTCACAAGGGGGTTCAGTGTGTTCATCCCCTAACATCAAACACACCTAAACCAGAAAGCGCAGCCCACGCTAGGAACTGGCTCTGATTTCCCTAGGGTTTGACATATGGTGGGGTCACTGGACAGCTTCAGGGTGAGCATCGCGGTATTGCTATCGGTGGCTTTTGGGGGGATTTTTGTCCTACCTGCAGCAGCAGATTTTAAGGATGGAGTCTGGACAGTTTCTCCACAGGTAGAGGATTCAAATGTTTTTTAAAGACTTGTGGAAACTTGAAAAAAAACTGGAGAAGCAGATTCCCTCTGTGGGTAACGCTTGCGGGTGGGGAGGGATAGAGTTTGGAAGACAGCAGCTATGATCAGAATTGGTCAACTAATTTTGAGGCCATTAGTACACGGAGGAAAGCAGGCTGTCATTTAGGTAATTAAAGAGAAAGCGGAAAATTATATGAAAGAGTTAACAAGGGGAAACCGTGGTGCAAGTGGTGCACTGCAATTAATTTCGTGGCAGCGGATACAGCCAGAGACTCCCACCCCTCAGCTGCCCCCACGCAGGAAAATCACTGGCGCAGCGCTCAGCTGCGGGGACTTGGCACAGGTGTCCCAAACCGCTCCCAAACCGCACACGGCCACGTGTCCCACTTGCATCTCCGGCAGCTGGTGATCTATGTCGCGGAGAACTGCCATAAATTAAGTACTAAATGTGTTGGAAAGTGTGTTAAACAGGCAAGAAAAATACCTTTATTAGCTTATTTACCTTTTAGTCATAAGTTCAAATTGTGATAACAGAACATGCCTGGCCCAATAGTCAACAATAAAAACCAATTAAAAGCCAAAAAGCTGGTCACATTGTGCTTGGCTGCTGCCGTACAGCGCCAGCAGAGCCCATACATGCACCTGATCTTGTTATAAGCTTTTGTCAGAATAAATAGCTCCTGTCTTGTGGGTGACAGCTCTCCCATTCCAACAATGTGGGAGGCAGTTCCTGGTTACAACACTAATTGGGAACTTCCTACAAACATTATTCATCTCTCTCTACATGGCAAGAAGTCCAGAACAAAAACAATAAGCTAACAAAAACAAAGAATGTTTACTGTGTCATACTCTATAAATATTTCTGAGCCACCGTAAAAAAAAAAAGTAAGAAAAATAGTTCCTATGTCATAACAATTACACACTTAAGATCCTTAAAAAGCAAGCTAGCATTTAACCTGAGCTCTCAGCTATAAAAATCATGTTGTTAATCTTGGCATAATTCTATGTTTTATTTCAAGATAAAAATATATTCCCACATAGTCACATCTTTTTGCCACTTGAGAGTCTTTCACACACTCACGGAACCGTGGAAAAAAATTAGGTAACTTTCCATTGTAGCTGACGGGTTGATGATCTTCAGTTCTCAAAATCCATTCTGTATCGGAAACTTCTTCATCCACTGCAGAAAATTACAGATTTTCATTAGAATGCAGCAACATGTCCTCTAACATATATGAAGCAATCACATACATGTCAATTTACTATAGAAATTTTCACACTGCAGACAATAAAAACATAGAGTAAAAATACAAAGAGGAGAAAGGTAAACAAAGCACTTCACAGAAAGACAACACGCTCAGGGACAGAACTGGAGTGTTATGAAATACAATCTTTCCAGTTTGTTTTGCAAAAAGGAGCGATCTTTATGCCGTCAGCCAGCCACTGAGTCACAGTTTATGAGCAGTGGCACATGCTACGGTGTCCAAAACTGAATATATCCATTTACTCAGTGCCTTGCTTCTTTGCTCTCCAACTCTCCCCCACCCAATCTCTCTCTAAAGGAAAAACAACTGACTGATGAAAATGGCTAAATCACTGTCAGCTAGTTAGGAAATCAACCCGATGTTTGTCAGTGCATCTGCCCTCCAATGATTTCAAAGCAATTAAAAAAAAAAACCCAAACCAAACAAACCCAACCAAAATCAATTCAATCACTTCTCTACACGCAACTGCACAAACATTAGTTATTTCTGGACCTGCTATCAACTCTGCAAATGCTGCTTTGGATTTAACTGATCACAGTGATTCAGTGCCTTTCATACACAAAGAACACAAGAATTATGCAGCAGCCAGTGAGTTGCACAGTCACTAACTCTTGTCATGGTTCTACAGTGAATTGTGGGTACATTTGTTCCACCAGTTCTTTCTCACTTGAAGCAAATTAGATTATTTCTGTAGGCTAAGCGTATGCTTACCGCTTTGCCGTATCAGCACGGTGCTCAGCAATTTTGGGGATTTGCTCCTGAACTTTTTAACATCAGTAGTTTCAGGATGCAAGTCACAGTGCTGGCTTCAATCTATAAAACCTCCAGCTTTGTTTACCTTAGGGATTTTTTTAGGAAAAGAGATCTCTACACAGGAACATTACAGCAGAGTGAGGTACGGCATTCCAGCTACTCAGCATCCATTTCCTATGAGAGCCCCATTAGCCTGCACTAAGCAGACCCGACTTATTTTGGAAGAAGACTTAGTGTCTCCAGACTTAATGCAGAAACAGCAGGACACAGGGGTGCTACAAACCACCACCATTCCCCAGGGGCACAGAGGGTTTAGCTCCACAGGGGAGAAACAGTTCAGGGACTGCAGTCTGAACATAGCGAGAGAGAAGAACTGAGCACCAGCTCTCCGCTGCATCGAAGCTGATCAGTATGAGAAATCGAGTGCCACACAGCCTCACACTCCAGCTTGCTGTGACACAGCTTCCCTTTGCAGACAAGAGCTTGGGTTGTGTCAGCTCTAGATGATTTTTTTTTCGTCGATTTCCCCCCCATTCTTGCTACTTCTTATTCAGTTTCATGTGGCCTTCGGTATTTTAACCATATCTGGTTACCCTTTTGTCCTCAGAACCAGACAACATGGTGCCTATTGTAAGCATCCAATTCACATTAGTAGAACAAATAATTAGGGTGAGAAATTTCCTGATTCAAAAAGAAAAAACAATCTGCTGTGGGCAAGGCTGCTTTTTATATTCTGAAACAGCTCTATTCAATATGTTCTACTTTTGGAGCTCTGAGCCCAGGAACAATATGCTAAAAAGGCCCTTGGCTGTGGCACTGAAAAACACTTGCCAATCTCTTATTCAACAATGTTCATATCCTTGATCCTGTTATCTGTAACATGCAGAAGGACTTTAACTACAATAAGCAGTGTGCAGGTACTCAGGAATGGAGCCGTGAGATCTGACTGCCTAGAGGATGAGGAGCATTCTTGAAAAAAGTTTAATTAGCTGACTAAAGGAATTACTTGCTGCCTTAATATCTGTTTGCTGTTACAGTACTTGCAAGAGTTCTACTGAAGTGCCTTCAGAGCAGTGCACTTAGAATGTTGTGCCAGGCTCATCTCAGAAGTCCATAACTTGTATTAATATTGCAGATGCATTTATAAAGAGGGAAACAAAAAAAACCCCAACCAACAACAACAACAACAAAGTTGAAAACACCTTGGTACTCACGGGACATCATAGAGAAAAGAATGGAAGCTTAGCATCTCTTTCTTCTGCAGCAGATAACTGGGTTCTGTGAAGAGCTTCTGCAAGGTCTGTTGTCTATATTGTAATGCAAAAACACCACGTGGAAATCAAAGAACTCAGATAATAGAAATTACAGAGCTGCCAGGTTCAAACTGGCGAGCAGGAAGGGTACACTTTTTAATTCCCTCTTCTCCTCCCTCCCCCAGGCAGAGCACAGAATCCAACATGTACAGATTCTTACTGATTAAATTCTGAGGGTTATATCTGATATATATTATGTTCTAAAACGCAGTTTAAAACAGCCTCAGGTAAACCCAGTTTTAAGCACAGATTAGCTGGCCTGCATAGATTAACTAAAACACGCTTGACAAGTTTTGCCCAGAACTACTCTGAAAGTAGATCAAAGTTCTGCAGATGTGGTTCAGAAGCTACCCCCGCCAGTAAACACGAGCCTGCTTTATTTTCTATCCACTAAAGCAATCGTTCTGAATGAGAAACCAATTTCCAAGCTCAAAAATGCAGTATCAGGTTATAAAGCAGAGTCATGCTCGCTACTAAAGGACAGCTGGTTTAGCCGAGCTGTGATGTGCCAACCAGTAAGCAGGAGCCAGACAGCTGATGGGGCTGGGCAAGAGCCACAAGCAACCACTGTTTTGCAGAGAGCTTTTCAGGAATCCCTCCTACAAGACAGTCTTTGCAAAGACTACACTGCTGCTGTCTTTCACGCTGAATGAAATCCTGCAGATGAACTTCTACACAAAATATCCTTTCAGTTTATGCAAGCGCTGGCACACAACCTTTACACTCTGTCAATCAGTCCCAGCACAGCTAAGGTTTTATGGTTCTGAATGTTATCAGAATTACTTTGTCTGTTACTTACAGTAACATTGTTCTGGTCAAGTTCATCTAAGGATATAAGGAGTGCAACATTTTCAGAGCGAGGTAATAACTTTCAGGAGAAAGCTGAGGTTTCAGCATGCAGCCCTCTCATTAGGTGTCTGCTTTAAAACCAAAAGCCTAAATTCTGCCTTTGTGATACATACCAACACAAGTTTGCTCATTCCTGGTGATGAGTGGTACAATCTCCTTGACAAACAAGGTAGAAATTCTTAAGGATATTTATGAAAACAAACAAGTGCCCCCTTCTCCAACTACTCCTATTGCCCATATACTCAAGGCAGAAACTCCCCATCAACATTCATGCTCATGAAATAGATTGCCATGATAGCTACACATAGGTTATTTACTTTGACCACTGAATATGTTGTGTGGCCCTGCAATGAAGGAACTAAAACTATTAACCCACAAAAACTTTAAAATTATTTGTCTGGTTTAAATTTGTATACAAACCTGTTCTATATATCACCTATTTTCTATACTGTCCTCCTCTTTACAAATACACCTAGCGTAATAAACCAGTTCTGAATATGTCATACTTCCATTTGCTTTTTTCTAGACCTCCTACTGCTCGCTCCAAAATGACTTCTTCCTTCCACCTCTTTAGGCACATGCAAAAGTCAAATCCTGTCATGACCTTGAGGAGCCATAAAGAATTCTATTTAAAAAAAATCAAGTACTTCATGCTAAGCCATGCAGGAATTTTCTCTTTAGCAAAGCCTGAGGAGGATATTATTTATAATGTCATAGCACATGTCAAGCACAAGGGAAAGGATGTTCACAGTTACTCTTCCTGGCCACCTAAATCTAGTCATGGGGGAGTGGTATATACCATATTAACGCTGCTGCTGTTTGGACTGCAGCGAGGGCTCGTGCGGAGGAGAGTGCTAAGCTCCAGATCAGCAACCATCTGTCGAGACTCGGCCAACGCATGCTGCAGCTTACTAATGGGGGAACTGGTGTCCTGGAGGAGACAGAAAGTGAGCCAAAGTTATGAAATTATCTTTTTGGAGTATGTCAAAGGATTATGACGTATCAAGAATCATCACTTTCATTTTCAAATGTCTCAGTTCAAAATACAACAACATAACACTGTTCCACACTCTGTCTAAATGATGGTATTTCTAATAAATGCAGAGGTCTTTCCTAGCGTCAGCTTTCTAACAGACTTTCACATGCATGTATACGTAGCACACAACAGCAGTACTTCAGTGATAAAGGGGAGGATAAACAAAGACATGAGAAAGAGGGAAAACCAGGCAGAACAAGAAAGAAAGCGTCCAATAGCTTCTAATAATTGCATCCAAGTGTACTCAGATACTGTGCTTTACCAGAATCACCAATTAGCCAGCATCCATTATCATATAATTTCAAAAGCTTTTCTTTTTTGCTTTTTTTTTCTTTTTTAACTCAGTTATGCTGCCCAAGACATATTGAGACAACAAGGAATTATTCTGAAAAAAATATTTAACCACCTTTGCTTTAAGCCTGCTGTCTCATCATTCAGGTCCCTAGTTCTTCCATGCCGGCAGACATTCGCTTTTCTACCATCAGTCACAATTCTCCTTAAAATTAATGAAATACATTCTGCAATAAAATACTGACTTGGTGCGTTGTAGCGCTGCAGCATCTCTTTGTTGGCTTAGTCACTGAAAGGTTATTGATCTCTAGAGGGAAGTCTTCATCAGAGAATTTTTCACACCTCTGAGGCCTGTCTCCTTTCTGGGTGAATGTCAAACAGGGAGAATCCAAGTGAAAAGAATTCAGATCTGCATTTTCTTCACTGTTAAAAAAAAAAGACATTGCCAGAAACAGTATCTCTGTCCTTTTTAAACTTTCAAAGGAAAATCATGGGACAACATAAATAATGATGGGCCCTGAGCCAAGAAAACCATCAAGCATGTGAGACTACTTTGTTCCTCAGAGTGGTTTCCATGTTTAAGAGCTTCCTTAGATCAGTTTCACCCTCTGAGGGTAACAGTTTGACATTCAACCAGTTTAAAGAACAGCTACATTACCATGTGCCCAAGTTATCTATTTAATCTTGCAAAGATCACACAAAAGGCACTATCTCGTTCCTCCCCATACTCCGGTGCTCTTTCTTCTCTCACACCCTAATCCCCCCCTCTTTTTTTTAATCAACCTTTAGGTAAATTGATAGTTGTAGGTGTACTTTTAAAGGGAATTTCACAATCTTTTAAAGTCATCTCACTTCAGAGATCACAGGAGAGCCTTCCCAAGGAGGTTTTATTTTATTTATTTTTAAATACAGCAGCAACAAACAGCAAAGTGCTGTTTGGGAAAACTGTGATTAAGCACAAAACTCAGTTGCCTGACTACCATTTCAGTATGGAGCTGAAGTATAAGATCTATTGGCATACCTCTTCCCCTAGGTTTCAAAGCAGAACAAAATATTAATTTAGCACGGTGTACAATTGAGTGTATTTAGGAATATCTGAAAAGCAATTTAAATGACAGTTAAAGCAACAATCATACCCTGCACATTATTACTGTCCAAAGACTGACTCACAGCCATCCCAAGCTTGTCCCAATGCAAAAGGTTTTTAGCTCTTACTGTGCATGTCAAATGATTGAAACTTTTCTCTTACACCTTTCCCACACCAAAAGTTAACATTATTAAAGCCTACCCTAGAGACAGTTCTCAATTCCAATTCCTTAAATCACAATTTCATCAAAATGTACCCAATCCCTCACTCAGCTCCAGCACCAATTAATCACAAATTAAAGACTAGAACTAATAAAAGCTGTAGCATCTTAGAAACTGTCTTGATCATCCCAACTAAGCCCTCTTCCCCAGGATCACCTGTCCCCTGTGCTGTGTTTTCACACAGTGCTGAGTGCTGTCTGAAGCTTGTACAAAGATGTGCCCTGGTTTCTTCTAGCAGTTATAAGCTATGCAGTGAATTTAATTTGCAACTGCTCATTTCCACTTCATAGAGGTTTTTTTTAAAAGTAAATACAATAGCAACCATCTCCCCAGATAAAACACCTCTGTATTCATCACACTTCCGAACAAAACAGAAGCACAATCCTAGCACTGCCTAGATCGGGTAAATAATTAAAAAATATGTATAGTCTAAAGAAAATCAAATTTACAACATTTCATTAAATATTCTTTAGATACAACACATTCCATACCTGGCAAGACTGTTACAACAAGGTTTATTTGTAAATTACATTCAAGCTAAAAAAAGCCCTTGTGAGAGATGCCAGCTCGGAACAGTCTGGTGTGTCTCATTTAACTTCTCTTGTACTGGGATACAACAGGCTTTTAAGAGAGAAGAGCTCATGTTTGTGAACTTCTGACAAGGAAAGGCTCTGAAGAGATATGAGGGAAGTAGCTGTGGCAGCCTAGAAGCAGGGGATGCGAGGAAATGAAATGAGCACAGCTAGTTTTGAAGGATACACAGGTTGGGAGGGAAATGGGGAAAACAGGTTTGATTCTGAGGCAGGAGACAGCTCAAGGAACAGGTGGCTTCCTCCAGCAGGAGCAGACTGAACAAGTAACTGCTGATGCTCCATCTTTAAAATCAGAATTGAGATAAAAATCCAAAGGAAGCAAATGTTGGTCCAACATAAATGAAGTCACTAAGTCAGAGCACACATAAATGATTCCTGCACTACCATATTTCACAATCGCTCTTGCAGTTGGATAAGGTATTTGACTGTGTTAATAGCCTTCTTGTTGGCTGTTCCAGAATTCAAGAACTCACGTCAAAAATATTTGCTGGGCTGACAGGGAGGTGCCAGTACCCTTCCTTACATGCAAAATACAGCATCAGCACTATGAAGCCAGCAATGGAAAACTGGAGGATCCAGATTCAAGTCCCAGAAGGAATGTTGTGTTTGGTGTCTGCCATTAATGCCTTAACAAGAAGCCCACACTGAAGACTGCAATCCTCCCATTTATGGGGTGAGAATTTATTCAGTGGCAAATCAGAGTCAGCAGAGGCTGGAAAGCAGACAGTCTGGGATTTGCACTGAGTCAATCCATCCCCAGTCAGCAGGGCTCCAAGGACCAAATGTGGGCATTCAAGACAACTTGACAGCTCAGCAGCAAATCCCAGATGAGTAGAGCAGTCCTCCCTTATGAAGGATATCTGCTGTATCTCCATTTCCTGGGTTGAATTTGTTCCTTCTCCCCTAAAATCCCTTTAAGGACAAGACAAAAAGTGAAAGCAGTTTTCATGATTCAGCCTCAAAAGAGATCTGGAGGGATGGCAGAGTGTCATTTGTGCTGCTGGGGGAGTAGATAAGAAAGGTCAGGGTAGAAGTAAGGGGAATTAAATCTTTTTAATGATTTATGGACAGTGGAAACCAGAGAGAGTCCACACATAGCGTGAAGCTCAGCTAAGCTAAGCTGTGTGGGAATGTGCCGGGACAGCATTCTTTTGCAGTGGCTGCCCATTCACCTTCTTTCTGAACAGGTCTGTCTCACTGCAGTAACAATATCTATAACATTTTTGTTTTAAAAGCAACACAGAATGAAAGCATCCATACAGCAGATATTTCCATTCCATAACATTAATTTGTGTGAATGCTGGGCAGACTTGCTGGCTAAAATTCTTTGCAGGTTTAAACAGCTGCTCAGTTGCAACTGGCTATGAGTTGCAGCTATGAAATATCTGTAAAACTTCAGAAATCCATCTAAAACAGAGCTGGTAAGTCAGTCAATTTTTTGAAATGAAATAGAGGAACCAAGACAACAAATCCACAGAAAGTCACAGCTCTGAATGCCCTGGCTTGGGCAGACATAAAACCACTTCTATAAATGCAAAGCAGCTTTTCTATCTCTGATACCTTCCAATACCACTACAACACCTGAGTATTTTTCCGACGCTCCTCAGCATTAGAAACCTCATTCTGCTCATCCCCAACCACATGTCCTTTTCTCCTCCCCCAACATAAACACAGGGATTGAGTCCCATGAACAAAGACGCACTGACTGGAGAACGGACAGATTGCTGTCCTTTAAATCTTGCCATCTCATTTTCTTGCCCTGAGTAAGGGAAGCAGCCTGTGCGGAAGAGCTCTGTCCTACATTCTTGCCCAGGCACCGTGTGATTTCTCAACAGAAATAACACAGTCACTAAAGCATCACACAAAATCTAGGTTTGTTTCTTGCCTTACAGAAACATCTCTGCAGAAGTCCAGCTCTGGTCAGAACTATTTTACCCACCAGATTTAAAAGCAATATCTGGGATTTAAAAAAAATCAGAAGATTTTTTAAATCTGCATTTTTCTCAATGAGTTTATTTGGCAAGTTATGTGGCATTGCAGCTTGTTCTACCCACGCAGCTCTTGGAGATAAGAGATGCGAAAAAATAAATGCGTAAAACCAGAATCATGATACCTTAGAGATATTTTAACTTATTTAAATTTACTACTTTTCAAGTTGGTAGACTAATTTTAAAACAGCAGTTACTTTAAACATCACTTAAGGTAATACAAATTATTGAGAGCTTGTACACCCAAGTTTCTACGTAACTCCAGCTTGTACCTATCTATTTCTTAAATATAACAAGCACATAACCTTTTTGGGCTGGCACATGTCATCTCTTGTGCAGTCTTGAGACAGCTGCAATCTTTTCCATGACACATACTTCCATCTCCTTTTATGGGTTTGAAAATCTTCAACCATTCTGGATCTGATACCGGCTTCCACCATGCACCTTTTTTTATGATGAAGTTATTACTACAGGACTCAGATTCAGACTCGTGAATGGCAACAGTAGGCTCTCTGCTTTTTTGGCCAAAGAGAATTCCAGTTCTCTCTTCCCAGGTTTTATTTTCATTATCAGTTTTGTCAGATGTGATGGTGTTCTGGATCAAAGTACTTTGTGAATCTACGCAACTGACATTAAGCCAATGCTCATATTCAGGTGAAGATGACTCAAAGGTTTGTTGGTCTCTGCTTTCCACTTCATTCTCAGAAATTTCCCTGTTTCTCAATGGCCTTGTGTTGTTTGCCTCACAAAATACTTGGCTGCCTAGCTCATCACAGCTTGATGCAACATCCTGCTTTTCTTCTTCTTCCGTAAGGAGAGCCATGACTTTCACAACTTTTTGACACTGGTTTAAGTATGCTGAGGTAGTTTCCTCCAAGTCTGAGGCATTCAGTAACAGGCTATTATCTACTTCACACATCTCAGACGTGGTTTTTACCCTACTTTTTGGAACTTGTGCAGTTCCACACTCCTCGCAAATCCCGTGGGTGCCCTCAGTCCTAACCGTGTCTGTCTCGCTGCTGCTTTCAGGGGCAGAGAATGCCATACCTGTGCTACAATGGCATGATAAAGAAAACAGACAGAAACACTGTGTTTAAAGGGCATACATAACTGTACTCAAGGTGAAAGCTATACATTAACCAGAGGCTGTAGCCATGGTTCTGCAGTAGTTCATATACTAACAGGCAGCTGTACCCTGCCAAAACCCAACAGAAGTCTGCCCAGATTTGGCTCTTACATTCCAAAATCAGTCTGAGAGTTCCCTCATGTTTTACATAGTGTGGTGATTCTGTCTGAATCTCCAGGGTGTGCACCAATTTCCTAATCTGAAAGCAAAATAAACTTTGATTTTTAAACAAAAGCAGTAGTGGGCCAGAATAACACCGCTACCATCAGACTATTCAATTTAGAAAAAAGAATTTTAAAAAGATCATTAACTCTCTGGCTGCATACAATGCTTTATTCTGTGACTGATACTCACAGCGTCTCCTGACCAAGTTAAAAAAACGGTATCTGACAACTTCACTGGGTGTTAGCGTGGTTGAGTCCAGCAAAGGCAGCTTGTCCTAGCTTTTAGGACATTAGTTGTGGCTGAACAGTGAAGTCTCTCTGAGAGAGTAAACTACCGAGAGAGAGAGAGAGAGAGAGACTGAGACTTTACCTCCTTTCATTTGCTGCCCTTTCATGCTTTTGCCTTAATTCCTGAGAGCCTTCCAAATTCGCATGAAGAAATTGCAAGTCACGCTGCTGTTTTACATACATCTGTTTAAAGACAGTAATGTGCATTAGTGAAAGTCTGGAGTGCAGGAACATTGTCATCAGGTACTAACAGACTGCTTGTCTTCCAAAAATATCCTCAAAAGAGTTTATAGACTAACACCTGCAGTCAAACTAATGTAAAAGCCTTTCAAATCTAAGGGGCCATCTCTGCATGTATTTAGTAAAATAACATTTTGCAGCAATAAACAGTATTTCTATTAGAAGACTGCAGTGTTGTTCTAACATGCATCACACTGATCCATAAATACAATATCACTACTGTTAGTTGATATTTAATACATGTTGCTATTACGTTGTTCAAAGTTATGCAGAATTACACGGCATGAATGATGATCGTGGTACTTGGCTTTTACTGCAGGGGATTTTTTGTAAAGCTAATATATAAGATAATATACCAATCCATTATTTGCAATGAAAAAAAAAAATTGAACATGCCTTGAGAGACTCAAATGAGTGCAAGTGAAAACACTGGTTTTAAGTCTCTCTTGAAACAGAGATCTTTCAGTACACCACGCCCCTTCACGCCGTGCGAGTTCACCTTGGGCATGTGTGCAAAGCAGCACGCCCCACTCCCTCTGCCTCGCTTGTGACTTCTCGAGCCTAGCACTCTGGTTATACACACGCACTGATGAACTGTTATCTCAGCAGGGTGCCCCACTTTACTGCTATGAGGGTGGTATTTATGCATTGTAAGGACGGAGTAAATACAATTATACAAAAAAGGCTAAAAGTACATGTAAATACAAGGCTTTGTACCATAAGTTTTTAATTTTAACCAAAAAGAAAAATCAACATTCTGTAGGGTTGCCAGCAAGGCAGAAACAGCAAACTTGATTTTTTCTTTAATTAAGCATAGCTAGATCTAGCTTTTTTATGGTGTTCCATGCAGATTTGATGTTATTGAAAAATGCCTTCATAACCTCAGAGTAGAAACACAATTAAGGTTGTACCTGTCGCAAACTTGATAATTCTGTGTCAGTCCGTGCTTGTTTAGACTTGGCAAACTGAAGAAGTTGATCCTTTCTCTTTGCTTTCTCAACTGTTTCAAAACATATACAATTACATATACAATTTTTGAATTACGTAAAAGTGAACAGACCCAAGGCAAGTACATTCATTAACACCTGTATGTCTGTAGCACTAGAAACAGGTAGCTAACCAAAACACAAGCATTTTCTTATGGATGTTTCCCCTCCAAATAAAAAGATCACAAAAACCATATGGCAACTAAACGTATCAAGAATTTTCTTCTGACTTTTCACCAGCACCTAGCTTTATTTTACTAGCAGCAATATTCCACTTCATTGACTGACTTTACTTTTTCACGTTAACATTCTTCCATGGAAAGAAAGTTCAGTAATTAATTCTAATTCATGCCTTGTACAGGGAAGTGCTGGGAAATACTTGCTATTACTATTGTTTTTAAAATAATAAGACATGAGACCAATATTTGGTAAAGGTAATGGCAGATAAAAAGTGACAGGCAAGTAAATAATCTCACAGCAGAGGACATCTTTGGTCACCTCATCTTTCAAGGTATATTGCTTGTCTGTAAGAACGCTGCAGCAACAGTCATCCTGCCTTTCCTATCCACTGCAATACAGAAGAGCTTCTCTCCACCCAAAACCAAACGGAAGCTATCAACAGATAGCAACTTGCAGTTTCCCAAGCCCTGTATATTAAACCATGTAACCAAAACCATTGGTTAAAGAAAATAAAAAGTGAATTTGTAAACATATTCTTCTTTACAAACACTGGAAAGAGTGAATGGCTTGGTAATCTAGAGTCTAAGCTTTAGATTTTGCACATGGTTTCTTTTCAGTAGCTTGCCATTTTCTATGCGACCTATGTCAGAAGGGAGAACGGCAATCCCGTTTATTGTATTAACACCACAGCAGACATGAAAATCTCAAAAACTTTCAAGAGAGAATCCTCTGAGCTATTCACTCCTCCATGCATAATGATACTGGTGAACTTTGTGCTTTTACAGGATTTTATAAACCATGCCTGCAGAAGCCCTAGATATTGCTTTCACAGAAGAATGACACACAAAAGCACATACCATTATTAAACCGCAAGAAAGGTAGGTAAAAAGTTGCCTCTTTCACAGATATTAGTGAACTGTCGTTGTTAAGACGTCTCAGAGCTGCTGAAAGCTAAGGCATGAAAATCCAATTGCCCACACTTACCAACAAGAGCGAGCTCATTCCTCAAGCAGCCATTTTCCTGTTTGAGGTGAATGATTTCTTCCTGCTGCGTATTATTTTCTTCCACCTTTTCACAGAGGTCATCTTTAAAACAAAATGTAGTATTTCCCAGAATGAAAAGGAACCGTGCTGGTTTGTACTGAATTAGGTGCCCAGTATAAGCATTTACCTTTCAGTTTATTTGTTTCAAGTATTAGTTCTTTCAGTCTCAGTTTGAGGTCTTGCTTTTCTTTGTTGAGACTGAATTCCTCTGTCTTTGCTGCACGCAATGCACCTTCCAGCTTTTTGAATTTAGATGTAAACTCAGTAATATGATCAGTTGTTTCAAGTATAACCTCGTCCTGAAATAAGAAATAGAATGTTATTGTTTTATCTTCCTGTATGAACAGTACATCTTACTGCAGGAGTTACATCTACTTCACAGATTTTCTTCTGAGCTCTTGAGGAAAAAACCCAAAAATCAAAGCCAGGAAGCAAGTTTGTTTATGAAAATAAACCAGTTTATTGTTTGTTGACCACTTTTCCCTTCTCAACAAGCCTAAGAATTAAACAGCAGTGAGATTAACGGTGACTAAACCACTGTGGTACAGTCACCAGTAACTGCACTGCAGTTTGACCACATTTACTGCCTGATGAGACAACAGATGTTACCTTCAGCTTAAGCATAGTAAGAAGCTCCTGCTCCCTCGCTTGCAGCTGCCCTGTTTTAGCAGACAGTTCCAAAACTGAGCAGTGGAGACTTTGATTTTTCTCCTAGTCAACAGAAATAAGAGTGTCAGCTACTACTTCAATGATTCAGAGTTACTATTTTTCCAGTAAATGTGTGCACAACTTTATTTAAACATTATGAATGGTAATGTGGGATTCTGAGCAAGCTTTGAGGACCTGGAAGAAAATGGACTGGAGTAAAAATTGTTCCCCGATTCGTTAAAACCAAACTTTCTTGCAATCAAGGATCTTAATATCCTGCATGTCTTAAGTCAAGCTGATTAGAGAGATGAAAGCGCACAATGCTGCTTTACTGTACTGCATACAGGGGAAGAAATGATCCCAATAAGCACATCATTGCCAAATCACTTCAAGAAAAATATAGAACCCTTAAATACCCATTATTTTCATAATCTTAAACTGTTTTCGGAATGTTATAGTTCATCATAGTAATCAAAGCTGTAAATAAAACTTTCTGGAACTTCCCAAGCAAGTACCAGTACTGTTCTGGGGGTCAACACTGCCTTTTGCAGTCACAGTGCCTGACATTAAGGTGGTTCTGAGCAATGTTCCCCAAAACTAAGCAAACAAACAACAAACTGCAAATCCTAGCTTAGGAAAGTTTTTTTGCCCTTTTTTTTCCCCCCAATGAATCAGAGCTATACCTTAATCTAATATCACTGTACTAAACGACAAACACAACTCATGAGCCTTAACATATTTATTCAGTAGCGAAACTCAGAAATGCCACTGGCACTCTGAACATGCACGGACTGCAAAAATCAGACCATTACTCAACTCCTACCTCCAGAGCCTGACAGTGAACAGTTGCATCTGTTACTTTTCGAGACAGCTCTTTAAACTTCTGTTGTGTATTTTCATATGTTGTCTTACTGTCATTTTGCTGAGATTCTAAGAACTTTAACCTTTTGGTCAGTGATTTTATAATTTCATTTCTCTTGTTCAGCTCATCTGAAAAGAAAGGAGACAAGGTATCTGTGACAAAACAGCTCAGATACTGTCACGAAATTTTTTATATCTCAGAAATAATTTAATCCAGTGTTTTAAAATCAGGTGATTCAGAAATGGATGCTCGCATTGCATACTCTGACGCAGGACCCTACAGCTACCCAAGTCAGATGGAGAAAGAACTCTGCGGCAACCTCTGTACTGTGGCTGTCAAACACGACTGTTCAGAGCTGCCAGGTGATTAGCCTGTGGGTGATGTCAGAGCTGTGCAAGCAGAACCTCAGGGCACAAGGCTCTGTAGTATACCAGCATGTTTGCAAATTGTTCTCCTCCCCCACATTTATTTCATCGTATTTTTTTTAAGCGTCAACAGAAGCAATTTACCTATTCAGACAAAAAAGATCTATCTGTTTATCATATCCCCTTGAAGATCAGAGCACTTTGGTACCATCATGGAAGTTCTGATCTCAGAAAGAAGACAACCAAATTTAAGGCTGAAGGGTAGGAAACGGTTCCTTATATGACGCAAAACTGTTATTGAGGGGTTTAAGCACCTGAACGTACTTAAAAAAATCAGGGTCTTATTCTTTATATGCACAATACTTACGGTTTAATAAGTTGCATCGTTCTGCTAAAGTCAGTATTTTTTGCCGATCATCTTCCCAGGCTAAGAGCTGTCTTTGATGTACTGCAACCATATCATTGAGTTCCTCATCACGATCTTTCAGTTCTGCAATTAAAAGCTGGAGTTCTTGCCTCTGTTTCAATATGGTGCTGTTCTCAAGGCTCGGGCTATGTTTCTATAAAAGGTAATGTGTGGAACACAATTCAACAGAAAGAAGCAGCAAAAAACTGTGTGATAATAAACTCGAGGTTTTAATTCAAGTTAAAGTATTATAAGCAAAGACCATTCCAAAAGTTCCTCTTGTGGAACCACCTGTGGTCCTTGACTGAAAGGGCTAGTGGTACCATGACCATTTCACGTTACAAACAGAGTGCTCTGATTGCTAACTGTATTTTCATTTTTTACCTGGGGTGAAGCAGAATGTGGCAGCGATGAATTCATACGGGACCAGGGAGCAGAGCGCTGCCAGGCATCAGGGGATACCGGTAACCGTGGCTGGAAGGCTCAGCACGGCGGCTGCTCCGGTGGCAGCACTACCTGTTTGTGGCCGGGACCCCTGCGGCCCGGCCACCCTGTGGGAGCAAGCCGGTCAGAGGTGACCGAGGCGGGGGCGCGGCCCTGCGGCCTCCCAAGGGCCCCGAGGGGCCACCAGGCTTGCAGCCCCACCCCGCCCCCGCCACCCTCCGGTACCGGGGCAGGCCCGCAGCTCCCCCACATCCCGCCCCCCGCTACCGGGGCAGGCCCGCAGCCCTCCTACACCCCGCCCCCCGGTACCGGGGCAGGCCTGCAGCCCTCCCACACCCCGCCCCCCGGTACCGGGGCAGGCCTGAAGCTCCCCCACACCCCGCCCCCCGGTACCGGGGCAGGCCTGCAGCCCTCCCACACCCCGCCCCCCGGTACCGGGGCAGGCCTGCAGCCCTCCCACATCCCGCCCCCCGGTACCCCGGCAGGCCTGCAGCTCCCCCATACCCCGCCCCCCGCTACCGGGGGAGGCCTATAGCCGCCCCCTCGACCCCCCCCTCAGCCCCGCCCACCGAACCCACCGGCGCCCAGCCCTGACGTCACGGCGGCGTCCCGCCCCCGCCTGCCGTTGAGTGGCCGCTCCCCGCCGGCCGTTAGGGAGAAGCCCCGCCCCCCCGCGGCGGTGGTATTCCGGGTTCGAGCCCCGCGCCCGCCCGAGGCCGGGCCCCGCCGGCGTGGCCGGGGCTGCCCAGGAAAACGTCAGAATTAATAATGTTGTTCACAGGAAACGAGTAAGAACCCGCGCGGATGTTACGGGATGGCGGTACCCACCCGGCTCAGCTTCCAAACAGAACAACTACAGCGATGCAGCTCCCCGTTGGATACACCATTCTCAACCAAACCGATCAGCTCATAAACAAAAATCACTGAAAAAAAGAACTTTACCAGCAGCAGACAGGGTGTACAATGCGTCACCCCCTTGGGTTTGACCTCATCTAGGTTTTACAGTGACAGGAGAATGTCAGTTCCAGGACTCTGCCACCAGGGAGCATTTACAAACCACCGAACCGGTGCTTAAGGCCGTTGCAGGAGTACGAGAGCTGCACCCCGGGCACCCCACCTTACCTGCTGCGTGAGCACAACTTGTGGAAACAAACAGTCGTCACTACAAAGCTGTGTTAACTACTACCATTCTTGAACGAGCAGTACGCTAGAAGTATAAAGCCACTAAAACTGCCTCACCTAGAAGTCCAGCAGGGTTAGCTGGAAATAGAAAAATAGGCTAAACGTTTCAGATGTATTCACATGTTACCTGGTGTTTCCACTTAATAGAACAAGATAGTTCAGACTGAAGTGACCTACAACAATCATCCAGTCCAACTGCCTGACCACTTCAGGATTCATTTTCCTTCAAGTATTAACAAACCTTCAGGATGTTTGTTCCATTCTGATTCCTCAGATTTTATTCAGGTAAATCAGCTGCATGAGTTTCTGTACATGAGCCACATCCCTTATTCACTTGAGTTCAGCAAAAACGAAAGTAGATGGAAAATAAACCTTTTAATGACTTAAATTACTATTTTCCTGTAAGATTGTTAGAGGAAAGTAGCTGTAAAAAAATACAGAAACTGTATTCAGTGAGGAACAGTAATTTTATTTAAATCTACTTCATGCGTAAGCATGATAGAACCCCAATTTAACTTTGGCAAATATCACAACAAAAAAACCAAGCAGCCTATACAGAACAGTGAAAATGCCAAGGATACGGGTTTTCCACAGTTTTACTGCAGAGCAAATGTATTTGGAAACCTCACTTTGGCTACATCATTTATAACCATATAATTAAATAAAGGTAGTCTTTCACTCTCACTTCTTGACTTCTCCAAGATCTTCAATGCTATCATCATCCACCTAGGGGAAAAAAAGGCCAAAACACAGCACATTGAGTATATTTTCTTCTTACGTGTCTCACTCAGTATTCACCACTGTATGTGTAATGAAGTGTGGGGGAAGCACCATCTGAGGGTCCCTGCTGTAAATTCTATGTGAGCGACATGTGCCTACGGGGTGCAGCTGAACCTATGGGGCTCTGAATAAAGACAGACCTACAGTTATTTCAGTAAAAACTACAGCCAGGAAATACCACACGGAGAGTCAAAGAAAGCGCTTGCAATTACAGCAGCACAACCAAACCTCTCAACAGTCGACATTTCAGTCCAACCCAAAATTAGCTAATCTCTTCTGAAGCACAAATGTGTGCTTTTGGGTTGCTTTTCTTTGGGTTTTTTGAGGGTTATTTGTTGTTGTTGTTTCTTTTTTTTTTTAAATTTGCAATATTTTAAGAGATTTTTAAATAGGATGGCAATGTAAGAATACTTAGGCATTTACTGTTAAGAAACTGTCACAAAGAAGCCACAGATATTTGGCAGCTGGACTTATTCCTACATGCTTTTCTCCTGTCGTATCCACAGTAACAGCACTACATGTTTAGTGAGTTAATGTTTCTTCGACAATGGAAGCAACATTTGATTTCAGGTGTAATCACTCCTTAACTTAGTCAGTCATAGGTGGGAATGCAACAACTGGTCTTTTATTTTTGCACAATAATCTGTGCTGCCAAAGATGAAACCCTTTTTCAAAATCACTGGAAATTCACACGCTATTGTGCAGAACTAGAGTTCTGACAGAGAAAGGGTTTATTACCTCAGGCCACTTCTCCTGGATTACATCAATAATATCATCTGTAAAGTCGCCCTGAATGATGATTTCATCTTCTCCTGTTACTGAGGCACCGCAGGAAAATTTCTGAGCAAAAAACCTTTGTGCTTCCTTAAGATCAATTTCTGTTGATGGGAAAATGGACAGTTTAAGTACAGTCATTTCATGCAAGTATTTTCTCAAGTTTAAAACCAAAAATCTTGCTTTCACTCTTGAAGAGCTAGTGGTAGTTTACAGTTAAAGCTTCACTACCGTTTCCATTGAAAGCAAAAGTCCGTTGTTTACATACAAAACAACTGACTGTACAAATCTAGCAAACTCTTCAAGGTAAAAACCCCTGAATGTCCTCTACATATTCTGTTTATGCAGGCCTATACTACACACGCTCACCAGAAAAGCACATGCAGAACTGTTTAAAAAACACCTCCAGTTCTGAATAACTTCTGTAGTTATTGAACAAATTTTTCCATAGAAGTGCTTCAGTGTGTTCTTTTCAGACACATGCCCCAACAATTTTTGAGAGTGGTTTCCAGCACAAAGATACATAATCCAGTGCAGATCAAGCTCATGAATATTACCAATCCCTCAACAAAACCGACAATACCCTCATGCAGGAAATATGTAGCACATCTTAATACAACCAAGGTTAAAACTTACCTTTTTAACAGAATTTGTGATCAATGTGTGAAGTAAGATGTTGTTAAAAACATCAAGTGGTTTTTTGCAGCTGAACCAAAGCTATGTGGGACAGCATTGTTAGCATACTTTGGCAATAATTTGACTGCCTTACTAGTAAGGCAGTTAAAGCCTTACTTAGTCTCAAGAATAGGTAAAATTGTCAATAACATATTTACAGGTTTGATGGAATTAAGAAACTTTTTGAAAATAAACATGTATAATTAAAGACAATAGACTACTCTGAAGTCTAACATGTGGCTTAAAAGATGAACATGAACCAACAACGTGCACTTGCAGCCCAGAAAGCCAACCGTATCCTGGGGTGCATCAAAAGCAGCGTGGGCAGCAGGGCGAGGGAGGGGATTCTGCCTCTCTGCTCCACTCTGGTGATACCCCACCTGGAGTGCTGTGTCCAGCTCTGCAGCCCTCAGCACAAGGACACTGAACTGTTGGAGCATGTCTAGAGGAGCCCACAAAAATGATCTGAGGGCAGGAGCACCTCTCCTACGAGGACAGGCAGAAAGAGCCGGGGTTGTTCAGCCTGGAGAATAGAAGGCTGCGGGGAGACCTTATTGCAGCCTTCCAGTACTTAAAGGGGGACTCTAGGAAGGATGGGGGCAACCTCTTTAGCAAGGCCTGTTGTGATAGGACAAGGGGTGATGGTTTTAAACTCAAGGAGGGTAGATTTAGACTGGATATTAGGAAAAAAAATTTTTCCTGTGAGGGTGGTGAAACCCAGGAACAGGTTGCCCAGAATGGTTGTGGAGGCCCCATCCCTAGAAACATTTAACGTCAGGTGGGACAGGGCTCAGAGCACCCTGATCTAGTTGAAGATGTCCCTGCTCACTGCAGGGGAATTGGACAAGGTGACCTCTAAAGGTCCCTTCCAACCCAACCATTCTATGATTCAATGATTGCTATGAGAAGCCCTGTTTCAAAAAAAGCCTGTAACCCTATTTGTTTGCAAACACCATGGAAATAAGGACTTCAATAATTTATGCCGAGGGAAGTCAGTGTGCCTTTGGCATGCTTTGGAACTGCTAAAAGCACCTTGGGACTTTCACCTCGCACAGATGAAAGCGGATCACTCAATGTAATACAACCAGAATAAATATCATGTGGTTAAAGGCAAGCACACCCAAAACCAACAAAAACTGCATAACAAAAGTCAACTCACCAAACGTTGCAAGGCCACATACTCTCGTGACATATTTTTTCTTTGCTCTAGGAATTTTAGCTATTGTAACTTTCTGTGGTACAGTCTTCTTTTTCTGTTTTATCTGACCTCTTCCACCTTTAAAACAGAATATAAGGTTACATAATTAGTTAAATTATGTCACATTTAATCAACGAAAAAAGTATATAAGGTCAGATTTCATCCCTATAAACAAAGAAACTGTTATCTCCCCATCTCTGTTGGTAATTGTCTCACACTGTCTCACGTTCAGGTCTTTTTATTACTTAAGAAAGGTCCCATGTCATCAAAGCTTAGCATTACAAGGAGGACCAACATATGCCTGTCAAACGTGCATTTGGGTACAGCTTGCACAGCAGAACCCCACTACACTTATCAAAAAAGGGGTTTTCCCCACACTTTACTAATCACTGCATTTGGACTACATGTAACCCCTCTTTCAGGAATTGTTCTTTGGTTGTAATCCTAGGAACAAACTGTTGCTTTAATGTTTTCCATGAGTTTAACATCCTCAGGGTTTGTGTATGAGGCAAAGCAATGTACTGGACACCAGAGGGAAATTTTTCACATTGAGGACAGTCACCATTGGAATAATCTCCCCAGGGAAGTGGTTGACTCGGCCACATTGGACACCTTCAAGAGTCGTCTGGACAGGGTGCTGGGCCATCTTGTTTAGACTCTGCTCTTCCTAGAAAGGTTGGACTAGATGATCCCTGAGGTCCCTTCCAACCTGTGATTCTGTGATTCTGTACTTGGGTCCTTCTACTGAGGCCATGAGGACGTGCCTACTCAGGCTGCTGGGTTAAACAGCAGATTAAATTCTAGATGTCCGTGCATGACCCCAGTATGAACCATATATCTATATATGAGCTAGGAGAAAACACCACGCCTCTGAAAGAGAAGCCAGCTACAGTAGTTGACTGCCAAACTTCCACATGATCTAACATCTTTCCTACTGTTTCTAGGCCAACCTGAGGGAACACTTCATGTATTAGGCTTTTATTAGTCTGAGTAAAGCATGCAAAAGATATATTCTGCTCATTAGGATTCTTCAAGTCAGATTAAGATCTCTGTTAACTTTGTATACAGGCATCAAGTTACTCCAGGGTAACCAAAGTTTCATATTCTCGAGCCTCCTCAGCATGAAAACCTAAAGAATTTATGACAAGCAAACTAACCCCTTCTGACTACTTTTTTTCTAATGTGCAATACTTTCAATTCTACATTACTATAAATTGACATCAGATAATTTAAGATAGTAAATTTCTGTCTTAAAATTTCTTCAGCAAATTTCAGCACTTACTAAGGAAGTTTTTGGGTTTTTTTCGACACCCTCTCTCTTACGGTCAATCTTATACCATCATACTTAACACCATACCATAAGTTTTTATGAAACTTTAGATTCTAGGAGAAAATCCTTAAGTATTTTCAACACTCGTATTTTAAAACCAAAAACCAGACTGAAAGCTAACCATACCAGCCCACACAATAAATGAATGTTGAAAGAAAATATCCTGAAGTCTCTGGGAAAAGCATCCAAGCTACGGGACATAAAATTACTGTTTTCACTACACATAGCCTACTGACAAGGTAAACACAACTGGTTACCAATACACACAAATAAAACATCTGCAGTCATATGTGGCTTAAAATTTGAATCTTATTGGGCTGTTAGCCATTATTTCTGAATCGCTACAGACACAACTGACACTCCACAGGCAAATGCATATTAACAGCCACAGCATCCTGATTTATGGTGGAAAGCACATTAATTAATTAAACAGAAAGAAGATAAGCGTGTTTAAATTGTTTCATATATTTTATATCTTCCAAAGTTGGTTTTTGAAAATGTTTTTCATTAGCATTGCTGGGAAGAGATGTAGCTGTTAATGGAGACATAGGTGGTAAGTGTTAAAAGCATAAAACCAAATCCCGTTACGTGAATAGAGGAGTGGAAGGAAAAAAGGCAAAAGCAGTGTCATGAGGCATTAACAGAGGAAAGCAGCCTATAAACTGCTGTTCAACAGGGTAGAAACAAGTATTCCGGGAGGCATGCCAGCTGATTTTAGGTTGAGAAGAATTACTCCCTGAATAAGTGCAATAGCAGTGACAGGAACAATGAGACACATGATGCAGGTCATCTTTCACTTGCTATTACTACTGTCCAATTCTTTCATCAGCATATATCACCGCACTAACTCTGCTACCACTGGAAGAAAGATATTCGGTATCTTCTATGCAGAGTCAAAGTGCATCTAACAACCAAAATGCAAGGAATCTGTGCCATAGTCCAGACCAGCAGGTGAGAAAGGGGTGCCCCAAACTGCTTATAAATCAACTATTTAGACCTTGCCTCTCTTTTGCTTCTTCTTCTCTTCTTCTTCTCCTGCAGTTCCTTGGCCTTCTCCAACCCCAGCTTCCTGTTTAGGTGAATTTTCTTAAATACATCAGAAAGGAGTGGGCAGAAGAAAGAACAAAATCAGCGGTCAGACAACCACAGCCTCACAGGAACAAGAAGTAAGGTACACTGATATTTTGATAAATCCGTAAACTCTTTGCTTAAGTGCGGTGGCCCCTTGACTAATGCATATTACATCTTCATTACAGTACTTATGCAAATTAGACTTCAGAAAAGCCTTAGCTCAAAAGATACAGTAACAATTTCAATAGTCTCTTCACATAATTTCCAGAGTGACAGAAATTAGTGATAGTGTTAATATGGAAATTCCAAATGCAAGTCAATAAATTCCCTATTATTAATGACCTTTCCTCCAACCATCCACAGAAGACTGGACAGACATAAAATCCAATAAACTAACTTTGATGGGAAAGAAGTACATGGATGACTGGTTACAGTATGAACCTTAAGAAAGCTCAAACGCTATTACTGAAACTAGACATTGTTTATTCAGTGTTTTCTGACATTATCAAATGTATTTTCACAGCATCCAAAAGCATGGCAGACTCCTTAGAAAATTATTAACTTTCACACTTGATACAGCAGGAAAAGGGAAGAGATGAGAACTGGACAAGCTCAAAGATTTTGGAATAAGTTTAAAGGAACGTATCAGTCAGAAAATAGAAAAGACTCTTACCTACTGTAAGTTTTGCAAACTCATCTGGAAAATTCTTTTCTAACCATTGTCTGCATTTAGTCACATCAGGCATGTATTCGCAGTACTGGAGAAGAAAGGTCATATGAATGTTGTTAGCAGAGTAACTACAAAATATGTCACAAACACACACGCCAAAACACATTTGCGATTCAGCTCAGCCGTTTTGCCTTAAGAGGACTGAATACCAATACTATACCAGTGCATAAGAAACCTCATGTCGTCCTAAAGATGACAGTGGCTGAAGCACAGAACTGCCACAGTTAAGAAAACCCAGAAAAGATCAGAAAGAATCATCACAGTCAGGAATCACAGGACAGAAGAAAAACTCAGACAACAAAAAAAATTAACTCACCTCTGTTGGCAATGAACAGACTGGAGAAGGGAAGAAAAAAACAAAAAAATAATAGATTACAAAAAGAAGTTCTCCACTTACAGCCTTAGCGTTAAATTCAAAATGGTATTTTAGAGATGACTTCTTACATCATAACTTCTGGTTATAACCACACATTGACTCAAAATGATTACTTTATTGATACCACTCTACATTTTAATTTTTTCTCTCATTAGCCATTTGCTCACTTGCTCTGCATTAGGGTAAAACTATCACAGCGAGAGCAGCCAGTCAGTGAAGGAAGGGAAGGAGATGCCTACAGCTTTGGGAAAAGTTACAGAAAGAAACACCAGTACTACCTAGGCAAAAGATATACCTAACAAATTATCATGTATTTGGTTAACTTTGCTTTTTTCCAGGAGCTGCCAATGTCCAGACAAGGGGCTCAGCCCTAACACAAACCCAAACCAATTGTGCAGGCTTTCACGCTCAACCAGGATTCTTTCCTAATCCCCTGCAATTGCATTCAAGCCCAAAGCAAAGCAACGTACCTATCTAAAAACCGTAACTGTCAAGATTATTTACTTCCCTTTACATTTCACCCACGTTAACTACAAATGTGAAGAGTAAATAATAATTCTAAACACAGAGCAACAATCACTGTCACAAATTCTAACTTTGTTTCTTACTGTCATACTAATGCTCAGAGGCCTCGTCCATGCTAAAGGCTTTACTGGCTTTCTGCAGGAAGAGATCTCTGCTCGACAATTCACAATCTGAGCACCACTCCCATTAATGTAACTTTTACACACAGAAAGCTGTTAGTACCTCCCCTTTCTCAGGGGGAAGATCCTACCCTTCACCAAAATGCTTGAGATAAAGTATAAAACACAGGCTATTTCAGAAAGACAATCAGAAAGGTCAAGTTGACCATGGTCTAGCTTCTCAATAAAAGCTGGCCAAAATAAAACCTCCAATTCTCTCATTCTTTCTCACAAACAGCACATTGTAAGAATCGTGGACAACTGCCCCATCAGCACTTGCCTCCGCAGTAGAGAACCCGAAGAGGATAGTCAGCATCTGACCTGGCACCGCTCCTTACGTCTCCTCTGCAGTCAGGGACCACAGGCTCAGCTACATCTGTGGCCATGTCACAAGCCTGGAGGTCAAAGAATGGAAGAATCAGGAGCTAAGCTCTGGACTAAAGTTATTCACACCTTTCCCGAATCAACAACAATCCCAGAGACTGACAAATCCCAGAGAAAAGAGGTACAACTGTAAGAACAGCAGGAGAGATCAGGAGGGAAAAACAAGAGCCAAGAAAGAATAAAAAAATACAGGGGAAATGGCTGTAAAAGATAGCAAGCAATATGGAATACTAGCACATAAGGGGAAAAAAAAACCAAACCCAAACCACTACAAAAGGTAGGGTAAAATGAAGAAAGATCTGCAAGAACACCACATAGAATTACAGAACATAGTGGGTTAAGCAAAATGTGAAGGAACACGTTAAATCAGTGGCATACAAACGGTAGGTGCACTGGGGGAGGCACTGCCAGAATACTGGCAAAGAAAACCAGTGTCTGAACAGTTACAATCCGACCCTGGGATACTGACAAAAAAACCCAAACACCACAAAACAAGCAAACCAAACTCAACCCACTAACACAATCAATAATGGTTTATATGCGCACATTTTCGGGCAAGAGGTTTATAAAATAGGAGTAAAGAGGGAAGGGGGTTGCAGTGCAGAAGTCCCCCAGGGTCACGGGAGCAAGAAGGATGTCCGTGCGGAAGACTCAGAGCCCGATGTTGAGCCTGGGCAGCGAAGGCAACGGAGGGAAGATGCCAGGGCACCAGAGGTGGTGGGGTTCGCGGTCGGGGGGACGGCAGGGAAAGGCGGCAGGCGGCCATGGTGAGGGGAGGGATACTGGAGTACCCATGGAGACCCCAAATGGGGGCGGCAGGGTACTGGGGAGGAGCGGTACGGGTAAGGGCAGGTCGGGGGAAGGGTGCTGAGCTACTAGGCGCGGTGGGGATCGCAGACATGGCGGGATGGGGTTGAGGGGAAGGAGGGCGGCGGCGGGGGGACGGGCTGGCGGTGCGGGGAGGGCGGCGGGGCTGAGGAAAGGGAGGGCAGCGGTACCCGCGGGGGGAGGATGCTGAGGTGCGAGAGGCGAGGGGCGTCGCTGCCAGGGGCGGCAGAGCCGCAGCACCGGGGCAGAGGGAGGCTGTCGGGGCTGGGGGAAGGATGCTGCGGGTGTGGGGGTGGACGGGACAGGCCGCCCGCCGCTGGAACGGGGCGGGGGAGCCCAGGGGCGGCGGCGGCGTGGCGTTACCCGGGAGGCCCCTCAGGCCGCGGTGGCAGGGGGGGAGGCGGCGGCGGCGGCGGCTCCTCCTCCGGCAGCAGCGGCTCCCCCACACCGCGCGGCACGCGCGCCCTCCCCAGCGCCGCCTCTGTCGCCGTCTCGCGAGAGCCCAGCGGAATGAGGGGATTGAGCCCGCCGGAGCTCCGTCTCGAGGAGGCTGCGCCGCCGGCTCCAAGCGTGCGAGCCCATAGGCTACCGGCCGCACGTGACCAGGCGTGCTACGGGGCGCTGGAGCGGCCGTTTGTGGCGGTAGGCCGCCGGCCGGCCGCCCGCCGCCATGCCCCGGTACGCGCAGCTGGTGATGGGCCCGGCGGGCAGCGGGAAGGTGAGGTGGGCCGAGGTGGGCCGAGGTGGGCCGGGAGGCGGCGGCGGCGGCGGCGGCAGCAGCAGCAGCAGCAGCAGCAGCAGGAGGTCGGTCTATCAGTCCGTCCCTGACGGCGTGTGTGTTCCTTGCAGAGCACGTACTGCTCCACCATGGTGCAGCACTGCGAGGCGCTGGGCCGCGCCGTGCAGGTGGTGAACCTGGACCCGGCGGCGGAGCAATTCAGCTACCCGGTGATGGCAGGTGAGGGCCGGTGGCCGCAGGGGGTGCTGGCAGCGACCCTGGGGCGCGCGCGCTAAAGCCGCCTCGCGTGTCCGTTGTTCCAGACATCCGTGAGTTAATAGAAGTGGACGACGTCATGGAAGATGAGTCCTTAAGGTTTGGCCCCAATGGCGGCTTGGTGTTTTGCATGGAATACTTTGCCAATAACTTTAACTGGCTCGAAGAAAGCCTTGGGCATGTGGAGGATGACTATATATTGTTTGATTGCCCAGGTAAACAAATGTCTATGTGTTGGTATCGTTCTTCATATGCGATGTAAAATTTGCAGTCCTTTTGTTGGTCATAGTCATGCACGCTTCTTTTTATCTTTTTTTTTTTATTTTGCATTGTTAACAGTTGTCAGAGTCGCTTTCAGATGTTTCAGAAATTAACTTTGTCCCAGGCTAATCTGGGTGACTGCATTGACTTTTAATAGCATCATATGGTGTGGGAATGCCATGGCAACTGCTAACTAACACTAGCTGGAGGTCAAGGGGGAGGGGGGGAACCTTCTCTTTCTTTCCCACTTCTCCGGTACAAGTCTGATACAGTCAGAGTTGTCCGAAAAGAAACATAATGCTTTATCAACTTCTATTAATTATAAGTGCAGTGGTCTTATTTATACAGCCAATAACTGTTCCTGTTAAATTTACATTCCTGCATGCTAACATCCAACGTGTGCCCTAGGTCAGATCGAACTCTATACACATTTGCCAGTGATGAAACAGCTGGTGGAGCAGCTTCAGCAGTGGGAATTCCGTGTCTGTGGAGTTTTCCTTGTGGATTCTCAGTTTATGGTGGAATCTTTTAAGGTACCCATTTCAAATCTGGTGTAAAAGTTCATATTGCTAAGGAAAAAGAAATCTGAGCAATTTAGGGAGCTGGGTTTGTTTAGCCCAGAGGAAAGAATGCTAAGTGAGGGGAGATCGGATTGCTGACTTCAGCTGCCTCAGACACAGGTTGCAGCAAATAAGAATTCCAGTTGGATGTAAAGAACACCTGCACTGCAAGAGTTGTCAGACTGGAACAGGGGCACAGAGAGACTGTAGTGTACGTTCATGGGGTTGCTCAAAGCTTGACTGGGCAAAACCCCTGAGCAACCTGATCTGACTTTGCACCTGGCAGTTTGAGCAGTTGTATGAACCGGACAACCTCTAAAAATCCCTTCCAACCTTAATTCTTCTGTGGTCGTATGAGAGCTTTCTCAGCTCTGGAGAGAGAGCAGGCCGCTTTCCTTCTCTAGCAGTAAGAATCCCGAGATGGGCTTTGACTTTTGTAATGGCCTTTTCGGGGTAGATCCAGATTTGAGGCTCTGGAAATATGATGGCAGATGGGAAGCTCAGCACCTCCCTCTTCCAACAGAAAGATTCCCCACTTGGCCTTGGATGTTTCATGTATTAATTAGCTAGATTTGGTCTGTGGTGGAGTGTCCTTCATGTTTCTATTATGTTTTTTTGCCCTTAACTACATCACTTTTCGTATTTCTGAAGTTTATCTCTGGAATTCTGGCAGCCCTCAGTGCAATGATATCTTTAGAGATTCCACAGATTAACATCATGACCAAAATGGATTTGCTGAGCAAGAAAGCCAAGAAGGAAATAGAAAAGTAAGTTCCAAAAATGTACTTGCTCTGTAGCATAACATCTTGAGGTAAACCTCACTCAAAATTCAGTCTGTTGTTTCCCACAATTGAAACATAGTCTTTTCAGAAGGGAGAAGATACATTTATTTTATATCGAACATAGTCTTTAAATGTCTGGATAGGATGCTTACAATTTAGTCACAGTCAAAAGGCTAGCTCCATGTTTGTACGTATCTCTGTTTTTTTCTGTAAATAATTATCTTGAATAACTTAATGTCATTCTGAATGACATTCCAGGGTACTGTGCTCACCAGGGTACTGTACTTCAGAACCTAAACTGGAGGTGATCCTATAAATTTTTTTATATTGAACGCACTGAATTACTCGATGTGTTACTTTTACATTTGTGCTAAAATTACAAAATTTTTTCCTGTGGTCTTCCTCAAACGATACTTTCTTGAGTATGCAAGTATATTAGCAAAAAGAAAATTAAAAACTGCTTCAGTCATTTCTACTAGCAGTCATAATCTGAAATATTTAAATACTTACAAAAACTATTAATAAACATTTAAAGTTCTCCTGATATGAAGTTAATTCATTCAGATCACAGAACAATAGATGGTTTTGGTAGCTATATGAAAGCATGATGACTCATTTCCTCTGTGACCAAGGGTTCTTTTGATGTTAACGATGACTCTGTTTCTCCCAGGTACTTAGATCCAGATATGTATTCTATGATTGAAGATTCTACAAATATATTGAAAAGCAAAATGTTTAAAAAATTGACCAAGTCTATATGTGGATTGGTAGGTATATTGCTTTTTAACTGGTACACTTACATTCAGTCCTGTATTTATAACCCATACTGTATGGTTGCTGACTTTATTGCTGTTATAGATACTGTATGTACTATAATAATTCTCCCTGCCTCACCCGAAACTATGTATTTACCTACCAGACTTATTAACAAAGCCAGGATCTAAAAGATTCTCAGGCAGTTGAGCATTTTACTTTTTGCCGATTTTAACTCAGTTCTTAATTTTTTCATATTAGTTTAAGATTCTTGATACTGACATTTGGATTGAGCCAATACATGTTTTGTGAATCCTGTTCTATTAGCAATTCCAGAAAATGTCTTTTTCTACTCTGTAGAACTCGGGACTGACAGCCAGGTGTTCTGAGTGGGGAATTGTCATTGGTTTGCAGTGTGGCTTTAAATGGTATTTTCGCAGTCCAGACAAGGAAGACATAAGCGTGGTTTAAGGAAGTGGCTTAGAGTGCTGTGATTGAACTAACTTACTGCATTTTCCTACTAACATCCTTTGCATCCTTTCTCTAGATCGATGACTATGGTATGGTTCGATTTCTACCTTTTGATCGCTCCGATGAGGAAAGTATAAACATAGTTCTGCAGCACATAGACTTTACCATTCAGTATGGAGAAGATCTTGAATTTAAAGAACCAAAGGTAAGGTACTGCTGATGATGAGATGAAAAATTAAAAAGGATCTATAATGTAAGTTGTAATACATGTATATTCTTTGCCTTGCCAATAAATTATTGTCTTAGTGTGGTTCAAAATAAGCTATGTTTAGTCTTTTAGTGACAATGCTTATATCATCTTCATTTGCAATTACAAAATTGAAATTCTTTAATACCGTTTTGCATATGCAGACTGATCAAATGGTTGTTTTAAAAATAATGCTTTGGTTTTCAAAAATAATGGAATTTTAAACTTCAAAGGTCAGAAGGGACCATTAAGATCACTAAGATTTCTTCCTACATGACTGTTCAGACCCCCCTGATAATTCCTGTGTTGAACCCATGTGTTGTATACGAGATGCAGATTAGGAATAAATTCTATCATGTACAATACATGATAGAAGACTGCTGTGTCAAAATCTGTTCCAAGCGCTGTCTAGTTGTATTATTCAGCTCATAAATCCTAAGGAACAAGTCCAGTTCTTTTATTCCAATTTTAAAATTGTTCTGTACTCATTAAGTATGCAGAATACCTGGATCTAGGTTTTGACCTATACAATTTCAATAGCTCTGGAAACAAATTGCTTTTCAGAAAGTTTTGCTATATGTTTTATGGAATCATTATTAGACATTGCTCCTGTTGTGGTTTCTAAAATAAAACCTCACAGAACAGAAAATGTACAAGAGCCACTAGGGAAAAGTCAGGTTTTACCTTCTTTGTTTTCTTTTTGGCAGGAATGCGAAGAAGATAAATCTGCTCTTGTGGATGAATACTTTCAAGATCACGTGGATGAGTAAAAACCAGATGTTCAAAAATGGCAGGAGAATGCCTTGCTTGTGTTAAAAAAATAAAAATGGAAAAAATCTACCCCTACACAAATATCCTTGATGTTTTATCTGTAAGAGAACTAATATTTATAGTGAAGAGTGAGCTATATGACCTCATAACTATTTTAATAAACAATTTTTGTTCTTACGTGTGTGTGGTATGAAATACATAGGCTAGCAACAGTACATATAAAAGTTCCCAGCTTATATCTGTATCTCATTTAAGCATGGGAATGCTTGAACAAAATGATTTGCAAAAGAGGCAAAGCTGAATATAAGTATGTTCTAATAAATATTTATCTCCAGTATTGAATAGTTAGTTTCGTTATTAGATGAGAGAAAGACTTGTTAGAATGAAATCAAAAGAACATTAGAAACTGTTAGGTAATGAATTTAGCAACAAATTAAGCAAGCTCCTTGGTTTTTTTCCCTGTATAAAGAACTCATAGTCCTACTATGGGTATATGTTACCTTTACGTGGTGGTTTCAGAGAAGCAAAACTTTAGCACATTATCTCCAAAGAACATATTCACCTAAGTAAATACGTGTAAAAATGGTATTGGGAATCTTTCGGGTCAAGTAACATCAATTCTGGAACTAGGTGTAGCTGTTAACAGACTCTTCATATCAGATTCAAGTCCTGTGGGAAAATCTACTGCTGAATTTACCTCTCACAGTTCATGGTTCTTTTATATATACAGACTCTTCCTGGGGTGTCTTGAGTGTTTCAAAACACGTTTTATTGCTTCTCCTAAAATCTACTAGTCCAATTTATTTGTTACATTCAGCTGAATTTCAGGATGTGGAGTTTTTTTGCTGCTTATGTTGAAATACATACCAACCTTTCCTTTTCCTTAACCCTATGGAATGAGATTTACTTGTGGAGTCCTTGAATTAAAATAGTTTCCAAAAAGGGAGTCATGGTTATGAAATGCTTAACATCAGTGAACGCTTATATGTAGGCATATCATCTGTCTATTTATAGTTCATGTATTAGAAATTAACCCCATCTTCACAAAATACGAACAGCCAAGTATTTCAGTAGAATAAGAACAACTGATGTAATTTTGTAGGAGCAGCTTGGCTGGTTAGCAGATGTCTGAGTGCAAGGACACCCCTTAATGGAAACCAAATCAAGGGTTGAATACTTGAAGGCAACTGCACTTACCTAAACCTGGGGTGTGATAGTAGCTTGGCACAGAGTTTATTTTTGTAATTCCTTGCTTCCAGTCCAGAGGTGTCATTATTTTCTTATACATCAGCAGGGTTTTTCTTCATTAAATGGTTAAATGGTCATACTGTTGATATGGTGCTTAGTTTTGAAGCAAGGATCTGCTTTTTCCAAAGCAAAGCCAGAACAGGGAGAGAGGTGCAACAGACCAGCAAATCCTGCATGTCTAGAGGAAAAGAGCTCCCCAGAATATGTTGAGGTCAGAGGGTTGCATGGGATCTCTTAAATGGAAACAAATAAAAACTGGGAAATAAGATGCCACCTAAGAGCTATTAAAATAGTTTTTGAAAGCCAGGTTTCCAAAAATTGCTGGCCTTATGACCTCTAGAAGTTTCATGATATTTGGCATTTCTAAAACCTTACTCCCAGCCCCAGGCAATCAGTGAATGCTGACACTTCAGTTTCAACAAAGCCATTGCAGTCACCAGGAAGATGTGAAAAAAACCCAGCTCTTCAAAGCTTCATAACATGGGGCCAAAAGCCCTGAATACATTTCTCTTTTAATAGTTATGGTGTAGGTTAACCTCACAATGGAGCGAGTCTTGATGCCCACACGGAGCTAATCACATCACAGCAGGGCCTTATCTGGCTGAATTAAACCACATAAATGTTGGGAAAACTTTGTTGGCTTAACTCACCTCCAGACTGGCACATCCTTGGGACAAGTCATGCCTGTGGACTGTCAAAATGACAAACCCCAGCCCTGCAGTTAGATTACTTTGACTCGCCCTCCACATCTACCCATTTTTTCTCCCTGACTCATGCCATAAGTCATTTACCAGGGAACAAATCCAACATGCCGGGGAGGCTATGGCTTGATAATAACAGAAGTGTGCAGTTTAAAACATTGGACCCCTCCAAAGGCAGTGTGTCTGGACACATTCGGTGCTTCCTTATGCCCAGTGTCCTGCACAGCCAGCTGTGCTTTGCGTGTCAGGTCAGAGCAAGCGATGCCCAGGAGTGCAGCAAACACACAGGATGGACACTGGCTGTGAGCAAAGCATCCCCACCTGCGCTCTTGTCAAGCGCTGACCCTCGCCAGGGACAGGAGCTCACCTCTGCCAGCGAGGCAGCAAGATGGCAGGGTGGCTGGAGAAAAGGGTGGCAAGGAGGGACTATGGGGGGGTTAGGTGCAATGCCAGTCGCAGCAAAGGCAGAGGGAGGGGGGGAACTAGATGAAGGGGGGGAAAAGCAAACAATCTCCCATCTGAGAGTGCTTTCAAAGCACCTTCTCCGTGGTGGCAGGAGCGGTGCCTCCCGGGGCGGTGCATGCTACAGGCCTCCGCTCGGGCTTCCCCTCCTCGCACCGCCTCTGCCGCCTCATTTCCTGCAGCGCAGACAGAGGAGGAAGGTTCGCTGCAAGCTCGTCTCTGCTCCCCTCCCGCCCGGCCCCGCCGAACTGCGTCGTGCCCTTCGAGATGCCGGTGAGGGGGGCTTCGCACCCGCGGCCGCGCCAGCCCCTGATGGTGGGGGGAGAAGGGCAGGAGGGCTTGGGGCTGAGGGGCCAGGCCGGGTGCGACCCCGGGCCGGGGGAAGGGGGCTCTCTGCTGCAGGGTCTGCCCCGGGCGGCTGCGTGGGGCAGGGAAGGGGCTGCGGCCGCAGGGATCCCTGCTGAGAGCAGGGAATTGCTGTTGTGGGAGGCTGCTGTAAGGCCAGCGCCCTCCTTTTCCTCTTCCTCTTCCTGGCAGGGACCGCCACCCACAGCTGGGAGGGTGACAGCCCCCGGACCGAGCGAGAGGGAGGGAGATGGAAGCTGTGCTTTGCTCTGATTTTGTTCACACCACCTTCCTCTGGTTAAAATAAACTGCTTTTCTGCTAGAGGATGCTTCCTCCGCCCCCCCAGCTGCATCCCCCTCTTCCCCCACAAAACCTGGGCTGGGGGGAGGCGAAGGCTTCCTGGTGGCCTGGCACAGCATGGTGGGAATGTTTGGAAAGTGCCTACAACTAAATTAATCAATTGCTAAAAATCAGTTTCCCAGGAAGAATCTGTCATGTGCAGAAAGTTTTTTTTTTTTGTTTTTTTTTTTACTTAGACCAGTTTTAGAGTGCACAGAAAGGTCTTGTTTTTGAGTGTGTATGTGTTAAGCCTGGCTTTATTTATTATTATCTAATATTACTAATTAGACATGGAAATAAAATGCAATCTTTTTTTAATGACCGGCTAACTTTCAGTTAACTATGCAATACCCCATACTTAGGCAGGAGCACAGGGCTGTTACCCTGCTGCTGGGCAGAATGGGGTTAGGCAACCTGGGGTTGAAGCAATGCCTGCCAACCAGCCGTACCAATTTTATCCTGTCTCCCACAACCGTAAATGGTGCTGGTGATGATGCTTTCACAGTCTTCACCAGAATGGTGCTGAGATCAGGGCCTGATTAGAAAATAGTGATTATTTGTGCAGTGAAGTAGACTCTGACTCCTATTTGATGAAGACAGGAGCCAGAAATGTCTATTTTCAGTAGCATTAATAACCAGCTTTCCCTCCGTCTGTAGGCTTACCACTCAACTTTAATGGACTCCGATACCAAGCTAATTGGGAACATGGCGCTGTTACCCATCAGAAGCCAGTTCAAAGGCCCAGCACCTCGTGAAAGTAAGTTTATAATAATCTCCGAAAACCTGTCTGTGTATAGCTTGTCATCATCTCACAGTTTGCTCCAAGCCAGCCCTAGCGAGAGTGATGAGAGGAGTCATGGGTTGGAAACGGAGTGCTTTGCAGTTTATAGAGGAGGAGAAGAGTTTTCAAATAATTAAACTGTACAAATCATAGAAGATAATTACACACAGATAAATATGCACTGTGCTCCAGCTAAATCAATTGTTTCTGTAATTAAAGCCTATGGTTACTATTCTTATGCTTCCTCCTGTGTCTTACTGTGCTCTTCAGTCGGTTTTGAGGAGGACGTGGTGGTGTGAACCCTCTGCTGTCAGAGGAAGTGGGGGTTTAGCTACAAAGAACTTAGGCTTTGGGGCTGTGGCTGAAGACACTTGGCTGCTCTGAAGGATGAGGAGTAGGATGGGCAGCACTTTAGGGTATGGGGCTTCGAAAATTGAAATGAAGTTACGGGCATCCCAACAGGGCCTACAGGCAGCCTGGTACGGATTCCCCTCAGCATGTGAATTAACATTTCCCAGCCATGATATCCCCCAGTAGTGTGGCAGTTCAGTCTGAGAAAGGAAATACAAAGGAAATGTTTCTGGATTTAAGCAGTCTTGGATGGTAGCAAAAGCAATCAGAAGTCACACGTAAGCTTGCAGCTATGTGTTCTGCTCACCCGCCTCTTGAAGAAGATAATGAAATTTGAGTGATTGTGGTGTTATGCTTTCTCCAAAAACATTTTTATGTTCTGAGAAGACTTTTACACTGTTAAAACTCTGGTGAGTTACTCAACTGGTAGAAAAGCGGGGAACTGCTGAGTTGCTGCCGTTTGTGAAGTGAGAAGTCGTAGTGGGAGGAGAAGCAGGGAGTTAATGCTGCTGAAAGTAAGAAGCTTAAATGTTATGGTTTGAGCTCACCAGTGTTTCACATGGCAACGACTTGCATAGTGCTTTCTTCTGCTTTTTGTAAATACCAAGGTTTTGCCTTTGCAAGAATCCTTATTGATATATATCAGTGAGTAGAAGTTATGAGCAAATGTAGTATAATGGTGCACTGTTTAACTCTGTGTTTCTTTTTTGTTAGCTAAGGACACAGATATTATAGATGAAGCCATCTACTACTTCAAAGCTAATGTTTTCTTCAAAAATTATGAAATTAAGGTAAGTTTTTGAGATACTGTGCATACAGTAGTTCTTTGGAGGGTTGGTGTTGTGAATATAAATTTATTTTCAATGAAATAATTCTACTAGATAACAAAAACTGCCCTTCCGCCCACTTAATTGTTAATGTTGGGTAAATGTCACGAATTGCAAGTCCCTCTCTCGTGGGGAAATTGTTGGCCAAAATGGCTTGAACTCATTCACGTTTCAATCTTTTATCAGTTCCATAAAGTCTCTTAATCTAAGATTGGCTGGGCTCTGTGCTGCTTCTTGTTTTGCAGAACGAGGCGGACAGAACGCTGATCTACATAACCCTCTACATTTCTGAGTGCTTGAAAAAGCTGCAAAAGGTAAGAAAAGTGAATTTCTGTGCAGGAGGGAAACTGAGTCTGTTCTGGGGATTGTACCTGGGAAGAGGTTTGCTGATATTCTCCTCATAGTGGCACAAAAAATCCTCTTTACCCAGTCCCAGATGTCAGAGCCACAGATATTCTAAGGCTGTGGATCTGCAAAGACGCATGTTGCTATTTTTGATGCATTTTTATGTGCTAGAGATCGGTAAAATATTTGGGGTCTAATGCTCCATCAGCTTTTGATTATAACTATTAATCCATTGTTTGCCTGGCTTTTCCAGTGTAACTCCAAAGGCCAAGGAGAGAAAGAAATGTACACACTAGGAATCACTAACTTCCCAATCCCTGGGGAGCCTGGCTTTCCACTTAATGCCATTTACGCCAAACCTGCCAACAAGCAGGAGGAAGGTAAGGCTAATCCAGGACCTCTGCAGGCTTCCATGGGCTCATACTTTACCAGCTGTTTTTTTGTGACTGCAGCTAGAAAAATTACCTTTAAAACTGAATCTTCTAAATCTGCAGTTCTATCTTCTGAAGGCAGCACAAGCTGGATTTTCTGACCTTGGGGGCCAGTGACTCCCCTGGATTAATAGGAGTCTGAATCTGCCTTTTGTATCAACTTAATCACTAGCTAAACCCTGTAATAGCACCCAAGCCAGCTGCTGCACTGGCAGAATAGGAAGCCCCCAATAATGAGTAAAGGTAAATGAGAGAAGAAAACGAGTTTGAATGATCCTCTTACAAGTATTGTAAAAATCCCAATTATGGCCATAAATTGAGCAAACTAACTCAGCCAGCTGACAAGCACCTCCAGATGTGAAAACTCACATTTTGCTTTAAGCAGTGATATCTGATGCTTCCCTGTTAAATTCAGTTTGGCTTGGTGCTGTCTCAGTTTACACTTTTTTCCTGTGCTGTGTTTCAGAGGTGATGAGGGCCTACCTGCAGCAGCTGAGGCAAGAAACTGGTCTTCGCCTTTGTGAAAAAGTATTCGATCCTCAAAGTGACAAGCCTAGTAAGGTAAGAGTTTAGTGCGATCATCACAGATTTAATGAGAGGTTTGGTGTGTGTTTTCAGAAATGTGCGGAGAGAACTGAGACGATGGGGTGAGGGATCAGATGTGGGTAACTTTGGTGCAAGCTTCCCTGGTTTTACAAGGCTAGTGAAATAGCAGGCTGCAGGTTATCAATAAATTTAATCTGTAATGTGGCAAGACAGCAAATGCCAATCTGCGTTACTTTAAAAAGCCAGGCAGTAATAAGAGGTGTCTGGTTCAGCTCTTTAAAGTATTGCACATCTGCTGTTGGGTAGGTTTTCAAATAGAAATTCACAGGCGTGGGAGATGCTGTTTATCTTCCCAGGTGGTTCTGATCTGATAGCTGCTTTGAAGTAGACCATTATGCCTCATATCCAGATGAAAAAAAAAAGCTAATCAATGTGTGAATTACCTCCTGACTGTTCATGTGTTTCATGTGCAAATGTGACTGCATTTAATATTGAAATAATTTAGGCTAATTTAGTTTCAAAGCCATAGCTTTCTGATGCATCCCTTGTTTATAATTATATTGGAATAAATATATTGGCATAAACAGTAAGAAAAGATACAGAAATAATAGAAAGGAGAATATCCCACTTTAATTTGGAGTCCTATATTATAAATTCATTGGGTCCATTCCTGTCATCCTGTTCTAAATTCCAGTAGAAACTAGTGTGGAAAACTGTATGTGCAAAACTGGAGCCTTAACATTTGTTGTTTGTCAGAGGTTGAACTCTCTGAAGTCACTATTTTGTTTCTGGCATGGAAACTGCTTTTGCCTGTTTTCTGACTTCGTACTTCCTTCTGCAGTGGTGGATCTGCTTTGTGAAGAGACAGTTCATGAACAAGAGCCTGTCGGGTCCTGGGCAGTGAAGAGGCAAAGTAGTAACATTAAACACTTCCACAGCAAGGTGTATAAAGTATTTTGCCTTTGTTTTGGATATATTTTGTACCAGGGAATATTAAGTGCTTAGGAAGAAAAAAAAAAACAATCCACAAACCAGTCAATGAGGGATAGAGGGAGAGCAAAAAGGTAATTTGTGGAATCAAATGTTATTAAGCTGGTGCTTAATAAGTGATTTCTAACACGCTGTTTGAGATGCAGGCTGCTTTATTATCAGTGGCTACAGCTAGCATTTAATACAGGGCTTGTATTTAAGAGAAGAAATGGGCTTGCCTGTGGGGCAGGGGCTCTGTGATTTCTCTGCTGGCTAGAGGCTCATTATCTTGTGTCAATGGAAAACGTACCTCTCATGCTGTTTTGTCAAGTGCAGTGATTTCTACATTGTTTTCAATAAATTTAGCTTGTAATTAATGTGGTAACTGCTTTGCATCTTACAGATAGCCTTCAAAGAAATCAGAGTTGTTTTTTGTGAAAAGACCATCATTACTGAGTAATGGTTATCAATAGGAAGTGAATCATTCCCACTGAGGACAGGGCATTAATACAGGGGTTTTAGTTAGTTATTTAGGAGGTTATTTAGGAGGCCTGCCCTCACAGAGCAGTGCTCCATTGTACTAAAATCCCTTCAAAGGGTAATGCAGGCAGGTTACGTACTGATTGGTCTGAGGGTACGCAGATTCAAACGCAACCATCACCCAACACAGGCAAAAACTGTCTGTTTGGATCAGCCAGATGGCTTCTTGGAGAACTGCAAATCCAAGGTCAGTTTATTCCGAGGTGTCCCATTCCTTCGTGGCGATACTTGTTTTGCTGTCACTGTACAGCACCAACACAATTTTTGTATTACTTGATCTGAAGTCTAGTACCAGTAATGTTTTGCTGCTTGTTGTGTGTCTGTTGAGAGGTGTATTCCTCTCCTGGCAGCAGTGATGGTGTGTTCAAACTGAAGGCTCCCACTGATTTGATTTGTGGTAATAGGATAGCCATGTTTTGCATTTTTGTAATAAAGGGGGACAAAAAAGTTTATGATTCTGGTCTCCTTTCAGTCTGTGCCTTGCAGTTAACAGTGGCCCTAGTGAGGTGTTTCCCCTGGTTGTGGCCCAGAAGAAACCTGGGTTTTGAAGGATCTTTCTCCTCAGTTACCTATTTTTGTATGCAGGAGCTTTATCTCTCATACTTCTGTCACATTTAGCTGTTGCAACCAGCAGATAATAAAGTCTCAGGAGAAGAAGGCCCAGATTCACGAGCTGCGCAGGCACAGGGACGGTGTCTATTCCATAGAACTATACTGAGCCGAAAAGGGCCTCCCCACCCGTGTAACACCCATCGCGTCTCCGCAGTCGCGCTGCTCGACACTCCCGCCCCACCATTGCGCAGGCGCCGGGCCGCCGGGGGCCTGGTGCGGGGCGCACCGCCCCGGGCTGCCCAGCCGCACGCCTGTCGGGCCGCACTCCCGCCATGGAGGCAGTGCCGCGGGCGCCCGCAGGCGGCGGTGCGCGAGGCCCTCTCGGTGGCGCCATTTTGGAGTGCCGGCGGGCGGCGTCGGCGTCTCGTTCTTTGCTGTGTGTCCATCCCGCCGCCGGCATGAGCGTGGTGGAGCACGTACGAGAGATGGCGTCCGCCGGGCTCCACTCCAACGTGCGGCTCCTCAGCGGGCTTCTCCTCACGATGAGCGGCAATAACCCGTGAGTGGCCCTCCCCGCGAGAGGGCGCGCCGGGTGGCCGCGGGCTGATGGGACGGGCGGTGCTGAGGGGAGAGGCCGGGCGGGGGTTGCCGTGAAGGCAGGCTCGCTTGGCGAGCCGTCCCTCCCGCGGGGCACCCGGCCCCGGCCCTGCGGAAGGCGAAGCCCGGCTTTGCCAGCCCGCCTTCCTGCCCGGGCTGCGGCATCGGCAGCGCAGCCTCTGCCCCTCGGGGCGCACGGTGCAGCATGAGCCTCCTGGTAGAGGTGGAGGGATTTTCTCCCAGGGGTACCCAGTGCAGGTCACGGCTCTTCCCCGGACTCCCTTAATTGCCTTTATTTTTCAGGATTTCCCTGTAAGGTTTCATTTTACAATTTTCTTGGGTTTTGAGGTACTAATTCAAGCCAAAATCTAATTCTGAAACTGTAACCCTTCAACACTTATGCAGACACACTAAAAGTGTTATAAAGGTGTTTTTTTTTTTAAATGTGGGAACACGTGGATCGGGACCAGGACAGCTGTACAAGGAGCTGGGTTGCCTTGTAAGCTTGAGTCCATTCAAACAAAATGTACTTTCACGGACGTTGACAACATGTGTTTGTTATGGGGAGGATGGGGCTGCTCTGTTAGGGAAGGCGGTGGCCAAGCAGCTGAACGTAAGCTGTTGTTACTGATGAGGTGTCAGGAGTGGCTGTTATGTTTGTTTGTATAGAGATAAAATAAATTGGTGAGATAATCCCTTTGTGAGGAGGTAGTACCTGTTACCCAGGGGCCCTACCAACTTAGTAAAGCAGCAACAGCAGTTGGAAGTTGAAGGCAGGCAAACGAAAGCTACAAATACTTTGGATCCGTAAGGCTTTTGTTCTTATGCAGGTAGCTGATCACAGCCTTTCTCTTTCCGATTCTTCTAGGGAACTGTTTTCGCCATCTCAGAAATACCAGCTCCTTGTATATCATGCAGACTCTCTCTTCCATGATAAAGAATATAGAAATGCTGTAAGTAAGTATACGATGGCCTTGCAGCAGAAAAAAGCATTAAGTAAAACTTCAAAAGTAAGACCTTCTACTGGGAATGCTGCGTCAACTCCACAAAGCCAGGTATTTAAAAATTGGCTAATGTGCTACGTAAAACGATCATGTCCCCCCTTACATTTAATGTTGCTGACTCAGTATTATAGCATTAGATGGTGGATTTGTCAGGTCAAATAAACTTGACATTTAAGGCTAATTCATTTTGAAAATATCAGTGTGGTGTTTTCTAATGCAAAACTTCGTATGGTCTCAAACATGAGATTTTTTTGTATGTGTAGCTCATGCTTTTCATTTGAAGACAGGAGCGATATGAGACGGGGGTAGGTTGTACTGTTGACTTTGCACTAGATTTTTTTCAATATACTGTAAGCATTTAAGGAGGAACCCTTACTCAATTTTTTTACTTGACCAAAACAGCTACTTTAAAGTTTGTTTTTTATTTCAGTGTTTACCATCTGAAATTGAAGTGAAATATAAAATGGCTGAATGTTATACAATGCTGAAGCAAGATAAAGATGCCATTGCTATTCTTGATGGGATTCCTTCCAGACAGAGGACCCCAAAGGTTAGTTCTGGCAGACGTTTGTCACAAGTCCTTGGTCAGTGTGTCTTGATACTGGCCTACAGATTCTGGTCAAAAATGAACGTAGCCTATAGAGGCAATGTTAATGTGTCTTGGTATTTGCTTTTGTAATAGTTAAATGTTGTTTGGAAACACTTCCTAATGTTTAAATTGGCTTAGTTTATTTGGCATTTTTTCTTTAAAATCAGATAGATTTTGTATTCCCTCTGTTAGAAGGAATTTTAAAAAGTTAAAAGAATTAAATGTTTGTGTTCATCTTTATTAATTTGTGTGAATTACTTGGTTAACTCTTTAGTACTGCACATGGCAGGTACAGAATTTTCCTTGTGTACAAAGATTTTTTTTTTTTTTCAATTCTAAAAGTTTGTAAAATACTTGTATATCTATACATAAGGCTTGGAATCTGTATCATCATTTGATAGTTCTTTTCATGTTACCATGAATAGTTTTCATAGGGCAAAGAATAATGGGTTGCCTCAGCAAAAGCAATATGGATCACATCTGCCGGGAGAAAAATTTATGCAACTGCAAACAGCTGAGTTACTGCAAGTTAGTAAGCGATTATCAGATACCTGACTGACCGATTTTCTGCAGTTCTGAGTCAAATATGTAAATACGAGAGCCAAAGTGATTGTTTACATTACTGTACTTTGGCTGTAACCACAAAGTGCAGTCCTAGTCTCTGTGGAAAAGCTATGTATCACTGGACAGGAAAGGCACACTGTCACCTGCTAGAGCTGAAGGAGAGACCTGTAGCCTGGCTGTCTCACAAGGTTGGCCATTTTGTGGCATTTTCACTATTAGCCAGTCAACCTAACTTGATAACTTATGATTGCTCAACCTGAGCAAGTGTTTTAATATATTCTTGAACCCAGAATGGCACTTCATATCTTGTTGTATAGTTCGGGCAATGTAGGATCCTTGAAAGGCTGAAGAGGTTGGCAAGTAGAAGGAATGCTATCTTTTAAAATCTTTTCAACCTTTTTAATAACAGTTTAGATAAAATTAAATATTTAGATCGCATCGTGGTCTACAGTGCCAAATATGTTGAGTCTTTGCTTGCTGGCTCTGTTATGTCGTAAGGGCTTAAAAGACTAACACATCAGGTCAATCAACTATGTTTCATGTTAACAGTATTCCTGTATTGTGCTAACAGTGTACGTGGCTTAGGCTCTAGTCATGTCAAAGTGTTCTGTTTAAAGACCAACTTACAGAACAGAAAAAGAAGAAAAGAATGAGAAAAGCAAACTTTCTACCTATACACACTAGTAAAATTAAGTATTCTAACAGAAACCAGCTACTTGTGTAGAGCTCAAATAATTTCTGTTCTTTCATCAATTGTGACTTCATTCAGAAGCTAAATGGAAACTTTCTCTGCCTTCCTAAGATGATAATTCTAAAGACTTCCATTGATATGGAGAGACCAACTGGAAGAAGGCCGATGTAATGGATGTATAGGTCCTTCTTGCTATCATATATTAACACTTGCCCATCTTTTGACTTCTTATATGCAAAGGACTAAGATTTCAAGATGCACTATGCAAATACAAAGGAATGTAAATTTTATTTTTGGACTCAGAAAGAAGCAATAATTTAAATTTTATACTCTATGGTAGGTTATAGTGTCCCCAGAAGAGCAGGTAATTTTGTCTTCTGCCCAGAACAGGAGGGAGGGAGGCAAGCATGCTTGAAGACGAAGTTGTGACCTTTTCTTAGTGATGCTTTCTCCTGTCTCATGCTTGACTCTACCAACATTTCTATTGCTTGTAGATCAATATGATGTTGGCAAATCTGTACAAGAAAGCAGGTCAAGAACGCTCCTCTGTTACAAGCTACAAAGAAGTACTAAGGCAGTGCCCCTTAGCACTTGATGCCATACTAGGTAGGTGTCTGCACACTGTTAGTATTTCAGTATTAAACAGTATTATAATTTGAATTATGCTTGGACCTAGGTACCTGTTTTGCATTTGCATGTAATATGTAATGCTTACATTATGCACATTATAAAAAGCATTGTAACAGGCTGCTTGTTTACGCTTGCCAAGGGGTGGAGTTTCTCGTATTCAGGCAATTAGTTTGTATTAAAAGCAGTTTGTGGTGGCTGAAATTGATGTCTATACTGTTCTGAATAGGCTTGCTCTCACTGTCGGTGAAAGGTGCGGAAGTGGCATCTATGACAATCAACATAATTCAGAGTATTCCTAACCTGGATTGGCTTTCAGTGTGGATCAAGGCATATGCTTTTGTGCATACTGGAGATAACACAAGAGCAATAAATACCATTTGGTAAGAGTTCAAAGACCATGATGTAATCAAATAATATATTAATATTTATATATAATTACATTTAAAATTGCATTATATAAACAACAGACTTTTTTCTCTTAAAGCTCTTTAGAGAAAAAGTCATTGCTGAGGGATAACGTAGACTTACTGGGGAGCTTAGCAGACCTGTATTTCAGAGCCGGAGATAATAAAAACGCTATTCTAAAATTTGAACAAGCACAAATGCTGGATCCTTACCTCATAAAAGGTGAGTAAATCCTAAAAGAAAGTTTACCTAGTGTAATGATCTGATGAGTGACATTAGAGAAGCAGCTACATGCAATCAAACATGCAGTGGAATATTGTGTATTGTTGTACCTGGATTTCAGTTCAGAATTTGCGTTCTGAAGCTGTGTATCTTGAACCGTTACTGAAAGTTGCACAGTTTAAAGTAGGTGTTTGTGGCTCTGTTTTTGGTTTTGGGGTTTTTTTGTTGTTGTTGTGAATGAACTTTCCATTTCTTGATGATCTTCAAATGTTTCATTTCAGGAATGGATGTATATGGTTATTTATTGGCACGTGAAGGTCGACTAGAAGATGTGGAGAACTTGGGCTGCCGCCTCTTCAATATTTCTGATCAACATGCGGAACCCTGGGTGGTATCTGGGTAAGTTGTTTTCTTTCTTTTCTTACCTCCGCTCTTGATTTGCTGCATGCAGTGGATTACTGTTGATACAGTGGATTCAGCCTTTTTGTTTAGAAGGTACTTTTCTGTCCTATCTGTTCTTTCTTGGGGTAACTTAAATTAGCTATCCATAAATATCTTCATTGTTTTCTGTATGTTTAAACCTATTAGAGTTACCACACATGTGCAATAACAATGCATTAAATAGCTGTAACAGTTAATATTCATACTGCTTTTTTATAAACTCCTGAAGTTTTTTTTTCCCCAAACATATATTCTTAACTTCAAATGCAAGAAGTTTAACAGTTGCTTGTAATTTCTTTCTTTTTTTTTTTTTCTTCCCTCCTTCTGTTTTTAAACCTCTGTGAATGTGCACAGGCACCACAGGCAGTACATATTTACAATCACATTTGTCTTTCTGTAGGTGTCATAGTTTCTACAGTAAACGATACTCTCGTGCCTTATACTTGGGAGCCAAAGCTATCCAGCTTAATAGTAACAGTGTTCAAGCTCTCCTGCTGAAAGGAGCTGCTCTTAGGAATATGGGTCGAGTACAGGAGGCAATTATACACTTCCGTGAAGCAATACGTCTTGCACCTTGTAGGCTGGATTGCTATGAAGGTGAGTCAAGTGAAGCTGCTCATGTGGACAGTATTGGTTTGGTGTGAAAGTTGGTGTCATGATGATCAGGCAAGGGAATAGACAGGAGTTCTTTTTTCCTGCTGACTTTCTAGTAAGTAAATTATTACCACCCAGAAACATATAAAGCTCTAGTAGAAGTGGTCAGATAAGTGATACCAGAAAATGCATGTATTTATAAGAATAAGTTTCAAACAGGTGTGTTTTTGTTTTGTTTAATCTGGGTATAAACAGAATTGGGTATTCTGAGCAGGTCACTTTCAGATGATGACGTTAACTGTGTGGTTAGTTCCATGGGGAACTTTGTGTTGTCATAACTTTTGTCATTTATTTAAATAATATTGATCTCAGCAACTACAAGTAAACAGTGAGTTGTGAAGAGTCTGGTTGAAGTATTAATAATCCAGTACTGGAACTGGACAAAAATCTTAGATTAGGTGTACTTATTCTTAGGCTTTTTTTTTTTAAGTACCTGCCCATAAGTAAAAGTGATAAAGTCAGTTATCTGTAGAATGGATATGTTAAAATGTATAGAGTCGTATTCTCAATTGCAATTTGTATTTGCTTATTGGAGTGTCAGTTTTTTGGAGTCTGAGTGCTACTAAGTGCAAATAATTGAGGAGAGGTGAGTGTCTGTCATGCTAACTCAAAACCAGAAATGTTTTCCTTTTTATATCATCAGGTCTCATCGAATGTTACCTAGCATCCAACAGTATTCGTGAAGCTATGGTTATGGCAAATAATGTGTACAAAACTCTGGGAGCAAATGCACAGACACTCACTCTGTTAGCAACAGTCTGTCTTGAAGACCCAGTCACGCAAGAAAAAGCAAAAACATTATTGGACAAAGCACTAACACAAAGACCTGATTATATTAAAGCTGTGGTAAAGAAAGCAGAACTTCTTAGTAAGTTACTTTCCTCCCCCCTCGCCCCGTCACTTTCTTTAATGGAAGAGTGTTCTTCAGCCTTGTCAATGTGAAGAATGTAACAGTGGTATTAACAGCCCAGGGATTTATTAGTTCTATCCTGAAGGAAGAGTCACAGGAATTAATTGCATCTAGCAACTGATATGCCACCACTTTAAAAAATTGCAAGCAAAATGTTTTGACTTCAAAGAATATGTAATTGTGAGTGTGGCAGTTATTGCAAAAAAAGGCCATTGTTTAGAGTTAATCTTGCAAGATCACTGCTATCCCCTGTGCTGACAGTTCTGAAGGAAGAAATAGCCGTGCATTGTGACAATTCTTTGTATACACTCTGATTTTTTTCTTAATAGATTTATCTAAACTATTAATTAAAACTGTAGTTTTACATATAAACAGGTAGAGAACAAAAATATGAAGATGGAATTGCTTTGCTGAGGAACGCACTAGCTAATCAGAGTGACTGTGTTCTGCACCGAATACTGGGAGACTTTCTTGTGGCTGTCAATGAATATCAGGAAGCAATGGACCAGTACAGTATTGCCCTGAGGTAAAGCAGAGACTCTGAGGTTGCAGTTTACTTGTAAGAATCAGTAATCACCTTGACTAACTAAAAATTTGAGCCAGTAATTGATTAGGATGTGCATCAGAGGTAGCTTTATATCATTCTCCCTTCAAACAAACAAAAACATACAAATGGTGTCATGTTAATGAATTAGCTGGTCGTAAGGCTTTGAATGAAGTGCAAAATGTAGGGACTGCGTTAGTGCTAAACATGTCACTAGGCATGTGATTCCTTCACTAATGACAGGATTAAGGCATGGATTTATTTATGGTTATTAATTATTATATAGTCAGGCACCTTTAAGATCCATTCATTTAGACTAGAAGGGGCTATATAAAAATGAGCTATGAAGTAAAGTTAAATAGTATGATTCAATTTAACATAACCTAAATGTTATTTTAGGGTGTTACCATGTTAAATGTTACCATGTTTTGATTTCAACAAGTTAAATTTCCCTTAAATCTAGCACATTCTGTACGCTATAAACTTATAGCTTGACTAGGTCAGCTGTTTTTTGCTTGCATATAACATATTTAGTCATAGTAATTTAAATTTTTACTGCTTTGATGTTACTTTAGTATTGTCTGGAAGAATTGATTACGTTTTCTGGAAGAGTGTGATGTTCAGTTAAGCGCATTTATATAAAGATTTAATATTCAGTGTTGTGGTCAGCCTGAGATGAAGTTGCATCATCTACTAAATTTAACTTCTTGATGTTAAACAGGAAGTGCAGACAACAAGATGAGACTTTTTCCCCCCCCTTTACAATAATGTCACAAATATAAGAAAAAAATTTCTAGGACAATGCTTTTTCTTTCTTTTCTCAGTTTGGATCCAAATGATCAGAAGTCCCTAGAGGGAATGCAGAAAATGGAAAAAGAGGAAAGTCCAACAGATGCAACGCAGGAAGAAGATGTGGATGATATGGAGGGAAGTGGAGAAGAGGGGGACTTGGAAGGCAGTGACAGTGAAGCAGCTCAGTGGGCGGATCAAGAGCAGTGGTTTGGCATGCAGTAGTGGCCTCTCATCCTGCTGCTTCTTTCGGCACTTGAACGTACCACTAGAGCTGTTCCTTGAAGAACATAAACTATGATTTTTGCAGTAACAAAGGACTTTTTTTTTTTTCTTTTTTTAAATAGACTCTGAAACCATTTAACAGTTCTATGCATCTCAGTGCCATGAAGGTTCTTGATGCTTCTTATTTATTAAGTGTAAGGGACTAACTGTGTTGGAAGTTATTTGCAGCTTTCATTTAAAAAAATTTCCTGCTGAAACTAAAAGCATTAGAATCTGAAGCGTGTAATAAGCCTCTTGTTTATGGTGAAAACAATGTCTAAGTTCTGTCCAGGCCTAAGTGTGCTTGATCAGTCTGTAAATACAGTGGTTTGTACTCCTTTGTGGAAAAGGTCTTATTCTCTTGTTTGTCTGCTACCATTTGGGCTCACACTCCTGTTGAAGTCTGGAGGAGTTGCTTGGGTGTGGCTGAAAGCAGCACTTTTCTCTTGCTGTGTTTGTTGCATTGATTTGTCGTCTTGTAAGGCATTACACGTGCTGTAAAGACGTTTGGTACCGTAGCCAGCTTTGATTTAGAGGACACTTTTGTAGCTGACCAATTTCTGTGTGTACAGAATTGAGCCAGCATTGGAGAATTACAGTCGTTTCCTCAATCCTTACTAAACCCTGTAATCACTTAGTCTGTACATGAGCGTTTATTTTTAAATGCAGTTTAGTTTTATTTTGGTATGTTACTAAAAGGTTTTACAGCGGTGACTCAAAGCACTTCACATTCTGTATACAGCACTGACATTTAAAATTATACAAAAAGAATTCATGCCTCTTCACTTGCATTGCTGTAGAAATGTTAAATTATGCAAATACACATATTGTCTTGTTTTTGTCATGTTTATAGACTTCATGTTTTTGTCAGGTAATGTTTGGATTCATGTGTTTTACCTCACCTTTCGAAGCAGAGTTGTATTGCTTCACATACAAATTCTCAACATCAGTGTTTCAAGGGTGAGCTCGTTTGTTTAATCATAGAAACTGTTCTAGTTCTGTGGGCTTGATGTGTGGGAAGAGGAATTAATTCTTGCTCTTATTTTTCTTACCGTTCTGATTTCCATACTCTTTACTAAAATACGTATTTTTATCTCTATATTGGCAATTTGATTGCTCTTGTATTTATTCTGTTACCACAGGTATGCTGGAGCACACAGACTGCTGTTTTACAAAGCTAAAAAATGGGTTTGGGTATCAGTTGGAGGAAAAATGGCTACTTAATAAAAACACATGACATGGAAAACAAGCTTCACCCTAGCTGTAGATGTATAATGCCAGATAAGGGTAAAATCTCTCCCGCTGTCGTGTGCGTTACATCAGCCAGAAGAATGCACTACAAAAAGAATAGGCAAATTAATTCTATTATAGTCTATTTTGAAAATATTTTGGTATGTCACATCCGATGAAGGAGGAGTCTAATAGTTTATCCATTTTTAAAAAAAAGAAAACATCTGGGTATATCTGGAATTTTGTGGGCTTTAGACTTTCCAAAATATAAAATTGAATTATGGTCATTTGAAGGCTATATGGGAAGAACAGAAAAAGCGTGTGCTGCTGTCTTGGTGATGGAACTGGCATAAGCTGTTCCTGCTCTCTTATTAAACAAATACAGTAAATGGCTGTAGAGCAAACATTTTGTTAATTGCATTCTGGTGGATGAGAGACCTGCTCCTGTTCACCTCTTAGGAAGAGTCTATTTATACCATTGCTGTGTGGTACAGTGAATAGATTCCAGCTCACTGCATGGCTTTCATAACAGAAGGAAGTACACATGCACAAGCAAATTCAAAGCATATATCTTTTTTTTCTTAAAAAAACAACCTGCTTTGTTCTCTCTGTGCACTCAAGCACTCGTCAGCTTGTGTTCTGTATCTGGAATTTGGGTAGTAGCTTCATTAGCTTTCTAGTTACATTCCAAACCTCTATTGTGGATGAAAGAACGGAGTTCTTGATGTTATTAAACTGAAGAAAGGCCATGTTTAATTTTGATGAGAGAAGTCTACAAGTTATGTGATGTATATTTTGCAAGCTGCTCAGCCATTTTATTCTAATGATTCCTTTAAATAGGTCATTAAGTGCAGATGGAAACCACTGGCCTTACGCATTTCTCTGAAACATTTACATATAACAGGAAATCAGTGAACCACAGTTTTACTAAAACCATTCTGTAGTATGTTTGCAGATAATCTTGATAACCTCTCCTTTCAGAACAGATGGGAAACAAACTGCTTCAAGATGAGTGTGCTGTAAAGAAAACATCAGTATGCTTCCATGTCGCTTTAGGAATCAAGTCCAGGTACACCTAAGAACACCTTAAGATCACTGTCAAAATAGAGTTGTCTTCACTGCTTTGTTTTTCTGATAATTTGGCTCCTTATTGAAAGTGAAAAGTTCCGTCAGATCCGGCAAATAATACCTCTGTAAGGGCCTGATGTATCGAGGTTTGGTAGCTTTTCTATAGGCTTTGCTCGTAGTTGTGCAGTGAGTGAGTAAGGAACTTTAAGATGCCATACATGTCGAGTGCATTTGGGATTATATAGATAAGATATATTTAGCACCAGCTTCAGAATCCTAGAGGGGTTCTTTGTGCCTGTTAATGAGCCTTCATTAGTGCTCTAATTTTAGAATGGGATCTCTCGTTTTGTGGAGTTCCTGTATTCTCAAATTCAGTTACTGGTATTGTAGTTCAGAGAATATAACAATTAGCCCGTAATAAGCCACTGACCTCATTCTGTCCCTTAATCATGTGCTGTGTACCCTAGAAGAAAAGATTATAAAGCAAAAAAATGAAGGTCAGGCTGCATCAAATCTGTGATATAAGCTCTCCAAAGTGAAGTGATCTGCAGGTGAGGCAAGAGAGCCGTTGCCATCCAGTTGTATTGTCCGGCACGTCTGCAAGCATCTAGTCCCTGGGGGCTGGGTGAGGGTGGAGTGCCTGTGTTTGCTTGAAATCCTTGGCTTTAAATCACAGATGACATTAGTAACTTTTAATTTTTTCCTACTTTGCGATAGGATAGACGGAAGTGATGCAAAGGGACAGAATTTCTCCAAACCTTACATAGACTTGGGTAAGGGCTAAAAGTCTTAATTTACCAGAGTCTAAAAGCAGCACGCATTCACGATGTGGCTAGGAATTATCTAAATAATGCATGGTCCATAGCAAGAGATTTGCCCATGCTTTCTTCTGTAATGTGATGATAACGCGTGAAATACTGGCAGTGTTTCTGATTTCCAGATCTTGGGAATCCAAGAATTGCAAAGCAGAGATAATAGAAGGAGCTGAGGACTGCTGGCCAGTATAAATGTTTCCTGTCTAGTTTGAGGTGCTTCTTCCCTTTCTGTTACTGCTGATTATAGAGAGATTTCTGATTAACTAGGACTTTTTTTTCTAATACACCCCCTCCCCTTCAGTAACTGTCTTCCTCATTAGGCCTGTTTTTGTGTGGTGCTTCTTCCCTCCTTGCTTTTTGGGAGCTCAGTGATGTGGAAACTGATCCATCTAGGGCAGAAGCAGAGAGTATTTCTTATTCAGCAGCCCTTATTTCCTCACTCAGATCTCAGCGGTAAGGAAATCTCAAAGGCTGACTGCCACTGTAATTTCAAGTTACACACAAATATACCTTTAAAAAAAAAATCTAAATTAGTGCAGTCTCCAGGGGTCTTAAGCCCACCTAACATCACTAAACTTGCTTAAACTCAGTATAAACATATGATTTCAAACTAAGCCCTGCCTAAGGCTATTTAAAGTAGTCTGTTCTAGATAATGTATGTTCAGTACTGCCCATCAGTAAATTGATACAACTTTATGTAGTGCCCAGCAGAAGTCAAGTACATTGCAGTCGATTTTGCAGTAGTTTCTTCATGGAAAGGATCTGGTGTGGGCCTAAAGAATGATTCCCTCACCCGTTAATGTTCGTGTGCTGCCAGGGTGACAGCTTGAAAAGTAATCCTGTGAATTGATGCCTGAACCTACCTCCAGAGTATTGCCACTCCTCCTATCCTCCTTTTCCTTTTTAACTCTGCAAACCTTTTTGCTGCTTTTTAAATTTATTTTTTTTTTAAATCCTTTATCTGTTCACTCCATAGCCCTGTGAAATGTTGAACAGTTTAAGCATGTTGAGAAGCAGGGGCAAGAACTGTAAAGCTGTTGTTGAATTGCTGGAGCTGTGGCCTAAGGCCTTAGTGGTAATTCACATGTTTGTGTCGGTCCAGTAACCAGATGTGAGAGGGAGGGGTAACAGGGCAGGAGGAATGCTGGCCTGGAAAGGGGAGAAGGGGGCTGCTGCCACAATCCCTGCAGCATTCCTAGGAGTGGCAGGCTGGTCAAGATGTCAGTTGGAAGCCAGCCAAGATGAGGCAGGGAGATGCCTAGTGCTGGGTGTTTGCATGGAGGGAAGAAACATTTTTCTGGTGCAAATGCAGCTCAGGGAAAAGTAAAACATTGATGTGGGGAACTTCAGAGTAACAATATGCACATTAAGCAAAGCCCTTCGGCTAGTCCATGTCTATCGCTATTGATGACAACAAAATAGAAAGAATAAGCTATGTCTTTACTTACTGTCTTGAGCCTTGAGGTTACTTTGCGAACCTCCATGGCTGTGCAACGCTGGGTATGGAATGTGCAGGGGAAGCCTCCGCTGTGGTGGGTCACTGACGGATGTTTATGCTCTAAAAGCCTCCCTTTCAAATAGCTTCCCCAGAGAGGCCAAGGACTTTGTTAGTTTGGAGATCAGATTCCTTTTCCTCCTTTATCATCCCATCAAAACACTGATGCATGCAAATTGAGCGATGGTTTGGGGATCTAACAAGAGCAGTTCAGTTCCTGACTTATGAATTTTAAAAGGGATCAAATTTTCTCCAGCTGGCCTGTCACAGACAGTACCATTTCTTAAAGGACAACAGATGCCATCTACTGAACTGCCTGCCCCGCGGCATCTGTTTGACCAGAGCGCGGCGTGGCAGGGAACACCGACCTTGCATTCTGAATGTTTGCCTGTGGACACTTCAGCTAACTTTTTTTTTTTGCAGCTGTCAGCTGTACGTTCCAGAGCGCTGTCAGCCTCGTCTAGAGGACAAAGCAGGGAAAAGAATCCCATGTCCTGAGACTTGGGTTTGATATAAATTTCTTAAATATTTACAGAGAACAAAAAGTCCAATTAAATCGAAGTAGCTGGACAGCCAGGCAGCATCAGCACACTCTGCTTAGCTAATGGGGGGTTTGGTGATTTGGAATGTCTCCCAGTTGGGCTCCCTGGGCTGGGAGAGTTTAACGGCTGGCAGAGTGAGCTACGTACGTTGGCAGTTGATCCAAGAGCTTGGGTTGATCTGGCAGCACAAAAGGGCCTGTTCTGTGCTGGAGAGACGACGCACTACCCTGTGCTTTGCTGTAAAGGCTGTTAAGATGCCAGCTCTTTCCCAGAACTTATTTAACTCTAAAAATTCTCTGAATTTTTGTTCCTGCTTTTTTCCTAACATTTAGTGTATAGCATATTGTGTTATTCCTTGATGGGCAGTATGGTTTGATGAGCTGAACCTGGTAACTTGGATTCATCCTCTTGGAGCACTAAGTAGTTTTCCAGGAAACTTAAGCATGATGACATCAGCAGAGCAAGAACAGCAACCTGCGGGTGTGTGTTTTCCTTAGACTGGTCTGCATAAGCTGCTGTCCACGTGGTTCGTGAGACAAATGTTTGCCTGTCCGGAAGCCAGTAAAAAGCTGCAATCTGTGACCGAGGGGCTTTTTTGCCTTGTAAAACTTGCCAGAGTCCCAGTTAGCCAGCGTTGGAGTGGGAAGATGGAGTAACATCAATTTCTGGTTTTCCTGTTGAGGTCCACAGTGAAAGTGAGATGGAGGCAGTGTTTGTGTGGACTGAATTGTCCCTGTCGATCTGGTCATCCCATGTGGCCTGGAATGCAGGCATCTGTTTAACTGATGAGGGGAAAGTTTGGCATTACTCAAAAAAACCCTGGTAATTCTTGTATTAGCCTAAGTTCTAGCTGGCCTGGGTAACTACTGGATCCAGGTGTGGCTGCTGGCTGTTACAAGAGGAGGAGTAGGGTATGGAGACAGGCCTTAACACCTCCTCAGCTCACTAGGACAGCTTTTAATAGGTAGGAAAGGAGGTAGCTCCAGCTAACCTCTCGGTGTCTGTTCTGCAGAGCATAATGTTACAGTGAAACTCAGCCAATTCGATAAGGCTGGGGGATTCTGTCAAGTGTTTTCTCAGCTCCCTGTATTTCCATAAGGGGAGCAGTTTTAAGCACCTTCTACCCAGTAACGCTCCAGCCCTGGAAATATTTGAGTGTTTGCAAAAGGGGTTTAACCCTTCCTGTGCTGTGCTTGGATTTCTGCTTTTGTTCCTGCCGCCTCGATTGCCTGAAAAGGGTGATTAGGAAACAGGTTGGTTTAATCTCTTTTTGTGCTGTGGTTTACCATCCATGCCTTGAATTCAGAGGATTTATGTGGTGGAAGGAAGAACATCCATCATCCAGCCTTAAATAGGTATAGAGACACTTAGAGCTAGCTAGAGGGATTCCCTGGGTAGGACACGAGGCTGCTGAAGGGAAGTGTTGCCTATCAGAGGTGGGACTTGGCGTTCCTCTCCCTGCCCTGAGGGAAGGGGAAAGCCTACGGCCTGCTCCGAACCCTACTCTAGTGCCAGTGCCAACCCAGGGAGGACTGCCTTTGCGCTGGGCTGTTCGCAATGGGTAAAAGAGGAACTGAGTAACTTGGTGGGGTGGTGCCAGTGGGGCTTTCACTGAGATGGAATCATCTTGGTGCAGACTTCAAAAGCCAACGCCTACCGTGCAGCTGGTGAGGGGAGCTCTTAATCCCATTAGGCTTTAAAATCAGAGCGTCAGCAGCTCCATTTTGTGAAAGGTCGGATGTTGTTAGCCTTTCAAAGTACATCTGTCAGATAAAAGCCCTTCTGGTTTATGTAGGGACCTCTCTAATGAGCACATGGAACCTGATGAGGTGCAGGGAAGAGCTAAATGCTGAGCTGGTCTCACCAGCGCTCTGAGTAGACATAGAAAAGGGACTTCAGGAGTTAGAGCAATTTCCAAGAAGAGAGAAGTATGCTGGGAAGTCTGCATGCTCCAGGGTCAGCGTCAACTTGAGAAAGGAATTCAGGACGTCAGTTTTAGGTGCTTGAATGTCATTTCAACACCTTTATTAGCTCTGTCTTTCAACCCGGACTAAGGGAATGAGCACCTTGTTCCCTGCTGCGGTAAGCAGCCACTGGCAGCAGTAGCGTTTCTCTGGTTTAGTTACGTGTGCTCCTGTAGATCAGTGCTGTACAGCGCGCACATCTGTTCTTCAGGCTAGTTTTGGCATGTCGCACACAGCATTTTGCTGTTTTATTGCGGAATCCAGTTGACACAATGCTGGGATGTGGGTAGAAATGACGGTGGTGCTGTTTGGGGAGGTTCTGTAACATTGGGAGGCAGAAAACTTGTTAAAGCAGGTTCTGGGTGCTTTGGAAACTTGGCCTTGGTTCTGACAGGCCACCTGTGGTTTGTGTGCCTTGTCTGATGGACTGGAGATTGAATTGATGCTCTAGCAATTTCCTTCTGGTTTTCTTTTTGATCTATGAGAGGTTTGGGAGCTGTCAGCAAGAGTGGCATGGGGTTTGGAAAGCAGCCCGTTGTGTGTCTGTACTCTGGTTGGGGCTGAGGCTTCCAGCACCCGATGGCTGGTTTGCGAGCACAGGAGGGTGGCTGTGGCTTGGGTTCTTGTGCTGTCAGTTCCCTGAAGGGATAAAGCCCTGTGTGGGATGTCGCAGTAAGATGACAGTGCCCACAAACCAGAGGCTTAGATTTTATAATGATACGGGATTGGGTACCCATAACTTACAGCCAGAGGTGAACTGTGTCCACAGCAAGGTGGCCACTGCAAAACAGGACTGAAATTGCTGTTCGCAGCATGGTGAGCTGATGAATATTTGGCAGGAATCCCTGGAAAGCTGAAGAGCTCCACCATGAATACTTGTTGGCACGGCAGCCCTGAGTCAGCCCAGCCATGGGTAGTGAGGTTGTTCTTCCAGGAAGGGAAAGGAGACATTTTCGATGAGTTAAGGGGTGGGTAGGAGCTTTCCTGCCCATGGTTTGCCTGGTGCACGTCAGTCTTGTACCTAAACTGAAGGTCTGCATTAGTGCTTATGTCACGGCAAAGGGCATTGACAGGAAAAACTTTTAAGTTACAGCTTCTGTGTGGGGTGTCCTGCCTTGCTGCATGCGGGGCAGCAGCAAGTGCAAGAGCAAAATGCTTGGTGTTTTGCAATCATGGTGTGCTGGAGCTGTATGACTTGGTTATGAAGGCATGAGCTGGGTGCAACTTGATTGTTGTTAGCTGCTGATGTTATCTTACCCCGGCAGTAAAGCGGTGTTCCTTGCCTGCCTCTGTAGGAAAAATTGACTCTGCCACCTGCATAAATAGCAGGGGCTTTGTAGCAGCCTGGACTCAGTGAGTTTTGGGTGTTTGTTGTTTCTGAACTTTATTTCAGGTAATTATGGCAGCTTCTCTGCCTCAAAGAGAGGCTGAGCAGGACACACCAGGCGGTTCTTGGAGACTGGCCACAATTCAGAGTCGCTCTCTGGGTCTGCAGGAACATGGACAGTCCCTTTGGGCTGAGCGACATGCAAAGGGCAGCTTCCACCACATGTGCCAAAAGCTCCCTCCCTCTCAGCTGCTTTCCTTGGGTTCCTGAGCCTACATGTGTAAAATCGGCCTAAAAGTGCTTTCCTTTGCCATGCCTGAAGAGGTAAATTTTACCTCTTAAAGTTGGTGATGTCAGCAAAACCCCGTGTCTGGGTTATGTGCAAGCTGTCACTGCCCCAAAAGCACTGATTCCAGTGGAGGGGTCCAGGTGGTCCTATCACGCTGCACACTTCCAGCCAGCAGCTCCAGGAGGGGGAACTCTTACAGATTCAGGTATAAGGGGATAATCCTTATAGATTCAATCCCCACTGTCTTTATTTGCACAAATGACAGGGACTTGACCTGATTAGGCAAATAGCCCAAGCCTGCTAAACTGATGTCTGATGGCTTCTCTGCATGTCCACGTCGTTAAATTTTTGGGCTGAAATATTTTAGAAGAATGCTTTGGGTGCTCCAAGCTCTGCAGGCTGAGTAGAGGGTGGGTTGCTGGTCGGTCTTCTACTGTACTGTGGCTTTTCCTGTGGCTTTTTCTAGCTGAGATTGCAAAGCAAATTTGCCACCTCTTCCCCCAGAGGTTTTTCTCCTTTCTTGCCCACCCTCCTGGGGGTGGATGCAGGTGCTCATCACACACAGATTCACCTTGCTGTAAAAACAGGGCTGTCTTCTGCCCTCTGTATTTAGAGTTTGATGTAATGTATCTATAATGCCTAATAACTTGAGCTGTGGGGAACTTTTCTCCTCTGTGGCTGTCACTGGGGTTATCCATGCAGTGCTGTAGAGCAGGGGTTTGCAGTGAGAGGAGGAGGAGGGGGAAGATATAGCTGTTTATCTCAGCATCTCTTACCACATACCCCACACTCAAGTACCTAACAACCCACTGAGCATCATGTTTTCTTCATATGGCTGCACGCACAAGTGCTACTTGCAGTTCATTTGGGTGACTAGTTATGAGTTAATCTTGCAGATAATTTAAAAAAAGTTTAAAAACCAGTTCAGAGGTTGGGTTGTTTGCTCACCCGTGAGGTGCTCTCTGAACACAGAAATGCCAAAACCACTGTGGAATATAACTTGCTGTGACATCAATGCAGACAGAGTGAGAGTTGTTTTCTGAATAATGATTTCATAGCAGTGCTGATTTGCATTTGGTACCAGTGCTGGTGGCATGTGTTTCTGCAAGTTGGGGGAAAAAAACCCAAACTGGGCGTGCGGCAGGATTAACTTTCACATGGATGTGTTGGTGGAGGGCTGAGAGACCGGCCTTCAGCCACCTGCTGTTGAGAAAGAAGTGAGCCTCATTTTCCTCCCATTGCTTCCTAATTAAAGCAAGGCTAGTGGTTATGACAAGGGAGGAGGTGCTAACAGGCAGTTTCTTCCACTATGTTCTAGACAAATGACTTCAATCATTTAGCTCAGGTGTCTGTGTAAAGTGCTAACAGGACATCTGCTGCTGCCCTCGGGTGCTTGCTGCACCCGCGCTGCCTGCAGAGGACCAGCTCGGAAGGCTTGCTGGTGATAGCACTGTTAGTGTGTGCTGAAGAGAGGCTATAAATGAGGTGGTGGGAAGAGCTGCTGTGGTAGATAACAGCTGAGTGCTGAACTCGGTTCTGACAGCCCCAGCCCAGAGGTTAGGAGCCGAGCTCAGCTTGCTTAGAACAACACTACCATAGTAGGAAGCAGGAGCGAGCAGCTCGGCTCTATGTATTAGTGCATCCTTCACCATCTTAAAGTTTAGCTGAGCAATGGAATTCAGCTCTAGTATTTTTAAACCTCACAGAGTTGTGCTTGAAGGGTCTCAGACATGTCACCTCGTTTGGATAACTGTTTGCCAGCAGTGTGCTGGTATCATGCGCTGGAAGTTAAGAGGCATTACATATAATTTAAAAGCCATTACTGAAGTTGGCTGAAGTTGCATATTCAGGGAGGCTCCCCCTTCTCTTACTCCGAACAAAACTTAGTTTATGGGCTTTGGAGCAGAGTGTTAAAGGACACTTGGCAAATCCAGCTTTTACGCTTGGAGTGCTTTAGTCTTGCCTAATACTTAACACCGACTCCTGCCCCGCCAAGTTTGTCGTGGGAGCTGCACTGCTGGCAGAACAGCCCCTTTTGGGGAACAGAATAAGCCGTAACTGACAGCAGCATTCCCAGCAGGCAGCTCCTGGGGGATGTGCTGCAGCAAACACACCTGGTTCATCATCCTGTTGCCTATGGAAGGGGGAAGAGAGCAGCAGCTATGTCAGGTGGGGGCAATTTAGAGAATAGAAAAGGACAAAAAATAAAGATGTAGTTGGGAAAGAAATGTTTATTTTAAATTCTCAGAGGGATTTTACAAACAATGGAGCATTTTAAAAAAACTGAGTGATGAAAGTACTTGACAGTGTCCCTTACACACACAAGCCCCTGGACGGAGGAAATCACACCAGCGAGGAGGTCAATACTGCTGGAAGAGCAGCTGGCATCTGCATAGTTCTAGGAGGAAAGAGTGCAATGGTGTTGGTGCTAACAAGTGTCATCCTGGCATTAATATAAGAAAGCACTGAAGTACGTACACATGTACCTGCGGAAAACAAAGTGCATAAAATAACACGCAAAGTATGTATTGTAGAATAAATTTATTTACCTGATACAAATGAAACTAGGTGTGATGCTTCTTACTGTGAGCATGTAAATAGACAATTGATCCTATTTACAACTTGCAAAAGGTCATACATGCAGTTGCGGTAACTGGCTACAGTCAGTTGTTGCTTTTTAAATAAACGCATCACAATATTTTGTATTGCACCAACATCTGTCTTACTGCCTTAGATTTAAATAACTTACATTACAGTGCAAGAAGTTGATTTGCACACATGATAAAAAAAATCCAAAGTTATGAACTGGAGGCTTACGGTTTAACATTCACCTGTTATCTTTTAAATGAACTTTATAAATAGGATAGCATTGTACATAAGCTGTTATAGAATGTTTGGGTGATACAATACAGAGAAAGATTTGTCTACAACTGAAGGCATGCATTATTTTGATATTGTACATTTTATAAACTGGCATTTTACATACAGAAATATGGAAAAACTGGCTGACAGCTCTGCAATCCTTGTTCAAGGACAAACTCTTCTCCATGCAGCACAGAAACCAAACTTCTCTGGAGAGAGTTTCCGAGTCGGTAAGCTATATTGCACGTTTGTACATCTGTATAATGAAGTCCTAATGGTACCACACGTTTCTTCCAGAGAGAACACAATGAGTTTTGTTTTAGGGAAAGCAAAGAATCTTTACACATGATACATGCAGAAGTTTTGGTAGATGTGTTGCTAAAAACACATGCACGCAACAAAACAACCTTACATTTCTGCAAAATTGTTTAGGAAGCGATTACTCCAGTATTGCTGAAAAGGAAAGAAAGAAAAGGCATCAGTTAATGAAAGGATGAATGCTAAGTATCATTATACAAGCAAGACTAAGATCAACAGTGACAGAAGAAAGAATGTTAAGTTCGATAACTGGCTGCTCTGTCATTGAAGGGACACTCTCAGGTTACTTTGTTCTTAAAGCCTAGAACCCTCTGGGTTATGGCTCAGCTCTGCTGAGTGCCGCAGAGCTCCCTTTATCATCAGCAAAACCAGCACTTCCTCCAGAAGACTGCAGTGAAAGAGAATTAAGACATGTTCAGATAGCTTTTGCCTTTCTCTGCCTGACTAGTGGCAATAGACACGTCTCACTTATTTGTAATTTTTACTTTCAGGTTCCATGCTACACAGTTTGAGCTCAAGTTTTTAGGAACTTCAAGGGTGTTTCTCTAATCAGGCATTTATATTGCAAGTTTGGCCCCAAAGTGACCTAACAATGTCCCTTTTCCAAGTTATGCAGCTTATTCTGGGAAGTAGTAGGAAAGCTTTGAAGAAGTCATTAAACTACACAGATTAATGCGTAGGCAAAGGGTAGAGTACAACATAATAAAGCTACTCCTGTACTTTACCCCTAAAATACAGCGTAAGGTTAGCCTTGCGTCTAGGAGAGAAGAACAGTGTACTCTGACCCCCTAGAACTTGATGGTGGCTCTTCAAAACACTGCTTCGATACTATAAAATTTAGGCTCTCCTGCTAAGATTTGAAAATGCATATTAATGTAATTAAGGATGTAATTAGCAGAGATTAGGGAAACAGTTAATGGTTAGAGGTGCAAAAAAGTAAACGAGACAGGTGCAAGACACAGACAACTTTGTATCAGCTTTACCTCCCTTCATCTCAGCGAATTCAACCATCTTTAAGCTGTTTACCATGTATACTCTGTGCATCAGCTGTGTTCTTGGAACAGTGACAGATGACTGCTGTACTGCATTTTATCATCAGATCAAAAACTCATTTTCTTACTATTAGACTTCTCCAAAATAGCCTCTCTACAAACACAAGCCTTGCAGCATTTTGACAGACTGGTATGTGTTTTTCTGCAGCCTCTTTCATACTTATTTATTTGCAGTAATACTTTAGGAAACCAAGTATGAACTATTTTTATCGCTTGGATGCCAGCAAAAAGGAGCAGCTCATTGTGTAGCTCTCACACAGTACTTTGAGTGACTCACATTTGAAAGCAGAGAGGGCCTGAGGCACTACGAAGATAGAAGCCCTTGTCTAAATATTTGACATATGGCTGCAGCTGCCCGACCATTTTCTTTGCTCTGATTTGGATCAGGCTTCAGGACACAAAATTCAGGAGCAGCTGCTCCCATACCAAACCCCACAGGTTCCCCAGCAGAAGCTGATCTCCTTCCTGGTGTTTCTAGCATTAAGGTCACATCAACCACCTAATTGATACTTTCTAGTGTGAGAGGTGGATAAGACTAGTAAGTGGCAATATGTGAGGACGTTAACAAATCTGGAAAGCAGCAGAGAAAAAAAGCTCAGGCAGATGAAAGCAAAAGGAAACAAAAAATATGAAGTTATTCTCTAAAAATGGGGTGAGAGAGAAAGCCTGGGTAACTGTCAAGTTATTTCTGCTTAAATAAGTGCTTCCATGTATATATTCACTGGGCTAAGGCACTAAAATAGGAGTTACCTATTCCTATTCCCAGATGACCCTAGTACAGTGAAGAGGCTGGAGAGGAAGTATGTAGGGAACAAAGAAATTGAGAGTTTCACCTTTGAGATGTTACCAAGTAAGTCTATTCTAAAATTAAGAGTCTCCCCTTTTTGGCTTCTCTAGATGAAAGGACCGATAGCTGAAGAGTGACAGGATCTACACAGTCAAGGATAAGCATTTTAGGTAACACATCTTCTTGCAGTGCATTACTAACCTTGCACTGTATTTCTGGTTTCTATAATTGAAAAGCCAGGCCCATCAGCTAATGCCAGGAGCACACTCAAGCAACCTGCTGCAGCCAACTCAATTGAGAAGGGTTAAGATCAGATCCACAGCACTCTAGCTCCAAGATCACAGGAGAGCTTGCAGCAGAGAGTGGTTTTTGGGGCAGGGTGCTTCACTGCCTGGGAGGAAGCTCAAGGTAGGTCTTAACATTTGTCCAGTCCAGACCACACAAGGGTGGTATTTACAATGTAGTGGCAACACTTGGAAAACAGGAGTAGTGAAAGCATAGCAACAGCTGCCATTGAACCTGAGGTTCATCTCATCTTGGGGAACCCTACTGCTCCACTTCTACAGGAAAATTTGGACAGCAAGACTGGGAGAAGTAACAGAAAACCAGACTAGATTCAGATTGCTTGGGCTTTTTAGGAGCACCTTATAGAACCTGACTGTTCCCATAACTTCAGGAGTCTGGAGGGATAAATACCACTCCATTTACCCACCAGTCCAGCTTTCAAAGGCAAACTCCAAGGAACACAAGGCCCTAATGCAAGTGCCCCTGGGCCATACAACATGAGTGAGCTTTCAGATGTCAGTATGGAAATCCATGGCACAACCAGTAAAATTCCTCTTCAATACAGAGATCCAACAAAAAAGTTGTTGAAGACTGAGTTCTACTCATTGACAGTCATTTTCCCCTTCAGCTTCTTAGAGACAGGGAAAAAGAAGGCATAGAGCAGGATTATTTAGGATAATAGACAGGAACAGGATTGTACAAGAAGCAGAACCATTCATGGTGACAATCAGGTAAGTGGCTTTAAGAAGACCAACACGGTGCTCTGGGGTTTCACACAGAACTGGTGTTCAAAGAGTCAGTGGCATTCCTGCCCTAGAAAATGTTTGTTGATCATGTTGGGAACACATAAAGCTTGCTAGCATTTCTTTCCGACAAATATACTTGCACATATTTTGATCAAGGAATCCTAAGTGACATGACCTATTATTTTTCTGTTTCAAGAAACAGGGACAAGTTTCATATTGCTCATTTATTACTGATACAGTGAATGGCCAGTGCTGGCCATCGGTTTTGTGGTACGCAAAACCTTGGTTTGCCAAAGCAAACCACGTTTCCACACTAAAGAGGCATTCAACAGGACTTAAGTGCTGACAGTTCAACAACACACCTACTACATCATCAGGTCCAGCTCCTCTGAGCCACTTCAGCATCAACGTAAACAAGTCAAAGTCTATATATGAACAGTGAGGATTCACAATGCAGTGCAATTTCAGATAGGGTCTATGTATTTTTTTGTTAGCATCTGTATTTGAAAGCTGGAAACCCAGCGAATTATCTGTGCCCACTGGATTCCAGCTGGCTCCAACAGAACACAGCTTTTAACTACCATTTTCCTCTATGAGGAATCAGAAAGCTGTTTGAACTTAGTTATTAAAGCAGACTGGGTGAGCAGCAGGTAACACTATGTCTACAAAGACATAGTGACCCCAGTACAATTTTCAAATACTATCCTGTTAAGCTGAGACTGTTCTTTTGTCTTTTTGTATGGCCACTATACAAAGTATTTCCACTTCCTGGAAACAATAAGCTGTTTTTGCAAAGAGGAGTGCCTGTACTTCAAGCACTGCAGATACCAGAGGCTAGGGAAGGGTGGTCAGCTTCGAGGGGTATCCCCTATTTCAGAGCAGGAAAAAGCTTTGGAGTAAACTGCACCTGACCTCAAGTACCAGAGTGTTTTGGACACTAAGCATTCATGTGAACAGCTGTCACTGTCTTAAGTTACAGATTTGTCCAATTTTATCTCAAACTTAAGACCAAGATCTGTAAGGCCTTGGGGTACTAAGGCTCCTGGGTACTATAAAACAAGACCTAAAATACCCTGATCCAAAAGCAAGTGTTTTGCCTTTAGAATCAGTAATTAGAGCTTCAGACCACAAAACAAAGTCTAAAGTGGTGATAATAATGTAGCACAGCAGTTTGACAAAACACAGCATGGGAATGAAGGAAATTACTATTTATTCTTCAACATGTATACAGCATATGCTATTTTACAGCAAGTCACCACTGGCATGGTGAAATGGAAGAGAGATACTCACTTTAGTCGATGAAAGTTGGAAGGCATTGGAGAAAAACACCACAGTTAGGACTGTTAATGACTTACACGTTGTTGATACAGGACTGAATCTGAAAACATGCTTTAACATTTACCGTAATAATGAAGGTGGTTAGTGCCACATTAAAATAAAAATAGTTCTATACAATATGTTCAATTTGGTCATGTGCTATTTACAGATTTTACAAAACACACACACGAGCTTGTTACTTCAAGTCAGGCTAACAACAGGCCAGCAGAGTAACTCCATGTATACAACTGATCATTAGTGCCCTAAAAGTGTAGGAAATCCAATTTCTAGCTATGCAGTGCAAGTTATTTTTCCAGGTCTCATTACAAGTTTTGATCTTAAAGCAGGGGGTGGGGGAAAGAAAAGATCTGACACACGTAAATAGGATTAAAACCCAACTTAAACCCTCTTTTGAATTAAAACAGGTTGTGTTTGCTAAAAAAGCTTGTTTTAGATTTAAGCAGACAGAAGTAGCCCTCCCTATCCCTGCATAATGGGCAACACTAGCAAAATAAGGTCTGTTACAATAAAATACAATAGACAAATAAATAATCTTAAAAAAACCCCAACCCTATGTGTGTTGAGAGTGTGGAAGAAGCCCAGCAGGATGCACCTGGAATGGTATTTTCTGCATGAGCAATATTAGGCATACCTCACACAGAAACTGGTGTAAACAAGGACAGTCAAGAACCAAGATTAAGGGAACAGGAAGAGCAGAAACCGAGAAGAAATCCTGACTGAGGTAGCAGTACTCTCTACCCAGGGCAGAAAGTTCTGCTTACAAATAAAACCTGACTATGACAAATTAAGTTTGGATGATCATGCAGAAGACAAACAGTTACATGCTTTTTTAGTTTTAGACGACACACATTCATTCCCTAAAATCTGCTGCCAATTTAGTTTGATAGTGTCCGCTGGCTCACAAAAAGTAAATTTTTTTTACATGATGAATAGACTATAGAACAGAACACTGTACATGCTTTTCATCTACAAAAAAATATTTGCATAAAATAGTGTTAGTTCTCTGTACATGTCAATGGACACTTTAACTGTGTATAAAAGAGGAATATATTGCCCCACTGAAGTCAGAAAAAGCAAAAAACCAAAATCTATATGAAACCTCCATCACCGGCAAATATGTTCATGTGAAAATTCAGCAGAAATAGACAGTTGCTCTAAACAATAAAAAAATTAAGTTAAACTTTTTCCTTAGAACGTAAAACTTGTCACCATGTCAGTCAAGACCAGAACATATCACTAAAGTTAGTGTCTGTGCTGTAAAGCCAGATAACCAAGGGCATAGTAATGAACACAAACGGCCAGGAAACTCCTTCGGTGCATGCTGACAAAGAACATGGTTTGGTGGCAGGCCGCACACTATCTTTACCAGGTTCCAGGTAGTTACGGGCCACGTATTTAAGTGTTTCATCCAGTAGAATGACAGGTAGTGAGATTTTCAATACCATCAGCCATTGCGTCACATTCAAAGGTGTGATCTGGAAGATAATCTGAAAGAAGAGCCAAGCATTACATCTTTTCTCCCCCTCCATCCCTTGCCTTAAGCTCCAGACAAGTTCTTGGTCTATCTCCAAGTTCAGGGATGGGTGTCAGATACATGCACTTACTGGCAGCGGTTCCACATAAAGAATAAGGAAGTGGAGTGACATGGACAAGCAAATAGCGCCCACCAGCCAGATGTTTTCCCACGGGGGCATCCTCATCAAGGATTGATTTTCTGATAGACTGCAACAGAAACATGGTATATATGTGTACATAAGATACCAACAGGAAATTCAGTGAATCAGAAAATGAGCTAGAAAGAAAGGAGCATTTATCCCAGTCATGAAGGGAAGCAAGACACTAAGATATGGTTTATACATGTTGTAACTTTAAACTACCTTGGAAGTCTGCTTAGCAAAGCAGTCACAGTTCAGCTGCACATTTTTTTTTTTTAAAGCTTTTGTGTTCTGCTCATTGCTGATCTAGTCTACCTCTTCTGCTAAGACCCCACATCCTCTCCACGGGAGGAGAGAGATGGGCAGGACAGTGTAAGACAGAATCCTCCCCAGTCTATTGTATACCTGGGGACCTAGCGCACTCACTTCTTCTGAAGTTCACTTAACTGGATATGAAGGTCAAATATTTGCACCTTCCTAGTGCTTGTTCTTAAATTCTGCACTTTAGATTCTATCTGCATTTAGGCTATACTGCAGAAGAGGCTGAGATCCAGAACATCAGATGTAGAGCAATATCTTACTATGTAGGACTACCCCAGTACATTTGTATTTAAAGTTTATTTGTTTTTAAATTAACTGACCTCTAAGCTATTTGAAGAAAAATACCCTTGACATTGTGCTATTTAGTGGTTTCCATTTATAATCTAATTGGCTAAACCCTCACTCCCTTAGGGCAGGAAAAACTATTTTCCATATCTTCAGCATTCTTATTTTAGTTGTCCTGGATATCACTTTATACCAACATAGGAGAGATAATCTGATTGATTAAGCTTAGATTAGAAATAACGGAAAACATTTCAGTTGCTCATGCTTAGTAAAATACCAAAGTGAATTGGCAGACTTAGAGATCTCAAATGTTATCTACGAGAGTCATTTTGTTTGCACTACCAGGATTCAGAAAGGAAATATGACTCATTCTTTATTAGCTGAGCTGTCCCCACATTATGAATCAAATTGCACAAAAGGTAAGATTTTGGCTAAGCTCTGCAGAAACTTTGCTTTCCTATTAGGACATACGAACCTGTTGAGAGCATTGCACATCTCTATGGTGACAAGCACAGAAAGCGCCATTGTCATTGGATATGGAGACTCAAAAACCACACAGTCGACACCAGAGAAGTCTGGATTGTCCTCTTTGCACTGCAGAAAATGGCTCTAGAACAGAACAATATGAACTGACTTCTGCAGCTTGTTAACTTTTAACATGTAGAACAGGCAATTAAAAAATTAGCAGTCAGTATTATGAGAACAGAACTTTCTAATATGACTCCTATAAGCACTAGTTTTAAACTTGCCAGCTTTAGAAAAATCCCCATTAGTCTTTTACTTACAAGACAACAGTTAGTCCTCCTAATTGTTTAGCTCAGGTATCCCACCTTTGAGCTTTAGTATTAAGACTAATTAATCATAGTCAAGTTTTTACAGTAACAAGTCTGAAAATGCCTCGTTACATAAGTTGTAACCTACTTTTTTTACAGTAATTTCAAGTACAAAAGAAGCATGCACCTCCCTTCTGCCCCCAAAGATATTAAACTGAGCAATTACCAGCTGATAAAAGGTAACTCTTGGACCACCATCAGCAGCGATAAACCACCAAGCAGCAGCACCCACTGTGGCAGCACCAACATAACCTTAAAAGAAAACAAAAGTGCTTTTTTACATTGTGAACTGTATGCATGAGGAGATCTCACTTGCCACACTTCAAATTCTACCTCAAGACCTCCAATACTGTAAAAAAAAAAAAATAGACTGCAATTAATCTGTCTCCTCTGCAAGAAATATGCTCCACCAGTTGTAATTTAAGTAACAGTTAAATACTGTATTAGATCAGCTTATGGAAGCTGACAGCTAGAACTTAAGGCAAACAAGGATATCACCTGGAGTAATCAACCTGCAATGTTTCTTTTTTCCTCTTAGAATCCAACGTGTCTGTACTTACATTAACTAATACTGAGGTTTATTTACTTCAAGATCTATTAAGTCAGTCAGGAAAATTAAGGCCACAACTTCTGGCATGAGGACAGTGTGATTTAAGTATCCACATAGATACTTGTTCTAGCTTTACAGTACTATAGCTATATTTAAGGTTTAAATCTACATCCAATCATTTCACAAGTTGATACTCCTTTATTTTCTCCAGCTATAGCCATGCCAGCAAACCTGTTGTGTCCTTCTATGTAAGCACAAAAATGGTAGGTTAGACACACGACAGTTGTCATTTTCAGATTTAGAAGTAGTTCTATGTATGATCGCAACAGCTAATGCAGGTACTTATTCACTAATCCCTGGTCTTGGTTCTTCAATCCCAATCCCACATCATGCTCATCTTCCTAATGCTGACAATTATTATTATTATTATTACAGACAAGCTAAGATCTGCTGTTTTAATGCTTTGAGCTATAAGTATTTTAGACTGGAACGAGTCAAATAGGAAAAGACAAAGTAGGTGGCTGCTTGGGAACACAGGTCAGACTTGGCCCTAAATTCATCTGTTCCTGAAGGGCTTCTCTCCTTAAGGACTGTAATACCATCCACTATCGGACAATTTTAAAGGTCTAATCCACTATGGCAGTCTATAAAATTTCTAATGGTTTCCTACTTGTCAAAAATCAAACGATTCTGACCAAGTGGTGAATGTCACGCCAATGTTATGCAACTAGGGCTTTTGGTGCCTCAGTTGCTAACCACAAGAAGGGAAAAAACCAAAACCACAACTTTACTGTTCTGATCATGGCACTGCCTGCAAATGTGTGAAACAAAGTGAGAATCTCAAAACAAAATAAAGGAAGAATACCAGTTCCACAGAACATCTATTGCTAGCTTTCAAGATTTCAGCATACAAGAAGATCAGACAAACTGCTTTCAAGTGGATCTCAAAAAAAATGTTCCTGCCTAAGTTTACTTAAAAAAAAAAAGCTATTACTACTTACATCCAATAGCTAGGTAACGGAAGAAGAGCCATCCACTGATCAGTGGCTCTTTAGGGTTGCGTGGTGGCTTATTCATGATATCAAGATCAGGAGGATTAAAGCCCAGAGCAGTAGCGGGGAGACCATCCGTCACAAGGTTTACCCATAACAGTTGGACAGGAATTAGAGCTTCAGGAAAACCCAGGGCAGCAGTCAAGAAGATACTATAAAAAAACCCACCAGTTATAAGCTTATTCTTGTGCATGTACTTAAGTCCTTTTAACACTTATGCCTAAGCCTGTAGCACCAACTTCTCTCATACAGAGTTACCCATTTAATATCATGAGCTGAATATTCACATTCAGAAAACTAAAAACATGTTGAATAGCAAACACTTCTAACCACTGGCATAGAGGTTTTGAAGCATTACCTTCTGGTAACTTCAGGAATTGAAGAGTTTCTGCTTTAGCCTTGTTTCTTCCCACTCTACTTGTCAATATAGTTAGATATATAGATATATGCGTTAATGGCTCGCAAGCTGCTTTCTAAAAGACACTAGAACTTGTGCAGATATAATAGCATTTTAGCTCAAACAACTAAGCTTCATTTAGCTAGGTTACTGCTAGTTCCTGCAAAAATTTAATGAGCATTTAGCTTTCATGGTTTCAAGCCTGTGTGAATAAACAGAACAGAAACAGGGGCTGCAGCAAGAGCCACATGAAGGACAGCTTTAAAGTTTACAAGAAACAAGGCAAGACAATTGCTGTGTTATATTCCACTCTGGGATAAAGTATGCTTTGATATAAACAACTGTTAAGAGATCAATATTTACATTCTGTAACCAGAAATGCATTCTGTGCCATTGGGTCACCATTCCTTCTAAAGGCCATTCTTCTGTAACTTGACGTTAAACAAACCTCTAAGTTAAATCTGTGGCTAAGTTATCTGATATACCAGATCTTGTAATACTTAAGTTTTTTATTTTCCTATTCTACAGAATTATTCTAAGTAATAGAAGTAATTGTAAAGTGTTTAACCACCTACTGAGCTAGAATATTATGTACAATGCAATGTGGTATGCTACAATTCTCCAGTGAAGACTAGGCTAGAAGTATGCAGACTTCCACACCATCACAATGATCAATTACCTGGAGAACCTGTTTCTCTGGTTTTAGTGGGAAATACTGGAAGTAAATAACTAGCTAACAAAAGACTCCATCATCACTACTCTAGTTCAAAGAAAATGAAAACATTTTAAACCTACCAGACAACTTCTCCAACATTGGAGGAGATCAAGTAACGGATGAACTGTTTCATGTTGTTATAAATTGCACGTCCTTCTTCCACAGCAGCTACAATAGTTGAGAAATTATCATCTGCTAAAACCATTTCAGAAGCAGTTTTAGCCACTGCAGTACCAGAACCCATAGCAATTCCAATTTCTGCTTTCTTCAATGCAGGGGCATCATTGACACCATCACCAGTCTAAAACAAGAATTTAAAGTTTAAAAAAAAGGAAAAAAATAAGGCGGGCACTTACATATAGGACTAGAAAGGTATTTTGTACTGGGTTTGGTTTTAGATCTTTAAAAATCACTTAAGTGCAGAACTCTTCTGAGGCTTTGAGTTCAGGAAAACATGGAAGTGTCTTCCAGAATGAGGCATTAGTCTAAACCTAAATTATGCCTTGTCAAACACAAAGTCTGCCTTTCAAACCAAGTAAAGGTTCAATTACTCACCATAGCTGTAATCTCATCAAAAGACTGAAGAAACTCAACAATTTTAGATTTGTGGGAAGGCTCTACACGAGCAAAGCAACGGGCATGGTGGCAAGCGTCTCTTTGGGCAGCGAGTGAGAGTTCGTCAAACTCACGACCAGTAAAGGCTTTTGTAGAAACATCTTCGTCTTCCACGAAGATACCGATACGACGGCAAATAGCCACTGCTGTGCCTTTATTATCACCAGTGATCATAATAACTCTAATACCAGCTTGTTTGCACAACTTTATAGACGAAGCTACTTCGATTCTTGGGGGATCCAGCATACCCACGCATCCAACAAAGGTCAAGTTGGTCTGAAACAGGACAGCAGCAAGCTTTAGGGGAAGATCCTACAGATTTCTGACATTAGCAAAACAATCATTTTGCTTGCATGCTAAATATCTCTCAGCATAGTGACATTTGTTTTTGTTCCTTGTCCACAATATTCTGTGGTTCTACATCAACCAATTAAGACACTGAGGCCTATGTCATCCTGCCATTTGGTCAAAACCAGTGTACTACGCATGATATACTTGCTCTTATGTCAGGTTCCCCTCCCCTGAAAGGTTTACTTCAGAGGGCTTATCTGTCTCACCATACAAAATCTTCACAGTACTTCAGCTCTGACACTGAATTCAGGCAGCGGGAGAAGAACTGAAAGTCGCAAGTCAATAGGCACATTAACAAGTATGAAGTACATAAGAATTTAATGCTTTTGGAATCACAGTGCTAATGGTACTATCTCCACGATGGGAGGACATATGGGAGGACACAGTTAATTCCCAGAGCATGACCACACTCCGAAATGGGATCCTACATTTCCAAACATATCTTGCTTTGAATGCACTTGTTTTATCAGTTAAATTGTGCTCTAGTTGTCAGCTTTGCAAATTTAATCTGCAAGCTGTCAAGTCTTTCTTTTGTAATCACTACACCAGGAGCAGAGCACACAAGCCAAAAACTCTCATGCAACTCCTGTAATTTCCCCCCCGCCTTAAACCCTAGATACAGATTTCACTGGGAAGTTACAGAGTAGCTAACATGATCATCATGGACAGAGCTTTTGCAGCTGACAGTATGGAGGAAGGGAAGTGAACTTGACTCTCAAGAGTACAAAATGGCAGGTGTGTTTCATCACAAAATCCCCAAAGACGTCTTGCAGTTGAGCAATGTCAAACTGAAAACCATTAAAGCTGAAACCACAATGCAATTTTTGGAACATTTTTCAGAGTCAGTCTCTAAAAACAGTTTAAGGTATTATGATCCTGAGGACTTTGTGTGTGTACACAAAATAATACAATTTGCAGGTGGGCTTTTAAACTGATTTTTTTCTTGTACTTTTATCCAAGCAGCAGCATGTATACCAGCCACCAAGAACACACACAACATGCTTTTCTTTCAAACCCAAAATAAACTGGGGGAATGTAGTAGGAGTGACAGGTATCAAACCACAGAGTACTCCAAGTTTTACCCCATAAGTTTCTTCAAGAAGATATATAGTGTCTTCCTAAACTGAGCATTCCCTCCACACATGTGGCTAACTATTCTGCCCGACATCAAAAGTACCCAGAAAGAGAATATTGTCAGATATAGCTTCCTCAAGGAAGAATCAAACATAAGGAGTCACCATTCTCCAGTGTGGCAGAGGGATAAGTGTTAAAAGCATGTTTTACTAAGCTTACCTCATAGTTAATAAAATTTGAGGAGTCCTCAAGATTCATTTCCTCTTTTCTGGGTGGATTGTCATGGGTTGCCAGAGCCAAACAACGCAGTGTGTCTCTACCAGTTCCCCATTCTCTAATGACAGACATTATTTTCTGCTTAATTCCTGAGGTTAATGGTATTTTAGCATTTCCAACACGGACATGTGTACATCTGTCAATTACACCTTCAGGAGCACCCTGCAGAGGCCAAAAAGTAGTAATTTAGCTTAGTAAATCTCTTTCCATTACAACATTTGCTCAAATCAGTCATTCCTTCAACTTCAAGCTGCAGTTAGCTGTGCCATAATTTTTAAATATTGTGCTACCTTTGCAGCCATTCCATAACTACAATTTCACAAATGAGGAACTGACCTTAACAAACATCTTACTCATGGACGTGCGGCTTGGTTTGTTCGGTGTACAATAGACAGACATAGACTTTCTGTCTCTTGAGAATTCCAGAGTGAATTCTTTCTTCATCAGTTGTTTTATCACCTTTAAAAAAACCAGCATAAAAATGCATTTAGATAATTCATACTACAAAACTCACTCCCCAAGGAATTCCAGATAAAAGAGTACTGACCGAGTTGCAGGCATTTGCACGTTCAATTCTAGAAAGTCCTTTCAAGTCTGTATCAAATACATTCATCTTTTCAACCAGACAGGTAAGCGCTGTTTCTGTCGCTTCACCAACTTTTTCATATACTCCCTTAGCCTTTAGTTAACAGAAAACAAAAACACAGGAGTTTACTTTAAGCCTCACCTGGAACCTACCAGAGACAAAAGTTCAAGTTTCACAATGGAAAAAAACAAAGCTTAACAAGACTTACTAAGGCTTATGAAACAAGCACACCTATTTTTAAAAAGCAACTTTGAAGAGTATCGTTTGTAGGAAATTTCAAGCCTTTACAGTCAAGACCAGCAGGGAAGGATGTCAGCATTTAAGTCATTATGAGATGTAGCAACCTTAAGGAGGCGAGGCAAAGCAAGAAAGCAGCAATGAATGCTACACACCAAGAGATCTCCAAGTTCCAGATTATATTTGCTGCTTGGCTTTAGTTTTTTCCTCAGTGTTCAACAAATAAATAATTCCCAGAATTAATACTCAAGAGGACCTAAATACTCTCCCCTCCCTTGACTAGAAGATTTACCACTGAAAGGTATTGCATAGATGAGAACAAACTTTTATCCTCATTCTCACACTTTCCTCTGTTCAGTATGTACTTACTTCGTTATAATCCAAAGAGGAATCATTACAGAGCGCACAGATCGTTGCAAGTTCCACAAGGCCATCATACTGGCTACATTTAATAAGTTTGTCATCTTTATGCCTTTCCAAAGGAAGAAGAGGGGGAGATTTCCATTAGTTATTTAGTATTAGCATCTCACCTTTTTCCGTTCTTTAATCCCTTTACTGTATTACCATTTAGTACAATGTTTGTTAGCTATGGACTTGGAACTACAGAACCGGAAAACTGTTGAGAAGGGCAGGTTTGATAAAGGTGAGTTCAGAAGTTTAGATCAAACAGTCATGAACAGAATGTGACATGATTATCAATGAAACCACTGAGTTATAAAACCTTATTTCCTCCAATGACAGTTGTACAGCAACATAGAAGATAAGTAAAGAGTTCAGTGAAGACACATATGAAAGCAGTATTAGAGTATGGCACAGGACTTGGGAGGTCCAAGTAGGAGACAGGTATTGTCGGATAACTTGGGAGCTTCGCTTCCTTAGCCTCATTGCATATTCTGCAGATTTAGTGCCATGCATGAAATGCATGCACTGGGCAGGCATAAAAGCAGATTTGGCCTCTAATTTCTTAAACCGTAATCTGTACTGTATGTGACCCTCATAAACCAATGAAAAGCTAAGTAATTTCACAATACAAATTCACCTAGAAAAGAAATACTCTTTTCTAGTAGTCATATACGCTTAATGATTAATATCTGAAGTCTTTAAAAAGAGGGAAGGTACTTTTTCCTAAAGTAATGCACCATTTAGGCATCACAAATAAGAAGCAACTTCTTTGCTTTCACTGTTGGAAATAGACAGCGAATGGATTAATGTTCTGGAACATCAGCATACTTCTAGTGTAAGCATAAGAGAATCAAGACAGTGTTCAATACTGTTATTTTTCCCCCTAATTAGCAAGACATAATTCATATATAACATCTTTCATTAAAGCTCTCAAGGAGGGGAAAAAAAGGGTCTGGTGGTAGAAAGACATGGATCATTACTCCATAAGAATTCATAACGTAGACTGTGACATGTCTGATTATGAAAGCTTTTGTTCAGTCTCTTGTAGTACTGCAAACAAATGCCAATGCTGTGTAACACCGCATGTGAACAAAATGCATCTTAAACAACCAAGTGTGTTTGTTAAAGTTTCATTTTGCACACAAATCTACAGCCTTAAGCAGTGGCTTTAAACTCTCAACTCTCAAGTTCCCAGCAGCTCTCAGTTTGTCACCTCATCTACCACAGCTAGTATTTCCTGTTTTCACCTGTTCTGAACTTGAAGAAAACCATCATACCTGAATATCCATAACTTGTTATACCAGGGTTTGGCACCCTACCCTCTCGCCCCCCACCCCTTCTGCTCCTTGCCTGTGTGCTCCTTAACAATTTATGAAGAATAGCAAGTGCACATGGAGCCTGAGTTGCTGGGATCAGTTCTGGATAAAGGTTGTTTCTTTGGGTTTTTTTTTCTTTTTTCTTTCCCGTGTTACACGCCCCCCCTTAAAACTTCAGGCGTTTTGATTAGCTCACGATAAACTCATTTGAAGGCCAAATGTTATCTGCTAGCTTTTGCCACAGTTCTTCATTATTGTTAGTTTTATGCTCTCAGCTTGCAAGTAAGCATGCACACTGAATGTGCTGAGAGCCAAAAAACCTACTCCAAACTGCTTAATGATCTCCTAACAACCCTGGGAAATCAGTCAGTAAGAAATGTTTGTAATTTTCTATTCTGAATGTGTCTTAGGGGAAAGTTGTGTATCAAACACTTCAAGAGTAAGTGAAAAATGATTGATTTATTGGAAAAGCACTTAATGGTTATGAAATAGAGTAGGCTGCCTATACAGCAGTGGAAGACAACAAAACAACAACTATCAGGAATGGTTCATATCTAGAGCAGGTCCTGCTTTGAGGCAGTGCAATGGACTAGGCTGCCTCTTAAGGTCCCCATCAAACTTGGTTTTCAGTGACAGTTTGCAATCCAAGCTGAAGTAAGTCACCTTACTTTAAGGTCACCGATTTTAAAGCAAGCCATCCATAAATGCAGAAATAAAATCATCCCTAAAGGTTTGATATTTTAGCTATTTGTGTCCTTATGCTCCAAGGATGTGGTATCACAGGTTGGAAGGGACCTCAGGGATCATCTAGTCCAACCTTTCTAGGAAGAGCAGAGTCTAAACAAGATGGCCCAGCACCTTGTCCAGACGACTCTTGAAGGTGTCCAATGTGGCCGAGTCAACCACTTCCCTGGGGAGATTATTCCAATGGTGACTGTCCTCACTGTGAAAAATTTCCCTCTGATGTCCAATTGGAATCTCCCCAAGAGCAATTTGGTCCCTTTCACAGAACATTCTTTATGAACATGAATGCAGTGCGATTAACATGCTTATTCACATTTCCCCAATTTCAGCAAGCAAAAATAGAACATAAACATACATTGATGACTGCCTTATTATACTCGACATCTGCTGCCACACACTGTTTTATTATTTTGTTTATCTACAGCTCTTGCGAGACCAGCTAAAGCATAATAGCTGGAAGCTTTACAAGCTCTAGAATGTCACCTTGCCTAGCCTAAGTAAATGCCATCTCCTGAAATGAAAGCAGAAGCTTTTGACAGCAATTAGCTTTGAAAGAAAAAAGAATTGGGAAATTAAGATTTCCAGCCACTGAGAACACGATGGTTTTAACTGCTATAAAAATCAAATAGAGATCAGTGAAGATTGCATGGAGTCAGGGGCATGCATGTGAAACTCCACAAGGTTGAGATGTTTATAATAACTGAATCTCCAATCTACTTCATACATAGTAGAAATCTAGTCTATGAGAGAGTAGACAAGCAGAAAGAACTCTAACAATCCAGTAAGATTCTGGAAGCAGAACCCTAAAGATTCCTGAAGTTGTCAGGATGAACCACCTATCCTGCTAGCGGGGACTTGCAACTGATAAAGTAAACCAAATGTACCATTCCGTTCCTAAGGGAGCAGGTTTAGCACCAAAGCCTGACAGAAACACACATATCTATTCAAGTACAGATGAACTGAGTTCAATGAACTATTAGGGGTAGGGGTTACAAATTTACAGTAACTTCAAGAATTAACTCCAATGCATTCATAAGATGCTTTAGAAAAAATACCTCCTACCTTCTTCTAAGGCAGGGAAACTGGAAACACTAAGTTCACAGATTAACAGAGGCCCAACGCTTCAGATTTAGGCAGGTTTTTAAAAATTAAGTAAACCTCATTTTGAAGCATTGGGATAGCTAATTTTAGTCCAGTAAGATTTCAGTAAAATAAATAATCTCAACCCACCCCTAATTTATTTTTTGATTATCAAAGGGACACTGCAATATTGCAGACTGTATTAAGCTTCATGAAGGTTTGCTTTTCTAGAATTTTACTTCCCTTTTACTGTTAATTACTTTCCCTCCAGCCCTTCAGTTTGCATTCTCACTAGATGAGCTTTCACTTATTAGCAGTCACTATGGAATATTGACTTTTCAAGTCTGAAGTAATAGTCAATGCAAAAACAGACAAATATTTAACTTCAACAGAACACTTACACTTCTCCCATAGGAGCATATGTTGAACCAGTTACAGTAAATTCATTCAGAGAACAGCTATCTCCTTCTACTCTGTCCAGGACAAACATCTGAAATTAGAGTTAGAAGTGTTACTGCCTTTGAACAACAATTAATGCAAGACATTTAAACAGGCCTTAAGCAAGCAGGCACAACAGGCAAGTTCAGGTTGAATAAACAAACTAGACAAAACCAGATACAATACTCTGAACTTCGATCCCATATACGTTTGAACAGTTCCCTGTACTGAAGCACAAAGTACAGAAAACAGCATTTCTGCTTAACAGATCTCATTGAAAATTGAATTGTGGCACAAGTACATCAAAAGAGTTGAAAAACACAAACTATGCACACTTAACTTCAGCTGTGAAGACTACTCACACATCCACTTGGCAATCCTGACAATACCCAAGCTCTTCAAAGGCTTCAGACTTGTAAATAAATTCTCATGTGTAAGTTTGAAACAGCAGCTCCAATCAAAAGGGTAGCTTGGAAACTGCCAATTCTTCCCAAAGTAAAGGTAAAGCATCTACAAATAGGAGAAGCTTCTAGATCAAAGAGGTGAAGTTTTAGGCAAGGGACAGACAATGGCCAGTTTCCCTTAATACCAGCCACTAAGTGAAAGTGTTTTCTGTCCTGGTTTTCTAGTTCAAAGTCACTTTGCCATCCAGTACACTGGTAGCTTAAAAACATTCAGACAGCTCATGTGCCCTTCTAGCATGGGTCAAAATGTTGTTTTCAAATAAAGACACCAATTTTAAGGATGCAGTTGTACCCCATAAGACACCTGCATCTCAGGTTTTCCTTTGTTTCTGTTTGCTTTCTAAGAGAGCTGCAGGTAGAACCAAATCTGGGGGATGGAGGTAAAAGCAGTGCCTGAAGCTGTCCTGCACTTATTATGACTTGCTGGAGTGGTAGTAGAGAAGAAAATGATTTCTCACTGATTGATAGTGTATCTGCATGGAACCTCTTATCCGTTGGTCAGTATCAGCCATTTTGCCATACCACATTTTATCAGCATCTTAATTTCCCATCATTGTGCCACCTTGTGTTTTAGGTAAGCATCTTCACAAAATACAGCCTAATAATTAGGTGTTCCACAACTGATCTGCATTAATGTTTGGAGTCCCTATCTTCAAAGTGATTTTAAAAAAAATCAGAAAAGCTTGACAAGCTGATAAATTAAAAGCCCACAAAGCAGAGTAAGTGCATTCTCAGTGATACCACTGGAGGACATTAAAACAATCCCGCAAGTCTTTTCCTAATGCAGTATCATTTCTGACTGAAATGTTTTAGTATAAGGTTCCTTTGGACACTCAGGAGTTACTACTCAACATGAAAACTAAAACTACAAATGGAATTAATGTTGTAAACCAGACTTCTTAAAAAGCTAAGCAATCTCTCGCTCAGAGTGAAACCAAGAATAAGCGTATTTTGTTTACATGTATTAGGATTTTGCTGTTTTGCAAAATCTTGCAATTAAGGTTATTCTGTAGCTGTCAGAGGTTAACAAGGAACCAAGTAAGTTGTACTGCAGAAGATCTAAAACATTTAGCCCTCTAAATATAAGAGCAGAGCACTTCTAGCTTTTAAATAAATACAACTTAAATGATGAGTTAACCAGGAAGCCTTCTGCTTTTGGCATCTGCATGATTAAAAAAACCCCTGCAAAGACTAGGGCAGTTATGCAACTCTACTGCAAGTAACCTCCTCTGGAATACTGATGAGCAGCTGCTTTGTGTCTCCTAGGTATAAATACTACAATACGTAAAGAAGTAGGACAAATCAACCACCAGTTAAGAAGAAAAGCCATCATCACATGAGAATAAAGTGCTTAAGGCTTACAAACTTTTGCCAAAAAATACCGGTGTGTAGCGCTCAACATTTACACATTTGGAATTCTTACCCAATGTAATGAGTCTGAACATTTGATGTCATAGAGTTGCTATGCCACTGAACATCTACAATTACTAAACAGAAGAACTCATGTTTTCTCAAAATTCCTACACAGCATAACAAGTATATGGGAAACACAAGAGAGCTGGCAACTGAACATGCATTATGTTAGGTGATTAGCTATAAAAGTCCCAGATTAATCAACACTAGAAAGAATACTGGGAGAAGGGAGGAGGGGCATGTAACTTACGCTTAACTAAAAATATGCCATACATTGAAGATGACCTTGGCAATGGTGGTGGCAGGGTCAGCTGCACCTCCAGTTGCCAGATTAGTCACACAATATTGCATGCTGAAAACACTATAGTGATCTACATCAGACCAATAGGAGCTATCGAAGATAACCAAATAAGGGTGGAACCACTCAATACTGAAAGTACTTTAGACTATTCAAGTTACTGCAGTATACCTTCTACCTTTTTCTCACTGCTAAGTTTCTCCACCATTGCCATCTTGATAAATTAAAGACATAGGTGTTTTACACTTACACACATCCTGCTTCTACAGTGTAAGTATCCTACCTGTCTGAAACGGGATAAATCATACTAAATGATTACCAATTGACTTGTCTGTCAGCCATTCAGCCTATGTGAAGCTGCTTGGAAACAACTTTCTCTTCCGTCAAGTGTGGGTACAGCTATTTTTGGCCATGACTAAATAAGGGAAGAGATAAAGCCTTAAACACTACAAAGTGGAAAACTGAATTAAAAGTGGATGCTTATCTTAGGAAAATAAAGCAAGATTTTGATTATATGAGAACCAAAAGACTCGCGATCAAAAGAATTCAAGCAATGCTGACTATTCAGAGTAGCTGAGGAGAAAAAGAAAAATAGAAGCTAATTCAACATACCCTGCAGACTGACATCTGATTTGTGGTGAGAGTACCAGTCTTGTCAGAACAAATAACTGAGGTGCAACCCAAAGTTTCCACAGAGGGAAGACTCCTAACAATAGCATTCTTCTTGGCCATCCTCCGGGTTCCAAGGGCCAAGCAGGTGGTAATGACAGCAGGCAGACCCTCAGGAATAGCAGCAACAGCAAGAGCAACTGCAATTTTGAAGTAATAGATAGCACCTCGAATCCAGGAGCCACCATGAACCGGATCATTGAAGTGACCAATGTTTATTATCCAGACAGCGATGCAGATAAGCGAGATGACTTTAGACAGCTGTTCTCCAAACTCATCCAGTTTCTGTTGAAGCGGGGTTCTCTCTTGTTCGGTAGCCACCATCTCATCTCGAATTTTGCCTATTTCAGTGTTTACTCCTGTTGCAATAACCACTCCCATAGCTTTACCAGCAGCAATATTAGTACCCTAATGTAAATAAAGAAAAGGGATGGGGAAACTTGTAGTCAATCTATAAATAGGTTTTGGTAGTGGTTTGTTTTACTTTTTGTTGTGGGATTTTTTAAATTAACACAAAAAACCAAACAAACTCAAAACAAAAACAAAAACACCTTATACAAGTCCAGACTGTTTCAGCTAGGATACGGAACAAAGCGAAGAGGAAGAGAATGACATTCCCCTATCATCTGAAGAGAATACTCCAGCGTACAATTTCTACTTAGAGAATGGGCTCAAAATGATTCAGTATTGATCTATTATAAGCAGCATAGTCAAACTCGGCTGCTGAGTAAGCAGTATGTATTTCAACTGGCATCTTTAGTATGCTTTCCCTTCCCATTTTTATTAGGATTGTATTTTGTCAGATTTAGTATTATTTACTATGAGTAATAGCCATGTTCTGTGGGGCTCCCTGTGTGAACATACTTAACATGAGAAAGAACAGTTAGAATTTCTACAAGGAGCCTCCCAACAATAAAAGAAATATTTTCTTATCTGAAAGGCATTCAGTGCTTCCTTTAAACAAATTTGAAAATTGTTTCATTCCTATATAGAGAGATAGTTCTCAATTTTAGCCAGACAATACCACAATTTGTGTGGGCATTCTTATCAGCCTGAAGAACTATTACTTTAGAAAATTAGCATAGAAGCACTTTAGAAGTGCATGTGCTCCAGCCTTCAAGACTTTCTTGTGAACAACAGAAATCAGTCTCCTCACAGAAACCAGTTTCAACAAGTATCCTCCCTGAGGACAGCTTTTAATAAAAGTTGCTTCTAATTTTTAATCCATTTACTTCGATGTACATAGACAAATGCATACAGATACATACAGAGAATACAAAGAAGTCATACAGGTGAAGACCTGAAGCTCTGCACATTTTCATCAGCTTCAGTATTATTTTATAAAACTTTTGGAAATTTCAAAATAAATAACTTACAGAAAAAAGCATGTTCTTCTTGTCTTGATTTACAGCACGAGGATCAGGCACAGGGTCAGTGTGCTTAATAACAGACACAGATTCACCTAAAATAAAGGTAATAGTCTTAAGAAGAGATTATACATGTATTGTCTTGAGTCCTGTAGGGAACTGGAAAGTTACTAAAAACTTTTAGGACTGAGGATTATGTGTCAAAATTCTTTCTTCAAATTATTTTATTAAATTGCTTACGTGAAACAGAAAATATTTCATCTGACAAAAAAAATTGAATGGTATACATCACAAAATTGTGGTATACCATCACAAAAATTGATGGTATACATCAGTTATACTGGCAGACCTTAAAAAAAACCCGAAATGTCATGCAGCCATCTGTTAACTCCTTTAGTTGGAGGTATTCAGAGAACTCTTCCATAAAAACTGTAAATACATCAGTTTCTATGAACATGTCACAGGAATAGAAAGGTTTCTTTTCTATAAAAACAGATGTTAATTACTAAATCAGATTTCACAAGGTGGTAACTCCGACTGAAGCTAAGAGCACGCTGCTTTTTGTAAGCTCAAAAGAGTCAAAGCTTCCTACTTTCAAAAGCTTTGTTAAATAGCATCCTAGACTTCAGTCCTACTTTACTAGTTAGGAGACTCAAGTATCAAATTAAATAGGCTGAAAATAGAAAAGGTTTGCTTTAAAAAAAAGAAGTCTGTTATTTAAACAAAGGCAAGGAATTATTCCCTTTACATAGACTTCTGGAGGATTTCTTCTACTTATTTCAGTTCTGATAGTTTGACAGAGTGCCTGCATTTTCTTATGCTAAACAACAGTAAGTTTGATCAGTTCTGTGATACTCAGGATCTATACTGAGAAACTTTGGAGCCTGTTTCCAAGACAGATTTAAGAATCAAAAATAGGCTTCTTAACTTTACTGTTTTAAAATTCAGAGTTAGTTAACATTAATTTAAGCTACCAAAACAGGCAGACAGATCTTCATGTTCCAGCTGAGAGAAAAAAAAAATATGTTATAGCATGCTTGGTTGATTCCTAGTTTCTTTCCTATATTCAGAAATACTGCTACTTTGTTTTGTTTTCAACAGCTCTGAAAAGTGCTCTAAATATAGCTCCCGCACTTGTGAGCCCATACTAAAAAACACATGAATGTGCATGCACAGAATTTAAGCAAATAAGGCTTTAGTATACTGAGTCTTTAGTAACAGCTTTAAAAGATGCCTCTATTTAAAAAAATACTCTCTCGTGAAAGAAAATGGATAACTATTACAAAAGACATTTAGCAAGTTTTCCATACTTTCATATTTGAGCAGTGGCAAGATGTTCAAATCTACAACACTGCATAAACTAGAATAGAAATTCTTAATTTTTTTATTTTAGTTTCCCAGAAGTTACTAATGCATGTCTATTGGGGGGATATGGGTAGGAAAACGGACCAAAAAAGCATTACAAGTCTCAGTAAAAATGTTCATCCCACTGAAGTGAACATGTAAAGCCAATGATGAAGCAATGCATTTCAGCCACCCTAAGAGTTTAGTTACTAGGTCAGAAATTTATCACACTTGAATCCAACGTAGTACTTGAATAGCTACAGGCTTGTTTCTAATGAATTATTCTAAACAGACAGTGAAAAGGCACTTTCAATTATGCACACAATTATCCAAAATTCACAGAAATTATACCTGTGAGAATTGACTGGTCTACCCTTAGAGTAGTAGATTTGATAGAAGTAATTCTTATATCAGCAGGAACCTTGTCTCCAACTACAAAGAAATGAACGGGACAAAGTTAAAATTGTTATTTGAGAGATTTCTAACCAAGTGTACTACTACCTCTATCAGCCAGGAAAACGATTTTCCAGTAACTGTTCAGATGACGAAGATTACTAATGGCTTATTACTACTTTTTTGGTCTGCAATACTCCAGTTTTCTGAGTATCCAATATATTTCAGCAATTTAGACTTGCCTTCAAGATCTCTACCCCTACCTAACCTCAAAGAAAAAAGTTGTAAATCACTGGATTGTTTTTCTAATCACGACTACCACTTGACAGCAAAGGGAAAACATTCTCAAGAGAAATATATTAATTTCAGAATACATATTTATAAACAACCAAAACCCTTAGCTAAGGTGGATCAAGTTTCCTTTTCAGAAGAACTGTCCTGGAAAGTCTTCTGGTTGTTTTCTCTATGCCCAAAGTCAGTCTTCTGCTCTCCAACAACCAGAATGTTATCCACATATATTTATTTAGGAGCTAAAAGAAGTTGTATTTTCCTTTTCTTTGGCACCAACTGTGAGAACAACATGCTTCTGCAAGTCTCCTCTTTTAATGTTATACTTTGAATACTGCCAGATGTTTCAGAGTTGGAAGTTAAATTCAGATCATACACTAGCTTTATTTTTCAGTAATGCCTCTCTATTAAATACACCCCAATCCATGTACCAGTTAAAATTTCTGCAGACCTCTATGCTACATTTATCTTGTCTTCTCTAGGTGTCCCTGCTCAAGCAGGGGGGTTGGACAAGATGATCTCCAGAGGTCCCTTCCAACTCCTACCATTCTGTAATTCTGCAGAGTGGAAATGTATATGACAACACCAGAGAACAACAAAAAAACAACCAAAAAATCTGCACTATCAAGTGTTTGAGACACCGAGGCGGCAGATGATACAGGAAGTTAACAGCATGTGACTGAAGATGGCAGAGAGCAATGAAGTCAGTTGCCAGAGCTGTGTGGCCAGTTTAGCTCCAACACTTCTAGCACCCCAAAATTAATTCTACCACCTTCCTACTTTCTCTACTTATCCAGCATCTCCTAGTTTTTAAGAAAAAGAACTAAAGCTCCACCATTTTGTGACTACTGCAAATAAATGGCTGCGTGCAAATTAACTTGGTAAAGCATATTAATGAGAGTCATGTTTCTGACTCATATGGGGGTTTCTACATTCTGCATCTCAATATTGCTAACAAATGCATATTGCCAAACTTATTCCTAGAGTAATTTAACACAGCAAGGATTCAAGTGTCAACTTCCTTTTTATTTTAAAATATTGCAAAGAAACAAAGAAGGGAGTGTAACTAGCTAAAAAGAGCTGATCATCTTAGTAGATGGACTATGTCCCTGCAGTAAAATTAAAACAAGCTGCAATTCCTGCAGGAACTGCTTATGCAACTAACAGTAATAATGCACATTAACAAATAATACCACAAAAGACTCCGCAGTGGCGTTACAGCCTTAGAACATACAACCACTCACACAGGGAAACTATGGAACAAAATGCTGAAGAGGAGAATTAAGTGCTATTCCTAACGTTAAGTTGCACCATGTGACTTTTTGTAAGGTCAAAGAAATCCCAACCATTAAAATCAGCAAAAGATTGCTTAGTTTTGCTTGCAAACTGAGAAGGCTGTTTTTGTAAGCAATTGTATATGAAGGGATCCAGTAAATAGCCACAAGTTCCCTTTTTTATCATTATAGCACGTGAAAACTAATTTAAACCACAATGCCCTTGAGCAGCAAGAGAAAATAGCATTAGACAAACAGTGGCCTAAGCCAAAAATGGCAAAACTATTCAATATGCTCCCCTGATGTCATGAGGAGGTTTATATGGAGACATATACTAGCAGCTGGTTTTCCGATATCACTGAACAACAGGCTAATACCTCAGTTCAATGTGGTGTAACGGCTGTCAATCTGCATAAACATTTCCAAGTACTTAAAGCAGCTGGAAAACTACAGCCAACTCAAACACACTACCACATTTGACAACACTCCTAAAGACTTAATCACTCCATAAGACAAAAAAAGAAGCTGTTAAAAACAAAACCCACAACTTAAAACATTCAAGGAACTGGACAGAATGTATGGCAAAGCTTACAAGTCATCTTCCAACCTACTACTTCAGAACATCTCTAAGTTAATCAAACACAATATTCACAAGATCTAAAGTACTAGGAGAGACCGCTGCTCTAGTAGGCTATTGATACTCAAACATGAGTATTTCCATGATAACTACTCCTATCATTGATTACCCCAATTGTCAGAATTAAAGTGTTAAATTTATTACAATACTGCAACTTTCTAAGTTTATCTCAACAATTTAAGATAAGACACATTATTCACTCACCATCTCTGTTTGAGAAGGCTGTAGTAAAACATTCAAGACATTTCCAATAGGTAGGAAAGCTGTACATCAGGGTCAGTTATAGAACTATTTTAAGCAGTTCTTTGTAAAGTAACAGCTAGGACTCTAAGTAATTTATAGTCTTGAATATACTGTCATGAGCATAACTGAATATAGATAGGAAATCATCCTATGATAGATAGGAACCCACAAGAAATTTTAGAGAACAGTCTAGTGCCGATCTCATCTACAAGAAGGCTTTTTTTTCCCCATATCCTTTAAGAAAGGAAAGAAATCAGGCTTTTTTGTTGCTTTCTTGGGGGCTTTTTAAATTCAATCACAGTTCAGTCCACAAAACCAGTAAAAGTATTACTCAAGGCTTGAACTACAAGAAATTAGAAAGTGAATATGTATTTGGGTTGCTCAGTACAGAGCTGCTACAGTCCAAATGGATATAATACCATAGTTTTAAGTCTAAAATAACAAGTCAGTTGCAAAGGCATTTCATCCATTATTTTAACCAAGTTTTAATCCTAGTTATTTGATTTCTACAACAGCTCTGAAGAAATCAAATAACCTGCTTTCAAAACTGCTTAGATAAGTGTTCTTAAAGCATAGTTTAGATAAACACTTTACTGATTAAAACAGCCCTTCTGACTCTAAGACTTCAAGTCTTGAACGATATTCTAGATTTTCCAGTCAAAACTGTTGGTAATGGCAGGCTCAGGAAGCAATATTAACTTTATGCTGAAAAAGCCACTATGATGTACAAGAGTCCTCAACACAAAGCTACTACTTTAAACGTGTACTTTGAACACCATTATCAGCTCTGTTAACTGCCTCTGACCCCTCCTACAACTGAAGACTTCCTAAGAAGAGGTTTACAGACAGGCACATTATAAAAAGTGAAAAGTTTTGCTTCCTTTTTATGTTAATACAAGTATTACAAGAACAATTCATCTTCTTAGCAAAGAAAGTGATCTGTTTGCAAAAAGCCCATCTAAGTGGTCACAGTATATTAATTTTTCCCTATAGAAGTCAGAATGGTTCTTCATATACAACATTAACCTAAAACTTTCTTATTTATGTTTATCATTAACCAAAGCCAGTGTTGACCTATATCCCGCTATCAGCTGGTTGGGTTGGAACTGGACTTTTGCAATGAAGATTATCTGTACAGCTCTAAACTATTCCACTACTGTTGTCCAATTTTGCAGGTTTTGTTTTTTAGGTGCGTTCTGAAGAACTGGGATACCCTTTCAATATATTGTTGAACAATTCGGGAACACAAACTATGATTCCTGAAAGTGAGTGAAAACATCCCCAGAACAACTTCCATAAAACACCAAATGGAGAGGAAGAAGAAAAAAAAAAGCAAGCATCATTTTCCACCCTTTTAAGTATCTTAATAGATTAATGTTCATTGTTGAAACATGCCATGTATTTTGATTTTTAAGGCACTATGGTCTTTCTCCTGCTTTATTAGGATGCTCTGATTTCATCAGGCTGGAGTAGAAATACTGTCAAATTCAACAACTGTAACTTTCCACACCACTATTAAAACACCTGATTCAAAATATACCGTGCATGCTTTTTTACCATCACCAGGAAAAAGTATTAATTCTTTTGCCAAAAAACATTGTGTTAGCAACTACTTTCTTTAACTGTTTCAACATCACATATTATGTGTACAGTTATTTAAACCACTTTTCCTAGTGAGATCTTTAGCCTCTTAAAGAATCAGTTACTTCAAAGTCCCCCCCTCTTGCCCAAAAATAAGTTTCTTATCCTCTAAATTAGAGGACACACCACTGTGTGAATATTTACTAATAAACTGAGACAACTGAACTATCCACATGAAGTATGGGTACAACCATAAGGTTTAAGAATTTAAATGAGTAGGCTTAAATAGCACATAGAGGATGCTACATACCTGGATCAACCAGAACTGAGCATTATTTCTGCTGGGGGATAGTAATAGTTAAAACTTACACCTGAACAGAATTGACAGCTTCTATTTAGAAGTATAGCTGTTGCTGCACAATCATTTCTTATATTAAACTTCCTTAACATGAGCTCAGCTTAGCTCCTCTTCCCCCTTGCATGCATACAATCTAGTCTTTCTATTGTGTTTGATTTCCTTTGACCATAAGAAACTTAATTTTTCTTCCGTAGTAACAGGTTTTAAGTATTTAACACTTCCTGTACAGGGTATAATAAAATGCTACCAGAAATCAGAAGCTCTACAAAACAGGAAGATTGAGTCCATCTACGCTTTCATACAAGGCCAAGAGTGTCAAATTGTCAAAATTAGAAGAGTGACTATGAAATATATTTTGAGTCTGAGTTTCCACTCCAAACTAGTAAGATAGACAAAGATTATAATAGCACCAGCACTTGCTTTTACTGCCAAGGTGACAGAACAATACAGTTGAATACATTCATTGCTTGCATTTAGCAGGCATACTGCAGATTAGACAACATTAATGAAATAGGCTTCTCTATCACATGCCATTCTGCCTTCTGGGTGGACAGAAAAGATCCATGGAATTTACTGTGCAGCGTATGCAGAACTGTGATTATCCTAACTTAAGAACTGTTAAAGGTAGAAGTTAAACAAGTTTCAGACAAAACACTTATACATATTGCATTCTTATCAATGAAAACCAGAATCACAGAAACAGCTTAGCTTTCTGAAGCAAAGTATTTTACGTTTGGAAGGAAAGGTTGTATCAAGAAAAAAATTTATATACTGTTTAATTAACAGTACGTAAGACCTGAATTATTCCTACTTTGTTTCTTCTCATTCTGTAAAACCATATTTCTGTGACATTCTCTCTGAAGAGGGCACCAGAACATTAAATTAGATGTGCCAACGGGCAGGTACCCTGTCTACAAGTCTGCACTTATTTCTAATCTGAGTATGTCTAATCTGAATTTGTCTTGTAGATTGAAAACTCTTGTGACCAGCCTGTAAAAGTATCTAATAGCAGAAAGAACAAACTGGTAAGCTAAGCTTCAACTTTTGCCAGATCAGGTGGAGAATCAACACCTTCACACCAAAGCTGAAGTCCTATTTCCAAGTTAGGCTGCATTTGGGTAACAGAAGCAGCAAGAATTCTGGAAGTAGAGCATAACTCCAAGTGCAGGTTTTCTTTAGCCTTAAAAAATGCTCGCTTTGCCAGGGTGATAAGTTATTAACAGAACATTATCTTGATGTTCAAGCATTTCATTCAGTACTATTTGTACTTATAATTAAATCCCACTGCAGTATCGTTTCTAATCAGATATAGAACATCAGATACATTCTGAATTCAAAAAATTAAAACAGAATTAGTTTCACTGTTTTTACTTGTTTGGCAACACTGGAGGAAACTGCTACAAGAATTGGGAAAAAAATTGGAGACGTGTTTCTAAGTTTTCAAGTGCATGTTGAAAGTGACACACATTTGAAAGTATGCCCTGACCTGAACCTTGTATAACTCCAGGCTTCAGTGGAGTTTGGACTGTGTCCGGTTATCTCAAGCCTGTCTCTGATGTGTTAGAGTTTAACAGCCAAAATGCTCACTAAAGCCCACAGATTTATGCACTACTTGTATGTGTATTTATTAACCACTGATTTTACTTACGTATTTTTTCTGGTTCAAAAGCAGTACACTTTATGGAAAAAGCAAAATATGTGCTGAACCTTTAAAAACCAAAACTGACAGCCTGCACTAGGTAAGAAAAAATATAGTTGTAGTCAACTTCTTTCCATATCAAGAGATGCTCTCAGCAGGATGCTTTTAGGACAGTAGGTCAGCATTCTGGACTTAAGTCTCACTCCATCCTTCCCCCCCGATCTCAGTACTTTTCCAAAAAAGTAAACCTGCACCTCTAGCACCAAGTCTGAAAAATCAATTCTAGTTATTAGAAAAGCCACACAGGCATGAGGACCCAGATGTTTTGGAGTAAGATCTGCAACATCAATGTTTGCTGCTTATACTGTCAGGGAGAACCCACAGGTCTTCATAACCACACTGGAGTTTGACGTAATTCACCTCAAAAATCTTCCTTCCCAAACTTCTTCACCACAAAATTTATCTTCCCTTAATTATAAGGCATCTGTGCTTTAGGAAGTCTTCACATGCTCTGCAGTTAGAATTGAAAGCCTCAGAAAATAGTTCTTGCATACTTTATACCAGGTATAAACTTAAAACTAAGTCTCCTGGAAAACACACCAATTTAATAAGCAACAGATTCTGGGAACTCTGTGTTAAGCTGCTCAGTACTTACAAATATAATAACGGATGACAAGAACCATCATTCAGCACTTCAGGGAAAAGAGGAACTGTTGTGACTCCAGTTTCGTCACTTATAGATTGCAACAAATGAACATTCATTTATTAAATTCAGCAAGTCAGATATGCTGTATCTAAAGTAGAACTTTTCAGACAGGAAAATACAACAGAAGTGAACAAAGCTCATTTCCATTCCTAAATGTGCTTCTTCAAGAGTAAATGATTTGCAACCAGTTTATCCCAATTTGTTAGACTGGGCTTCATACAAAACTTCAAAGAACCAAGGCCATACTATTCTAAGCTTCTCTAAGCTACTTGCACCAAGTCAAACAAAAACTCAGCTAAAACAAAGGACACCTTTAATCTATTAAGACAGCCATTAGTTACAAGTTTAGAGTACATCCTCCAATGAATTTAAGCTTTTATAGCAGCCAATAATACATTTTAAAAGACAGGTGAACTGAAAAGACATTTGAGGCCAGTATCTGGATTTTTCCAGTTTATCAATTCTACGAAGCAAACAGTGCAGCATAGTAACCCTTACACACTACAGTTCCGAGAACTACACCTGCCAGAGGTCTGCAAGTAAATTTAAGGCATACATCCCAAACCTGTAACCCCAACTTCATCCCAAAGAGTTTGTCAATTGTATAGTATCTTTGCAACGACCTCTGCTTCAGCAGACATGGAAGAAAGTCTTCCTAACATGTACAGCTAAGGAATTCACTGCCTGCACAGTCTCTGAGCAAACATGGTCTACGGTGTCTGCTAGAGCACCTGCAAAATTTTAGTGTAGCATTTATGTTGAATTTGTTCACTACGAGACGTAAGAACCAGTAATTGTTCATCAAGAGTTCTCCAGTATCAGTATGCAGGCTGGGCCCCAAGAGGCACATCAGACACTAGGTTATCTACCACTTGCGGGATAATCTAATTCATGTTACTCCCTATTTACTGCAAGGTGACCATGCAGACCTGCTGTTTCCACCTACTACTTCAGGTCAAATAAACCAGCATCCATCTGCTCTGTTGACAGACCAATTAAAGAAAATATTTTCCAGAAGCTTTATTTTAGAAGGCCACGAGGCAGACTGAATAGTCTATATAATGAACACAGTCAAGCTCTACAAATAGCCTAAGGGGCCAGAATAAAAAGTAATAATATAAACCATTATTGCACTGTCATTGGGTTACGCTGAGCCAACCAGGTTGTCTTCAAGAGGTTTGAAACTACTGAAAATACCAAATGATTTTATAAATGATTCAATGCTACTTTTTCTCAGGGAACTCTTGCAATGTAAAGAGGTAAATATATTCCCCCACTTCCCCTGAAATGCAATACCAACCTACCAATTCCTACAACAAAGGATTATCTCTCTGTCAGGCCCACATATAGCTACTTCACATTAACAAAGCTGTTATACCATGAAATAAAACTGTTTTGTAATGGAAGACCCGTAGAAAGTTGTTCAAAAGGGGATTATATCATAGGGGAGAAACCTATCACCTGGTTATTTATGCCACTCGGTTAGAAGATATTTGCCTGGACACACAAATGTCATTGGCACTTTGCCTAGAATTCCATACCCAGATATGTATCCAGTATGAAGCGCTCTGTTGCTTCCCTACATGGTCATCTTTTTGCAAACACCATGTCAAAGGCCATCGCAGTACTCTTATACTTGAGGCACAGGCATGCACAGAGTCTCTCTCACCTCCGGGTCTTGACACTAACACTAGTACATCATGTATTGCTCCTCTTTACTTGCTCGATAGCTTTTCTGAGATTGATTACAATTAAAATCTCATTGTTGTCAATCTACATGTTAGAATTCCTTGTTTCAGTATCAGAGTTTGTGTTACACTGAAGCACTTATTTCTGTATTAAACATCCACACAACTTACCCTTAGTTACCTTCACTTGAAGCCGCAACTGATTTGCCAATATAAGAAAAATATGATGAGTCCTTAAGGCTAGCTTCAGACTGTTTGACCCACCAGTTTGAGTATTTTAACCAGCATGAACTTCTACAGTCAGCAAGCTAGACCATCTATCTTAAAGAACAGTCATAAAAGTTGGATAATTTTTGTTTCTCTATATGAGCATACCAGTTTTTAAGTTTGTCCCCTTAAAAAAAAAATCAGTTCTACACATGTTAGGCTATCCAGACACTCTTCTACAAGCAGATTTAAAAATAATGCATAGTAACCTTACAAAAAATAGGATACGACATTTGTTAAAGACAACCTAGTGTTACAGGTATGCTAGTCAGCAGTTTATTTCCAATTTATTTCTCTCCTTCAGACATAGGCCTTTTAAAGAGACAGCACAAGTAATTTGTTTTATTGATACCGACAACATACAGCAAGGTAAGTAAAAGCCCACACATCCCCAGGTGTTTCACATACAAATTTAGCTTTGTCTTTTTCTGTAAGATGAAAATGCAATCTCTACCTCTTCCAAAATAGCAAAGAATGAAGCAGAATTTTTTCTGTGCTCTAAGCACCTGCCAGAGCAGCAAAATCCAGCTTTTTCCCTTAGCGAGGTACCCCAAACCAGTACAAAATACACAGTCGTCAACTTGTAATTCTACCAATACTGCTTTAAAGTACCAAAAAACACAACCCCAATGTATTCCCACGATATAAACTGCTTCGAAAACTACCATTCCATTGGTGACATGGGTAAAGGTTTGGACTAGACACCTACTGCAGAATCTGCAATTTATACAGGTCTGTTTCCTTCAAAAGGACACAGGAAACATCAACTGCTTAAACAAGTTCTCATTGCAGAACTCACAGATTTAATTTACAGTGCAGTAACAGTGAGTCAAAACAGCAGATTAAGTGACAAGGTATCATCATTCACCCTTTATTTCAGCTATCAGCACTTTGTATTTGCACTTGTTCACCAACAGATGCTAAGAGAACACTAGCTTCAGCCTTCATGAGATTGACACTCTGAATTGCTCTGGCAAGGGATGCTGTAGCTGAATCATCCTATGCACACACAGAGGCTCGAGACAGGGCTCAGCAAACATTAAAGTTTCTCAAGGAATGAAAGCTGGGCAGACAGCCAACACCAACTTCATTTTGAGTGCATACTCTCTCTGCCCACTAATTACAATAGGAGGATAGTCAAGTTTAAGGGTATATATCTCCTCCTGAGACAGCTACCTCCTCCAAAAGCAAAGTGACACTAGTGGAAAAAAAAGTTTGATGTACACCCTAAATTGTTCCCAGAGGAATAATCACTCAATTAACAGTTGATAATGACCTACAATATATGAGCATGCAATCACGCCTGACACTGAACAAGAGCCACCTAGTTTTATCTGGGAAGGAATTGGAAACATTAAAGCCACTGACAAGACCAGTTTAAAGAACAAGTTATTGGTATGGCATTATCACCAAAATGAAGGAGTTTTAGCCATAAGTATACAATACTTTATTTTTGCACTCCTTCCAAATAAAGATACACTTTTTAGGGCAAATCTAAGTTATTAGAAAGCTTGATGCAAGAGTCCAGTCTTTTAAGACTGTTACTTCAAATGCTTATACTGGAGAAATAGGAAGCTCTACTTCGTAGAGTTCCCTCTATTTGTGGTCTCCTATACAGCAACAGGCAAAAGAAGCAATAAGGAATTATGGAAAATGAGAAAACAATGATGTCACATGCTAGTCATACCAGCCAAGAGGACAGAGGAAGACATTTGTGAAGAGACATTGAAAGATGCTGCTACTACAAGCGTAAGAGGTGGAAAAAACCTTCAGATGAAATTATCTTTCCTTAGATAAAGGATAGAGCATGACTGAAAAAAAACTCTCTGCATTCCAGAACCTAAGGAAACTGAACACATTTAAAAGCAAGGAAAAGTATTTTGTGATAGAAAACAGACAAGTTGTAAGATACTCTGAAACCAGACTTTAGAAAATAAAATTTTAGAGTCCGAACAAGTGTTAAGACCTGCACTCCAATTAAGATGCTTTGCTTTTAGACCTACCAATTAAACTAAGAGGCAATTTGAAAAACAATCCCTTCAGTGTCAATGCACATTTAAGGTAATTACTGATGAACAGAAGCAAGACTGATTTTAAGTGAAGCATATACTTAAGCATTGTTGGAAACTCCCCCCAGGCCTCAAATAATTAAGACAAGGCCCCCACAACAATATTATAATAATGTGCTAATACACATACGTACTATGTAAATGAGTCTTACCTGCCACTTCTACAATATCACCTGGGACAATGTCTCTTGCTTTAATCCTCTGTACACTTTTTCGGTCTTGTCGATATACTTTGCCCATTTCTGGTTCATATTCTTTAAGAGCTTCAATAGCATTTTCAGCATTTCTTTCCTAAAAGACAGCAAAATTTGTGTAATTTTAAAGCCCTCAAGGAAAAATATGTGTCAGATCTGGTTTTTCAAATGCATCATCACATCAGTACTACTGACTCAGCTCAGCTACATTTATTAATACAGAAAATTATGTGACCCCTCCCCTTATGAGGTTGCTGACTGGAAATTACAACAACATAATGAAGATATTAGTGGGTATGTAGAACCTAGAAGTTGTTCATTCAAACCCTGCAGCATTTCCCATCAAGAATATCCACTATGTCTTGTTACAGGGAGGCCACACAAAGAGTTCTGTGTAACATATGGATGCTTTTTGACATAAAGCACTAAGCAGAATTAAGACTCATGGACGCAGTCTTGTCTCAGCTGTACCTTACCGGCTGGAGCACCTTAGACTCAGACTGGACTAGCACTACTAATTTCACTTACCGATAGAAATCAAGGGTCAAGTTAAGACAAAGTTCAAAGAGTGTATTATCAACCTTTGTTTCAGCAAATCAAGTCACACTAAAGTGAAATCAAAGCATACAGACTAGAAGCTTCCCCAGAGCCTAAAAGTTTACAAACTTAGATGAATCCCACTCATGACAACCTTTTTATTTCCACTAACACTATAGCTTTCCTAGCTCAAGTGCAGTGTTCTCAGCTAAGCTCTACCAGAGATTGATATCAACATCATGATGCCACCTAGATAAAGGACAACAGAAGAAACCAACAGCTTATCGGTACTCCTTCTCTACCTCTTTGAGAAGAGCTTCTAGTTTTTTAGAATGGCTGAGTTCCAAATATATACCAGCCTTTCAAGGTAATAAAAGCCTTTCTCCTGCATGTGTCAAAGCAGAAACCTAATCTTCAGAAATTCAAAGTTGGAGGTATCGGGCCCTTCCACATCACAATGGAGCTGAATAACAGTATTACCAAAATTATTGAAGGAATAATGTTTACATGGCATAGCTTGGTGCCAGGCAGTGCAGAGATATCAGCTCAGACCTATAAAGCTGTAATTAATACTAGCCTCAGTCTGCCAGGTAAATTAATTCTGCTCCTCAGCACAAGAATGCTGATATTGCTTTTCTGTGGATTAACTAAGAGTTAACATGAGGCAACACCTGAAAGGTGGAAAAAAAAAAAAGTTGCACAAATGGAAGGTTAGTTAAACAGAACTTTTCCTTCAAAAAGGAGAAATAAGAAATAATTAAACAAGATTCAGCTAGGACAGCCAGCTCAGTGTGCCAGGCTCTATCTTTTTGTTCCCAGTTTGCTTGAAGTTATGGTAGTTAGACTATCTTGCCAACCACTGAAGTACTGGTGGATGGCACTTTGGAAAAGGGCACATGAGAGGAAAGGTTGAAGAGGGAGAGCTAAGACAATGACTCAGTTGCTCACATCTAGTACCTGCAGAAACAGATATATTTATGGGTGGAGACTAGGTACTGTGACTTATTTTCCATGCCCATCAAAACAAAGGAATGAGTCATTTATCAGTACAGCAATTCTGTTTCACAATTAACTTTACTGCACATAGATATACTTACGTAGGTATTCTTTGCACACTATCATGTCTGAAAAAAATTGGTTCTTTCCTACAACAGGGTATACAACTACACAAGAAAATCCCCAAACTATACAGATAGCTTTACATTTCATACTTAGAATGACTATATGCAGAATTCTAACTCAAAGTTTCAAGTTAAAGATTAATTCTTGCACAATTGCTTTATGAAGATTCAAACAGAAAATGACACTTAAGGGGGCAATCCTTGATCCACATTACCTCTTCTCCCCATACCAGCTCTAGCAGTTGCACAGCAAGCTGGATTCTGCTAAAAACTGAATTTTTGAGGGTTAGTCTTCAACCAGCTTACCTCTGCTAGCATAAAGCAGAGCACAGGAGTGTGCAGCAATGCCACTCAATGACACTTCTGGTGGCTTCCAGTGTGTAGGCTCCTCTCTAACGTGTTTTAACCTGTTAATAGGGCTCCTCCTCTTAATTTTTGTTGTTATTTTGGACAGGTTTGGTTTGAGTTTTCTGTTGTGTTTTGGGGTGTTTTTTTGGTGTGTGTTTGTTTTTTTTTTTTAAAGTATGAAACTTGATAGCAAGTACATGTCACATTAACATCATCCCCTTAAAAAAAAAAATCCAAAAATAACCTTAAAAAGAACTTTAGTTACCCTAAAAACCCTAGAATACTTTCAGAACACCTCTAGAATCTGCAGAAAAACAACCCTACACAAGACATGCTCCATCTGAAGTGATCAAATTAAAAAGCTAAAGTTATATGAACAATTTTGTTTTGGCATCTCAAGAAGTGTTAGAGTATGTTACCGATGATACAATTTATAAAAAGCCATCTAATTAATCTCACAGCTGATAACGTAGGAAAAATTTCATGGTCTTTAGATGTTGTTTTCAGAAGAAAACTTCTGCCTTTTGACAGACACGCAGTCTTCAGATGTACACTTAATAGGTACTGTAGTAACTGAATAGGAAGAATTAATACTGTATTAGATGTATTAATAAATGTATTAAAATATAACATTTGTCTCAAAAGGAAACAGACAAGAAACTAGATTACAAGTGTTCCATCCTTTGTTCCCTAGTTGGGACAAAACCCCCTTTTCTGCAAGCCAATCCAATTGATTGCTGCTTAGCTTTGCAAGACTTGATTTATTTCCTGACTTCATGCCTTTGTTCTGGACTACCTTGTTCATGCATTCATAAGCGTGTGGCCAAACACACTGATGGGCACTTTGCCTTTTTGGCAATGCTTCTGAAGCTTTCATTTTACCTTTAAGTAATCACTTTCTGTTCAGAAGTTTTATGGTATGTTGACTCTCAGGAATCTAAAATTAGCAACATGTATTACTCGCACTGTATGAAGCGTCCAACACTACACTGCAGTCTTTCCTCTTAAAAAAAAAACCCAGAACATTTGGGATTTGATGTTGTGAAAGTATCTGCATACCTGCCACACTCCCACAATTGCATTGGCTACTAATATAAGTAATATTACAAAAGGCTCTACAAATGCCGTGATTGTTTCTTCACCTTCTTCAAACCAGGCCAGGACCTGCAAGAGAAACACAATGATTTAAAATACTGATTTACACCTTGCAAACTTAAGACCCAATAAATTTCAGCTTGAGGTTCAGCTGCTTATACTTGAGCAATTTTTGAAACCCCTCAGTCTTCCAAGGTGTAGTTTTGTAGAACATGAATGAGTTGGCAACATACAATGGAAAAGGAGAAAAAGAATCTTTCCTGAAGTAGTACAAAGTTCATTTCCAAGGCTGCTGCTCTTTTAAAAGAGCAAGCTATTTATTTGGGAAACATATTTCTACTTTTGTTTCACAAACGAAAGCCGATGTGACAACAGCTAGAGCAGTGAAAAGTTAAAAAAAAATTTTTCATTACTGCCTAAAAACAGGACGCAGACCAATTTGTTTGACTATTTAAAACTGTAAAACTTTGCCAGGATCTGAATTTTAACCAAGCTAATTTTTCTTTAACAATAACTTAAACACACAAATGAAAACAGCTTCACAAGTTTTTGTTAAGTAGGTATGAAAAATAAGGATCTACTTATTTAAATTCAAGCAGTGTCTTATTGAAGCATCTAAGTGAACTGGATAGTTACATCTGAAATTGAATTCTGAGCTGAATAGCTGATAAAATTAAAATTAAAACTGGATTTTAAGAAGTGAAGCAACTTGAGGACTTGCTTAAAAGGCTCCAAAGATTTTATTTTAATTCATTTGCTTTAGAATTACACTCTAGTTTCAGACTTCTGCCATGCACGTGACTTGAATGGGTATGTCAGGGCCTCTGCAGAGTTCTGTAGTTACTGAAGAAAAGTCAAGCTAACATGACCAGAGAGGAAGAGATTTTTCATCAACATGTTGAGCAACAGGAAGCCTGGAAAGTGACAGTAAATAGGAACAACGTGTCAAGATAATTAGGGCTGGTAGTCAGGCAACAGCACTCTGAATCACTATAAGACTGCAGCGAGCAAACCGTTACTAAAGCAAGCACAGTAATTCCACCAACATGCTGCTCAGAGCTATTGCTCAATTGTGAAACATTCCAGGATGTTAAAAGGAAGAGGCAGCAGCATGAAAGTCTCAAGCAGAAAACAGACTGTCAAGCAAATTCAATGCAACAACAAATTTTGTTACAAAAGGATAAACTTGTAAGATCCAGGTTATGATTAATAAGACCAAAACATTCCAACCGGCAACAGAACATTTTCAGGGTCTGTGTAATCCCTCTGAAGATTAGTTAGGGTGTCTTACATTCTCTGCATCTTGGTATTTCTTCCCTCCTCCCACACCACTAATTTCCAATCCCCAGTAACAAGTTCTGCCATTTGACCTGCTAGAGCAGCCATACAGTTGACACCGTAGTCTTCATTCCATGCATTACCCCTTATATCATGGACAGCTGTTACCCTGCACCAGCACTGCTGCCCCCAGTGGAGCTACAGAAATGGCTAATGGTACATTTCCAGTTTCCTTAGCATATACAAGGTCACATGCTGCCATCAGAAAAGCTGCTTAGTATCCATTTCTTCCCTCCTTTTTATTTGAATTCTGTAGAGCCCGTTTTGCTCCCAACAAAGCAAGTAAACTCAATCGTTTTGTGATGTTCTGAACAGAGCAGGCACCTACAATGTTAACCAGAATGGAACATCTGCTTTACACAATTCTAAACCATAATCTTTTCAGATTGAAGACCACATGTGTTGTAAAATAACATCAAGAAAGCCTGCAACGTTAAGAGGTAAGGAAAGTAGCTATAAGGACAGCAAGATCCAAGTATGTCAAGGAGAACAAAAATTTGGTTTTCAAGGGATCTTTTATTTGAATAAGCCATTATTTCAAAAAGAACAGATTAGCTCAGAATAGAGATCCCAACAGTACAGACCTCATGTTTTAGATCTTCACTGTTGGGTTTTTTTTTTTTTTTGCAAAATTATCAATCTGTGACCAGGTTAAAATGAAGTATCTAGTCAATCCTGGAAGCCAGCAATGCATGTTTCTCCCACCAAAAGCTTCCACACAATTACTAATAGTAGAACAATCTAACCTCGAGGTTCTAGAACATTTTAGTAAATATAGACATACGAACACAGAATATATTAAGTTCTTGGTTTCATTATAGCAGACTACAGCTGTATTAACGCTCCATTTAGGACACTTGTAATACACAATACATAGTGCTATAACAGATCAGGTTTATTATTTGATAGTACTCTGAAGTAAAAACAAAGCCACAGTAAAAAACAAAGAGAAAGTAAAACAAAAAATACAAGTATTTACCTAGGTGTTTTTAGTCACGACAGAGATCATATGCTGCAGCCTGGTAGAAACTAGACAATTCTTGTCCAAGGCACAGAGTCCTTGGCAAAAAGTTTCCACTTTTAAGACCCCGGAGAGGTTTACTATGAGTGATCTTTTATTTTACTACTACTCAGAAGGGCCCCACCACATTTCAGCCCTAATCACTAAGACTCACATGTAAAACAGCTTAATTTCCAGGTCATTGATCTCCAATGTACTGTTCAGGCAGTATGGTCAGTAAGTAGAGTTACCATGCATTTAAGAAGCTTAAAAGAGTAGGACAAAAAAAAGAGTAAGATAATTGCTCAAGAGAAATCCAAGTCTGAAAATATAACAGAAATTCATAGCAAGACAGAAGTCCTGTATCAACAGCCGATGTAAGCAGCTTAAAGGACACCTTTCATTCAGCATTATTTGCTTTACGGCTGCTAGAGCTATGGCTTGCAGAAGCCTATTTTAATCAAAGCCTAATGGGGTAGACCTGCAGGACACTAAGCCAAAAAATACACTATGACAGGCAAATAGCACTTAGTTTTCATGGTTATTTGTAAAGAGGGGGCAGAGGTACAATGCAGAAGTCAGCCAGCAATGAAGTGACTACTGATGACAACAGCTAGAAGAACAGAAGCGTCCTTACAGCTTTTTGCATTTCTACAAGTTAATTATCTCTACACTGTCAGGTAAGTTGTGGAGGCAAGTTGTCTCAGTTGACTATTTATCATTAAGCAACAAAACCAGAATCAGAGTAAAGAATGGATATTTCAAGAGAGAATGCTGTTGCCCAGCAGGCTGTACCTGCTTACCACTAACAGAGGAAAAGCAAACAGTTTGTTGTCAGCAACCTAGCAAGGTTTTGTGTTTGTTTTTCATTTTGATAATGGAAACTTAGAAGCAAGCTGGGAGAGTAAGATCTTGTAACAAAAAGTAGTCCTGGACTAATTAAAGCAAGTCATGCAAAACTATGGGCTGCTTTTAAGAGAGCTTTCTTCTCACAGGATACTGTGAATTAAGGTTTAGTATATTTTGGACAGAGTACTAAATACTACTCAGGAAACCCTCTTTTAGTGATTTTTCTTTTCACTAGAAATTAGCTTGAAATTAAGCAAACTATTTTAGTAGACCTGATACTGGTTCCATGTCAGTGAACACTAGGAAACACAAAAGAAAAACCTCCCAATTTTAGTTCCATTGTTCAGTAGAGGGGTTTTTTTTTTGGCTACCCAAGGTGGGGTGAAGGATCTTGACCACAAATATAAGTACAAAATCAAGAATTTCACTGGGTTAGCAGATTGTAAGCACCCATCAGATATGCCACACCATATTCCTGAAAATAAACACGTTCCTGTGATTACTGTAGCATGTAGCAGTAAGGAAAAAAATTAAAATACATAGCACCCACAGTTTAATTTCTACGAAGTAAAATGGAATCACAGTTGCTTCTCAGTTTATTCACCCCTAACCATCAGTTGGTATCTCAGGTGCTATTGAGTAATCTGAGTTTAGCTAAAAGCATGCCAGTGTAATGTACTACAGCAATCCTTGTCTTGTGCCACATACTCACTGCTACTGACCTTAACAGGTAGCTTTTGGGGGAATTCCAGGGCAACACCTGCAACATTTTCACTCGCACATCTTTCTTACTCCAAGAGTAGCTTTGCTCACCTTTTAACACAGATTAAGCTGTACTCATGCTAAGTTACAGGCTGTAATACTGTTTTAATCTAAACATGGATATCCACTAGTAGAAGCCATTCCCAGAACATTCACTTCCAAGCTTAGAAATCAAAGAAACAACTCGGGGGGGAAGGAGGAGGGAAAATAAATAAATAAATAAATGCTCTTAGGATGCTGTATTTAACCATCTTAATACTTGAGTTTTTGGTAGAGTTTATAATCTATACTGCCTCTTATAGAAGAAAAATCACTATAAGTGTGATGCAAAGGTAAGACTGCATGTTTAAGCACACGTGACTGTTTAAAGCATATATACTTTACCAAAGAATCATTCTACATCAGATACACAGGTAACATATTGCAGCTTGTCAGAGTCACTTACACAGCAGAGCAAGCTGTTCTTTTATGTAAATATTGTAGATTCGAGTACATGCTCCAGAAGTAGCAAGAACTAAAAGCCATAGTTCATGTAAAGTTAAACATCCTCTCACTTGCACCTAGAAAGTCAGGCTATGAAGGCCCTTGAACTGCTGAGATGCGCTCTGCAGCTTTATTTCTGCATAGGCTTCACAGATTTGACACAACACCAAGACAAGGCACAAGCCGATGCATAGATCCATTTACTCACTATCAGAAATTACTTATACTGCTTCTCCTCAAGAGATACTTAAGGCCAATAGAAATACCAAGGAAACAACAGTGTAAGAATTTAAGCCATTACTAACTAGGCACATCTGTAACAGCAGTTCTGACTTGGAATGTAGGACATCGTATCTACAGCCAACAAACAGGCAGCATATGACCCCTACAATCAGCCAGGGTGACACAGATTCAGCTGTTAGTCTGATTTATTTTACTGACACATACCTGACGGGGTGTCAGAGTAGAGGACACAAAAGGCACTTCGAACACAGAAGTTTATATAGTTTGTCAGAGGGGATGTTTCTGCACAAAAATCTAATGCAGATCTCAATGTTAAAGATGGGTGTTTCTGTGCAGTCATAATTGTTAAGAATCCAGTATGATTTGTGATCACAACACTGTTACCAGAAGATCTTCCATGACACAGAATGATAATCTATATACCTCAAGATCCTGTCTCATACCCGAATCTTCAATATGTTGTTTTTTTGTTTTTTTTTTTAACTTGCTGATGTACAGCTAGTAAAGAACACTACTACATTCACTGCCCTAACAGCACCTAGGCCTTTCCTAAAAGCACACATAAATCTGCTGCCACTAGTGAAGTACATATTCCACTTGATTGTCAGAAAAACAAAATTCAAACTAGAGTAAGCTTTCAGTGACACGCTTAAAAAAACCCCACCCTTAAAAAAAAATCAAGTCATTGCTATATATTCACGCCCAATTTCAACATTCAGTCCCCTACTAGTAACTCAAAAGACCTGGGAACTTTTGGGGTCATTTGTTCTTGAGTCCTTGGTAAGCCACAGTTTCCCATCCCTTTTCATTCAAGGGAAACTACTTATCTGAGCATCCAGATGAAAATTCCCTTTGGGACATACACTAGGCCTTGGAGTCTTCAGTCAAAAGTTATTTCAGACAAGAGCTGCTATCCAACCTTACTGCTGTTGGTACACTATACAATGTCCTGCCTTCTACTTGAGTGCTACCACTTACAGTCTATCAAACAACAAATCATAGTAAAAAGCAGTCTAGCACTTCAGAGATCCACAATATGATTCTGTGGGATCTGACACTGCCCCCCCAAAAGCCAGAAGTCTTGACTCATTAAAGAGCGGCTCTCAACAGTATTACTCAACATCCAAACCAATGCAAATTTAACTGACTCCATTTTAGGTCCAATTATCCATTTCAAGATCTTGCATGCCTTGCAACAGTACAAATTGAAAAATTGAATTTCTAAGTCTTGTAGAAGATAGCATAACAAACACACTGAAGCTAAGCTCTAGCATTAAGTTTTTTCATCAGAAGAATGACTTAGCATAATTTGTAATCTCAGCACTATGTATAATTCCAGTCTTGAATGTAATGTTTTCAAATGTTCTCACGGAACAATCACTGTCCACAAGCCTAACACAGCTATGTACTCTATTCAAACATTTTCAGGAACACCAGAGTTTAGGTGATGTTAATTACATACAACTTTTGCAGCAACACCTTCTTTATATCAACATACTCAAGAGTTCTTTACAGCTACTACAAAAGTCTCTAATATGCTTTCATCAAGAAAAAGCGTTAAAAACTAAGAAAAAAAACAGACAACAGGTTATCACCTACTGAGCAGGGAGAAAGCCAGAAACAAAAACAACAGGGACATGCTTTTAAAGTACCAAAATTATGTATCTAGTTTTCTTTTTTACATTCCATTAAAATCTTTACTACTAACAAATTTATAGTAGGCATCCACAACTCTTAAATAGGAGACAAAAAAGGCAGAGCAGTAGTCCAAGGTCATATACGATGCCAGCTGCACAGAAGCAGAGAACCCAGCTCTATCCCACACTCCATTAGACTACACTTCTTAATTAGAATGGAAAATTAAGCATACTGAAAAAAGAAACTGAATCCATATGCTAATCAAGTTTTCAGAGAAGGCTTGGCAGTGTATGTTGTACGACCTCTGTCAGTCTGGTATGATACTTACTTAGATTCAGCAATGAAGGCTTAAGTTTGGTGAATTTGATTTTTCACTTACTTGGTTATAATAAAAACAAATAGTGTACACTGGCATGAAAGGCTAACAAACTTCTGAACTTCCATTTGTCTTACGAGATGAGAGAAACATTCCTGACTTTTCAGGAACAAAAGTATAGCCCCATCTCACCCTCTGGGAGGAAAAAAGGGAGAGAGGAAGAAAAAAAGCTATTGAATGACCTGTTTATTGAGTTTTCTATAGCCACCCTGACTTCTTCCCCAGGAAACAGAAGAGTGAGTAACGCACATTTGTCTCCATGGTCAAGATCAATGTCACCAATCATTGCTTAGCTGGTAACAGTATATGCATACCAAAACCCAAAGCACTTTGAAATCTGTCAGTGTGGGGATAGCTGAAGTCTCTCTCCGTGGAGGATCAGCAGCACAGTATATACTGCAGCCACAACAGGCAACCCTTCCCCCATCAAACAGAACAGCTTCAGAGTACATTCTCCTCTGCCCATCCTAATTAGCTTGCCCTTAGCTAAAGGGTCACCACAATTTCCACTCCCCCCAAGAGCTGCAGCATTTTTTTTTAAATGAGTTAATGACAACTCCAGGGCAAAGTCTACCATAAACTTTTTGTCCTACCTAAACAATTTAATATTCTGCACACTTTTGTTTCTGTTGTCTAGCTCCCCAAGATATACAGCCTTCATCCTCCTCTATACTTAGCCTTTGCTCAGTTTCCTGGTTTTTCAGCAAGCTCATACCCTTCACACATTATGTAAAAAGATTGCCTAAATATGCTTTAAAAAAAATGTTCTTGTTCTTTTAATCCCATATGCAAAGCAAGATGTCCATTTAATGACTAGACTATCCGAAGGTCAGTTACCAAATTTGGTCAGCAATGGTGCCATCACAGCCGTCATCATTCTTGTCACTGTCAAAAGCAACAACTGTCACCTTGCTATTATCAGGAAGGGAAAGCAACTGGAATATTCGCCATGTAAATTCTATTTACAGTCTGCATTGCATCCAAAAATGTCTTCCAATGATTATACATTGAGCTTGATAACGATTAACTCGAAGGCAAGAAGAATGTCCAGTTAAACACTTACCCAAGGTTAGTCTTCGAAGCCAACAAAAGCATTGGGAAATCCCACCTCAAATAAGCAAACTGGGTTGAATGAGAAGCACTTTTTAAAATACCCATCTAATGTAGTTACATACTTATGAATCATGCAGTAAAAGATTCCCTGAAATTTTTCTAGCATACGGAAACCTCTTCACAAGGCAACTAATTTAAGAGACAGCATTTTACTTTGCATCCTATACTTCTGCCTTTTAGGAAAGAGAATAACTTCAGTATATACATTTCCTGTACATTGGAACATCTGTCACTCTGCAATACAGAGGCCCACGCAATTAAAAAAATTTGTACTTACAAAAGATATGCAAGCTGCCAGCAACAAAATTCTAACTAGTAAGTCTTCAAATTGTTCAATCACAAGCTCGAGTAAGGTTTTTCCTGCAATATGTAACAGAGCCATTTAGTCATGCACATTAAAAAAATGATTAATAATCAACAAGATTTAGAAGAAGATTTCATGAACATGCTTACCTTCCTCAGCTGGTAACTCTGTCAGTGGAAGATTTTTTCCAGGAAGCATGTCAAAGAAAAAAAAAAATCATTGAAGAAACACATTAGAGCATTATAAGGCATCCACCAGATATTGTTCCCAAACTGCACACTCAGCTGGGTTGGATTTGACAGACATACTGAAAGCCCCATTAAGGAGACTCTTTTCATTAGAGCATCTGAATAGACCCGATAGTTTTTTAATTTTAAGACACAAGAGGTTAGCCAGAATGTGCTAAGTGTTATAATTCAGCCAAGTCATCACTCCAGCCAGCTGTGGGACTTCTGCTGTTGCTGCACACAAAGGGTCAAAGGCTCAATATGCTTTTCAAACGCTTTCCGACAAATATTTTCCTCCACGTTCTCTTAAAAAAACCGAACCACCAAACTTGGTACAAAATATTTCGAATTCTTTCCTCCATTTTAAGGATATTTTCTTATCTCTGCTCTCCCTTTTATTTCCCCACAACTAGATTTAGTAATTCAAGAGGCACAAAAGCAGTGTTAAAGCTAAAAAAAGCCCCACTGTATAATTTTCTCATAGCTTTTCATTTTTACACAACGGCATGGGACTTTAAAAGGGACTAGGAAGGCCAAGCAATAAGGCTTAAAAAAACAAAACCAAAAACACCTTATCGGCTGAATTCTGTGCCCCGACTCGAGAGAAGAATGTAAAATAAGGACAGAAAGGCACCGAAAAGCAGGGAAAAATGAAGGTCAAGACGGACAAAAAAGAAACCCCACAGCGTTTCGTTTCAGAATGGAAAAAGATTTCCCACCGTTAAGGTGAAAGGAAACGGAGGTGACATCCTCCTTCCCAAAGCAGCCCTGTGAGCTTGGGGTATGAAAGAAACCCACGAGGTGGAGTTCAAGTCAGCCATCTTCTCTCCCTCGCTTCTATTCCGGGTCCTGTAAGAGATGCCGGCTTTGCAAATACACACACGATAGGCCTTGAAACGGGGCCCAGAGAAGGATGAGCGAAAAAGAGAAAGGGGTGGAAAAGGGAGCAGAGGGGGGGAAAGACGACGAGTGCCAGCGACAGCATCCCCGCGGCGGAGGGAGGCGGGCGGCGTGGGGCCGCTTCACCTACCGTTGGAGCCCCATTTCTCCTTCAGCTTCTTGACTTGCTCCAGGCTGAGCCCGGTGCTTTCGTTGACGCCGAAATATGCCAAAACTTCCTCTACAGTCTTTGTGTGCGCGTTCTCCATGGCTGGGGCAGGGAGCAGCAAATGGTGCCTCGCCTCCTCTTCCTTCTCCTCAGCGGCGGCGGGCGCGGCGGCGAGCCCCCTCCTCAGCCCCTCGCTCTCTCCCCCACCGCCCCCGTGCTATCACCATAGACCCCCTCCCGCAACAGAGAGCAGCCCCCGAGCCCACCTCAGCGCCTCACCCCGGAGGAGGCAAGAGGGAGAAAGGAAAAAAAAAATTTTTTTTAAAAAAGGGCAAGCCGCCGGCAAAAAAAAAAAAAAGCCTCCGCCCCCCTCCCACCCCACACGCCCTCTGGGGGAGCCGAGCGGGGATAAGCGGGGCTTCAGGTGCCCCCCGGCCCCGGGCAGGCGGCTGAGGAGAAGGAGGAGAGAGGCGTGGGCTCCCGGAGCCGCTGTCGCCTCAGACGGAGCGGGGAGCTCGGCGGGTGCCTGTGCAGGGATGGGCCGCGTCCTGGTGGCCAAGCGGCCTCTCCGTTCGCCTCACCAGGCTCCGAGCCGCCCCCGCGGAGGGCGATAACGGCACGCCTCACCCCGCTCTCCTCCAGAGGTGGCGGGGGGGGGTGGGGGGTGGGGGGTGGGAATTAAAAGGCGCAGTTTCCCCGCTGCCCGCCTTAAAGGATCAGAATCGCCCCCCCCTTTAGCAGCGCGATCCTCCCCTCGCCGGCCCAGGCCGCTGTCGCCGTCACGGCTTCGGCTCGCTCGGCTGCCCCCCACGCCCGGCCTCGCCGGTCCGCTCCCGCTCGCTCCTCTCGGGCACCGGCGGCGGCTGCTCTAATGTAACTTATGGGAGCTGGGCCGCCCGGGCCCCTCTCGCCGCCGCGGCATGTGGACGCCGCTCATTGGCGGGGCGCGCGGCGCGGGGCGGGAGGAAGGCGCGGCCCCGCCCGCAGTGCTGAGGCGGTGGCGGCGCCTGGCGCGGCCCTGCACAGCGCGGGCGCCCGCCCGCCCTCGGCTCCGAGGAGGAGGAGGAGGAGGAGGCGGGTGATGCAGGCCTCATGCGGCGGCGGGAGCGCTTCCGCTCCGCCGGGGGAGAGGCCCGCAGGTGGGGTGGCAGCTTTCCCGCCCCCCTGCCCCGGCGTGAACCGCCGCGGCCGCCCGCTGTCCCGGCCTCAACCCGCGGCTGGCGGCTGAGGGGGAGCGGGGCTGCCCTGCCGGTGGCGCGCGCCGGCTGACGGGAGCTGCCCGCCGCCCGGAGTGCCCGCTGTCGCGATAGGCGCCTAAGCGCAGAGGGCTGGCGCGGAGCTGCCCCGGCGCATATCGTGACAGGAATGTCAGCCTGCCTGCGGGGGCTGCCCACAAGTCTGTTGTGACAAGAGCCTCATCCAGCCAAAGGGTGAGTGGGGCTGCCCCCACCTCTGCCGTGATAGGAGCCTCATCCAACCAAAGGTTGAGTGTGGGGCTGCCCCACCTCTGTCGTGACAGGAGCCTCATCCAGCCAAAGGGTGATTGTGGGGCTGCCCCACCTCTGTCGTGACAGGAGCCTCATCCAGCCGCGAGCGTACCGGAGGTGAGGGAAGCAAGGGCTGTGTGCCTCCATGCTTGCACTGAAGGGGCTCGTTCCCCTGAGGTCCTGCCCCTGATCGGAGGCCTGCGCTGACACTGAGCAATGTCTTTTGCACAACTTCCCTAATTCCTGTTGCAGCTATCACACGCTGCCCCGCCAGCATAACAGTGACACGCACACTCAGCCCTGGCTTGCACAGAGATAATGTAAGGAGGTATAAACTGCACAGTGTGATTTCAGCAGCGTGTGTGGTGTGAGGTACCAGCTTTCCTCAACACAGTATCTTGATGACTGACACAGACTCACAAACCAATATAGAACACAGGAAACTGACTGGTACAGCCGTCCCACCCAGTAATTCACAGAAACTTAAATGAGGACAATACAGAGACCACATTAATGGCACCTGCAATACATGCACAACACATAGCAAGCAATTCAGTACACAATATAAATACCTTCCCTTAAAAACACTTGGAGCCAAGTGATGTTCTTGTATATGCATGTGCAAATATAAAAGCTGATCTCTACATGTGTGCTGGCTTACATAAATGCATATCCTACATACAATCTGCATATCCATCACTGTTACAACCACCCACAGTACTGTGCTATGAGAAACTGTATGATCTGGAAGGAAAATATCTTAGTCTTACCTCTCTATTACCGAAAGGAGTAAGGAGAGGAGACAGCCAATATAAAATGACAATGTTCTAGGGTGTGTGTGGCCCTATATCCTTTCTAGCAAAAGTATAACTGCCCTAAAAGAGATTCCTCTGTAACTAGCCAATGTCCAGATAAGGATAACTTCACAGCATGTCTACACTTGACAGGGTAGTTCTGAATAAAAATTCATGAGTTAGATCTGATGATCTAGTTCAGGTATGACAACTACCTATTCCATGCCTTGCTTGTATTATTTTTTCTCTTGCTTATCAGCAGGATTAATCAGCATGGGCAAATGTTGCTTGAATACGGTTACGTTGCCTCTCATACCACTATCTCACACTGCATGTACATAGACGTACCCAACCATTACAGAAGACAGTCAACATGACAGTTTTATGTAGTTTATATAGTTTACTGTACATTTCTTACCTAGTTTTAATACTCTTATTGATATTGTACGAACACATGACCCTAATCATCCCCAAAACATAACTGAAGTCACAGGGTGCACCTGCATCTCAAACTAATACTCTTACAAAACAATATGTCTTCAAAAATATGCACTCAATGCCAATGAAACTGCTGATTGGTCCCTGTCACAGGCCCTCCTAACCCACACCAAAGTTGTCAATATCCACTAGGGCACAAGTGTATACATACGCACCTCTGTCTTCAGGCACCTCTGCATCATAGACTCAATGTCAGTCCCCATATTATGCACAACATTAAAAAAAACATAATTTCCACAATCATTATATACAGAATAATGCCAGGTACTTGAATTAATATATTTCACTGACTAACAGCACAGTACATCTATATGAGTAGTTTCTTCCCTTCTACCACATTAACACAGCCTGCATTATACGTAAGCTTTTTGAAAAAATATATTTACCACAGCATTGTTTTTACATACAAGCATATTTTACTAGCCTTCACATAGAAGAACACCTGTAAAGGACTTGAAAGTCCTGCATTTCATTTTCTTAATATTTTCAAGCAGTACTTTTAAATGTTGTAAAAAAGCAATACAATTAAGCATCAACAACAATTTTCAAAACAAATTGGTATTAGAAAGAAACCAAAGTCATATTTCATATTATTTCTCTCTGTGATATACTTTGTATGTCATTGTTGGTTACCTTTTTGTGCCTGTTTTCAAGAAGTCTTATGGAAAATTATTTTAAGCATACCAGAACCATGGCATGTGCAATTAGAGCTTGGCAGAGTGTATAATGAAGTAGGTAGGGTGTCCTTTCAGTCTTAACTTGTTAACAGGCGGAAATGCTGCTAGGAAAGCAAACAGAGTTTGCATTCTAGTGAATCCTGGGGAACTCTTGTCACCCTCTGGGATTCACTAGTTCAGCTACAGCTTGACAACTCTACTGCCATTGTTTCTCTCTAATCCATTAAGAACAGAGAAATTGATTCTTCTCCTTTTTCCACCTTTTGAACATAGACCCTACATAAAATCTAGAAGGAACCTGAAAGCATAGTTTTCTGCCTGTGTTTATTTCTGTCCTGTGTTCTACTATGGCTCAGTAAATTTTGAGAGAAGAATGACTGAATTAATGACTATTCTACAGGTCTTTCTCTTCCAGAACAGAATAAACTCTGCATTTCCTTCATAATTGTTTCCCTGTCTTTCCACAGGTGTGCCAGACCAGTGCTACCTGACCAGTGAGGGTTTCTTTGCAGACGATACCCCCCAAATAATTGAAGATCTTCTGACAGCTAGCTGCATATTTGAAAAACATTTGCAGATACAATGCTTGGTCTAGACAGCATAATGCAGAATGAACTACAAATACCCATATAGATACTGCAGCAGAAGCAGTACCTGCTAATTTTGGAATCACTTGATATCATACAAATTTAGAATTGAAATCAGTGTTATTTCCTATTGCTATGCAAGGATTCATAAAGGTTCCTATGAAATTTGTCTTGTCTCTTAAATAATGGTTATCTTGACCTGAATCAGAATGATGGCACCTCAACTCTGCCTTAAGGAATGCGATCCCATGAAAGCTTCCAGGAGGTTAATACTTCCAGCAGGTACAGTTAGCTTTACATTCTCAATCTTTAAGCAAGGAGGAAACCAGTTTATTTCACTGCTCTGAGGTGAAGATGTGGTTTTAGAGTGGGACCCCTTAGAGTGGTACCTTGGAAAGAAACATGACAAAATGGGCCAGCTTTGGCCTTGGTGAAATTCCATTCACATAATGGAAGTATACTGTTCATACATTTGGGCTACTATCTTTATTCACTTTATTCAAGCAGCCAACACATCAGGCAGCAGCATTAGAACAGTTTCTGTAATGCTTACTAATTGAAGTAAATGGGAATTTGGCCTGGGAGAGAACTGCAGGATGCTTTCCTTCAAATCGCAATAACATTATGTCACCCCTATTGCTGCAAAGCAGATTCACAGTAGAGTTGCTGGTCATAATGTGAATTGTGTCTTGTTGTACACAAAGACATATGTTTTCTAGCTCAATTTTCAAAGAAGATCAATAGTTCTAACTGGAGCTAAACGCAGGATAGATGGGCACTACACAAAATGACAGTTTGTTGAGCCAATACACCTGCATGCTGACCTGCAATAGCCTTCTTATTTCAGGCTTGGATCTCTTTCAGTGGACATAGACTAAGTTATGCTATTCTGCTTAACTGTGCCAAATTATGTAATGATTTTTGCAGGCTGGCTAATTGCCTAATGGGGTTTGGTTGAGACCACCAAACTTATTGCTCTTATTACCCCAGCTGATTTCAAATACAAGTCTTCATGAGTGACAAATGGGGACATTGTTTCTTCCTCCTACGGTACTATTTTATTCCTCTTAGATTACAGTTATTAAAATATTTCAGCCCCTTGAAATCTACTAAGACATATTAAAATACTGCAAAAGTGCTGTATCAAAGTGGAAGGGTTTTAAAACTGCAGTTCTGAAATAGGATAATGCACTTTAAATATAGTAACTGTTTTTTCCAGTCAGTTTGCTCTTTGATTTCGTGGTATTATCTCAAGGGTTTTTCTCCCCTCTCCCCTTTAAGAAGCTTATAGCTTAAACAGCAAAATGCAAAAAATACTGAGATGAAACAGTTACACCGGTAGAAAAATCAGTGATGAAATATGAATTTGAATTTTGATAATTAAGATAATTATTAATAAGTTTATTCTGAATAATTTTCATTCCTAGGCAATGTGTGTTCCTGTATCAGCAGCAGGTAGAATTTGACTTCCACTGAGACTGAGAGACTGTGAATACAAAGGATAGTGTTGCTGCTGGGAGATTTCTAGAACTGGATCACTGTTCCTGCACAAAGCTGCTGCTTGCTGCCTTGGTAGTGAAAAAGAGACAGTGAGACAGATTCTGATCTCAGTGACAGTAACTGTAAGAGATCACAGTTTGGCTTAGTAGATTTCTTTTATTTCTGCATCTTACTGATAGTCACCTGGTTTGTCATCGAAGACTCCATTAGAGAATTTGCCATAATAATCTCAATTTTCCTGTTTGGAAAAATCTTTCTGTCTACACCATGCTGACATCAATAAGAGATCTAGAAGTATGGGAGAGACCAACACTATATCAGAACAAAGATCCATCATACATATCTGAAAAAATAATTTATCCTCCTTTGATGGCCAAGTCATTTCTCTTAAAGGGAAATCAGCTTGACTGCTATCTTAAAAATGCACAACAACTTTAGAAATAAAGCACTGATCGGTGCCCACGAGATTTTAATTCTTAGCCTGACCTGAATTTTCCATCTAATTAATGTCTAATTCTAATTAATTTCGTGGCTAGCTGCCATTTTTTTTCTGTGTAAATATCCCTTGTGTGCTTCTGGATCTCAATTTTGCTCTCTGTAGAATGGGCTAGGGATACTACCAAGCTTGTGGGCAGCTGTGTGGCTGGGCACAATATTTCTAAAATGGCAGTTTGTTGTTTGTAACATGTTATAAAATTGCCCCACATTTTATATCTGTATAGCAAGTTGATGGCTAATAGAGGTGTCATACCTGTGATCATACTAGTACTTGTAGAACTTACTAGTGCAATGAAAGTTGAATTACTTTGCTGTAGGACGTGGGCCACCACTTCCTGAGCAAAGAATTTGCTTCAGTTTTGACACTATCAGTCTATCATCTCTGGCATTCAGGAGGACAGCACCAATTCCAAGTTGGACACATAAACACACAACACAGCCTTGTTTCTTACAGTGTTAAAACTTCAGTTAATTATTCTGGGTGGTTTCTTTTTGTGATTCTTGAGTATGTAAGAAAAGAAATGCTAGCATGGAATTTAGAGTTAACTTGCACTCTTTTCACCATTCAGTGCACACTTCTATATTAGACATGTTCAAGTGAGCTAGCCTGGTACTTAGGGGGCTAATGACAAGTCCTAGAAACTACCAGCTACAAGGTAGGGCAATAATCACTGTAGATTAATAGTACCATTGTATCTATCTCTAGGGGCACTATAGATTCAAACTCCTTTCCTGCTTCTTAGATATTTGTGGAACAGAACCAAAGTCTTGTACACTGAAAGCAAAACAGAGTGGAGAGTACTGATCCACAGTGCTTTGCACGATCCTGTCTATGATAGGATGGATGAAGGAAAGGACGTCCAAGAAAAGTACAGAAAAAGCTACACTTTTCATATGTTTGTATTAGCCTGTACATATTGATGTTTATATTCGAGAGCAGCAATGACAACCAGAATGTAGCTCAGTGAAGCCAATTTTTTATCTTCACCTTCTGTTTACTCAGGCTTTGTACATTAAGACTCTTTGGTTAAAGTGAACCATCTGAATTACTTGGTTTTAAACTTTTTTTTTCCTTTTCATCTCTTGACCCTATCAGAGGCTCTAATCAAGGGGGTATAAACAATATATAGTTCATTTTTTTCATTGTTATAGTACTGTACCATCCACAGTTCCACCATGCAACAGGTATCTGTTGTTTCATATATTTACTAAAACTCAATGAAAAGTCACACTCTCTCTGACTTTTCAAGATTGACAGGAAGACATCCTGAAGCCTTCCATGTAGGCGAGTAGCAATCATGTAAGATTGAAAAGCTTTTCTTAGTCATGGAGATTACTTAATTTTCAGCCATTGTTTGGGACTAGTGGCACATGACTACCACTTTTATTAACTTGTGACATTTTGTGATATGACACAAGGTGAAGTTACTTTCTGGGTTTCCTGTGGAGGATTTCCTCTAACCTCATAGGGAGTTATTAGTAACACAGTGAAGTAACACACTTAAGTTTTCAGACATTGATAAAATTACTGTATATAATCAAACAAGCTCTTTTACTGGTTATGTGAAATTTTATTTAATATAAAATTCTTCTATGTTGAATTTTTGTCTTTCTCATGAAATAAGACAAAATGAAAGATTGAGACCAAATGCTCTGTTGCTCTGTTTGCTTTGCAGGTGAATTCTTCCAGTCTGAACCATCAGACATCTGTGTAACCCGCAGTCCACATGGAGTTTGTTTTTTAGAAGGCAACGTTTCTGTGGTAAGATTAATGGGTGCAATTACACTGTGTCTGTCACCTTCCCCTACCTTTCTTAAGACCTTCATACCCTCTTCCTAATACAGACTGTTCAGGAGGAAAAGAGAAACTGCTAGACTGCCTTCATTCTCTATTAATGTGACTCTAACCAAATCTGAACATATTTTTCTTTAGTGGAATAAATGCTATATTGATCTTTCATGTTTCTGTTTCCTTACCTCATTTCTACCATAATACAATCTATATAGGTATTTGACAAAAATGACAGATTTTCAAATTTCCCTCAAATTTCCCATGGTAGTTTTTGGTCACTCACAGAACAGAAATTCTTACTATTAATCTGTCAGACCTCAAGGCTTCAAATATAAGAGATCTGGTTTTCTCTGCTGTTTATGCATAGATTTCTTATATGTCAATGGCGTTGCATGTGAACTCAAATCATCCTGACCTACAATACTTGTTCTATTTCAAGGTTCTGGGTTTTGAAAAGATTTTTTGACTCCTGGGTGTTATTTCAACACCACCACCACCCCCGTTTCTGTTAGAAAGAGAAAACCTCTCCTGAGTCATATTTTAAAACCACTGTTAAGCTCTTAAAGCTGCTTCTGCTCCTATGTCACAAAGCATTATTGAAAAGATACTGATTTTTACCACCTACAATTGCTTATATGGAGAACTTCAAGAATTCTTTTCCACTCCCATGTTGAAACTATGCCGGCAGCATTCTTGTTCCTAGAAGTGCACTACAATGATCTTCCTGCTATGTGCAGGTTGGGCTCTTTATGAGAACAATGCTATCGAGTTTATATTTTAATATTAATAAAATTAGCAAACATTATTAATATTATTATTGATAGTAACGCTGATACTGTGATTACTACTACTTGATTAATAATTTGCACTTGCAACTTCTTCTAATCAAGGATCTCAAGCATTTCATAAACCTTAATGAAAATTATATTATACAATATCCCTGAGAGAACAGTATTATCATCCCTGTTTCACAAAAATGGGAACTGAGGTTCAAAGTCATAGTCACACCTTCTATGGCAGAACTAGAAATAGAAATAGTCTCCTGGCTCCCAGTCCTGTTTCTTCTTAGTCACCCTAAATAGTTTCTAGTATAGTTTTGTAAGACATTTGTCACATGATTTTCAAAAATCTTGTCCTCTTTGTTAAGGAAAGCTAAAAAAAAAAAATTAAAAAGTGATAAAAAAGGAGACTACCTAATTTTTGAATGAGGTTGCTGAAATTATTCTAGCTGTTTCATGGGCAACGCCATCCAAGTTTCATGAGTTAATCCTGACCGTAAGTACACCTAAAATAGATATCTTTGCCTCCAGCTAATCAACAGGCTTGCTAAGATTGCCTAAATAATTTATGTATAACCAACTAGTGGAAACTAGATCTTCTGTGATTTCCCTAGATACATATTCTGCATGTATCATGTATATCCTTGCCTATTTCTGATATTCATTTGAAATTCCGTTGGGACATTTCAGAACACTTTTGTACAGCTGTATAGCTCTAAGAAAAAGCCAGCTGGAGACAACACAGTATCTTTGAACTGGGCTAAATAATGTTTTAAATCCAAGTGCATAGTAGATGAAGATTCTGAATTTTCTGTTAATGAAGAGTGGATTAGAATTAAAATCCCCACAGTTCTAACTCTAACACTGGCCCATGTGGATAAGCATTTTGTCTCTCTGTGCCCTATTTGTACAATAAAAATAACGGCATTTAGCAACAACGTTTGACGATGATATATGGCTATGCAGACAAACAGATGAATAGGAGGTATGAAAGGATGATTAAATAAAATGAAGAATGAAATAATCTAATTTTTGTATACATTTGTGTAATGTTGCCTTCAATGGAGTAGTGAGATGAAGCTTGGATTAAACTGGCTCCACTGTGGAGAAAACAGATTTTCTTTTCCAGTGTCTGCAAACAGAAAGCAAAAGCATTAGTGGACATTGTCCTACCTTGCTCTAACTGCAAACTCAAGAATCTGTTTCATGTCTGCAGCTGAAATGGAAGGTACAGTACAAACTGTCTATCTGGAGTTCATAACTTTTATCCAGAATTCATAACATAAATATATTCTGTCTCTTTTGGATAGCAACTGCTAAAAGACAATTCTTGCTCATGTCTGCTCCACTGTGCCAGGAATGCTTTGGACTGTTTCCTGTACTTGTTGAGACTAGCTACAAAATTAGGGCCAGGTTGTAGCTTCAATCAGCCATAGAGGAGGTAGAGAGGAGCACCAGGTACTCCAGGAATAATTTAGGTGTGGCAGCCAGAAATTTTGCAGCAGTCACTGAAAGAATACAGCAAGCATTGTTGCTACCCAATGTCAGCTCACCTGTACTGGTTGGTGCTGCCTTCATCTGGGGAGTTTATGACAGCACTGAACTAGAACAATGCTTGTGTAGCTCTTTATACCTGTTCAAGAGGAGTGCAAGGCTCTGTCGTTCCAAATCATATCATTTTACATGCATTTCTACCTCCCCATGCTATTTTTATCAATCCAATAATTCCCACTTATTTTCACAGTTAGCAATGTCACCGTGTTCCTCGTATTTCTGTCTTTGCATGTTCCGTCTCTGTGCAGTTGAAATTCCTTCAGGCCTGAGCCTTGGGGCAGTATGTTGAGTTCATGTACTATTCTGAAATGTGAACTTGATTACTTTGCACATACAAGAGTTTTCACATTTCAAATGCCACAGAAAAAAAAAGACTAATTAAAATCTCATTAAGAATGGTAAAGATATGAATTGTTTCTGGCCTGTATTCATGTAGCACCTGTTTATGACAACTGTAGGAAGGGATAAACAGATTTGCTAATTAATGTTTGTTGTGCAGAACTCCATGCTGCTCTGCAAAGCTGGAAGATCTCCACTGCTTAAACTGACCTTTAAAGGCAAGTACCACTTTTTTCCACACTCAGCGAGCCATGGTAATTGGGCAGGTATTCTGTCAAATCCTGTGGAAGCTCATCATCCATAAGAAAACGTGGAACATTCAATACCCTTTTATGGTGAGACAAAGTTAGGGTGGTTCTACATTGTGACACCTGGTAAGGCCTCAAAATATTAAAATTGGGCATTTCATAGTCATTTTGTGCTGAATATGTTGTGCTGGAGCCATTCACTTCTTTTATTTCTTCAGTGTTTCTTCTTTCTGTCCAGGCATCTTGGCTGATGAGAAAGACCCCTACCTTTCCATATGCCTTGCGATGTATTCAGCTCATCTCAACTGATGCTGAGTGCTATTTCCAACTTTTTTATTAAACCCCTTATCTCCTACACATTTACAATTTTTGTTTGAAAAGCTGTGGTCACCACCCGAAACTGTGACTTTTCAGTTAATCCTTTTGGTTGATGCTGGCTGACACATCGGAGATTGTATGTTTGTACAGTTTGTACAACAACTGTTGTTGTTCTACGTGTGAAACATTGTCATTTCTGTATGTTTTAATTCCTTCTGAATCATCCAAAAAAGAGGCCTGAAGAGCATGGTCAACTGAAGCAGTGCCAGTAGTTTACTTTTTTGCTATTTTGGCTCAAAGAAGAATCAATTCAATTATTCTGATTAGGAAAGAGGCTCAGTTAAATTCATTCTCACTTCAGTTTGTGAGAGGACATTCTTCCTTTCCTGAGTATGATGAAATAAAAAGCAGACATTGAAGGGTTGTTTGTGCTGGGTGGTGGGTTTTTTTTTTTTTGGTGTGGGTTTTTTTTAAATGAAGGGAATATAAAAAACTCAGACTATAAATTCTCTGTGACAGTAAAAATATGTATCAGATTTTTTGATGGGCTGGCTTTGTGCCAGTCAGCAGCCTTTATGCTAGATCATGTGTTGTCTACAGGAACCTTTTTTAACTTTATGCTGCTATGATCTTCATGTGTCTGTCCTCTCACAAGCTGAATAAATGTCATATAGTACATTCTGTCCCATTTGTCACAAGTGCTATTGTGTGCCTACCCTGGATCCGTATTGGATTAGTATTGATCAGGTACTTTATACAAAGAGAGTATCAAGGAGGATGTGTAGAAAATACAGATATGAAAACAAAGCTCAAGTGCTCACTTTTGGAAGTAGCTGCATTAAAAGAGTCTGCTGAAACATACTTTGGAAGGTCGTTCTCTTATTTCAGAGATGTTTGGGAGAGGTTTGACATTTTTAGTAGTAATTGTTTATTCTTTGAGGTGTAAACCAGCTGTTGTGGCTTTCACATGACTATATAAGCATCTGAGATAAAACTTACATACTTTCAGAAAATTTTAGAAAAAGCTGTATTAGACATAGAAAAACCACAATCTCAGATCCTCCCAGACCACAGAGTAAATGATACCTAACTGGCAAGATAGGAATCTCCCTTTTCTGAAGGCATAAAGTTCCTACTTTTAGCTCTGGAGTTTCATGGCCTTCCACCTGCCACCGGGCCAGAATGATGACCGTTTGTTGGCTTGCAGGGCGGTGTCATTTCAGAAAGAAATTCCACTTGAAATGGAGAAAGTAAACGTTTTTAGAGAGGTATATATTCACTTACTCACATGACAGCTCTTCGAAGAAAGAAGCCAAGCACTTACAAGAATGATTTTAAATAGGCAGAAATTCTCAATAAACTATTCAGCTTTCTTTTAACCGAATTCATACAGAAACAGCAAAAAATTAATTGAGGCCAAAATGCATGTCATACCGAGTTTGCATTAGCTGGAAGGTTTGGAAATAATTATGAGCAAAACTGCTAATACTCCATTTAAATAGCTGCTGCCTATCTGTCCGGTATGAAAGCCCAATCTGTTGTATTCAATCAGCTTTCAGCTGCTGCTTGCCAGCACCCTAATTCCCCAGTCTTGTCTCTGTGCTGTGCTTGTGCATTCCACTACCTGCTAAGTTAAACCCTGCTGTCCTGGTTCTGCATGGAGATTTCTAATGCTATTCAAGCTATCCGTGCTGGTTCAGAATAAAGCCCCCAAACCTGTAGGCTGCCTTGAGTATCCATACACACATGCTGGTTTCAGGAGAGCGCCACATGGGTGAAAAGGGGAGTCAGCAGCTGTGTAGTTTAGCTCACAGGATTAGGACTGTGCACATTCATATCATTCTCTGGGCATTTATGCGGTTTTGACAAGCTGTTGACCTGCAATATTTCCACCTTTGGTCTTCTTTTTTTAAGTGATGCAATTGACAATGCAGAGTAAGTTCCTCATCCAAACTGCTGTTAACCATGCTTCAGATGATAGTATATATCAATTTTCCTAAGTCTCTTTGCATTTGTGTTTCAGGTTTTATACATTGGCTAATCATTTCTATTGCAAGGAGACTCAAAAAAAATCAATAATTGAACTCCTCCTTATGTGCTTAGCTTGTGCTAGGTTGTGTGCAAATTGTGCATGAACACTGCAGGGTAGTCTCTGCTTAGGTGTGACAGTTATAAACCTATATGGCTAGTGTTAGAAATATATTGTGATGAAAGGTGTTTTCAGGTTGAGAGGCATTCTAAGCCTCAAACCTGTACCACCAGTTCTTTGCTGAGAAATCTGTATTAAAACTGGCAAAGTTCATTGCACAGGCATTTGGAAAGAACTAAGAGTAATTCACTGACCTTTGCAGATTAAGTAATGCATATTGTCATAAGGAAGTGATATTTGAGTAATAAACAGCAAATGTACACAATTATCTTTCATTAACCTCTCAATGGAGGCAGTCAGGATTTCCTGATCCTAACACGTTTGGTGTTCTTGGCATCTTGAATATATGTTTTCTGTGGACATATTAGTTCTCTAAACATGTCAGAGAATGCTTAGTGCATTGCCTGCCTTTTTTTTTCCCCCTGGAAGTGTACATACACAGGAAAGAAGGAAGAAGGGTAAGGAATGGGTGTGCAGATGGAATACTGAAAGGCTCTTGTGCTCTGCTCTCGAATTTGACAGAAGCCTCAATGCCTGACTCTGTGTGCCTCAGTTTTCACTGAATTACATGGGACTAAAGTGCTTGCGCAATACACAGAGGAACTTACTTCCACTTAAAGGGCTTTGAGATAATGAACAGTAACAGAGCAACAAAAAGCAGTTTCACTGCTTTTGCAGAACATTTATATTACAGAAAAATGACATGAATGGAAATGACCCATGAGTGTAATTCAAAATTTGATTGCAATAAATGTTAAATATATTCTGTTTTCTTTTATAATTTATTAACTCAAAGGATTTTTAAAAAATGTATGGGAAAAATATTATAAGAAACTTCTTTTTGCTGTCTTCAGGAGAATGAAATAATCTGTTCAAGAGCAAATGAATATGTCAAATTTTTATATGATTTGCAAGAAGATGAATTAGTGGGCCTCCTCCAGTCTTTCTTCCACTTTTCTAATTCTACGTGACGATTATTTTCAGATTCACTGTGTTGGTCTTTCTTCATGTGCCTTGTTGCACAATGAAATAAATTTTTAATTTTAATTTAATTTAATTTTTAATTTTTGTTTTTAAAGCTATTTCCTTTATTTAGAAATTCTTAGTACAGCCTTATACAATTTTGAAAAATTAAATCAGTGAAATAGATAAAATTTTTCTGTTTATCAGTCTTAATGCTTGAGCTCATGATTGTGTGGCAGATGAAACAAACAAACAAAAAAGAGCAATCCAGGGCCCCTGGACAAGAGAATAGCTTTACCTCAGGACATTGAGATAATTTATCTGGGTGGCTTAGGAAAAATGCTAGATAAGACTAAAATTTGGAGAGGCTGAGCACATCCAGGCTCAGCCTTTGGATTATCAAGAAGCAAATAAATCCAGCAATTGGCATCTGAATACATTAATGCTGTAGATTCTAGCATGGAGACAGGAAACTATGAGACAAAAAATATATCAGAGACTAATTCAGTTTCTATATATAATATATACATTTTAAATATACAAAATCGTTGCCAAAATATGAGTAATTTGCAAGCACACTGAAGTTAGAAAATGCCAGAGTAAAGGTTGCCTTTCCATGTATATACCCTAAAGCAATTTTTAATTACATGATTCCTAGCTTCTTTTTCTAACCCTGAAATTTTCTGATTTCAGTGTGTGCTTGATTTTGCAGTCTAAGTACTTTCTCTTTTAAATAAAGGCTTTTGGGATGTACTTCCCCAGGTTTTCAAAAAAGCATTTGAAAATTATTATATTCCATCCTACTAACATCCAGATGGGTCATTGTCAGACTGTAACCTTTATCTGTCATCCTAGGAGACTCCTGAGCAGCTATAACTGATGTTGGTGTGATGCTGAAGTCAGCAATGATGCCATGTGTCTTCTGCCACGTGACATAAAGCTAAGGGTGTCAGACAAGAGGACTGTAAGGTAAGGGAGCACCTGAGCAGTTTCAAATAAGTTACTTGTTATTGCTCTCTCTCATCCTTTTCTATTCATTAATACTCTGTGTTGTGCAACCATTAACAACCTTGCTTAGACAGCTGTCATGTAAACTTTATCCGCCTGATTCTGTACTGCCTTGTACCATATGTGTGGTCATTTCTACATATGCAAAATGAATGTAAAATGTTGATTTCTGATTTGCTAACATTTTAAAACTACTTTGCACTTAGTTTATGCGGCTGTGAATGGTAGCACATAATGCTACAGCATGCAAGTTTAGGGCCCATATGCTGAGGAGGGTTACACTTTAAGCTGATTTCTTCACCATGGTTGTAAGTTAGAGCAGTCACGCCGAGAGCACACAAGTTTGATCCAGTGTGCTAAATCATTATTTCTTGTCTACTTCTTTCTAGTCTGGATTGAAGAGTTTTGATCAATAGTGGCACCATGCAAAGCCAAAAATTTGTTTGTTTCCTAAAATCTATTTCCATGCTTAGGCAGTTAGTCTTTTGTATTGATAACTGAGAGGGTAATATTTCAAATCTCTCTCTGTGGACAACAGAAATGCTCCAAAACTAGTACTCACCTCTGCTGCACTGAAAAGGCTGTGCAGTCCCAAATTCTATATCGCCACAAAAGAACTTTCAGGGCTCAGGAAACTGACCCTAATGAGATAGCTTAGAGGTAGAAAAAGATCCTGCCTGTGAAGTTTCAGACAGAGTGTGAGAGGGTTGAGTACTTGCTGTATATTACTTTTTAGTTGATTAGTTTAAGCCAGGAATTTTACCTGGTACTGAAACTGTAAACTGAAAGTTCTCTGTAAGATCTGGAAACAGCAACAGGCTGGCTTCCATAAATAATACTGGAAGTTAAACAGTGATTTCACAAGGTCCAGGACATAGTATAAATAAGAAGGCAGAAAAATCCAGGAAATCCTTAGTTAACAAATGTTTTGTTTTAAACATTATATGCTTTTCTTGATCTCTGAGAATCATCTTCACAGGAGATACTAAACTGAGGGAAGTGAAAAAAAAATTTCTCTGACTTGAGCAAGGTATTTTGACATACTGAAAGCATAGTTTGTTCTCAAGCTTTTCAGAGTTAATCCAAAAGCTCACAGACCTGGCAAAAGGTAAGAAACCAATGAAATACTCTATTAACAAGAGACCAAGCTTGTGTCAAAAAATCTAAAATTCTGCATTCTGACACCAAACATTACAGCATTTGGCAAATGCAGGAGATTGGATTAGTGCAATATTTTGAATTGAACAATCCCAAAGGATGTTCTAGGCATGTTGGGCCAAATTCAGCCAGGAGGTAATTGCATTGATTTTATTGTATTTATACCCAGAGGAGTTTGGTCCTTTTTGTTGTGGCCAAAATGCAATGCTCAGGATTAAACTGAGCAGCTGCGTAAAAGTTGTGACTTCTTTTTTTAAAGAAATAATTTTAAAAGTCATCTAGTTATTTCAGCTAAGCACAGGTACTACTTCAGATAATCAGTTCTACTGTTTTCATCTTTGGCTTCTACAGCAAACTGGGTCACTGAAAAGTGAAAAGTGGGGAAATGGGAACAATTTTGAGAAAGTTTTTCCACTTATGGCATACACTGATACTTGGTGTTTCTGTGCCTCAATTATCCTCAGTCCACCCCATTCTAGATTCAGGACCTGTTTAGGTCACAAGTGTTCCCGTTCTGTCTAAAGCATCATATCTGTCTGGTATTTATTACGTAGTCCAGTGGACTGAGCGACCCGTGAGCGGGCCAAATGCCAGAGGAAAACATACGCAGGCTGGAGGCAGCCAAAAAACTACTGGGCAGTCATTGAGAAGCTATGAGGGTTTTTGTCCTGGTTTGCTTTGTTTATGTTTCTCTGTATCTATGTGGTTTTTGAAAACCACAAGCTCTAGTCTGGAAAATACATATTTTGGCTTTGCACAGGTTTCTATATTCTGTTCAGCCCACTCAGTAGTATATTAACTTTTGTCATATGATTTGTTTTTTCTCTTACTGTCTCCATGGGAAAAAAGTGTTGGAACTGTAGTCCTTGTTGTGTGCTGTTTAGGTTTATTACTTTTAAGTTTGCATTACATGCAAATGAGGAACTACATCTTGCTTTGGAGGGAAAGGTAGCCATCAGTTCCTGAGCAAGTTCAGGAAACCAGGTGCTTGTACAGGGCTGATGTAAAAAGTGTGGCAGTGGGTAACCCTTCTGTATCAAATGGAAGGATTTTCCTTATCCTGTCTCAGAGCATTGGGGAGGCATTTCAGCAGCCATTACAATAATTTCTGTATCTCGGGAGGCTCAGAGTTGCTGTAGCAACCTTTTGCTAGATAGGAATTTGGCTGGTGAAGCCCCACAGGAATCTGCTCCCACTCTCAACTAACCTCTCACATCACCAGTCTCAACTGCCAGGGAGAAACCCCAGCTGCAAATCAGGTGCCATGAGGGACCTCTTCCCACAGGTTCCTCATAAAACCTTCCCCTAATTACTGGGATCAGATGCTTTTTGGCAGATTTCCATGGAGACAGAGATTTGCTATGTGTACAGAGTTCTCTGCCTGAACTCAAATTGTAAAAATGGTCATAGTAAATTTTGTGCATACAAACAAGCCCTTATTCATGCACTTGCAGATACTGAAACTGAACATGCAAAAGCAGGCAGTGCGGTTCTAGAGACCAGTGTGGGAAGTTTGACTGGGAGGCAGCGGTAGTCCTGGTGACAGAAAAGAAGTGTTATAAAGTCAGCGAGGGGATCAGGCAGATGGGAAGAGACTTGAGTAGGAAGGAATACAGACAAGGTCCCCAAAGCCTGTTACTTAGATTGGGACAAAAGAATGAAGTGTGAAGTTGGTCAGAGCATGAGGGGATGCATCACTGCTAAACCAGTTCCTTCAAAAGTGTGAAGTAGTTTCTAGAGTAATGAAAGACAGTTTTTTGGCCTTCCAAGCTGCTGTATGGTTGAGAATAATATTTGAGATAATATTGTCTGATGGTTATAGAGCAAAGACAGTTATTTTGGACTCTCGGTTGTTATTTCTGATTCTACAGGTGATTAGCATTGTCAAAGCACAGGACCCTGTATGTAAAGCCTAGAAGACAATACGTAATATGATAATTAAAACAAGACTTCGACATAATGCATAGTCCAACAAACTACTTAAGCTGCCCCAAATCTGCTACTTCTGCCAAAAGAAAAAGTAATGCTCCCACATTACACCTTGCTGCTGGTTTCTATTCCTGTATCCTCCCTCATTGTATGGGTACAGGCACTGGAAAGTTAGCCAGGGAAGAAAAAATTGACCCTAACCAGGTAGATTCAGAATTCATCCCTACAAGCAATTTTACCAGCACAGCTGACAGACCGGTGAGTCACACTGTGAACTGAATGTTGACGAGGCTGTCTGAACTCTTTTCCTTGCATTACTTTTCCGGTGAACAGCTCTGTGAAGTGGCTTGCAATTCTGCTGCATGAGCACTGGTGCCAACATGATTGAGGGGTGGCACAGCTGCGCAGGGACAGGGACAGCAGGAACAGGGAACCGAATGCAGTGCCTTAAACCCAGACTGAGATTTCAAAATGCCAGCTATAGCCTCAGTCTTTGGAGGGTTCAGTTAAGTAAGTATGCTCAGAGCCTATCTGACAGCTGTCAGATAAGACTGGGTCTTCCTAGGACTGTGTGCTGCCTTCTGTTGTAACTGTTGAAGGAGGAGGTGGCATAACTATTGTTTTCCTTTTATATATTGTTTAGTGATTATTGCTTTGGAATCAGGACATGTAGGGCCAGTTCCTTCCCTGGTTTCCAGATCCTACTCCCAGCTCTGCTTCTGTAATTCATTAATAATCTGCTTAGACTAAAATATCAAATAGTCACAAGACAGGTACCAAAATCAGTGGTGGTTTGAATTAACATGCTGAGCTGGAGAACTAGATGGCTGAGGAACCAGCTCACACTCATTTTTGCCAACTGTGTTGCCGGGCAGCTGCTTTTGGCAAGCAGACAGTTAGGGAACTTAAATTTAAAATTGTCTGACAAGGATCACCAAAGCTAGCCTTGAGGCACACTGAGGTTCTTTCTACGCTAGAGATGTACCAGCTTAACAAAATGGATTGTGAGTCTATAAGGTTCAACTAGGTCGAACCCTTAACGCTAATGCAACTTTTAACTCTTGCAGAAATTATTTTAAGTTGTACGGTCAGGTTACTAAACACAACAAACTGTGAAAAATATAGTTACATTTTGATTTGTGTATATGATGATTTTCACTGGTTTAAAGCACAGGTAAAGCAGGATGAATTCCAGAAGAAGACAATCTCTCTGTGTGTTTGGTTTTTTTTAAAACCAATACTTTACAGTCTGAAGCAATTTTTAATCATACAAGGAAGAAAAAAAACCTATCCCAATAGGTTTCTCAGGCTGCAGACAGATGTTAGGTCTCAGACAGAAAGTGGGCCCATGTATGGTTATAGTCAGCTAAATGTGTCGCTGACTGGCAGTAAGAAAGGCGAGTGGGCTTTGGAAAGCTGACTGATCTCTGTGCACTAGCAAAGTAATCAAAGCTGAATATGGACTGTGCCCTAGTTAGACTTATTCTAACTATTCAAAGCTGTGTGTCGTTTCATGCAATTTGGGATATAGCCTGGTCTCTGTTTTGGGGTGTGTTTGTGCGTATGTTTTTTGCTGTATATTTTTAAAAAGAGCACCCAGTTCTGAGGAATCTATTCCCAGCTAAAGCACACAAGCTCTGGAAAGGTCAGAGAGAGGCATCTCTAGCTTTGGTAAATAAACAAATCTCTTCTCTGTGGCTGGGATGTTGTATTAATAGCAGTAGATTTGGTTTCGCATTGTGGAGCTCCTCCTGTTTCATTGCTATTGAAGATAAGAGAACACAAAATGTTCTGTCACCCTCCCCATGAGAAAACAAGCCAACAGGCAGAGACTATTATGTTTAAAGATATTACTGAGGCAAAGACTTGGAGAATGCAAGTGCTCGGGTTTATATTCAGTAACTACTGGATACCATAGCTGGCACACCAGTACTCCACATTATTTAATGTCTTCCATGAAAGAGTTTGCAAGACAAAATCGCTACAGTAGAAATAACCTAAAAATAAGTCTTAACCAAATGGAAGTTGATTTTTCCTTTTTGCATTTTTCTGAGTGATTCAGTTGCAGCAAAAAGTAACAGGTCTTTTCTGCTTCTTAACCTATTCACCAGTCTGCTACAATCTGTTTTTCTTCAGTTTGCAACCTGGAGTAATTCAGACCTTCATTACAGGATAGTAGGATTGGAAAAGTTTCTCCAAACGGTTCCTGAAAGGAAAAAATTGCTTGTGAAATTGTAAAGCTGTCTAACTTGGCAGTAAGCATGTGTAAAATGAATAGAGCTGTACCCTAGAGCTTCTCTACGCAAGTTATTTGGGAATAATTAATTCTAAAATTCCACATGTGGAATATCTTCGTTTGGAATATGTACTCCTGAGTGCAAGGCAGATTTAACCTATGTTAGTTAGTGGATAAGAAGCATGATGGGAAGAAATGAAGACTTTATCCATAACTAGTTAACATACATGACACATACAATTTCCTTTACAACACTAGGCGCCTATTACTTTAGCTAATACATGCTTAAGACATACCTCTTGTTCTTAGTGCCACCTTTGCTCCAGATAGGGCATCAGTCCAAAAAAGAGACAGCCTTCTCTTCTGCAAATAAGCATCTTCTGTTGGAGAGCAGATTGCTAGATAGGAGTAAAAATAAACACGAACCAAATCAGATAATTCTCCTCCGAACAGTTGTTTTCCTTGCCCTGGAAATGTCATTAGCTACAGATTTATTTCTTTCCCTGATGCTCAGGTAGAGAATCTGTTCAGAGGGGAGTTCTTCCTGCATGCAGAAGGCATTTTGTAAAACTACACCTCTACATAGGATACATAAACAAATCAAATGACTCAACAGAAAAAAGAGTTACATGCAGTGAAATCTTTTCCTTTAGGGGTATTTTTACCATGAGAAATAAAAATATTGGCAGAAGACAAAGACACTGAAATCACCAAAAATGTTCTCTCCCCAGTCCAAGTCTGACCAGTCTGGCATTTAATTTTTGGCTGTGGTGTGTGATCTGGCACTAAGGTAGCAGTCCACCTCTCTATCTGTCGTGGGGAAGAGAGAGGCTCAGCTGAGGTTAAGATGCTACTTACATGTAAGTGTTTGTAAGTGAATATCACTTCCCACCTGCTATACTCATTCCATTTTACAAAAGAAAGATTCATTATTTCTTCTAGATCAGTACATATACAAGTTCCTCTAAAAAATTCATAAGAAATTCTGGGCAGAGACAATGGACTTACTTGACAGCTACCGATGACTCTTTAAGATGATATAAATGTTCAGAGAAAGTAAGTATTTGTAGACAGGAGTAAAAAAAACAGTAATTGTTCCATATTGTAGCTTCCTTACCATTTGAGAACAAACCCAAATTTAATTCTGCCATCACAAGAATTTTGGCTGAGTTAAATGTGAGAAAATATTTCAATTTTGAGCATGAAATTTCTTTTAACTGTGATTTCTGATACAACATATGCCATAGAAATGAGGAAAAAACCCTCTGCAGTTAACGTGCAGGCCTTCTGATCTTTCCGAAGGATCCCATGTGCCTCAGTATGTTAGTGCTTGAAAGGAATTAATATAGGTGTTTTTGGAAAGGTATGTGTTTTATTTGTATCTGATACCAATAAGGTATTATTTTTCAAACAGATTTAATAGTCTGTAGCTTTGCTGTGAATAAGATATTCTAAATAAAAGAAACATTTTTAATTTAATTACATCATAAGCTACTAAAATAGAAGCATTTATTTTTACTTTAAGAGATATCATTATGAAATTTCAAAGCCATATGTAACGCACTACATTTATGTACTGACCACTGGAAAAGTAGCACTAGAAACAGTTTGAATTATTCCAAGAATATCATGTTCTTAAAAGGCAATAGACATTAAATACCCAATACATGTGAATAATACGGAAATTCATTCTTTTATAACTTCAGTATTGATCCAGTTTTTTGGCTTTCTAAAGATGGATTTATGTAAAGAATGTCTTTGCAGCTGAACTCTTGTGTAGTCATTTTGGCAGATTGAACCTGATATTAAGAACTTAAATCTATTTGAACAGCACCTGAATTTCCCTGCAAGGTATAATAAAAGGCAGCAGGCAGGCCCCCAATTATATACTCAATAGTATAATAGCTGTTCTGCTTGACGAGGTCATAATCTAATTTCTGATTATGTATTAACATCAATAAATTAAGGTACTTCCAGGAAGATGGATATCCAACACCTTTTTTTTAGTATTCCACATGCCTTTTAAAAATTTCTAATTTCTTTCAAGAATGAAGTCTGTTCTCTGAGTTGCAGCTGGAGAATGAGGGCAGCTCAGGCCTCCCCAAATCTCAGGAGATCAATAGTGTTAGCAGCTGATGATCTAATTATGGATTATTTGGGTCGGACTCTTCTCCTAGCTAGGCATCACTTGATTGACTTAAAAGAGGTTAGTTCATTCAGTTCATAGAGGTTATAGCATGAGTCAATCAGTCCCCTAATAATTGCCATCCTATTAATCCTAAGGAGAGTCTAACATTTCCCATAACCAGACATTTTTATTTTATAAGACATTTTAATGTATAAATTAATGATATTGCATGAATTGCTGGCAGTTATGTATATTATTATTACATTTGTTGTAGTTATGGATAATTTTATTAAAGCTCAAGATGAAAGCATTTACTCAGAAAAATATGAATGTTACGAATATTTCCTTTGCAACATCTCTCTCTCTCTCTCTTAATTTTGGAAAGGCATATATCAAAATCAGGATGTCATAGTGCATAATCATTCATGCGTTCATACCTTAAGCTGACCATAAACAGGACATGTGATGATGTAGGGTTTATTACATATTTTAAATCTTAATTGCTGAAGAGATTGAAAAATATTGTCTACTTGAATTACATAATAACCCATAGCTGGATTCCAGTATTTTGAAGGTTTCCACAGTTTCTTGCATAAGCATTTTTATAATCTCCCTATTGTTGTGGTTTACCTCATATTAATTATTGGCCTTACAGAACATGTATAATGTGTCTGGGCATTAATGTAGCACTCAATAAAACTCACGTAGCCCTGCCTTACAATGAGCAAGGCTCAGTGTAAACGATGGGGTACACTAATTAGGGCAGTCTGTTTTCTCTTTTGTTGTTCCAAAATCCTGTTCAGGAAATCGGAAGGGATCCGTCCCAGACGTTACATCAGGAAAGTGACTTAGGCTGATTTATACCATCATGTAGGCAGACAGACTTCCAGAACTTTATGTTCTATTTTAACAGATGCATACGTTCTGTGAGGGGAGGACAATGAGTTTATGGAGGGAAAAGCATTCCATGGAAAATCAAAAGCCCAGGTAACCATTCTGCATCTTTGTGTTTTATTTTTTCAGGATCACACAAAGGAGAGGAGCATGACACCTCTGACAAAGCAAATCAGAAGTTAGGAGTATTAATTTCCTGCCTTCCAGCACTGATGGCCTGGTAAGCATTTCTTAAATGATAAAATGTTTCTGTCTTGTTTTTTGTTATTTAACTCCGTGATCACTCAACATCCCATTAGGGGATTAGGTTTTGATGAAGGGGAGATTTCACCTTTGCTTATGAGCTTTTTAATAAAACAGTTGCTATTTTTCTGATTTGTCTTCAGACTGTCCTGTGCTGATCACTGAAGCACATCAAGGACAACAGGAACTGCAGACATAGGTGCAGTTCTGCAAAACATTTTCTTTGATGGCAAAGGCAGTTTAGGAAGCTCCAGACCCTTGTTCTCGTGTCCCTGCCCACCCACCCCCAGCCCGTTGCCTGCTGCTCTCTAGCCCTTTCGTTGTGCTTTTACAATTATTTGTGGCTATAAACTGAGTAACTGAGTTAATAATCATCTTTCACCGACACACTATGATAAGCCTGACTGTGCAGCCCCACAAAGAGTTGTGCCAGCACAACTGGAAAAACATTTTCACAATAATGGCAAGTTGGTTTAGACTATGGTACCACGGAGCAGGGCAGTCCTACCTCTTCTCTCAGGCTACCGCAGGTTTTTTCCTAACTATTCAGTAATATGTATCACTGTATGCTAGTGTAACCCATCAATGAACATACTAACATAGAATTTTTAAAGTCATCTGAGACAGGATTCTTTTGAATGCAAAGCTGCTGTCTTTCATAGCCTTTCTATCCAGGCAATCTGGGTTTTCTTCACAGATGTTTTGCTCCATGGGCACTGTAAGTGGAAGTGAGTGAGCTCTGCCTGTGACCTAGCTTCCTTCATGTTCTTTAACTAGCCCACTCGTCTTAGTGTAGACCCTTCTAGCTTGCTGACAGCACTTAAAATAATAATTTATTTTTAAAAAGTTATGCAAACAGCGTGAGCCTGCATACAGTGTCTTATAGCTACTGCATTTGTGGACTTGTGTGTCCACAATGTCTGGCTGCAAACAAGCCTTGAAAAAGGGGCTTCAGATGGGTCAGTTCTCCAAAACTCTTAACACACCATCAGTTCTACGAGCAGTTTGCTGATGAAGCACAATGTGGTTACAACTGGAGGAACACGGGTGTGGGGACTCGTTTTTTTTACCATTAGTGCAGTAATGGCTATCAAACAGCAGTCCTATGGGAAAATAAATTCTGTTATGTGAGACATGTTTTCTGATGGCTCTGCTTTGAGCAGACTGGCTGGGATTACTGCTGGCTCTGGTCTAATGGCAGGGCTACATGCGTGTGTGGAATGCATGTAGGTGCAGTTTCTTGTCTGAAACAGCGTTTTGTGAATTTCGGTTTACTGTCTGTGCCTTGTAAAGCTAAATTGTACAGGATGTATTAGTATATACCAAGTAATGATTTCACTTAAAAGCATAGTTCTTACTACTATTTTACTAGAGTGATTTTGTTTTTAAAGCAGCTCTGGCTTAAGTTCCATACAGTCTATGCAGCACCCTGCAATTTAAGAAGCTCCATCTATTGTTTTTTGGCCTTTTTTTAGATTCCAGGTGCAAATTATCACTGGATTTAATCTCCTGGAAACCTACATCCTCACTGTATTCAGGGAGCAACCACAGTGTGTGCAGTAAGAGGGCAGGCTTAATCCATGCTTACTTTACTGTGTGCTTTATCTCTGGCCAATAATTACCCCCAACTTAATTAGCTAATGTTGTGTTTAGGTATCCAATATTTATGCATCAGTGAAGCAATAACATTGCAAACCACTCTATTTGTTGAATGCCCTTTTATAAAAACTGGATGTACCCATATGGATTGTTTCAAACAAAGATAAATTGCACCAGCGCTAAGCATCTGCAGGTAGAATTGGCTCTGATGCAGCTACCATGTCAAAAAAAAAAATCCCCTTATGATGAAATTCCAGTATCCGTGACTTTCCATGGAGAACATAACACTGTCAGCGCTGCTGAGCATGCTGTGAAGAGTTCATCTGATTCTTATGGGACTACAGAGTAACAGGCTGTACATCTTGCAAGTAAGGAGAACATTTCAATCAAAGATATTTGAGCTGGTTTTATTTTTTTGTATTGACTGAAGAACCTTTTTTTTGTCTTTTTTCCAAAAGTATAAGTTTGCTTTTGAAAATTTTAACTGCGTTAAAAAGTTGTGGGTTTTTTTAAGCATGATTTTTTAGCTGTTGTCAAAAAATAATATGAACATTTGATTTTTTTATTCTGTTGAGACTTAAATTTTTCATGGGGAAAATGGTTTTACTCCCCTGTGGTATATGCTTGGATCAACAAAAGTTCCATTTTCATTTAAGGCCAAATTTATCAGACTAAACGGGAGCTATCACCATTGACTGGATTATTCATTAACTGAGGTTACCCTGGATTTGTTCTCACCTATAAAAGCAAAATTTAGGGCTCCAGTGATAAATCCACTGCCTTTCCATTTGAGGTCTAGTTCCAACCAATTCCATGCCAGCACACTGAGGAGTAAAACAGAGAAGCAGAAGCAACAGCTTTCGCCACAGCTGCCTGGGGCAATAAACCAGAAGCACAAATTCTCTCATCCCTTACCATGTTCTAAGCCAGCCAATCTTTCTCTTATAGTGCTTTCACATTCATGAATCTTTTTGAAAACAACATTGAATAATATTCCAAATCTCTTAATTTCCTCTGTACGTTCAAGAAAAAATAGAATTTCCTGCTATTTCTGCACTAGGTTATATAATTTCTGTGTTTCAGCTAGAGCATGAAGTAGACACTTGTAAAAACCTGAAAATATACACAGAAGAGGCAGACAAATAAAAAGTTGCCCCAGAGTGCTGTATACCGGTTTATAGCTGAGAGATCTAATCGTTGTTTGCATGCATGCATGCACATGCACACACACAATGTTTCTATTTCAGACTGCTTCTCCTGATATTTATCTCTCTGGGATTATAAAAAGATCTCAGGGTAAGAGAAAATCTCACATTTAGTTTTGTTGACTCCAACAGCTCAATGAAGGTAGTTCTGATGCTTTTTATGTTTGAAATTCCTTGTTACAATTTAATTAAAAACTCCTTCAGGAGATGGCTTTACATTTGTATCATATTTATCTGTACCTGTTATGACCATCCCGTTACACATTTCAATGAATTATCACATTGGAAATGTACAGACATTTTAATTCTGAACTACTTTTTAGGGAGTGGCAGGGGTCAGATGAGGATACTCAAACCTAGGGCACTGGCTACTGCACTGGGAAATTTTGTGATGTTTGCTGTATCATTCCTTTATGTTCAAACAGACCAAACCTCGGGCTAGGATGAGGGTTCGGTGGCCTGAACAACGGTGCTCAGGCCAGGACTCAGGAGGTTGCTCAGGGAGATCAGGCTGGGAATCCTGGGCATGCCCTGACACCGCAGCCCAGAGACAAGGACTAGATTCCTAGTTTTGCTTCTGTTTCGTTCCACGCTGTGGTTCACTCATCTAGGAAATAATATAAATAGCGTATCTGGCTATACAGTCAACAGACTTTACTAAGAGTTGTTTGTAAATTACTTTGAGATTCTGTGATGAAAGTTGCTATACCGAATAGTTTATTTTAACCTGATGCGTGCATATGCTAATGTAGTCATGCTCACATACATACAGGTTCACAGGATCAGGGTTGCTTCTTTTAAGCTGTCCACAAATACCTTACATGACAATGCCATAAAATCAGGGAACTGGATATTCTAGAGTGAGAACTTGAGCCATCAGTCATAGTAAGTATATAATCGAGCTATAAAAATATGCATTGTCACTAAGTGTGATCAAATGAATATAAACAATATACTCCTGAGTAGTATATTTACATCTGCATCTGCATATACCACTTAGGTCAAATAGATTCCACTGGCATGTCTAGATTTAGTTTCCATATTATACTTCGTATTTGATCATTAGGCAACACCAGACAACGTTATTATTGAAGAGTAAATATTGTACAGGATAAATGACGAGAGTATTGTACTCTGTCAATTCTGGTTTTATTCACAGCAGTGAAACTGCATTATCATTGCAACAATTAATTCCATTTTGTTATGGAATGCAGTACGCCTGTAACAGAGAGTAATACAAATGAATTAAAATATATGGATTATATAGAAAATTAAGTGCAAACTATTTAAAACATCTTAAGTGATTAGATGCAATAAAATGTTACAATCGCACAGCTGGCAAACCGAAGTCAGGAGAGAACAATCACCCCACTCTAGATGCACAGAGAACCTGGCTCATAACCTTGGCTTTTAAACTTGAAGCTTGACAAACAATATTTCTCCTGTGATCTGGACAGGTGGCAGTCCCATCATAGAGCATTCGCCAGCATTACCACTCTCCTCATTTAGACTTTACATCAAGTGTGTGTGAGCTCTGGCTTGAAACCAGATTCTTCGTGTCTATAAGCAAAGACAAAGGCTAACGCTTATTTATGAACACCAGTTCTAAAGAAGCAAAGGTATTACATAAAGGACCACCGTTCATTTAGATTACACAATATTTTTATGGGATATGTGATACATTGGAGGACTATTTATATGTACATTTGAAAGTAACTGTTGATTACCAAAAATAATTCTTACCCTAAACAGAACAACACTGCTAAGAAGGTACAGCAATACAATTCTGCAATAGCATAAAACAAAACTGTCTTGTTTGTGGCTACATGAAAGGATTAAAGAGTATAATTTTACTCTCTTAGACCAAATGAAGTCCTAAATTGGAAAAGCAGCTCCATCCAAGGTCGCCTCTGTTGTTTCCAAAAATATCTTGAAACAAACGCAAGAGGGGCACTTTGTTGGGTGTTATCTAGACATATATAGTTTCAATCAAATTCTTCAAGAAGTGTCAGAATAAAAGTCGAACATCTGTTTGACACTGCCAAGTCACTAGCAAGTGAATCCCTGCAAAGGCTGAAAATAACTTTGGTAACAGAATTAAGAATTATGGGATTTTTTTCTTTACACTTAAAAGAAAAAGCCACATTAATTTGCGATGGAATTGTAAACACTTTTTAGACATTTCATGAAAGGATTGTATAATTCTTTCTGCTACCCAGGGTGAAGTGTTACAAGGTTGTGTTAATGATCCCAGGAAAATATTTATAGTGCTTTTTCCAGTATATGAGTTCTCTCTTTCCTCTCATCATATTTTACAATTAACCTTCACTTTATTCAGTTAAGTCAACAGGCAGAAAAGAACCTTCAGTGTATACAGATTTTAAAGTGATGCCTTTCACATACAAATGGTTGAAGTACAGTGTAGTAAATGAAAAAATACAAAAGGAACAGTGAGCACAACAGTAACAACCCACTATGAAGTATGCCATGCTCCACCTCTTTGTTAGAGGAATTCAGATTGCCTTCTAGTTATTAGCTGTGGGAGATATTTTCCTAAGGAGACTGAATTTCAAGATGATGTTGTCATTGCCTGTGAAATAGATGCCCAATCTTCATTACTGTCCTCTGAACATTAACTAGATCTCTCACCGTTTCCTGGCTCACTCATGCAGATACCTGAGCAGTCTTATCAGCCTACGTAAAATGAAAATGAAGTAGAGAAATCCTTTAGGACAAAAGATGCAACATGAACGTAAAATATTAGAACAGGTTGTCTGTGGGTGACTCTCTATGTTCTGATATAGCTCTGTTTTCTTTTTAATATGCTATAAAAACATGACAAGCTTTAAAGCACAGACTAAGGGAGATGGATACAATGTTTTATAAATACTTTAAAAAATACAAAGTTTTTTAATGCTGCAGTCCACAGAATGCAGTCTTGGAGCAATGCATCACTTAAATAGCAGTTGATGAGTAAAAGGCATAATTTGCATCTGATTTTTACCTTTTGAATTTTCAATTTTTAGAATCCCAAATTAATCAGTCCTTTTTGCTTTTGATCATTCTTCACTAAGGGCTCTGAGATTTCTGTGATAACTGCAAAGAAATGCCTAAAAACTAGTTTACTCATCAGAAAATGCTACCATAGTGTAAGTCAAGTAAACTGCTGAATTATTAATATTTTATAACCTTAGAGTTTCAACTGCTATTTAAAAAACAGTAATACAGTAAATAAAAAAGAATTAAAACCCTATAAATTTTAATTACAGAAAATCTTGAGAATTTTGTGGGGTTTTTTTTCAGTATGAACTAGTTGTAAAATTCATAATGAAAAACTGTGAGATTAATTCCTTCATTCCTTCATTATTTCCCTTACATGGTTATTATTTGTACATGATGTATGCCTTTATGGTTTTGTTGTTGTTGCTCCCTGAGTGCCAGGCATATTTTCTATTCCATTCCAGAGAAAAGAAGTAGGGAGAGAGAAAGGAATTTATCCTTGAAAATTGGTAAGATCCCGTTTTCCATACTCCTATCAACTGCATTTTTTTCTGGTATTAGCAAAATGTGCAGGATTTGGCTTTATCCTATTTCGAGAGTAGACCTAATTAAATGCTTACTGTGTAAATGAGTGGTTTTAAAACATAAGCAGTTGCAATAAAATTCAGATGCTTAAAAATGACATGTTATTCTATAATTATAGCCTGAACTGAAGCAGTATAACAGACATTGGCCTGGGTAGATCCATTTGTAGGAAAAGAACTCTAATTCTTGGCATTCAGCAAATGCTGGTTGTGTATGTCCTAATTTGAAAAAACATACTTTTCTTTCAAAACTATGAGGAATGGAGATGCAAAAAGAGTAAAAATATACTTTTTTATAATAAGTATAAATAATGCCTTTAAATACAAGGCAATGTATAAAGTTGTATTTTAATGTTAAAAACTATAAATACTCCAGCACTAGATTTGTGCAAGACAGCCTCTCATAGATGTCAAATAAAAATCAAACCATATTGCTAAGGACTTGTGTATTTTGATTGTTTGTGCTGAGAAAAACTTTCACAAGCATTAAATTTTTTTAGAAACTGGACTTTGTCTAATGGAACATTGATCTGTGTTGGATGAAAGTCGTTATTTTAAATAATTACAGTTCTTTTTTATTCTCTGTGTTTTATAAAACAGATGCTGGCCCTTTAATTCCTGCTTGTTCTGTCAGGAGGAAGAATACAGAGCTAAATCCAGCAGACCTTATTTTGGCAAAACTCCCACTGAAGTCAGTGAGGGTTTTGCAAAAGTAAGGGCTGCATGATTCGTCTCACAGCTCCTGCTGATTTTTTGGAATATGTTTCCTCTCCCCCCCCCCCCCAAAAGCGGAGCTCCTCATCGAGTTTGACATCACCACGGTGCTGTGGCTTACAGCGTTTTTCTGTCTGTAAACTAGAATGAAATCAGTGTAATGCAATTGTGAGAAATACCCTTTTCACCCAGTGACCTTGGAATAAAACGGATTGCCTCGGCAGTCTGGAGACTGCTACTGTGGAACTAACTGCACAGAGACACCGAGGATTTGGAGAACCTATTTTAAATTCATGCTGAGAATTTAAAGAACTCTTTAAACAAGCTGGAAATAGGTCAAAATCTGATTGTTAAAAAACAGCTACCCGATTGCGTGTTGCCCAGACAGGTGGTACCTTGTGATAAAATTGTTGGTTCGTGTAACACTTCCTCACTGGAACGCTGGCACGTCCATGAAAATTTCAATTCTGTTTCCATTACAGATTGTGGTAGAGAAAGGCAGCTGAAGGGTTAACAGCGTTCCTTCAGCAGGAAACCTACTGCTGCAAATGATAACATGGGGCACACATTCAGACTGAGTTCTTTATTTTTTTCACTTAAGTCTGGACAAATACAGGGCCAACGAGAGAAACCAGATCTGCAAGCATGGGCGCTCCCCTCATCCGCAGACAAGATGACGGAGTAAGAGCTTCCCACACTCTGCTGTGTCAATGTGTCATGACCTTTCTCCCAAGGGGACACCTTTCAGTGACAGCACTTCAGTCTCCGTGGTCTTTCAGTCATACATCTGTCTGCCTTTGCGTGGAAGCTGGCTCCAGGCTTGCCAGACACTGCCAGAGTGGTGATTTAGGAATTGGACTGATACTGCCAAAGCGCTCTGCATAGGCCACTTGCTGAGGGCAGCCACAGGTAGCGAGCAGTGAGCTTTCAGCCACTGTTCATCCGGGCCAGACATGAAATACTGACCTAAGGAGAAGCAGCTCTGTACTTCGTTTCCAGTTCTTGAACAAGCAAGTCACTTGTCAAACAGATTTTCTATTGCTGATGGGGGACTACACTATCCGTATTTGTTAATTGAACATCCTCATTGTGAGGACATTCTCTACACACTGAACTGTTGCGAAATACTTCTGTTGTATTGTATTTTATAACGGTGAGCAGCATCATGCTGTGGGAAAGTCTTATCAAGAAATCCCTGGAAATCAGTATATTTAAACATAATAAATACAATAGCAGGGCCTAACTTTTATGACTGTGGGCAACTATATGCATATGACTTCCTTAGTAGCAATATCCATGTGAGTAAAGATACGCAAATTAGTATTCCTAGATTTGGGTTACTTAAGGAAGTCTAAGAACATTTCTTTTATCTATCATAGTTCAAACGGAAGTACAATGGTACCACTAATACAAACAAAACAATCAGATATCTAGAAGGTAAAATGGCAGGTACTGTTTTCTCATGCCCATTTCTGATGCCTGTAACTATTTATCTCTTAGGTCCATGTGGAACTTGCCAGTAGCTCTAAGGACAGCTGAAGTCAACATGACTAAATAATGCAAAATTGCAGAATACTGCAGTAGTTTTATAGCTGGAATACTTCCTCATCCAGGTCTGGGTAAAGATAAGGAGAAACCTTTTGAAACCAAGCAAGCTGCTGCTCATGAGTGACTGCTCAGATCAGCATTCCAACTGGAAGAAATCTGGTAAGTGCTGGAGCCCCAAATTTAGCTATGCACATTTTTTATTTATTTGGACCATCACAAGGGAAAGGCAGGTATTTTTTCCATATGGTAATGTTTAATCTTATTAGTTAACCAGCTAGAGTATTAATAATAACAAAGTAAAAAAATTAGAAGCTTTTTGTTGCAAGTTAGGAAGTAAAGATAAAACTGAAATTCAAAGATTTTTCAACGCTTCCATCAAATCATGAAAAGCCAGTGGACAGAATCCATTAAAGTTGCATTTATTAAATGTCCACTCATATAAAAAGCTAAAAATAGCATTTGAGTTTTTCCAATTTTCTTTTCATAACAGCTATTATGATTTTCTGCTTCATCTCAGAAAGTCATTTTGCTGCTGCTGTAGTGTATAATCTGTGTGCCCTTTCTTGGTGCAGTACAAATGACAGAACACTAATCAGATCAGAACAACAATCACGTCATCTTTGAGTAACTAGCAATAAACTGTTTTTACAAGGAAGAAAGATGAACTATTTTTAGGGCAACTCTGAACAGAGCAACAGAAAATGGTTATATTCAATCTTACTCTACATCATTGCTATGAATTTCAAAAGCATTGCTTTTCCCTGGGCAGCAGGCTAATCCGTGTAATACCTCTTTGCATTAATGGCCTAGTCAAATAGGGTTTTTAGGGTTCTGTTAAAAGTTTTGACCTGAAGTACACGAAATCCCCTTTCTCCCTGCCCCGTCTGGTGACTCTGAACTATAGGCTGATTCCCAAGTAACCTAAATGCCCATTTTTGGTGATTATCCTATGTTTTCAGCGTGTCTTACATCTAGTTGTCTGTGTTATTCTACTATTGCTGGCAAGCATTCAGCAAAACCCTCCTTTAGGAGTCCAGGTATATGACTACCATAACTCTCTTCAGACCAACAGACCCTGCAGTGCAATGCAGGTAAAGTATGGTAATAATGGTAGAGGGCCAGCAGGGAGAAAACGTATAGGCGTCTCTGGAGACAGCTGTGCCCACACGATATAGTCTGCATGTGCCCTCTTCCTGAGCTTCTCCCTTCCCATTTGATATGGTCTCCCTTCAGGGCCTTACTAAAGCCCGTTCTCCCACCACACAGAGTGATCAACTCATGGAAGCAGCGGGTGGTGGCAATGCTGCACGTTCTCCCCACCCCAGCCAACACTACCTGTGCCCATGTCCTACACAACAGCCATCCTTCCACACTCACTGGAAATGTGCGCAGGGGAAATGTTTCTCCTTGTCCTGGGAAAGATTAGTGTGCAGCTGTTGGGAAAGACTATCTTCAGCTATTCAGCGGTGTGGGAGGGCTTACATGAGGATGTCCTGGGGATCTATGGATCTGAGACCCACTTCTTACACATACACTGCAGCTTTGAACCCTCTGGAGGGCATCTGAATTAAATTTCATTAAACTACCCATTCAAACCACTTTTGCCTGAGGCCCAGCAAGCTACTTGTCACTAACAATTTACCTTCTTTCACCTAAGATATGTAAAAAAAAGAATACCATACAGTCAAAATGTAGTTGTCAGACTTTATTGTAGTTCTCTTAGCAAATATATTTAATGCAAAGGCAAACTAGAAACTAAATAATTACCATACCCTGTCTTGATACAGAAGACAGAAGATCTCATAGTTAGGTACCAAAGAAAGAAAAATTATTTTTTATGTCCTGAAAAGATGTTTTACTTCAGGCAGGAAGAACTAAAAAAACCCACCCCTATCTAGATATTCTATAAGCCAAGAGACTACAGAAGAATAGCAGGGGTTCTGGTCCCACAGACTTATCTCTCTGCTTCTGATCTTTGATTGCGGCTAAGAGCGCTCATCTGAAATGATGAGGCGTGAGGGACAGTTTCAAGCCTCACCTACATTCCTCTTCTCCTGGGTCAGCCGTGGGTCTCACAATGCAATTTTAAGATGCCTGACAGTTGCCTGCAGCTCACAGGTCAAAGCCAGAGTATAAGGCAGCCTTGCCTATCTACCTGTTTTGCATATTTCAACATATGCAAGAGCCACTGTGCCATATTTACATCCATCAATAACCCTCCACCCCTGGGATGACCCTCTTTGGGTAGCGTAATCACTTTGGAACCACACTGCACAGACATAACGGCACAAAATGTCCTCAGCGGAGAAAGCCTTTAGTTGACCACCGTTTACACCTTCACGTGGGCAACTCAGAAAAAATAGAAGAAGGAAAAAATACATTTGTTAAAAACAACAACAAAAGATAATGGAAAAAGCTCAGAATCCAAGTAATTGTTCTCCTGACGCTGTAGCAATGAACTGTCTCCTGGAAGCACAATCAGTTTAATTCAACCGTGCAAGGAAAGTATGACTAGGGGTGTGTGGGCAAGGCCTGTGCAGCTCAGAGTGAAAATGGCTCCATTCTTGCCAGTCACACTAGGTGAATAAAGACAATAGGGAAGGAGACGGCCAAGCCAGGAGGGCCACAATTATACGAAATCAAGTCTCAGGCCTTGCAAAAATGTAACCTTACTGATACAGAATAGGGAGCTGAGCAATTACATAAGTTTTCTGTGACCCTGGAGAAGGATTTCTTTTCCTTTGATCTCTCTGCAGATGCATGCCATTCCCAGCCTCATAAAGCAAAGATTTACGATGAGGCTCACCCTAGTGCAGCTCTCATAACAAATCTTCCTAACCATGTTATGTTGTCACTTAAGCAATGGAGGAAAAGCTTCGTAGAGTGGTTAGTTGCTCTCTTTGTTTATCCAGCAAAACCAAATGACGTACAACAAATTTATGTAGAAATGATGAAAGCAGCAATATTTAGTAAGAGGTTACCTTTAGGAAGCCAACGCGCTGTCTTCCTACTTTATGTTGGTATCAAGAAGGAAGAATTCACAATACAAGCCTATCTTTACCTCCTTCCTGAATGACTTGACCAATGGCTGTTTGATTTTGTTGTTTCAGAAAACATTCTCTCTTACATTCCATTAACTGCTCAAAATCCTGCCACATTTTAATTTGCTTCATATTTGGGCCGTGACTTTCCCGTACAGCTTTCTGCTTCTCCCGTAATTTCTGTTAAAAATACAAAAATGTTTGACTTTTAGAACAGTTTTATGCCACAAAAATTGCTTACATAGGCAGCTCGGAATGACAAAGATTTTTATATGCTACTGAAATATTATTTTGTTCAAGTTGATAACAGTCCTTGCAAGTGATAAATGCATTAACACCCGGGACTCTGTTATCGGTTTTGTACGGACTGACAATGATTTCAATCTTTTAAAACTGTCTAAATAACAGCCTTATCTATTTGAGAAGTTATGCTCAAATTCTTAGTTAATTTCCATACACAGCTCTTGCAGCATTAAGTTGCAAGCTGCAATGGACTCATATCGTGATATTGTAAACATGAAATTAATGTTTTACAATGAAACCTGCTACTGATTATTAATAGTAGCAGCCCAAATCTGTAGAAATCGCTGACAGACTCACTCATAAAAAGGAAACGAATAGAAGAAAGACGTTAAGTATGAATTGGTAAGCCTAACCTCGTCCATGCTGCTCTGAGCGTTGTACAAGATTACAAACGGACAACTGCTTTTGTTTAACACTGCTGTGCTGATGATCCCCTGGCCTTTAATAACAGTGATAAAGCTGACAGGCTCAAAATTTATTGTCTTCAACAGGTTGCTTTATATACAACAGAAAATTTGAGCTGGCACGGTTTGTTATGCCCAAGTTTCAGTTTCTTATCCAAATGGTTTTCAGGGAATGTGCTGTCACGTTAAGCTGTTTGACTATCTTTTACAAGTGGCTCATGCTATACTCTGCAGGAAATCAAGCCCTGAAGAGCGAGCAGGATCTCTTTTCAGGGTATTAGTTACCAATGCCAGCAGTAATGGAATTTTCTTTGTAGGCTGCAATATGCTTTTTATAAAAGACTGGCCACAGCTTTTGGTAATAAGCCCCACAAAAATATGAACCGAACAATGTTTTTACAAAGTAAAAACCTCATTCTTACCTTCCCAAAGTTTTCTTGTTCAAGGATCATTCGTGTATACTGTTCTCTAGAGGAAATATAAAATAATTTTATTATTATTTTATTTGGGTCTATGTAATAGGACAGAATAATGATGCAAGCATGGGAAATTATGAAAGTATTGTGAGGTTCATAAATGAGAGAGAGGAGGAAGCATGAAGAAACCTTTTTGTCATTGGACAACATATCCCTTGACATCAAGGATCAGATCTCTGATTCTCTCAGTGGTGCAGTTGGGAAAGGTGGTATTGGATAAGTTCTCTTACATTTTTGAAGCAGGCATGATTACTGCTCCTTCCAGCTTCAAGACAACAGCAAGATTGTTTAAGATAAGACACACTCAATCCCTTTATAATAATGCATTTAGCCTGGTGATATCCTGAAGTTAGCCAGTGGCCTCATTTGTACAAGCGTGAAGAGCTTACAAATCCACAGCCCTTAACTGCTGTAAATGTAGAGTTAGAATGAGTGGGAAAATACAGGAATGAAGGGGAATAGTATTTCACCCCAGGTTTGACAAATCCAATGACAGCAATGGAATCGCTGTGCGTTCCTCACTTTCAGAAAACAGCCGTCACATTTAGGTGCCTAAATATAGGCTTAGAAGCATAACTGTTGACATTCATTATTAAAAATCTTGGCTGCACACCTTTGTCTGTAACAAGTGGCTGGATCACTTTCTGACATATGCAAACTTGATACATGAAACCTGACAATAAAATATGCACAGCATAACAGCAGGATTCAGACACGTTATTATGTACTTATTTTGAATTTTTTTGAAATGTGACAATAAAAAAATTTTTCACTGATTCGCTTGGGAAAAAAAATTCCATTATTATATTTTGAGTGTAACAGGTACACTCAGAGGTTGAGAGTTTGCTAGTGGAATACAAAACAACACAGCTCATCTAAAGAACTTTTCCAGATTGCTCAGGGTTGAAGAATATTGCATAGAGAAATCCTAATTTCCAGAAAGAAATACGAGCCTTCCTGATACCAGAGCATGAAGGTTTGCTAGAGTGTGTGAGCAGCCGAGTAAAAGCAAGGCGTTGCGTTTCTTATATTCCTTCCATTTCTACTAAGTACTCCAGGCTTTCAACACAGCACTTGGGGCCCCTGGCCACCTGGTCCTGCCTGCCATACGCCCGCAGAATGGATGTGCAAGGAATGAAGCCGGATCATTTTATGATCTCTCACTCTTGGACAATTCTAGCCAGAACAAATGAGAGCTGTCTTGAGGCTGCCCCAAGTGCTGTGCTGCACAGCTGATCCCTAGCAATCCTCACCAAATCAAAGACATGGAAAGCCACACTGAATCTTCATATTTCCACTGGCACACAGCATATGTTCACACACATTTGGCCTCAAGAACGTATTTTTTTATTTTTAAGTAGAGTCTTCAAAGTAATCATTAGAAGATTAGATGTCTTTCCTAGTAAGTTTTTCTTTACTATTTATAATGATGACTGGAAAGAATGCAACTTAATAACTTCATTTAAAAAACCCACAACTTTCTATATTTAGAGAAGAAAACTAACTTTTCACATTCCTAAGAAGTGACTCCACAGAACGGAGAGTTTATATTCAATAAAGGGGGTCAGAATTAAGACATTTTTTGTTCAATACGTTGTTAGGAAAGTGCTGTTCTATTTATAGTTCATTTTTACTCCGTTTACATTCCAGTGCCTGCTGAAAAATACATTCACATTCTGAAAGGATGTCTAGAAAAAAATTTTATAATCTCATTTTATATTTTGCAAAGATCTCTGTATTGTACTTGGTTGTAATTCATTTAAATGTGACAGGTCTGCGACCTCTTACAGAGGGTCAAAAACGCGTATAGTTGTGCGAGAGGGATAATTTCCCTAGCTTCTGTGCCCACAGTTAGCAAGTGAAATGGGGACAGCAGAGAGAGTGGTAATGCTCCGTTCACATTCTCCTCACCATACCTGGAATTACATAGTTGGACTCACACTTAATTCCAGCATTTGGCTTTGATGGCTTGTCTGTGTGAATACTCGCACTGTGGACGTTCATTTCACAAGTATTTCAGCTGGAGCATTTTTTGCTTAGCATCTGTGAATAAACTCAGACCCTCCCCTTCCCTGCAAGGCCATAAAAGGACAGCGCCTGATGTTTGACCTGCATTTCCTCTCAGCTGCTTGGCTGAGCCATCTTGCCTTTCATACTAATGAATATTCATATCATCACTACGTTTTTTTCTCACAACCACTTCTTTTTTCATCCTTCTGCTTAATTTTGACGTTTCATAATTTTTCATTAGACAAATCTTTTACTTCCTACAGCCTTCCATTATTTTGTGAGATGGAAAAAGAGGCTTCTTAGCCTCCACTCACATTCTATCTCCTCGTCCTTTTCTTCTCCACCCTAATGTTAGTAGTTTTCTTTTCTTACTCTTATTTTCCTACATTGTTTGCTACAGCGTTTAAACATTTTCATGCCTCAGATCCTTGCAGAAGGTCTCTGTGATGCATATTAATCTAGCCCTTCATTTCTTAGTGACCTCTGCCTCATGTCCTAGAGCCGCAGGAGATGCGGCTCCACTGATACCAGTGCAACGTGCATCAGGACTTCTAGTTCATGAAGGATCTGACAGCAGAAGACCACCTCATCTCTCAGTGTCTCCTGAGGGAATCCGTGCAGGGAGTAATTCGCACTCAGTTTGTCATGTCGCTATCCCTGTCAAGGGCCCCATTCCAGAGCCCATAAAATCTTAGTGGGCAGCTATTGCCTTTTTTCACTCCACGAGTGAAGGAATTGCCTCTGGTGATACTGAATGACATTTGATTACATTTGCTACCAACTAACAGTGCTTCCCTCGTTGCCACCACTACAACAGAAAGGTCCAGAAGTTATTCTGAGAGGTAAGAAGTCCTAAGACGACAGATATCTTGGGAAATTAATTTATTCTTCCATCTCCTTTGAGAAGTGACAGACAACTACTGTTTCTCTTTTCCTGTTGTGATGTCAGTGCATTGGGTGGTCTGAAGCTTTCAAACAGAATGTAGAACAATTATTTATTATCTAATTAAGCAGTTCTAGCTTCACTTTGCCACTCAGCCATGTTTTCAAATTGTTTTGTAAATGAGACAACTCTGTGAAACATTTTGGCAGACTGTACGGAAGACTGTACATGAACCACAGCTCTGACATGACAGATTACACAGATCTCAAGCAACAATCTGTCCTGTCTCTGAAATACAAATGCAGAAATCTAAGAAAAGGCCTCACATCCAGGAACTACATTGCTGTGGCTTTTTAAAGCCTAAGCAATAAAGCAAACTGTAGGAATGCTGATTGATGCAGACTATGAGATGGAGACGTACAAGGCAGAGCCGATGCCCCCTCTGCTCTGAGCTAAAAATTCTATACTCTGTGGAGATTGCTTGGTACAGTAACAGCTATACCTTTGAGGAGAGCCATTCCTACTTTCAAAACATCAGAGCATTTTTCACTCCTTCCATTCATGAAAAAATTAAACAAAAAGATCCCTCATTACGGCCGGCAAACACGAACTTTATAACTACTGTTTTGATAAATATTTTCATGACTGAGAAATACTATGGTGTGAAAGCCAAAGACCACTTTGTAAAACTAGTGACAACATTTTAAGCTTGTTTATTTTGTTGACAGCTAGGATCTAAGAAGTCTTTTGGAGGTCAAAGATAAAACTGGCTGGAAAATGAAATTTCTATTTCATGCAAAATTCTGGAAGTTTGAAAAAGTAATTATGAAGAATTCAAAACAGAATAAAATTTTGACACTTCTAATGTTTTGGTTTGGATTTTCCTGATGTTTAATTTTGATGGGGCTAAACCAGTGTGTTGACTTTATTGCCTGAATTTTGTTTCACCTTTTATATTGTATTAAAAGATTGAACATATACAAGATTTTAAACTGGATACTTTTACAAAAATATTTAGTATGCAATAAAGTGCAAAAAAATCTATATAACACAGTAATGTTTAGACTTCTTAGCACAGATAATTAATCCAAAATACCTCATTCTCAGAAATCATGTCAATCTTTGGCAGGACTGCATCATTTAAAACAGAAAACTACACAAAAAAAAAATCATCAGCTCAATTCATAACCTCTTCTGCTTGTCTCCCTACCAGGCAAATGCAAAGGGTCCTGAAAAAACTCACAGGATTTAGCAACTGTTTTTATATCGGAGTAAATCAAATTGAGCATAAAGATGAAGGTTCATGTGATGGTGCAGAACCATATTCATTCTTCCTCCAGTAAGAACTGCAAATAGGAGCCACACAAAATCCATTTAGGATGAGTACATGCAGTGCTCCATTCCTGTACCAGTGATGGTGACAGCTATTATACCTCAGAGAAGAGCAGATTTGCAAGAAATGGCCAGGATCTGAGGGCAGCACATGGTTGCTCTCTGAGAGGTGGTAGACCTAATCCTGCACACTGGAGTCTCAGGGAAACTTGGCAGAGGCATTATGTCTGGTAGAGCCACACTTCCTGCAGGACCTAGTTGAAGCACAGCTTCTCTGAGCTTGTGCCAACAGGGGCTGCAAGTTAAAACCGCTATCTGGGGCCTATAATCTCCAGCAGGAAGGGAAAATCTTTTGGTATGTCTGAGAGAACTCATAGGTTTACAGCAGTATATACTGGAATTCAAGATGCTTATTTTTAGATTATTATAGCGTTTCTAAATTTGTCAGGTGAACTCCTCCAGTTCAAATGCCAGTGAGAAAATTCCTAACTTCAACCTCAAGTTAACACAAAGGAAACACATCAATATACTTACCGAATTGCCTTTCGTCTCTCCTGTGGGTCTGGGGAGACGTATGCCTTCATTTCTTCTTTAGCACGCTGCAGCTGTATTTCTAGATTCTATAAAGAAATCCATAATTAAAAAAAAAAAAATAATTCCTATTTCATTTCACAATGAACAATTTCATCCCTCCTGTGATCTTACCCTCTTCATGCAGTTAATATAACGGTAGTTGCTTTCTTCCTGAACACACTCCTCAAGAAGTCCTTTCACTTCCTGTAGCACAAGAACAATATTTCAAAGGACATCGTAACTGGAAGTCCACAGGAGATGCCCTGTGTTGCCACATAAACCATGAAAGTCCATAACAGAAACAGACATAATACTGAATCGATAACTCTTAAATGTTTATAAAAGACTTCTGTCTCTTTTAATGATAAACACAATTGATTTTTTTTTGATTTGCAGTTTCAGTCACACTTACAGATGCTAAATGATTGTTAATAGGTGTTTATTAATATGACCGACCACTAACAGACTTCACAAGTGCTGCCAAGGCTCTTGGTCCTAAGCACATCTTAAGTGCTAAGTACAATTGTGAATAAGCATTTCCTGGAACACATCTGCAAAATGTATGTTAGAAGCTACAGACGTGTTAATAGTATGTTAATTAGCAATCAATAATTATGTTGAGTATGGAGATAGTGGGTTAGTCCCACCTCTAAATGGTCCATACCAAAAAACCCTATTAATCCAGATGGAATTCATGTGCCCCAGGTCACACAGCAGTTGTCAACTCCAAAGCTCTGTCACCATAGGATTTTCAGACCATCAGCTGGAAAACTGTTCTACTGTTCACTGCAAGAGTTTGCTGACAGTCATGCCCAGCTTAACCAGTGGATGCGATTGTCATTGTGTGCTAGAAAATGACTTAAGATTTGTCTGCCAAGGAAAAAAAGCCTTGATTGCTATTGTAAAATAGTTCTTATGGAATGTCTGCTTCAGAGTAGGTTCATCTGTGGATTCTTTTATTTTGCTTGGATTAAGTCATACAAAGGTATTTTTAGTGCAGGAAAAGAATTATCTATATATCCACAGATGCTTTGAATGTATGACTTTTTTATTTTGAAGTATATTGCTTATGTGGGCAAGCCCTTGAAAAATCAAGTCCAGACAAAATTCAGAGGAGGTGATCTAGTGAGATAAAGCAGATTCATATAAGCATATTAATATTGGTGTGTCTGTCCCCACCATAAAGGATTGCGATGCCTCCTAAAAGTGCTATCGTTCAAGCAATGCATAAACTACATAGGCACAAGCTCTCAGATATACCTGTATGGTTGTATTTTTAAAAAGCTGTTGTATGCAAGAATTCAAGACAAGTCACATTTAATGAAGTGTGTTTGCCATCAATTTCAGTACATTAGTTGTCCCATTGGATTGGCGGCTAATTTAATGAATCTGCTAAATCCATATAAAGAGTCATCTTGATAAATTAATCCTTATTTTCTCAGATACTATCTAGTCAGCAGGATTTCTGGCAGATGCATCTTCTTTTATAGTATCCTTGCTAATCAAAGCTGGACATCAGTGGATGGCCTGATGTACCACTGAGCTCATTTGTCGCTATCCAGAACAGGAGGTGTGTGCAGCTGTGGCTAGTCCACAGCAGCTTCAGGCATGATTTGCATAGCTGTGGATCACCATGGACTCATTTCCACCTGAAGTGGATTTGTACTTTCCGTATCCAGAGGGAAGGCAGGGAAAATATTGTAGCATAGCATTTATTAACATGCATGAACAAGCCACCATCTTACCTGTTCCAGTGTGGAGCGACTGCTTTCTAACCCCGCTGCACAACTGTCGTATTGGATTTTTTTTTCATCACATTCTTGAGTTAATTCCTTATGTGAAAAGGGCAAAAGGGTACATAAATGAAATCTTCACTTGACTGACATGTGACATTCAGGCAGACTGCTCTTGTCGGTCTCACACATCAAACTCAGCTACTGGCACACTCACAGACACTTACATAAACCGAGCAGGCACATGGGTTTTATTACACAAGGGGAAGCCACTAGCCTCCACTCGCATACTGGAGGATCAGCTGTATACACCACAACATAGTGTGCAAACTTCCTCTGTACAGCCACATCCATAGCTTTAATGCAGTAGGTTAATAGGGCAACGTTTGCAAGAAGAAAGGAAAAACAATTATAAAAATAGAGATTAAGAAAGGATTAATATACTTGCTACCTATGAAAAGCCAGCTTTCTAGTTGTGCACAACAAATGCCTTAGCTGGATTTCACTTGCTGACACCTTCAATAGAACCACTAAAAGCAAGTTGTCTGGAGATTCGGTTGATAGATAAACGAACAGCCTATTTACTTCTACGGCAATGAGCCAACTTATAGCAGCTGTGGACCTGAACAACTTTTTTTTTCAGCTCTCTATAAAATTCTGAAAACAAATGGATAAATCTATCATTCCTACAGCCTAGTATAGGACTTAGATCAATGTATTCCGCTGTTTGGATGACACATTATTTGCAATCCGTTTAAAAAGGAGAGTGTTAGCTGAGGTCATTAGTGCTGAGATGCAGAAAAAGCTTTGAAACCAATTTGAAAACTAACTTTTCTATGGTTTTGAACCATGATTTTTTACATTTTCCCCTGGTGTAGTATTTTTTTTTTAAATTGCTGTAAAGGACAAAACTTTAAGCCTGATTTTGTGCCTGCGCTGTCAGCTTGTATGAGTTCCAGTCTGTACCATGTTGCCTGTTGCAAATCACTGTTGACCCATTCTGCTATTTCCAGCTTTCCTTCAGAGTTGATTATGTCCTTGTACAGCACTACAGAGATCTGTAACTTACACTTATTTGCGATTCTGGCTTTATTTACACAGAACGAGATAAGTTTTTCTACTAACTTGGCAATTTTGACGCAACTGTCTCAGTTCTTTGATAACAGGAGCTAGGCTTGCCTTCTTCTCTGCCACCATAGCATTCAGTTTTTTTACCTGATGGAGAGACAAAATAATATACATTAACAATATGATACTAATAGTACATTTATATAATTAGGAATGTGAAAACAAAGACAATAAAACCAAAATATGGAGAGAAAAAAATGTGCGATGAAGACTGGACTGTATGTAGCATAACACAAGTTCAGGCCTAATTAACAAAGGGAAAGAACCCATCTTGCAGTGGGGTCATTACCACAAATGAGACAAATTCTGCTCCCATTGTTTCAGCTGAGAACAGCAGGGAGAAGCCCAGAAGACAGCCTATGTGCAGTAACCAAAACGCTTAAGGAGTGGGGGGAAATGAAGGAGCTGCACAGAGGTGGACTGAGAGAAAGGAAGACATCCTTACAAAAATGAACAAACAAACCAACCTGCCTGCAGAGGTTAAATAGAGTTTGAAAATGCTAAAACATAGTTGCTTTAAAATGTTTATACTGAAAATTCAAATTCGATCCAGCTTTCTATTTGAGACCCATTCTGTTTTAGTTATACTGCTTTATTTTAAAAGTCCCCTAATGACTTCAAAGAAAGCTATTTCACATTTTGCTCTTTTAAAATATTTTCAAGTTAGAAACTCAAATTCTGTCTTGCTTCTATGGCAATGTGGGAAGTTAAATTAAAACATGGCAGATCTAAGAGCAATTGAAAATTAGGCTATAGAGAACAAGACAAGATATTTAGTTCTTTAGGCATAGTAAGTATTTTTTTTAACAAATGCTTAATGCCAGTAATTTACAAACATTTTGGAAAAATATTCTATTAAAGATTCAAACCATTTGTCTTTTTCAAATAATGTGCTAATAGGAAACCACTTCTGAAATCACAAAGAGCTCAAAATCCAAGGACAAAACTTGATATCCCTAATGTTTCTGAGGGGAAGAAAGTAGGATTTTCTTTTTTTTCATAATTCTAAATTTCTTCTTCACATTTTAGTGAAAATGTGAAAAATGTACATTTTAGTAAACTTTTTCAACATTACCCTTGTACACTGTTTGAAAATGTATTTCTCTATATAAACATAGATTAAAAGAAAATTAAAAACCCAAAAGTATTAAACTTGGGTTTCTATGCTGAGGAACCAGATATTCCAACTGAGGAAATACAATAGCTTAAGACAAAAATCACCATTTCAGACATGTTATCTAGCGTCCGGCCTTTCATTTCATCCATTTCACTCTTTACTGCAGATACTCTTTCCAGCTCCTCCTGGGTGTAACTATATCCAGAAATACCTTTCTTGTCTTCAATAGCTTGCTGTAGACACAAAAAATAAATGCTGAATGTAAGACCATTAATCAAGAAGCATAGCAAATTCCTTCACTGTGCCAAAATATTGTAAGAACATGGAAAAGCTAAGTACTGCAATCAATTTATTTTAAAAGTGATTATTAATCTAGCTGCTGCGACAACTAACTTTTTGTCTAGCGCCTGTATAGTAGGATAATAACAACTTTCTGTAAACACACTATTTGGTCAACCAGCGCCCAATGAAATTACTGGAAAGTTTCCACAAAGTCAAGTGGGCTTTAGGTCAAGCTCTAAAGAAGTTCAGTATGTAAAATCCAGATGCTTAATCTGAAGATGTAGCTAATCATTTTTTAAACAACTGTCAAGCAAAACTAAGTAAGTGCTGTATTCATTGTAGTAATACTAACACCATTTACCAAATCCTAGCATTACATTTCATAAACTTTACATTTAATTATATGTTGATGTAACAGTCTGTAGCAATGCTTGCTCATTAAGTATGTATGGAGGGTATTTTCCGTAATCTGAAAGCTAAGTGTTGATTAACGCAGCCACAATTTGTTAAAAAGCAAAAGCTTCATTCTTAAAAGCACCACGGTATCTATGAACTCCAAGTCCTTTATCCTCAAAAACCTTTTACAACCATATGTTTAAGAAAAAATTTGTCTCTGTTAATAGCTACTGCTACCCTGGCGGGAGCATTTTGCAGCCTTCAACAGCAGTGTGGTGTCTGACAGGGCGTTATGCCCCGGGCTAGAAAAGGTATGTTTGATTCTATGGGGGAAAATCGTGCACTAGTCATCTGGTGGTAAGAACTTTATGAAACCAAAGCTCTGTAGTTTTACTACATGGTAGTTTAGAAAAGGTCAGATCTGAATGGGAATATCCTGCTGACCATACGTCTGTATGTCATATGACTATATGTGTAGCCACTTCACAGACAAACTTCTAGTGCTTTCTCCCTGCTGTGCTTTTCCTGTGGGACAACTAGCATATATTAGTTATCATGCTGTAGATAAACACTTTATTGGCGGAAAACACGCATCTACACACCTTCCTTCTAGCTGAATAGCAATCAGGAGAAAAAGCTCTGATCCTACTGCTTAGGTGCTTCTTTCTACCCAGGTAGCAGTTCTGATTTTGTTTATAATTAAACAATGAACACCTTATCGAAAGAGTAGGACATCATCCACTGCAACTACATGAGTATCTTTCCAAAGTCTATCCCATGTATTCTCACACTTTCAATTTTCTTTTAACGAGGCTAATACTTTTATGTTTAAAAATGCAAAAAATGCACATATAACAAAACTGCATAAGTAAACCCAAAGTATTCTGATAACAAAAATACTGGTATTAGAAGAAAATACTACAGCAGTAGATTTTTGTGAACTAAAAAGGGAATGTCTTTGCATTTGGGATGCGTGTATATTCCTTGAACACTTATAGTTAAGTATAGCAGAAATCCTTCTCCTGCTGTTCTGGCTTAGAAAAAGCATTCCCCCAGTTTTAAATATTTCACTTACTGTGAAAGGCATTTTCTTCTAATTATTCTGGGGTTAGAATGTTTCCTTCCTGCTCGCTCTTTTTTTAAATACTATTTCTATATATTTGCAGCAGTAACTTGAAGCCTACTTGCTGCTGATAATTTTCAAAGCCCTTACTATGTATGTGGATACTGAAAACTAATTTAAGACTTCAGCCTTGCTCAACTGGAATTAGTGAAGATTTACCATTGACTTTAAAAAGCAGGGTCAAGCCCCTCAGCCTAAAAAGAAACTGCAGAACAGTCATGACTGCCTGTAGGAAACAGTTGCTGAACAGAGTACAGCAGCTTTGCTGAGGATGATATACATTAACAAAACAACATCCATCTCGTTATACAGCTGTTGCCAGGGAAGCAAGGGTGATGGACTGTGTAGCAGTAAATGCTTGTATTACCAACTGCTGCTGAATAGCCTCGTGGCGCTGTTTTAGAAGTTCTTCTGTCCTCTGGAGGATACCGTACTCAGCTGTAATTTCTGCTATTTCCAGTCGCTTCTTTTTATAAAATGTGTTTTTGCTCCGGAGCTTATTAACATAGTGTTTGAACTGGAATGAGAGAGAACAGAAATATCATTTGACTCAAAGCAAAAAAGGGCCTTATTGCAGACTGTTGCTATATAAAATGTAATTATCCTATTTGGACAGCATATTGAAGATTAAGCGTTTAGAACAGAGGACTGGAATTCAGGATTCCCAGGGTCTATTTATTTTCGGCTGTGCATTTGTTCACTGAGTGAAATCAAGAAAACCAGCTCTATTGCCTTCTGTTCCAGCTCACTCATTTGTAATAATAGTGAGATCACTCGGTTCTGCCATTTGACAGTTGGAAAAGTAATTACTCTTTGGAAAATGTTGTGAGAATCATGGATAATAAAAAAGTTAATGCAATAATAATTTACACTTGTAACAGAGCACCAGACCAGCAGCGTGTAGCCCGGAAGAGCTCTGCAGACCAAGAAATATGATAAGAAAGTACAGAAAAGTTGGAAGAGAAGAGGGCATGGGAAAAGACCTTTTTTTTTTATGTGCTAGTTCTCAATAGCTAAAATTTGTTGTTCTCTTTCCTTGACTCTTGCAGACCTAAATGATATCACTGGCTAAGTTTTTAAAAACAAGAACATAAAAACAGAGTTCTTGCATAGAAGCAGAGAAATGCGATATGTCACTCAAAATCTAAAGTAATGGAGAATTTATATTTTTATTTAAGATTAAGCAAAATAATACATATACTTACAGACCAACAGCCTTAGCCAACTTACACCTGAATCTGTGTGTGCCCAATTTGTAACACATAGGAAATATCAGGTGTTGAAACAAACATGTCATACTTTGCCTTAATGTTTTCCACTGGTCAAACAGTCTTAGCTCTTATATTTTACATGAGAGCTTGAAGCAAATGCCAGTCACAGCTAAAAACTACATTCAGATGCAGAGGTGGAAAGCAAATAAAATTTCTTGGAGTAAATGATGTAAGAACAGGCTTCAGAATGTTCCTTGACGAGGAGGGGTTCAGCATGGGCAGAGCGAGCATGAAACAGGCAGCCCCAAGGAGAAAACATGAGTCCCACTACACTGATACAAGTTTAAAACTCAAACATAAAATACCTTAAGATTTGGAAATCTACATTCATTTTTCTTTTTGCAAAATTATGCCTTTCTCTTCTAAAGAATAAATCCAAAACCCCAGTGTGACCACAGCCTAAGAACCCCCAGAGTAACTGTACGTTCTATAAAAAGTGTCCTGGGCAAAATGCCCAAAATGAAATCAACCCTGTTCATCTGCCATCCTGTGCAATATCTAGGCCAAAGCTGCTTCTCTCTTGCTATGCTCCAGAACTATTTTTAAAGCCAAAAGCTATAAACGTTTTTGGTGAAAGAACAAACCCACAAATTACTCAATGTGCTCTATGCAGATCGGACTATGTGTGGCTTTGGAATACCATCTTACATTGTGCGTGCTACCTAGGACAAGGATAGACAAGGTCACCTAAGCCACAGCACTGCACAGCGGAGGCAGTTCTGTTACAGTCCTACTGTCTTCATTATATTATTGGCACACTTTATATAGTCTTAACAGAATTAATTATTTTTCAAAGCAAATTCAAGTATATCCTCTTAGTTAATACAAAAGACCTTTTTTTTATTGTTTAGACAATACCAAGTTTTCTGTGACTTTCAAAAGATTATAAAAATATAATTACAATCTCTCCAACTAACTGAGGAAAATTTAAGGGAAGTACAGTCATCTGTCTTGATGGAGTAGTTTGAGAGAGATTTCATTTGGCCAGTGGAATACAGTAAAGAATGATGTAAAGGATTAAACTTAATATGTGACCACATACAGCTATCAAATCTGAACGATTTTCTGTCAGTTTATCCCAGGATGAAAAGCAAACTATTATTCTCTTCACTTCTACAGCTACTTTTATGGTCTTGAAAATAGCTCAAGTGGGAGGTAGAGTATTTGCATATTCAATATTCAAAGCATAATGTATTTTACAATGGAAGTCAAAGGATCTTGTTGATTAAAGAACTGATTCCACCAATGTTCTATTATTAAGTTAGGACTATATAATAAAAATTTCACCCATAACGAACAAGTTGCTCACTTTGACAAGTGAAACCTGTTCGTTTTAGGAGATGGATCTTTCATCACAATCTCTGGCTTTCTAAAAGCAAATTTAACCTTTCACATAGCTTTTATTGCCTCAAACAAGGTAAAGCAAGGTAAAAAATGGTAGCAAAATGATAATATCTGTAGAAAATCAATCAGCAATTTGGCCAAATTTTCAAACAACTTCAACTACTGCAAATGCAGCAGAGATTAGCCCCTCAAAATCTCACTAGCTGAGGGATTCTTTAGATCCAGGGCCAAATTTAGAGCTGGGGTTATTAGATTTGACTCCGCTTAAATCAGCAGCTTGTAGGGATCTTATGGCAAAATTAGGTTTCTTCAGCCTAAAAGCTGAGAATCATTCTGTAGGTTTCCAAAAATTAAAAATAAGCTTCTTGTAAAATAGCAGGGCTTTCATTTGTGTAAGCATTACTTCTGAAGCTTTATGCATCTCATTCTCCCATCTATATGCGGATGAAAAATAAAGCCCTTAAAATGCTATAAAACACTGTATTTTACTGCAGTAAAAGGTCTTTTTAAGTAATTTGAATAGTTCACAAAAGAATAATATCATCTAGCCATATCACTTTAAAGTTAACTAACCAAAAGGAATCCATTTTTGAGCAGCAGCATTTTCCCATAGACCAGGTCAACTGCTTCCTGCGTCGAAACTCAGCAGGCTCAACCTACAGAATTCCCATGGATCTGTCAGTGCCTGCAGTGATGTGCCATTCAAGGCTATGTCCGCTAGTAAGCTTTTCTTTCTCAAGCAACTTAACACAAATAGTTATTTAAGCTTCAAAGATTAAATGGCTGGGCAAGAAGCAAATGCTGGCACTGAGTTAGCAGTTAAAGTAAACAAGCCTGGAGACCCATGTTTGCTAGCCGAGTCAGAGCCCCCTGAGATATAAGAACTATCGAAATGAAAGCAAAGAAAGATTATGCTCTTTCACTTGGCTATTTTTATGGGCGACTATAACATAACAAGCGTGGAATCTAGATTATGAAACAGAGCGAATGAAAACAGGACTTTGATCTCTCATATAATGTCCTGCAGCGTGCAGGCATCCAGCATCCCTGGGCAGATCTCAGGCATTATGTTCCATTTTTGTTGAAAGAATCCAGCAATGCTAGTACTTTATGCTTCTCCACTGACTACGATCTGAAAGTGATTACCATCAACAGATTAAGTCTTACCACACTTTTGTGAAGTAATTAAGTATTACGACAATTCTAAATATGGCAAAATGGAATTATGGCTATTAAAATGGCTTCTCCAGGACCATACAGAGCCTGGCAGGTTACCCCCCGCCAGGAAGGAACATAAGCATGTTGACCACGTGCTTCAGCGCATTGCTGAACTGGGATCAAAGCCCAGCTCCTCTAACACTTCGCCTTATGCTTTCACTGTAAGCCCATCATAGTGTTTCCTTGAAACTAACATTTGCCCATATGAAGTTTTCATAGGGTTCTTATTCCAATATTATCATCAAAGGAGAAAATGGGTAAGTTTGCCTTCAGAAAGAAACAAATCCCAGACTAATCTCTCACTTTTGAGTCAAATCTTCAAAAATAGTATTTTCTGGATTACTGTATCAATTTGATTGTGTTATAGTAATCAGAATATTCTTCATATTAAAGTACTATAGCAAACAAAGTATTAATTGTAAAAAATAAGATTTCTTTCTCAAATACATAATCTAAATAAGGTTTCAAATAAACAGTTTTGTTAATAAAATTATTTGCACAAGCACAATAATTGTAGAAAATCTTAGCTGACTACATTTTATTAAGAATGGAGGAACAGATGTTTTAATTTTCTAACTAGACCAATTAATGGGATACAGACTGTCCAAAGTATTAAAATTCAGTTTAGAAAAGTTCCTGATCATGACAGATTTTCAGTACTTTTTCCTAAGGGGCTCTAAATTTAATCTAGCACAGCCACTACTGGATATAGTTAATTACTCATACATAGAAGGATGAAATTCTAAAAGATATGAGCAGTATTACCTCAATCTATTAAAATGAAAGTTTCCTACAGCCTGCTCATTAGACAAATCACTCAGGAAAACTCTTCATTAGCATTAAGTAGGATATCTCTTCTAGGAGTGCTTGTTTCTGGTCAGGAAAGAAGTATTAAAGTACCCATTACTAATAATTTGGATCAATCAGAATATTTTTAATGAAAAACCATTTTCAGTTATCATTGAAAATGCACAGATCAATAAAACTGATGATTTATTCATGTCAGTGGGTGCTGAGAGAGCATTCAGTTCAGTTCAGCTGTCTGAATCACTGCATACATTTGGCTTAAATGATGGTTAACTTCTTACAGCAAAAAGCTTCTGGCTCCTGTATGAATCCTACAGATTTGCCGCTTTTGTTCTCACAACTCAACTACCAGCTACTCTCCTATTTTCGTGTGTAAGGAGCCTTTGACAGACGGGAATATAACTGCAACTGGAACCTTAGTGAAAAGTTAAGAGAAAGACAGCAAACCAGTAAGGTAATATATTCCGGGTCCTGGCTTAAATCATTTAATGTTCAAGTTGTGAGCTCCTTTATAGCTACCCTCAAAAATCCCTCCATCTAGTTCGGACCTAGATAACTGCTTCTGGTGGATTCAGATGGGCTCAACAGCCCTAGAGGAAAAGTGACAAGTCATCCTGGATGACTGTTTTCTCTGTTTGCAAATTGAAACCAGGGGACAGGTAGGCATGGATGAGCATTTGTAGGAAAAAAATTAAAATCCTTATGTAAATGAATAAGCAAACCTCGCATATCCATTAACAAACTGAGGACTTTCTATGCCACATTCTCAAAAACATATTTGTTTCAACCACTGTAGCAAAGCACAGCTATGGTATGGCTCTATTCTGATACCTTGGGAAAGTCTAGGTTCTTGGGGCCCTATGCTGAACTCTGAAAAGTACAATGCATTGCGTAAAGAGCTAAAAATATCACAGCTTTACCTAGGATCACTTGTAATTGAACCATCTAGCCTTCTAAGTGTCAACATTTGATTCCCTAATTTTCAGGATCTGACAGCTGCAGCTAGGAGCCTGCCAACTGTGCCCCATGCTCATTGTACTTCGTTTGAAGTACTTAAAAAGATTTCATAATCCCCGAAGCAGACAATTTATTCCTACTTTTTTGTGTTTGATGTAGATGAATTGGCTATTCCCTGCTGTTTCTTCTAAGTTCTATCTAGCTGTTCAACCTCTCCAACCAACTGGAATGCTGTAAATTCCTTTTTATGATTACAGAAGAAAGCAAAACGCTAGCACCTGAAAACATAAGCCAGGATTGACCTTTTGCTGAATGAAGTGCTAGGAAGAACTCAAATGGAGATCCAAATACTGCTATGGGAGCACAAGCAAGGAAGGCACTGATTCTTCGATTGCCGAGTCTTCTGAGTGCCATGATATAAGACAAAGCAATACAAAGAGAAGGTGAGAAATGCCTGGCCTAGAAAAAAAGAATTTTTTAACTGTAGCATTTACATAGGTTAAACGTGGCAGGATTAAAAGCCTGTTTTAAACTTAAGACAGCAAAACTATTTGTTAAAACCCCCTCTTTCTTCGTGTTTGAAAATGGAGGAGCTAAACGTAAAGCATGTGTGACTGCACATGAAAGCAGAAGGAAGCTCTTGGTCGTCAAAGAGTGCAAAGCAGACGTTGAATGTACAACATCTTTCTGTCCCCATTTGAACATATGTATTACAACAGTGACTCATCACTACTACATTAATCTAGATTTCCTTCAGTATTGGGCCAAAGCTGGAGTAATGGAGCACTGAATCAGAAAACACAGGTTTAAAAGCATAACATATTAGAAAAAAACCTATAGCAAAAGGTTGCCCGGTGAGTGATGAACCAAGGCTTTTACTGGTGAGAGATAACCTGTTCACTTCACTTTTGCTTCATCACCTCTTCCCTGCCAACTGATTCGTCTCATCTATCAGTCCTGTCTTCTCACAACCTAGACTCTGAAGCAGGGCTGTTTCTATAATACGTGTTTGCAATGTACTTTAAGGAGACACAAAGACTGTAGTACCAAGGTCCTATGCAGCATTTTTGGCAGCAAATCTTGACAAAGGAATTGAATATCACTATCTCCATTTTCCTGATGAAGAAACTGCAACCTTTGAAAACGAAGCTGTTCAAAATCATCAAGAATTCAAACCCTTTCCTAGTTTTCAGCCATAGCAAAAACTCTTTTCATCGCTTTATGCTGGTGCCCATAGCACCGCTACAATGTACCTAATGAAGAAATAAACAAGAACAGGATGCTGACTGCCTAATACGGGCTTCCTTGGGCCAATGTGCAGAAAGTATTTTACAAAACAGGAAATGCTTCTTATGAAAAGACAAACATTTCCTACTTTAAGCTGATGATTTTGCCCAAAGTACTCAGTCATTTGTTCTTCATTCCTCAAAATTAAGACTTGAAAAGATTTAAAAAGTCAAAGCAGAACATTTTAACAAAAAGAATGCAGGTTATGTTCAAAACAGGTCTTGTCTTTTTTCTGTCTTGAGCCTCTTCCTTGTGTAAGACAATTAACTTGTATTTTTCATTATTAAGCCTCTTACGAGGTTCTGTAACCGTGTTTCCCTCCTACGCTGCTCCCCTTGAATTTCTATGGATCAGAGTATGTTGTCCTGCTCAGGAATAGGCACAACATGGATTATTTCCTACCTTACAGTGCATTTACAAATAATGTAAAACATATGTTGCTGTCTTGGAAACGCATTTTTCTTGATTAATTAAACACTTCTTTCCCATCACATGTCATGAAACACAGATTGTCTGCTTTCTGTTTTTATTTTTACTTAAGAAGTTGTCGAAGACTTTAGCAACATGCCCACTGGGGTTGAAAACCTTGTAGTGGAGAGAAATCTAATGCAGTGGTCTTATTGCTACATATGGAACACCTATAGAAAGTGCACAGTATGTCATGGTAAGAGAGATCAACATCTTAATTCTTCAAAGTCTCTGTGCATTTGCTTCCACCTGTAGTTTTCATCTTCATTTACAGAAGGGGGGGAATGCAACAAGGCACAAGTGAAATATGCACGGATTCCATATTACACAGGCAGCCTTTACGCAAGAGTGTACACATACACGTTTCCATACTTGATTCACTCCTAAAACAAAACTGATTTTTGTGGAGCAGGCCTGTCCTATGGGATCAGGAAGGGATTTCCTTCTACAATGGGAGTTCCCCGTATTGAGTAGTAAGTAAAAAAGCACAGAAACACACATAGAAAAAGAAAGCAAAGAGCATTACTCGTGATAAATGGTGGCAGTGCAAATGAAGACAATACATGAGGGAATGAAAAGATGTATTAAGTCAGAGAACGATGCAGCTAAAATATGCTTTGCTTTAGTGAATCTGCCTGGAAGTACACTTAGCAGGCTTCTTCCAAGCTGAGAAAAATTACTGCCTTAAGAAAAGTAAATTCATTTTGCTGACTACCCACTACCCAGCTGCAGCAGCCTTATTCTTCGCAAACTTTTGAAGAAGAAAAAGCTGCTTTGATAAGTAGAGCTTCTAATATAACTTTGCCTGAGCTACGCTGATTGTGCTAGTCAAAGTCTATATTGCAGATAAACTTCAGGACAGTCTGGGAAAATTTTTTTAAAGTAAAAACTTTTGTGGGTAATAAATAGAACAGGACTAACTGCATTTCCAATAATTGCTGGTATTATGTTTTATGATCACATATACAGAACGGATAGTAATGCAGATTTTTGTTATACATCAAATAATAAAATTAATCTACATGACTTATCACCTGAACTCCTAATCCCTTCATTAGTCTCACTGACTTTTATACTTAGCTATTTACCATCATACCATTGTGATGATATTGACATTAAATTTTGACTCAGAGTCTGGAACGTTAAGACAGCCCAACATTAAGACCTCACATGCCTTTCAATCTATCAGGTACAATGTGAATAATTGAAATTAATAATTTGAAAATGGATACAAATCAAGCTCAAGCACTGCTGCAATACAAATACTGAAAAACATTTGAAAGAACCAGACAGCACTGCGCATTAAAAAAAAAGTCTTCAAATACGTTAATTTTTGGATTTGATGACAAAAAAAATGTGCATTAAAAAAACCAGAAGCCCATCTGTTGCGATGCTGAGGCCATGTAGTTTGATAACATGCAAAAAAATTGATAAGATACTGCAGAAGCAGTTATTGCAATGTAAAGTTAAAAGGAAATTGTGAGTTAACAAAAATGGATCCATCTCTTACAAATTTCCTCTTCCTTACATCCACTGTTATATTGCATACCTCATCCCCTTTCAGAACATCAGAGCCTTCTAACTCATGGGCCTGACTGGTCTTCTGCAGCATCTGCCTTTCAGTGCTGGCCATCTCTTCCTTAGCAGCCTGAAGTTCTTCTGCCTTGGCTTCCTTTTTCCGCGAAATTATAGATGCCTGCACGATCATTAAAAATACATATAGACAAGTAAAGTAAAAATTGCCTTGTTCAATCATAAGTAAAATGTAATCCATTAAGTTTCAGGCATTGCACCATGGAAACCACATTTTAACTGCCAGAAACTGATTTTCATTAGGAAATGTGAATATGCCTCTTTGCAAAGAAGAAAGCATTGATTACACATTATAGACAGCAGGCTAAACCACAACTTCATTGAAGCTGACTGCAGACTCCCAACTTTCTTCAGAATGGCCAAGATTTCAAGCGTACCCTTTTCTCTCTGCTTCATGTTGATATATTTTACATTTACATTTCTTCACCTCTATTTTCATTTTCATTGAAGAAAAAGGTAGGCATTTTAGCTGTTCCATTTCTTCTACTTAGTCCCTTTGTGCATATGTAATATACCCCAGCACGGCTTAACTGGAAAGTTATCCAAGATTTCACAAATGTCATAATACAGATTTTTTATAACTCCATCCTACTCCAACCTACAGAAATATGTTATACTAACAGCAGAACTGAGCCACTAAGTCTTGGCAAATAGCTAGAAGATGATGAATAAAGCATTACAGAACAGAAATAGTGTAGATTACAGATTATTCTCTTTTTTTCTTTCAGTCTAGAAGATAAAGCATTTAAAAAATAATATTTTATATAAGGCAGAATATTTAAGAGTACCTAACACTTGACCAGAGCTAACAGATTTGGGAACGTAAGTATACATTAGTTCAGGGGGAAAAAAAGGCATTTTAATCTTGCCAAAGTATACTATTTGAAAATAACACAACACATTAATTTAGATGCATGGCTAGTTTCTTCATATGAAAGGGAGAACTTCAGAAAAAACGAAGCAAAATACACGCTGACTAGGTTAAAAGGACCAGCTTTATTTCTAAAAATACATCTAACAGAATTCTGCTGGGGTAGTATCTCAGCTCTTTGCTTCATAAGATATCTGCAGTGACAAATTGTGGTACAATATATATGATTATGTTGTGAAACAGAAGCCAGTCCCTGGCAGAACAAAGCAAAGACCACCACATGCTTTCAATGCACAGCAGCAACCTGAATTCCTGGAGTGGCTCCTCCACTGAACATAACTGTATCACAAGCCAGTTGGTCTTTGGTACCAGCACATTATGTAGCAGGCTCTTCTTTCAGGAAAAAGAGCATCTCTTACAGAATAAAATGGTGTGCTTCATATTGCATATGGGCTTGAACTGCAGCATACATTTTATCAACATTTTTTTCTTCCCACTGATATATTTTACTTAAGCCTTTTAATTTTTTTAAACTGTCACCATAAGCATCATCATGAAAATCTTCAATAAAATTAGCAGCAGTACAGGTTGCCTGGAAAAGAAATCACTTACATTTCTGCATAAGCTCTGAAAATCTCAGGGTTCATAAATCCTTTTTATAACTTGCAAATTTACTAAGGCTAGACCAGACAGCCTATTTTATAGAAAGACTATTTTATAGCCGAGGGATGAAAAAAATCAAAGAACACCTTCTTAATAGATGTAACGGGAAAAGCAGCAACGGATATAACTGAAAGTAAGCCCTGCATCCATTCTGTGATTCTGTGATGCAGGTCTGACTGCAGCAGTCAGCCCACATGCTGCCTTTTAAGAATCTGTCCACAGCTGGAGCTTTACCAAAATAGCTCCTCCAAAATGATCCTTCCAGAATTACTGTGATACAGCCGAAGGGCAACACCTAACAGCTTAAGGACAGCAGTCAATACAAACTCACTAATGTGACTGAAAGGAATTGTTTGACTCAGCCCTAAACATACATATGTTCGACAGCTGTTTATTTTGTTTTGTCCTTCATTATTATGTATTTCTACTGATTTATGCTAAATAAATTAAAGAAAAAAGATCAGTATGTAAAATAATCAGTGACTGAAATTGCTCTACTGCTTTAAAAAAATGTTTTGCTCCTTCTTACCTGTTGGCGATACATGGAAAATTTACTATCGATTGGCTCATACTTCATCATTCTTTTCTCAATTAGCTGATTCATTTCTGCATTTACTTCATTTATCTGCAAGACAGAGTAGAAAACCAAAGAAATTTAGCTTTATTTCTTTGTGTTCTCCACAAAATTAAATGCTTTGCAAATGAGATCTACAGTCCAGCTAATTCCATTTTTAAAACAGAGAAACAAACCCAAAAAACTCAGTGAGTCATTAAATATTGGCCAGGAAGAGGCTATGGTTTTAGATTTCCAGTTCTGTGCCTTTATGATAAGGCAGAAACATGACATTGGCCCTGAAAAGGAAGTAAACTGGTGTACGTGGAGAGAAAATGCATATGAATTGGTACCGACACAAAAGACACTGATGTTGTCACATACTACATGAAAAACGTAATTTTATCAACTAAAATTCCTTTTCACTCAACCATTTGTCAGAAGTTTAAAGGGGAGAAAATAAAGACTAAGTGATACGAAATTTCATCAATACTTTGAAGAGTCACCGACCGTCATATTCCAGCTCTAAGGTACCTTCTTTCTACTGCCACAAAACACACTTTTTTGTCCATAGTCACAAATTGTTGATCTTCATTCTAGCTGAAGCTTTACCGCCTACTGCATCTGGAAACTCAAACAGCTACACCGGTGTGCTGACTGCAGCTTTTCCAGTCCTGGCTTAATGCTACACTGGGACTCTCATCAGCCATGGAAACCACAGCCCTAGCAACCTTCCTTTAATTCTTTGCTAACTAGATGAGCGCTGATAAGCAAGCAGTATAACTATGTGCCGAAATCCAATGAAGTCAAAACTTAACACAGGCACAGTACTGGGCATTACTCGAACATTTCTATGAGCAATATCCATGTACTTTGAAAGTTAAGTATTTCAAATAAAGTGCTCCATAGGATTAAAAATACTCCAACACCTGAAAAAAAAGTCTCCTGTAAAATCTATTCCTATACAAAAATAGAACAGGCTTGAATCTGAAGACAGCATAAGAAATCCCTTCTGTGAATAAATTCCTGTTTTATATATTATAAAATGCATGATAGTAGCACACTTACTGCAATTCAGCTCCTTTTTAAGACACTGAGATAATAGAAGGCTGACTTAAAAAAAACCCAAACTGTCTAAGACCATACTGTGATAACAGCCAAGTATATGACATGTTTTTATTATCTATTAAGAACACACTCCTAAAATGTAACAAATTAGAAGGTTACCTCATGAAGAAAAAAAACTTCAAGCTTTTAAAAATATTGCCAAAACCCCAGCAATACTCTTAGAAAAGAAAGGTGCAAAACAGGGCTTCAATTATGCCTGAAAGAAATAACTGCAGCCACAAATATTGCTTTGATTAGAAGAAATAAATTAGGAAAGCAGAGGTTGAATCACAGAACTAGTTTAATATTTCAAACCTAATCTACATTCAATAATGCTGTCATCCTTAAAAGTATAACGATCGGGATCCAAAATGGCATTGGGCTGTCACTGATTTACTTTTACAAAAACTAGTCTTAACCTTAAAATAGAATGTATTCTTGATGACACTTGACTGCTGATTCTTGTCTGATTTAAAGAACCTGTAGGTATTTCTTTATTACATTACTTTGGCATGGTCTATGTGTGAAAGCACAGGCTACTATGATGTTGATGTAGTTGCCGAACCTCCCTCTGCTTCAAGACACAAGAAGAATGGTGGATGGCAGCCCTCACGCCCATCAGTAAATCACTCTCTGATCTATTACAAATACTGTGCTTCCTCATTATCTATATTTCACAGCAAAGCCTGAGCTGGAGATCCTGGGAACATTAAAAACCAACTGATAAGAGGAGAAGACATTTAGACTGAAGAGTTGTACCTACTAGTATGTAGGACTAGTCTTCCTACCCTAGCTAATGTTGTAAGTTTTCATCATCATCAACAGAAATATTAATAATTAGCATTCCTCTAAATTCTTCTAGAAGATAATATTACATATTTACTCTTTCATTTAGGATTATGCAAATATGAAAACTTAACTGAGTGAAATATATAAATGTACTTCTGTGCCAACAAATCCCTCTGCACATTTTGGATATATACTACAAATAGGCATTTTTGCTCATCCTAACACCATTGGCTTTTAACTTCTGAAAAAATCTGGAAAGGTAAATCCTTATTTGATCCTCAAATTTCCTTTGGTCTTACCAGCCAAAACAAATTATACAGACCTATTCCAAACACTAAGGAGTTCTCAGCCATTGTACATTGATTAAGACATAACATTGCTGAAGATGTAGAGAATGTTGTTCACCACTCTGTAAACACTCTCTATATGTTGGTACAAACCACCTTGATGTCCCTGACAGTTTAGAACAAGTAAAAACTGAAGAGAAGAAAAATCAAATCTTTAGTGCTAAATTAACGTCTCTGCTCATACCACTGCAACTTCCTAACACAATTTTCTAAATAGCATTTAAGGATGGGGTTTGGTTTGGGGTTTGTTTGGTTGTTTTTGTTTGTTTTGCATTTTCTTTTAAGAAAAAAAACTATCTGAGAGTTTGCATTTAGTGATTAACAGATCTTTTCTTTTACAACTGAAAGGATGTTCTTCTGGGACTGAAACATTTTCTCAGGGATATAAAATAGCGATAAGAAACCTACAGGGCACAAAAACCTTAGACTGCTGTGAAACACAAATTAAGTGTGACCTTGGTCAACTTACCTTGCTTTCAAGTACATTGAGATCAGATTGACTCATAGCTGGCTCTGCAACCACCTTTTGCAAGAAATATGCTGAATTCTTCTTACTTTCAAGCTCTCTAGGTATTTTTTCACTAACCAGGTACGAACTGAAATTTATCTCCTCTTCTAGTTTCTTCATTAAGCCTTAAGAACAAATTAAATCAGTATGTGTCTATAAAAGTAATGTAGCGAATAATTGATTGTAACAACACATTAAAGTATTTAGCAGCAGATTACAGTAACAGCAGCAAAACATTTGAGTCTTCTTTTCAACACTCAAAGAAACAGGTAGTTACTTGATTTAGATTTTTCGTCTGGATGTTAAACAACATAACAGGTATTATTATCCATCTGTCTCTCTAACATATAACTATTAATTCTTTGACAGATTCTTTTAATCAATAAACAAGTAAAACCCTTCTAACATGAAGTTCTAGCTGAATCAGATGCAAAATTCAACATGCAGCATTGATATAGAAAGCCATAAACCCTGTGCGTGTCTTACACACATCAAGAGATTGGATTCTATGTTACTTTTTTTGTGTTGTGAATTACATTCTTCTGAAATTTTAAAAGTTAAGAGCTAGACTTTGATTGCTTACACGCATGCAAGATGAGGGGCGGCAAAGTATATCACAGCTATGCTGACTTGCTCAGAGATTGTTCGAAACTTGTATCCCTTGGAACATCCCTGGCTGGAGCAGTGGAGCATCCTGAAGTTGGTCCTACTCACAGATTGCTTAAGTCATTTGTTTTGTGTGAATTACTTCATCAACAGAGAGAAATTATCTCTGCGTGAATCCTTTATCTGTACAAAGATCATCATTTGGCCTAGTACATGCATAGATTTGTTATATCCTCAGAAATTCTCCCTTAACATAAAACTTTAATCTGGCATCTAAAAAAAAAAGCCTTAAAATGAGCAGAATTTCATGTATGCCTACTTTAAGGGTCTTTTACATTGCTGGAATACATATAAAATGCCTCTCTGTAAATAGCAGAGTATTTTTTCTTGTAAGAACAAGCATTTAGTCTCAGGACAGTATATAGACTGAGAATGCTGAAAATAATAATAAAATAGAAAAAGCAAGAAGGAATTCCTGAGTAATGTCAAAATGTCTGTTGAGAAAAGCAACCCCATTTATAAGCTTTGCTCTACACAAGTCTGATGCATGCTGCATGTTACCATGCTTATGATGACTTGGCTCTTGCTAGGAAGAGTAATTTAGCCTCCTTAACAGATAACTTATAAATAGACAAAGGTACATACAGATAAGAACAATACACAGCTAGAAAAATGCACCAGAATAAAATAAAGCATCTATTCAAATTACATTACACAGTCTTCCGCTGACAACAGGCAGTTTAGTGCAATTACTCCTCCGATCACCTGAGCCAAGGATTACAGTAAGATTTGGAAGTTGTATATCAGATGAGAGTGGGAATAGGTATTTCAGAATATTTTTCATGATCTAGATGACTAAAAGGTAAGTATTCTAGGTACTCTTTAAAACTACTTGCTAGAGTTTTGCTTGGTTTTTTTTTTTAGGGGGGTTGTCTCTCCATATTTGGGATAATACGGAATTGCCATGAAATGCCAAGAAAAAACAAGAAATTCACAGTCTCTGTCTCTTTCTTATACTGCACAAGCAGAGAAAATCTTGAGTACAGAGATACCATAGTACAGCCGATGTCGCTGGAACAGAGATGGGAAAGGATGTAGGCGAAAGCAGAGGTTTTGGTTCTCAGGCTAAAAAGACTGCTGACCGTATCACTGACTGACAAAAGGAGAAGGTCAGAACAAAGTGAAATACAGGCCTAGGAAAAGGGCCCCCCATTATTCAATTACCTCTAGAAACACCATATGACAGATCCTCCTCACGCTCTGCTCTCAGCTCAGACTGAAAGGAAAGCTACTTGGTTTAGCTGCCAGAGAGGAAATAAGCCATTAGTTCTTGAGAAAGCCTCAAGAACTAGAAGAAAGAAAACAGTCCCTAGGGAAAGCAGTGTCGCTAACAAAGTCAAGTTAACACAAACACAAGTTGCTCTTGGGGACATTCCGACTGGACACAAGAGGAAAATTTTTCACAGTGAGGACAGTCACCACTGGATTAATCTCCCTGGGGAAGTGGTTGACTTGGCCACGTCGGACACCTTCAAGAGTCGCCTGGACAGGGTGCTGGGCCATCTTGTTTAGACTCTGCTCTTCCTAGAAAGGTTGGACTAGATGATCCCTGAGGTCCCTTCCAACCTGGGGTTCTGTGATTCTGTGAGTGGGAATGCCTCATTTCCAGCAGTTTAGTTTGTTTATTTCTGTGTTTATGAAAAGCAACGCCTCCACACGATCTTTTTGCTTTCGTGGAAAGGTCATTTATCTTGTGCAAAACAAACAGTACCAATACTGGCTTCAGAATGGTAAGAGGAGTTACTCTATGTGTAATAGCCATTACGTACCTGGCACTACAGCTATACCCTCAGAAACATGCTTGAACTTACTAAGAGAGATTTCCCACTTCTTTTTTCCAGAATAACTCATTTCCAGTCTTCCTCAGCCCACAACAGAGCTGGGCAGGAGGGACCACATTTTAATGTCTCACTAGAAATTTACCACCTCTGCAAATGCAGCAAAGCTTCCCACGTAGACCATGAGCTGAATTATCACCTCAGAACTGACTAGGAACACAACTCCCAATTTGATATTTATAACCAAGGTCTTTGGTGTGGAAATCAAAATGATACCAATTAAATTATTCTGATATTAAATATTAATATTTTTGTTTCATCAAACTGATTTGTTGTTTTCCCCTCAGTAGCAAAAAAATTTTCATATATAGCCTATATTTCTTGTACTACTCCAGTTTTATTGTAAAATGTACATGCCTAAATAATTTATTGTAGATATGACACAAAATTCAGGAAATAACCACGCCTAAACAATTGCTTTCATAAGAGTGGGGACCTACTGACTTCACAGGGCATAACCTTGATCCCTATCTAGATTTATTTCTCAGGTAGCCTGAGAGATATTACCAACTTCTTTTAAACACTGACTGGTTCTGCATCATGCTTATTCTTGATGGTGCAACAAGCAATGAAGCGAGTTAAAACTTGACTTCTCAATGGGGAAAGACATGATGATGTCAACACCCCTCATGACTAACGCAGTTTCTTTCCTAAATATTTTGGATATACTCTTCCTCCTATATAGTTCAACATATGGAGGAGTAACTACCTAAGAACTATTTTTGCTGTTAACAGAACCTTAAAAAACAAAACGTAGAGCAGCTCGTTTTAATTTTTTTCCAGTGAAAAACATTATTTTTTCAAATTCCCAGGCTAGAGAAAAGCAAGCATACTTTAAATCTTTCCATTACACATATAAATTCTGCTTTTAATGCTTTAACATTGACTTATGGTTACAAAATCTACATACGTAAGCTGCACAGAAAGTCTGGCTCTGTGTCCAAAGGTTATTTTAGCAAGGTTCTGCCAACCACATATTTACATGTGGAAGGCTATTAACAGCAACTCCTCAAGTTTTCCATTCAAAAGTTTTATTATTAGTAGTAGTAGTATTATTACAAAGAAAGGGATGGAAGGAAGAGTTTCTTAGCGCTTGTTCAGTCATGTAGGAGAGAGGCAAGTTTCCTTCCAGAATTCTGCTGGTGGATCTAAAACTTGATTCACCTTGTGCCCAGGTTCCTACTTCTTTTCCCTCTACAGACTACCAGTTGTGCATCCTATACCAAAACCATTTGCAACAATAACTGATTTTTTAAAAAAATACAATAGACCAAAAAAAAGACAAAAAAAAAAAAAAAAAAGAGGAACACTCATTTTATAGACTGATCTGCCAACACTTCATTTAATATCACATAGGAAGGCCACAACAAAGGCAGGTCTCGAACAGACTTCCACATGGCATTCACATCAAAGCCTTCACTTCCCTTTCTGCAATCATCCTCAATAAGACAGTACTGAAATACTTCTATCCACAGATTCCAGTGATAACACTTCCAATTTCACTGTATTAAACAGAGCCCTGGGACATGCAAGCACTGACAGATCATGATCAACTCATCCTTTTGATATCTCCTTGAAAAACTAAAAAGCTTCCTGAATCTGCCATTGTAAGTTATGCCTATGCTTTCCATATTTATAATTATTTGATGCTCTTTGAAATCTCTCTGACCTTTGAACATTCTTCTTGCATTCTGGTCAATGGGCACAGTGTTGCAGTGATGGACAAAGAGCTAAACAGAGAGATAATACAACTCTCCTATTCCATTTTCTTCCACAAATAAATGCATGGATAGCATCAAATCTTTGATGCTGGGAGCTCCATTTTTACACCCACAAGTCCTTTTCGGAGTCACTTCTTAGGAAAGAATCCCACATGCTATAACTACATTGCATTTACATTATTCCTAGAGGAATACATGGCATTTGGCTGTTCCTTAAAAGACATACTGTTGGCATGAGCTCAGCTTCTTAAGTGATTAAGGTCACATTGAATCAACAGTCTGCTCTCCTCATTATTCAGTCATTTCCCCAATTTCTATTTCACCTGACAATTTTACCAGTGATCATTTGCTATTTTCTTTCAGGTATCTGATGTAAATACTTAATAAAAAAGAACCAGACATTGATTTCTGTATACCCTGATCAGAAATATATCCACTCAGTGATGATTCCCTCATTAATTTCCTCTCTAAAACTTTCACTAAACTCCTTTTGATCCTTTTAAGGTAGGTCATGCTGAGCTTTTGCTGCCTTGTTTGCTCTTCAAAATAGGGTGCAAGTTAAGGGTCAATAGTCTTAAAAAAGTCAACCATAGCAGTACTGTTAATTCTACCAACCAGACTTGTACTCTCAAAGATATCAAGTTAGCTTAAAAGTGCTTTACCCAGACCTTGCATCTATTGGTGGTGACTTTATAATAAAGTCATTTAAAGATGGAAATGAAGTTCCATCTAAGCCATTCTCCTTTACCAAATACATCTATAACTTTAATTGTAATGTGGTCTATGATGTAGGTGGAGAACATTTAAACTCAGAATTTTAGGGGAAGAGAGTTCTGTGGAAAAGAAGAATGTTAATGTTTCCATTCAAATGGAATATTTAAATAATAGCGTCCTAAATTTCTATTTTTCATCAAGTGTTCAGAATGACATAAAATAGACAAAGCAATTCCTCTTTGACCAGTACCTTTGATGTTCTCAGTGCTCTAAATCTATTACCACATATTAACTTAATGAAGTATATATAGTACACATTTCACTGTTTATCAACAACCATCATCCTAACACATTCTTTTAATCAATGTTTTCAAGCTAGTCATCATCCACTTCTTTGTATTTCTGCCAATAAAGTGAACAATAACATTCTGTAAAATGGACAGAGATCAACAATTTCAGTAATTCAGTTTGCTTCTTGGCATTAACAATTTGTGTTTGTTCCAGCAGAGATATTTCAAGCAAAAAGATGGCAATCTTGCTGAAAAAGCATGAGCTAGGTTATTCAAACTAGTGGCCAGTGCTAATATAAATACTATTCGTATCCAGAACAACAACAGCAAAAACTCAGAAATTGCAAATTCATGTTACTTGGTGCTACCAGCAGCAACTGCCTCTCTGTAGTTAAACAACTACTGAGTAGACCTGAAGTTAATAATCGGGGAAGGAGTGTACTGTGGAAACCAGTATCATCAATTTTAGTCTACAAAACATCTCATAATAATCAAATGTTTCTCAAGACACAAAACAAACTCTTCTAAATATTATATTTTTAAGAGTTAAAAACCTGCTAACCATAAGCTGTAATTTTCTGGCACAGCTAAAGCAGCCTGCTGCTAGATGCATGTTAATGATACTCCTGAATACATGCTAGTTGCATTTCTAAAGAAAAATAAAGGAACTCTTTAAAAGTACTTAATCCAAAATTATTTGTAAGATGAAGTAATCAAAGCAGCATGCATCCTTGAGACAAACAAAAAAAGCTTCTATCATTAACAACAACTTTTATCATTTTATCTTGCTTTGGAAGTAAAAACACCCAAAGTATTAAAAATGGAAGACAATTATTTGAAAGGAAAGTATCTCACTTACAGTGAAAATCCACACCTACCAACCAGCCATTGAATTGTCAGCATATGAGCTATACTGATACGAGTCGGCAGCTGAGGCACCAAACTGCAGCCAAAGGGAATTTTTTAAATAAAATAAATTGTGCTAAGTGTAGACCAACATAGCTTTCAAAATAAATGGAATCCTATTCAGTGCACTGTGGTCACCTAATTTCAATTATTTAAAAAACACAGTTGGCCTTCCGTAATTGCTACTACAGGCAGTGTCTTCGTAACTACTACGGGGGGAAGCAATTACAAAGTGAAGTTCTGAAGTCTTTCTTTGGGCAAAATTTCAGCACAAATTTTCTTAAGTAATGACTCCCAGTTTTTCTTCAGAACATCTAAACACTTTTTCTTTTCCCCTGCAAACAGGACTCAAGATAAGGAAATTAAATATGTTAACTTTATCTTTATTTTCATCTCAATAATTAAATTACATTCACTGGCTTTTTATTATGTTACCTTTGCTTCTGTGAACTGAACCCATCAAGTTTCCATTGGCCTTAAAAAATCCCAGGAACTGAAATAGAAATGTTGACACAGCTTTGCTGTATAAACTCTCTGATAGCTACTGCAAAAATGGAACAGTTATAAAATCCACTGCAGGTCCCTTTGCGTAAAGAAGATAGTTCAGATACTCTTTTAGTTCTGTTTGTGGTTCAGTGGCTGATGAGCATCGTAAAAGAATTAAAATTATGAAGTAATAACAACACAACATGGTGGTGACTGAAAAAAAATCTCTAACTCAAAACAGCTGCCAAAGCAGTTATGTGATGCAACTGGAACGTTAAATGCAATTGAAAGAGTAGGACAATTACTTACTTTACTAAATTTAGATTTAAAAATAGTCGGATTCTACCATTTTGGAAGTAATTTATACCATTCTATGGTATTTTCTTTTTTTTTACAACAGCAACTTAGAATGCAGCTGAAAAAGCCCTGTGAAAAAGACCATTCCAAGTCTTACACCTCCAAACTACTTTACATACAGTAAAGCTTCTCCCTATAAATCAACCCCAGTGCCTCTACGAGCAGCACATAAAACCTCTGTCAGTCCTGTGATGTGTTATTAATAACCAGTTACAAGAGACAAACTGGAGAGGGTTAAGCGATTTGCGAAAGATCACATAAATATGAAACACCAAACCCTAAACTGACTCTCAGTTTCGCTGTCAAACTGCCAGGTTAATCCTTGTTATATTTCCTTCAAAGTGATTAAATTATCAGAATCCTAGAGGTTATCAGATTGTAGCCTTTGGAGACAGTGAGTTATGCATTTACCTAGTAACTACAATTCCTTCCCACCTGCTATTTTTCCAAATGATCATAGACTACTAACATACTCCACAAATAGTATAATTTATTTTGCTGAGGTTATTTGCAGACTGCAATACCACTGAAAACGAGGAGCAGCAATCTTGCTATTATTAATGTAATACAGCAACACACAACTCAATCGTGTATACTATATATACTTATATATAAGTGTGTGTGCATATATATATAAAAAATCCATGATTTATTAAAAAAACTTGATTATTTTTGGTACCATGCAAAACCACAACACAAAATTGCACTACAATAAGAAAAAGGCCTTAAAACTTTTCAAACAGGTATTTTATAGAAGGTAACTAGAAAAACAAGTCTACACTGAAGAAAACATGGTATCCAATGTATTTATACATTCATTGAGAAAATTTTTAAGAAGCAGTACTTCACCAATGCCCAATTACAAACGCAAAAGACAAAACCTTACTAAATCAGAAGTTTCTCTTTCTAAGAGCTTTCTGCTTTTTCCAACCCTTTGTAGTTCCAACTGTTTTCTTCTTGCAGAGTATCGTGGCTAGTATTCAGTATTTAACTGTTTTAAGATTTTTTAAAAAGTGGACCTCAAAAATATGACTGATACCATCTTCCCTTGTGATTGTCTCCCTGGCTTCTTGTGGCAAGGCACATTCAGGTTTAGGACCTCCACCATGTGCCTTTAGAACACAAGCTATTTCTTTCTTTAGATTATTTTAAGTTCCTATATGCTTTTTGGCACTACCATATTACTGACAGCCATCCAGTATTGATTTCATTTCTAACAGAGACACATAAACCCCCAGCCTTTACAGATTACTACTTACTTTCAGGTTTTGAATCCACTACAGCATGATGCATCTCTTTCAGCTGGAGCTGTGCTCTTTGCAGTCTCTGCTCTGCATGGAACAGCTTTTGAGAGAGAATTGGACACGCATAAGCTCATTCCTTTGAAATGCATATTCAAACAACTACACCAAAAAAGTATCAAAAAGAATCCCAAATATAAAAAACGGTAGCTATAAGCATCTGGTGATTCTCTGTTTCACAAGGGAATGTGCCAAAACAATCGGCCTGGGTTTATTTTATATTCTCTGGTGTTAATTAAGGAAAGTATCCTTATACTCCCAAGTGATATTTAATCTGTGGCAGAAATTCATTACACAATTTTCAACCAAAAATATGAGTGGCTTGCACATTAGAACAACAACAAAAAAGACAGCAAGAATCAGGATTGCAGCAGATAACTATATCCTTATACTCAGTTCTTCAAGGTGGCTGAGTTGTCACAGCAATCCACTGTCCAACTTGAGAGCACACGGGAAAGCTTGTTGCCAAACAACACCCAGTTGATAAGCATTTTTGTGATTTAGAGATGAGTGCTAAGAACTGTAATTAGCTGGACATCACATTCATTTTACTTGTGATCTCATTCAGGTTCAAGCAAAGACCCAACAGCTTGAAAGCCTACTGATTTACATTAATTCCACATCCAGATACAGGCTGCAATACTAGAAATCTGGTGGGGGGTTTTGCCCTTTTAATACAGTGTTGAAGTTCACATTACAGAATTGGTGAGATGATATAACAATATAGCACTGGATTTTAATAAAGTACCTTGTTTTGACAACATAGCTCAGGAATAAAACCTGCCCTTACATTCAGATGTCAGCTGATTCCTGTGCTGCCTAGGACATCATCTTTGTCAAACTCGGGGACCAAAATCCCAAGGTTCCTCCTTAATACATATTTTCCCCCACCCAGTGAAAAGCTGAGGCACTTGCTGTGTTACTCAGCCCCTGAAATCTCAGTGCAGATGCACAGAGATACAAATCAAACTAAGGAAACATTTGCTCATTACCATAAATATAAAGAATTCTCTTTGGGTGCTACAACAGTAAGTCATGGAACATGTCCTGGGACTGCTAAATGATGATGTCAGTGGCAGCTGAGGCAGCCAAGTACCTGGAATGAGGTGTTCAAAACTTGCAGTGTCAAGCCTCTTCCCTTAAAATGTACATAAGTATTTCTATTTTAAATGGGATTTAATTTTCTGATGTTGGGAGAAACTCTGTACTGTTGTTCCTGATGTACTTCTTAAAATGCATGATTCCCAAAGGACAACAACTATTTAATAGGTATGCTTTTATGTCAGTACCTGATTTTTTTGTTCTTGTTTCTGTTGAGCCAAAGATTCTTCTCTCTCTTTTTCTAAGCGAAGCTGTCTTGCTATTTCAAGCATTCGTTGATGATTTTGTACTGTCTCCACCTACAGCAAGTGGATAAATAGTGCATGTTACTGTCAGATAGTTGAGAAATACATTAAAGAGATCATATGTCTCACAAGCCTACTTAGCACTTCCTTTCCATACATGTTACTACTCAGAAATGACAGCAAAGTACTGGACTCAAGATTCTTAAAAGCTCTGGACTAACGCCTAGGGAGATTCCCTGTGGGTCAGCTAGTTATCTGATTCCTTCCTAGACATACAGTATATTTAACTTAATCCTTGTTTGCATTCCAAAATCAGAGTTGCAAGCCAAGGATTATGACACTGAAATGTAACAGTGTTACTTCTCTTATTACCCTCTTCTTAAGACGCTCTACTCTTTTGACGAGTTGATCTTTCTCCTCTTCCATTGCACTGATGTCCTAAAAGGCAGTAAAAACAAAGGTGTTCATTTATTTACAAAATAATATGGATTGGCCTAAATTCTGTTCAAATTAATATGAAAATCAGAATTCTTCTCTCAATACACTGAAGCAGTTATAATTTTACTGATCTATGATCAGAGCATCCAGGATTCCAATCTCTCTCTTCTCTCTCACTTCCCCTCCAGTTCCCACTCTCTTTATGTTAACATTCCTTCATCTCCATCCTTGAGTATTTGCGTGAACATTTACAATAAAAGCAGGTGGGATTCTCTAAAATAAAAACAAACCAACAGAAACAACCAAGCAAAAATCAGCACGAATTCAACATCTGATGCAGTCAAACATATGTGCTTAATGTTACCATCATTACCCATTTCTGGGCAGACATTTTTGCATGAAGTTGCACACAAGTGACGTTTGCTGCTGCTTTTTGTATTAAAATTATGTTAAAAGAAACGCTTCCTAGTGCTAAAATACGTATCTGATTATTATTATTCTTTAATCCTATAACAGTAGGATTTCAGGGGTTGATTGTTACGCGCGAAAGGGAAATAAATTCTCAAACTTAGGCCTCATCTCAACATTTGCTTACCTTGGCCATATGTCTTACTGGAAAGTGGTACCCGTGCTTAAACATTTTGCTGCAACAGGGCAAATAACTTTACTTAACACCTTAGCCACACGGGATCATCATTTTTGTTGACTTAAGCTCTTAATTCATTCATCACCCTCTGAAATTATTGCCCTATATCTGTAAAGGGAAAGGCTTTGTATCAGTTCGCATTCACAGGAATGGGCATCCTAATACTTGAAAATCATGCTGAACAGAATCTTGGCAGCCTTGTTTCCCAGTCTGCTTCAGAAAGCTCAGTTCTAAGCACGAGCGAGAACTTTCGAATCTGTTTACCAACAGAGAACAGTTTCAAAAAGGCAGCTGTAGTGCCTACCAGCTCTGACCTCTACAACTTAAACACTGCAATGAGTCCAAAAAAACAACAAAAATAGAACTGACATTAAAAAAAAATCTAAACAAAAGTTGTGCAATTTTGTCAGATTTTTTTACCCTTCTTATTTCTGCAGTAGATAAACCAGATGTTTTGAGTTGCTCGCACTCCTTATGTAGGTTTTTAAATGCTTCCATCAGTTCTTCATACTATAAAATGAAATAAAAACACACATAATAAGCACTGTGTCTAAGGATTTTCAGATCAACATGTTGCTTTACTACTAAGAGAGTAAATATAGAAATATGGTGATAAGAATTAGAGACTTTTTCATCACAAAAACCTATCAATTTATAAAGCAAAAATTTTAAAAAATCGCAGTGAATTGTCTTCCATTTGAAGGTACATTCAGAAGTTTCACAATTTCTTCAGTATTTTCATCTCTTCCCTTGTAACACATAGTGTATTTTCAAAACAGGAAGATAAGATGTTATCTGAAGGGGACAATGCTATACAAACAAATTATTCTCTCTTACTATAAATCTGTATATATCACATATGTAAATTTATCATCCCAAAAAGGAAGAGCTTGATCTAAAAACATGCTTGATCGAAGCAATGGGGCTTGAATTTATAGAGCACTGAGCTTCAATCCAGTGAAGCAGTCCAAGAGCATACCTGACTTATGTGAAAAATAGTTTTGACGCATTGCATAATCATGCCCTCAGTATAATATAGAGATTGATATATGTAGTTCGGTGGTTAGAACGAAGTAGACAGTGTGCTACTTCTACACTAGTACATTGCCCACCAGTAATCTTAAACTGAGAGGCAGTGTGAAAGTCTGTGTGGGCAGAGAAATAACAGGGGACAGAAAGAGTTTAGAAATATGGATAGGAAATAAATTTAGATTCAACTTGGAGAAATGCAAGCTGAGATATAAGGAAAGATAATCTCCACAGAAACAGCCATTCAATAAGATGGAAAAGTCTAAAAAGATAATATCAAGTAATCTTTTACTTCCTGGAAAGAGCAATTGATATGAAAGTTGAACACAAAATGGCAATGGCAAAGGCCAATTCAAACAAAGGCATCATATCCCTGATCAGTGAAGCAGCAATTCCATTCTACAAAACCCTGGGGAACCAGCACCTAGAATGCTCTGTTCATTTCTGGTTGTTTCAATATCAGGCAGACACTGAGAAGCTGGAATGAATTCAAACAAATAGCAATAAAATGGCTACTGAGAAGAAGATAAAATAATAGAGAAAGAACTTGATTAAATGGCAAATAAAGGTATGATAAGGCACGCACACGCTGGACAATGAAGAGTTACAAAAAAAGTAGGAGTAAAAATGCAACTGGCCTGCATTATAGTACTTACACATTATAGAGGTACTTTAATAAATAACGAAATAGCAGGTAGCTTCTGAGCAACTGTATTCACAATTGCTGGTGTCCAACAGCTTTCCCTTTTGTGGATTCTCTCCCTCTTTCAAAAAGGGAGTTTACTAAGTCTTTTCCTTATGGGAACATAAAATTTCAAGACTAATGTAAGATTCAAACAAGGGCATAGCACAGTTTGCCAGATCATAATGAAGGGAAGGCTTCTCACTTGCACCAAATAAAAGCGGCACCTACCCCATGTGCACTCAAAATAAGTGACACACACAAATGACCAAAGAACACCCCTGTTCCTACAGTGGAAAGAAAGATTCCTGGCACCTGAGGGCAACTCACTGAAGACTGGACAACTAGATTTATGCCTGAAGTTGCTTACTTTTAAAATTATATCCTGAGTCAATCTGAGGTACAAATCACAACACAGTTGAGAAGGTGGCAAGCACCTGTCTTGTTTAAATAATTTACAAAAGTACATTTGAGCTCGATTCTATACACCCATAAAACTTGACCATGTTCTAAGATTTCCAGACTCTCATGCTGGAAATGTTTCTCTTAAAATACACTATTGCAAGCCTGTTTATCTAAATACTTCAGGATAAATTCTTTAATTCATTAGTACCTAAATATTTGCATGGTAATGTTGAATTATATTAAGGCACTCTATTACCCCAGCTTCTGTTTTTAATTGTTCAGCAGGGCATTAGTTTAATAAGACGGTTATGTTACTGTAATCCCAAAAAGGAACACATCTTACGTAATGGAAATAATGGAGTTTGATATTTATACATATTAAGATTGTGGCATACTGAAAAAAACACACAATCTGCAATCCTTTCTCTCTTTGCTACTTCTGCTTAGTTATTTCAAGTTATAAATCCAGTATCGTTAGTGGTAACAAAAAAATAAAAGGCTTAGTCAAGCTTCAGTCAGACTATACAGCTTTGCTGGTGCACAGTTAATAGAGTTACCTGTTACAAACATTCAAAACCACTGTGATTTTGCAAGTCACTATACATAACAAAAGGCACAGAAAACTGGATAAAAATTAGATAAATATGTACCTCAGATAATACAGATCTAAAAACATAACTTTGGTTCACTTTAAGCTTTACATTTCAAACCCACCCACTCTTGACTATCTGAAAATCAACATTTAATGCTCACAAAAGAAGTGGGAACATAATGAGTAGGAATGTCAGCCCAGAAAAAAGAAATTTTGTACTTATTCACAAAAAAATAAATGGTTGAAGCAGAAGTCGGATAAGGCTAATGCAAATATTAGGCACTAAATATTATACGATCAATTGACAATTAGGAGACATTGGCTTTTGGTCATAACATTTTCTGGACTAGTCTGAAGTGGTAATTTATAAAGTTAAAAAGATCCATGTCGTAGTTCATAGGAAAAAAAAAAAAAGTGTTTAAAAATTAAGAAAGAAAAATCTTGGCCAACATGGCTCTGAACATTATTTAGTATCCAGTACTTAATGGGCTTAAAACCTTTTAATTCAATGCTACCTATTAATATACAATGTCAGGGTTATTGGAAGAAAGGTGGTCAAGACATATATTTCTTATTACAAATCTTTGCTCACCCTTGATTCCAACATGCTCTTAACATAACTCACTTGAACACATATCTCAACAGTAACTTCCTGATTCATTTCTCCTGCCTCCTATTGGTACTTTAATTAATTAACATTAAATGTTGGCATTCATGAAAAATGGTACCTGTTTGTTGATGTCAGCCACAGTATCATCCTGCAGGAACTCCACTGGCACTTCCAGTTTTACTAAGAAACGTGCCAGGTAAGCTCTTTTCTTGAGTTCATTGGTCCTCTGAAGAAGCCAATGTAAGACAGGGTGAATTACAGGTTTGCTTCCAGTAACTAACCCTTGGCGAAATGCACTCCTATACAAAAATAATTAAAAAAAAAACCAATAAATCTCACACTAAAGAACACTGGCTTGGAACAAACAATTTGCAATATTTTGACATTCCCTCTCCACTTGCCTAATGATTTTCTTAATGCTGTTGAAAGAGAAATCACTCATGATGACAGTTTGCTATTTATGATCTGGATTCGGTTACCTTGAGACAGATAAAAACCCCATAACACATCAGAGGGCTAAAGCCGGCAACAACGACTCTTCCTTTTCTGCGATATACTTCGGGAATAAAGGCAATGTGGGAAGAGTGTGTGTTTTCTAGGTTATAACCTGGCGCAGGAGGGTGCAATCCAGCCTCGGGCAGCCAGCTGAAAGGGCTGGCGAAGGCACTGACCCTGCCAGTCGTGCGGCACCCTCTCCTGGCTGACTCCGCAATAGCAGCTGCAGCAACGGGGCCCGAGGGGCAGCCTACACCTGCACGAGCCTTCTGCTGGCATCCCCTACACCATACCCTACAGGGACAAGGCAGGAGCTGTCTTCAAGGCGTTACACACACCCACTGGGACAGTCGAGGTCAAAAACACACACAACTACTGAATTAAAGGTCGTTACTATATAAGCTGTAAAACATGTTTTATGGTGATTTGTAGACAAAAAGATACTTACAAGTCTGATATACTTCCTGGAGGTTTGTATTTAAGGATACCAAGAAGACTCAACATTCTTTTAGCTGTTTGTTCTGGCAGCTCCTCTCTAATGTCAACAGCGTGCTACAGAGTAAAAAATATAAATCAAGAATCCACTATTTGTACAAGTCACATTAATTAGTTAGCAACACTAAAAGAAGTGGCCAGGTTGGACGGGGCTTTGAGCAACCTGATCTAGTGGAACATCTCACTGCAGGGGGTTGGACTAGATAACCTCTAAGGTCCCTTCCAACCCAGACCATTCTATGAAGAATTGACTTTACCCACTTATCACACAATATGTCAATGAAGTGAGATGCTCCATACAGAACATCCTTTTTACAACCAAACTTCAATTCTCTTCTAATGAATTTTTCTCCAACGTGTGTATTCAGGTAAATTTACTCTAGGTATAGATTTTCTCTGCTCATAGGACCTCACCTATGCAGACAAACGCATTACTTCCACCAAGGAAGTCAGGTATGCAAGCACACCAAGGTACACGTATCTGCACCCCAGATGTAGAGGATCCCTTCTGATCTTACCCACTCTTTTGGTAGCCACAAAGGAGAAGAATTCAATATCTATTGCAACAGCTAACTCATGAGGTTCAGTTCTTGATCAGTTCCTGCCCTGTGTGTGTGTGCAAGAGACAGCCTGACTTCTGAGTTAAGAACACAGTGATTGTTGGTATGAATCAAGTTAAGATCTGTATCCCAAGGAAAAATATACAGTCATCCATCTCTGGGGGACAGGGATCCAGTATCCCTGGCCCAAGAAACATTTGCTGGTTTGCCAGAAACACATAAGACATAAAGGATTCTTGCCAGGCACATTGATTTCCAGGAAGATTCACACAAGCTATTTTGGTAAACCAAACATGCCACAAGATTATACAAAGCCAGACCTAAATAAAGGCAAATTTCTGTGTGAAGCACATTTAAGATGTTTGCAATTACGCAGGTCTGAGCACCTCTGGTTGCCTTCCTTACCTTTGGGTCAATCTCCCCCAGAACATCATTGAGCAGCTGCAACAGCTGCATTGACTCTAAGGAGTCAAACGTGATTAAATTGTAGTTCTTCTTGAAGGGCTCCTGATTGAGCTTCTCAACAATGAACTGGATTTGATCACTCATAATCGTGTCCTGGAAGAACCTCTGCAGAAAAGACAGAAGAGATGTGAGGAGGCCTCGGCAGGGAGAGGGAGCGGGACAGGGGCTGGTGCTGGGAGGGCGGGGGTGAAGGCACTACCTCAGCGAGGCCCACGGTAGCCCAGCGGCGGTGAGCTGGCACCGGACTCAGCCCCGGGGGCACCCCGCAGCCTGGGAAGGAAGCCCAGGAGGGCCTAGGAGGGCCTGAGAGGCCTCTCACACAGGCTGCGGGGGAAGGCAGCCGGTCCGGCCGCCAACGGCGGCACCCTGAGGCGGCAGAACGGCCTCGTCCTCCTCCCGCCCCAGCCCTCCCGCGCGCGCCTCCCGGTTACCCTGGTAACGGTTGCTAGGCCAGCGGCGGCGACAACGTCACTTCCGACGCTGCCTCGCGCTTCCGCCAAAACGCCGGAGCGGCTGGAAACCGGTTGGAACGGGCGGGGAAGAACGACGGCGGCGGACTTTCGCGCATGCGCAGAGCAGCGGCGGCGCTGAGCGGGGCGGGGTGCGCGGCCTGTGGAGACGGGGCCGGGACGAGCTGGGCCGGGCCCTCCCGGCGGAGGGCGGGTCCCTGCCCGCACCTCACTCGTTCCGCCGCCCTCCCAGCCGGCAACGTGGAGCAGGCTGCACCGGGGAGGCGTCCCGGCGGCTTGGCGGCCTGCCCCGGGCATCCCTTCCTCGGTGCGCCGCTTTCTCCGGCAGGGCTCTGGGAAACTCGGTGTCCCCCCGTTCCCGTTGTGCCCCGAACTGGGCAGGAGTTGGGGTTTTGATCCCCAGCTCCTGAGCGGAGGTGGCGGTGCCTCGGCAGCAGGCCGTGGCCGCGCCGCGGTGCGAGGCAGCAGGGGTAGGCCCAGCACCACCGCTCGGCATCGGGTGGATTTAGCAGCAGGGTAGGACCGACACTGCTTTGCCGTGTGGGAAGCATGGTTGTGGACGCTGTGGGTGATGCTGGGGCGTTCACTCCATAGGCCATGGCGCTGGTGGGGCTTCTTCACAGCACAAGTGCTCCCGATGCAAGGAACAGCAGAAATAGGTTTGAGATTCACCCTTTAAAGTATATACTTAGCTTTGCAGTTTCTTAAGAGGGAGGCTGTTGTCGCATGTGTAGGAGATGTACAAACAGATTGATGCAGTTGCCCAATTAAGATATCTGGCAGTCTTTGGCAGCATAGAGATGTCAAGTGTGGCTGATTTATGTATCAGGTGAATGGTTACTTAATTTCTTTGAAATGGAAAAATGCGCAGAGGATGCTTGTGAAACAGGAATGCCAGCCCTGTGCCCAGGCTTCATGAGGAGTAAATGGCAAATTTATGATCTCAGGGTTGAACATCGGTTGTTAGTGTGCTTCAAAGTATCAATAAATATGTAGCACTAGCTATGCTAAATCTGAAACAAGGACAGGAGCTTAAAAAATGCCAAACAATCAAAAATAGACTGTATGTTAAAGGGATACTTGTTCATGAAACAGGTATCTCTTGGTCTGCAAGTTTTTTGTTGCAGATCCTAAAAACCCATGTTCAGACCTTAAATAGGTGGATTTTGGAGCCTCTGCTATTGCAGTTAGCTTCTTGGATAGTCTTAGAATCCCACGTGAGTCCACAGATGATGGATTAAAATATGCAGTGAGTCATATTAAATTGGTGCCAATTCAAATGCACAGGTTGTAAAGCACTGCAGAATTTGACTCAGTAAACAGCAATCAGAAATGTAATACTTTGCAATTCTAAGCACTGCGTCTATCTTAGATTAGCTCCTCTCTTTTTTTCTGAGGAACAGAAAACGCCTCATAAAATATTAATTTACTGGTCTTCACTGGAAGCCTGAAAAGTGACACTGCATCCATGTCCTAGCTTTTAACTGGCTAAACTAAGTTACAGAGGGAATGGATGGGTTGCTTGTGATTGTGTATGAAAGCTGTGGCAGAGCCAGGAACATAATCCAAGTCTCCTGACTACTGGATTTGAACTTTAAAACCCGATCATGTTTCCTTTGTGCTTTCAGTCTGTATACTGACCTTTAGGAATCATATTTACCTAGAAGTTCCCAGAAGAGATCTGCTTTCCCTTGACATGCTTTCCTGGTGTCGATTACACTTTTCTTCTGATGAGTATTTTGAGCATATAGAATACACAGAGCAAATGAAAACAGTCTTTCCTGTGGAGGCACTGGGGGACAGGCGTGCTCCCTGTAGACCATATAAGTAATAGGAAGTGGTGGTTGTGGGTCCACTGCTTAATGCTAGAGTAACACTGTTTCTGTAAATGCTGATACACATCCTTTCTTTAGACCTCGGTGCAGAGGAGAGAAAGCAATTTTGCCCACAGTGTTGAGGATGGAGAAGGATCTGTGCTGGGTACAGTGGGAGGGTGCTGCTTTGAGAGTCTTCTAAATATCAGACTGTTTCCCTACACCTTCCAGGAAGCAAAGGACTGTTCCCCTCCTTTCGTGTCTCTGTAACATTAAGGAGGCAACAGATAAAGAAGAGGAAGGATGTCTGAAAACTTCAGAAAATGGCAAGAAGAAAAAAAGATGGTGAGATTGCTTCACTCTGTCATGGTAGAAAGCCATCAAGTCTGATTGTTCTGACTTGGGGAAGACCACCTCCATGACCGGACGTCATTAGAACTGTGCTGGCTGGGCTCTGGCTTGCTGGCCTGTTTGAAAGCTCAATTGATTGAAGGCAGGAGCAAAGTCGTGCATTGGAGCCCAGTTCTATGGGACTTCCCAACTTGGGGAAAGCATGGTGGATCCTGTGTCATCCTTAAAGTTGTATGCTTTCATGATGCTTTCCTCCAACAGTTTTGTGCTATTTGTACGTGCAGCCCAAAGTAGCCCTGCTGCTACCCCTGGCTGCCCGCCTGCTGCTTGATATCTACAGTCTGCAGCAGTGTCTGAATTTTCAAACTTAGGGCTTAAAAGATGTTAAGGTTTAGCTCAGTGTCTTGATCTGTGTATCACAACAGAATCTTCACAGACATAAAAGAGATGATAGCCTTGGGTAAATATTACAGGAAGCAGCTGGAGATATTTGACGCTTAACTTGTCTTAAGTTGTCTTTGTTGGGTGAAGTGGTACCTGGATCAGGTCTTACAGAATCGAAGGTCAGTGTTCATATATATTTGTTGTGTAGTTCTGGGGGCATTTGCCAAGTTCCCAAGTTAGTTTGCATGGAGAGTGATACAGGGTTTCAAGCAAAGTTTCTTAATGACATGAGAGTTATTGTAACAGTTCAGCCCTATAGTCCCATCCATTTCTCTGGATAGGGCTTACGTTTTATATTGCTTGGGAAAGGCTTATGGAAGCTGCTTATTGAAAAGGCATCATGCAGATGCAATGTGTGGAAGAAAGAGAATGGAGCCTGCAAATCAACTATCCAGAGCTGTTTAGATCTGCAGGCACAGCTTCATTACTCCCTCCTGACTTTCTCCTCCCTTTATAGCTACTGCTGCGTAGATGACTGCCGTGCAGAACTGTGAGAGAGCTCAACCACAGAGGCCAGCAAATCAGAGTGGAACGAAACCTCAGCAAATCAAAATCGTGCTCCATGGGCGAAGAGAGATCACCTTATATGGGAACATCATGGGCAAGAAGATGAGTATGTCCGGCTGAGCTGCTGAGGTCAGATCCCAAACAGATGGAAGACATTACTGTGAAAGCAAGAGCATTTAAGACAAGAAGACAACACTTACTTCTGCTTCACTTATGCAGTCAGAGCCCTCCTATTTGTCTCTTATTATAAATGTTGTGTTATGTGTATGTATGCATAGGTCTGACTGTCATTAAAAATAAATTTCTTTGTGGCTATTCTAGCGCCTAAATGTGTCCCAGGTCTGTTTCTGTTCCCACTTGCAGCTTTTTCAGTTGTTATTATGTAGCAGGATTTTGCTTTGCTGAAGTGTCACTAATACCAACCATAGCAGTATGGACTGTGGTCAGCAAAAGCCCAAGGAGTGATCACTGATGTCTCAAAAAATTAAGCCTGTTTGTGCAAAATATAACCTGTTCCTGTGTGCTAAAGCATTTGAGACAATACTGACAGCCAAACAGCCTGTCTGGTTCTGAATGTTTTGGTCATGACTACAGCCATAGATAGCACCCTGGGTGATTTAAAATACTAAAGGATTGGAAAAAAGACATTAGATCTGTGTTTGTAGGGTTTGTATGTTTTGTGCCTCTACGTGGGTCTTCTGTTGCAAGAGAGAGGACTCTGGTCCTTTTAATCTGGGTCTAATGGATTGAGTAAACTTCTTATCTTTCAGACTGAGATTCACAGGTCCCACCTTGACAGCTCTGCATCTTTACAGCTCCACCTCCTGTGTTTACAGTGTCAGATGGTGGCCTCACACCTGCTCCTTCACCCGCCTGGACCAGATGCAAATAGTTGGCTTGCAGCACACTGGGGTGCAGCTCTGGCCTGTGCATGGTTCTGTGGGGTAGGAGAGGCTGCAGCCAAAGTATGTGCCATGTATTGACTCTGGTGAGAGGAGTAGTGACTTTGTCACTCCCTTTTAATCCTATGACTGAATACAAAACCAATCTAAGACCAAATAGGATGGTGCTCCATGCAATGTGAGATCAGAAGCTGGAGATCTCTGTGGCCATTGATGACCCAAAATCTTGCTTTACCATTGCCCTGCTCCTTGCATGGCCATTGGCACCCCTGCAAAGTGGGTGTTGCATGCATCTGCCAGGTCCAGAAGTGCATTACACCTTCTTTGTGTTGGTGTGAAGGGTTGGGTAGCAGAGAATCAGGCCCAGAAGGAGGTCAGCGTGATTCTGGTTTCCATCCATTTAGCCTCTTCTCTACAGTTGTCGCAGCAGTACTTCAGACCAGCAAAGTCTGGTAGTACTGAGGAGAGATGGTGCCCTCAAGAAAAGGTGACAAGAACAGTGCTAAACCATTGGCTCTGGAGCTGCAGGGTGAAGTTCAGTGCTTTTCCCGTGAACAAACCAAAGGATGTGGCTCTTTCAGGCAGTTCTTGATTCTATCAACTGCTGTTCTTTAAAAGGCCTGTGGTACCATTCTCATGCAGTTTTCTGGGTGTGCCTGTAAGTGGGGTGGCCTGGGAAGGATGCAGGGGTGGAAGAAGGCAGCACCGGGCAGCTGCAGTTTTCAAAAGTCAGTTCCTCACAGGAAGTGTAAGTGATGGGTGTACGTGGCCAGCTGGAGTGCCTGACTCAGTATGACTCTCCGAAATACCTACACATTCAGAGTGTTACATGTGGAATGTTTCCTTTATATAACTGTTGTTCTGTCTACTTCATAAGTGCATGGTGACGGGATACTGTGTTGTACATGAGCAAATGTTTCTTGTGTTGGAGGTTGTCTGGTTACAACTTGGCTTTCAGCGCTTTGAATTTTGTGGCAGCAAGGAATATTATTGATCTCGTGTTAGACCATTCCTGGAAGATGGATGTGGTTGTGAGAACTTTGTGGAGGGAGTGGGGCATAGGATGTTATCTAACAAGGTGGGGTTGCTTGGACAGAGTTAACTAAGCTTCCTCTAAAAAACACTTGCACTTTTGTTTCTTGTCTGAAAAATCCAAAATAACTCCACCAAATAATCTCAGATTTACACCAGTGTTTCTGAGATTAGAGTCTGCTCTGTAGAGTCTCATTCAGGGTTGGATGAAATGGCGAGTCACTCCTTGCAGCCAATTTCAAGAACAATAAGATGTTTTAGGAATATGCAATAATTGATTGCCTCTAAAGGGCAGATTTTCCTCTTTGCTGCCAAACTAGGGCTGGTCTCAGTGATAAGTGTTTGCTGAACAAAGTCTGCCGAAGTTCATGAAGTTGGTTTCATTCTCATGGGAGGGCAGCATGCCAGGACATTGAGCACACTGATCCCAATCTCACAAAGAATCAAGTCTGCAGGAAATTCAAGTTGCCTTACTAAGGTACTGTGCCCACCTACTGCTGCTCAGAGCTCGGTTCTCACTGCCAGTTTCCAACAACATGGTTATCCCAAAGCACTGTTCTCCAGAAGGAGAAGGCTGGAATGCTGTTATAATAAACGACATAAATAAAGGAACATTGATCAGTTGCTTTGTATTTCTGTTCTTCAGATACTATTTTATCCCCCCTGCCAGCACAGTCTGTTGTTAAACTGAAATGATGCTAGCTCTTGTAGCTTGTTTTTCAAAGCAAAACTTTCATATCACTTTTATGTAGTGTGGAAAGTATCTTCTGAACATACAATAGTTTTTCAAAGTTGATGGTGCTTTTATAAGTTAGGTAAGCTACATGGCTTTCCTGTCAGCTTAAATACAGAGGCATCCTTCCTCCTTCTATTAACACATTCAATTCATGAGAAAGTGAAAACATTAGGCCAAGGTTTTTGAAGCAATCTGCATGAGGCACAAAAATAGTCACCCTGGAAAGTTAAGGACTAAGTATTTTAAGCTCCTAAGAAAAATTAGCAGAGAGGACACTACCATTTGTGACCGAAAAAGTCAAAATCTAGGTACACAGCCACGCAGGATGGGTGAAAGTTTTTGGATTACATCAAGCCCTGTTGCAGTTAATTGGTGTTTCACAAATGGCATTTGAAGGGCCAGGATGTCACCTCATGTTGTCTATATCATTTAGGATAGAAATTTGCTTCTTCAGTATACCAATTCATTTTTGACAAAGCCAAAAGTTGCAAAAGTGAAACCAAGGCAGACGTCGGTCCAGCCGATGCATGTGTCTCACAGAAGGCGGCTCTCAATTACTTGAAAACGTCCCTCTAACTTTTATCTTGCAGTGCATTTTGTCAAAGAATGATACAGAGAGGCTGACCCATTTTATTCTTTTGGGCTAGTTTGTCCTTTCTGGTTTATCTGGCCAGATGTACAGTCATCGCTTGCAGACTCTGTCAAGAGATGGATGAAGTTAACAGCTCAGTTTGTACTAGTGTGAAGGGGTGGCTTACACAAACGTTAGTACCTGGGATACAGCAGAATCCGCTCTACCGGTGCAGGTAAGTCTTAATTTAATGTCAGTCCAGTATTCAACTTCCATTGATACACCTGGTTGCTTTCCTGAAATGTCTCTATCCTACTATTCAATGTGATTACTTTACATTGGAGACAGCAATGTTTAAAGCCAAATCTTCCCTTCCTCCCTTAATAAAAGGAAAAAAATTTATCCTCTTTCATGAGATTTCTGCGGTGCTATTCGTTACACAATTTTTATATAATCAGTTTAGTATTTTGGTAACAGTAAACCTAGGAACAGGTTCACTCCAGTATAGCTGTATTAAAGACAGTACTGTTATTACCAATTGATGCTAGTGTATCTTTCTCAGGTGTAATGCCAGTTTAAAAAAAAATCAGCGCCTTCTTGCCTCCGGCTGCTTGTTCCTGCCCTGATAATGTCCCTGGCTTTTCCTGTTTGAGTCAGGTAGAATCTGAATGTCTCCTGGGGGAGGTAGAGCAGGAACAACCTTGTGCTTCCAGGTGATGTTCTGGAATGACTGAGGTCTGAATCAAGTATGTGAAATTTCAATCAGATTCATATTCTTTCCCCATATAGGCAGTAAACTCTTTTTTCATGATGACCAAAATCGTTAAGACAGAGAATCAGCTTGAGCAGAGGTGCCCTGAGGTAAATATGTTTTGTGGTTTATACTTGGATGTATTGAATGCATGTTGATGTAGGAGAGTGGAATGTCCTTGGAGCAGTCCAGTACAAGCAAATACTGTTGCTCTTTAAGTCTGTATCTCAGCAGATAACATGCAAGATCTAGTTTAATTGCCCCTTTTCTTTCTCGGGGAATCACCTGGCAGTTGTGACTTTGCCTTGCACCAATGACCTTGCAGGCAAACCTATCTGCATCACTTTCAGGAGGTGATGACATTCTGACCGGTGATTGCTGTCCAGCTTCTCTGGCATTGCTGCTGCTCTTGAAGAAAACCTGAAGGAGTTATGGAGTTACAGAATTGCTATCAGCTTCTCTGCTAATATGGTGCCCTTACTATTACTGTTGCTCATTTCTACATGTACCCTTCCTTCCTTTCTGTATTCAAACCTCGTCATCAGATGCAGCTCTCCTCTTCATTTGGCTGGCCTAGAAGTGGGACCTTGCAGAGTAGTTCCCAAATAAAAGTTGACTTTCACTAGCAAAAGTGTACGGGGATGTTAGTAAACAAAGAATTAAATAGTCGGGTATTAGATTTATTGTGCTTAACAGTATAGAGAGTGTGAAAAATGGGAAAAGACATAAATAATAAAGGAAAATGTTATTGTAAGCAAGGAAAGGGCTTTTTTTCTGGTTTTGCAGGTAGCTGAGCCTTTATCTCTTATAAGCCAAATAATTAGTATGGATTATACCTGCTCTGCATTGTTATTTTCTCTTATTATTTGATATTTTTACATTGAAGCTTAGTAAGACTTTCTACGTAGGTATGGAGGGGGAGGTATTTATATTGCTCTTTTATGTAATTTTTTTCCAGTATCCCTTCACCAAAGCTATCTGCTTTTCAGACAAGTCCTGTGAAAAAGGGAGTGCAGATATCCACAGACATGCTTTGTAAATGGCATTTTCAGATTGAAATCTTTTTTGTGGGTACTATCTTCTATTGCATTATTGACCAGTGCAGCTTGTGCAAGATCCAGCTTGGAGAATTGCAGTAGAACAGTACAGAATCCTAAGAGATATCTGAGAACATATTTTCAAAACCACAAAATTGAGTTCTTACCAGCTTGTGTGTCCCCTTACTAAAAGGAGAAACAGTGAGAGGGAGCAGAGGAAGGGCAGATGTGAAGAAGAATACAGGCTGGTGTGAATGAGGGCCAATCTCACAGTCACTCCCATTGAAGTCCATGGCTGCTTAGCAAGTGGAGTGACCACAGGATCTGCTGGAAGGGTCTGTTACACCCCTATGATAGTTAGGTAGTTCTCAGAAATAAGTCAGGGGACTTGGGTCCTTTGTTTAGGACCAGTTTTCCAGAAGGCATCATACTGTTTTCATAAGCTACATGAGCTCTTTGTAATGTTGAGATTCCCTGAATTTGGTCTGCTGGTTGGATTATCACTTTCCTCAGTAAAGACTAAATGCTCACAGAAAATGATGACGTTCCAGGAGTTCAAAAAACATTAAGGTTTTTTTGCCCACCTTTATATCCTTGTTTAATTTGCTCCTGTTATTGAATTAAGCTTCTGACTGAAACAGTTGGTTTCTTGATTTATCCCAAGACTCAGATATGTAGCTTCATATAAAACTGTGAAGGAAATTACTTCACCCTCAGTCCAAACAATGACAAACACTGTTGACCCAAGCAAACGGCTAAATAAGGATTGATGAGGTGTGGCAGAGCCATGGTTTGGGTAGTTCTTCCTACAGCTTCCTCCTATAGAAAGCTGCAGCAACCTGAAATGTTAGGCTCCCTATCTTACATTTGAGGAGGGATCACTGGCATGTTGAAACTGTCTCTAATTGGCAAAACCTTTTTGTCTTTGCTGAGTAAGAGCTTGTTTCTCTACAGGAATTCAAACAGGAAGATGTGTGAATTATAATGCAACTGTTAAAACCTGTGAGGTCAGGGCATGGTGCCCTGTGGGATCCATGGAAGACCCCCCCTAAGTAAGTGAAAGAGATATCTGCATTTTTTAATGTCAAAAGAAGGATTTACTTTGACAAAAGTAATGAAATTTTAGGACAATCCATTTGCCTAGGCACATATAGATCTCATGTATGTAAAACAGCTATTTCTTTCATAGCCTTACTTTTAGCACTCATCATAATGTCTAAATAATTTACTTCTAACAACATCCCCTGCTGTATAGTTCTGCAGTGAAGTCATAGCCTCCAGTTTGTATCATCATGCAGCTGCTATAGAAACAGTTTTAGATGTCACAGGCTCATCTTGAATTCACTAGAGGCATCTGGCTCATTAATTCAAATGTCAAGGAAAATGCATCAACGTAAGATAGGCTTAATCAGTGACAGAAATAAAAAGTTTCCTAACTCCGGGTTTTCTTCTGCAAGGCTTAGGGCTCTACGGTGTAGAAGTTCTTTGTGGGTTCTTTTATCACAGTGAGGTTGCTTCCACCTCCCGGAACAGTAGGGGTAGATTGGTTGTCCGTATGTTGTGCTGCAGGCTAGTGTGTGGGAATCAGACTGAAGAACAGCCGCTCCATCCTCTCTAGGTAGGTGACGAAAACCTCAGTGCTGGCAGTCTCTAACAGTGAGCTGAAGGAAACTCTAGGAGGAAGACTCCACAGAACAATGCTGCTGTGACCTAGAGAGTAGGATGGAGGGGCCTTGTAGACATCTTTTTTGGAAACCCCATGACTGTACAGTGTTCCAAAATGCAAATGTTCTAATTCTGTATCAGCCAAAGCATTAAAGAATTTTAAAGAAGATTTGATTTCAACTGAAATGGTGGAAATTATGCTCTAAGAGAGCAAATGTTAATCAATTTTAGCTCCTCTCAACCAGTTTTGAAATATATGTGTAAGAAACTAGGTCAATTATCACTTTCATTAGTTCATTGCTTCTAAAAGATGCAAGCGCGATTATGTGTATATATATCCCATCTTTTCCCTAATTCAGGTTTTTCTGCAGAGTCTGAGCAGTTTTTCCACTGCCAGGTCTGCGCCAGAGCCCACAATGCCTCCTACAGCTCCTTCTGCTGAGTTTTTTTCAGCTCTTCAGAGGAATTTCCATTCCCTTCTCCTGTGGACAGAGTTGTGATCTGAAAAAGGCTTTGTCCAACAACAGGAAGGCTGTAATTGTTCATACAGCATCCGGGAAAGATATGCATGAGCTTCCTGAGTTAATGAAATCCATGGGGTTTTTATAAAGTTTCAGTGACTGCCAGTCATTTTTAAATGTCACACTGCGTAGGCTCACTGCTGCGTATGTTACAGAGGGAATTTTGCTTTTAATTACATCGCACAGTTGACACATTCTGTCTTGTTTCCTAACCTTCCTCTAAAGTGCCAGTAGTTGGTCACTACCAGGGACCAAAAATAATGGATGAGAGGTTTGATCCAAACTTCTGATGTATAAAGTTCCTTCACAAGTTCCATTGGCAAAGGAAAAATGAGGAATCGCTAAAAAGCAAAGCGGAGTGTTTATATTCTACCAGAACGATATGTCAGACCAACGTCAGAGCCCAGGAAGCTTTGCCATCTGGTTGAGGTACTGAGGTACCAATGTGGGGCTTTGGTTACACCCATGATTGTCTTTACTGTCCACAATCCTTTGAAAGGTAAGTTTTATGAACCATGCAGGAGGCCTCCTCTTCCTCCCTGTTAGTTATGGCAGGAGCTGAACAAAGCCATTGCATGCTGACAAGAAGATTCTTTTATTTTTGATTGTTCATTTCTGCCTGAGGCAGTGCAGAGTTCTCAGATTAGCTGGCTAAAGGACAGGTGTTTACAACACCTTTTTTCAGAAGAGCTTTGGATCGGATTCCACATGCTTCCCAGTGGATGAATCATGGACAGTTTTACATTATAGGTTCATCCATTTTTAGTTCTTGAAAAAATTACATACATTATTAACATCTTGACTATTATACGCTGAAACTCATTAGTGACTTTCATGTCCAGGTAGCATCCACAATGTTAATTTGGTTTACAGTCAAGTCTCATTCATTACCTTGGTTTAGAAGACACTCATGAGAGGTCTCTCATGGAAGCTGCATGTCATCCAGCTAACGTGCTTCTTGTCATCACAGATCTCTGATGCAGAGGCATTGTTCAAGAAAAAAGATAGGAAAAATATTCCCTGCTTAGAAGCACTGTCCTTTATGTGGATGACTGCTTTGAATACTGGGTTTCCCCCTTGGAATGGCTATCTTGATGGAAGTGAAAATATTCCTGGCTCATTCTTAAAAAGGAATAATGCCAATATTCCAGTTCAGCATAGTCCCTATGCTAGACAAACAAGGCTAAATATTGTATCCTTACTTTCCTATATCCCTGGCAAGTTCTGGAGTGTAACAGAGGCTGTCTCACACAATCTAGGCCAAGGTTACCCAGATGGCAACTTGTGGGAAAATTCCTTCCTCTGAAGCATTAGCTTCAGAGAAACCACTCTTCTGAGAATGGGTCAGACTGGCAACCTGCTTTCCATTGTGTTTGCATTCCACCTACATATTTAGTGATACAAACCACTGTGACACAAGCCACTGCAGGGGAGGTCCTCAAACTGGTATCTGCTAGGAAGGCAGGACAACACAACCTTTGGTGATGTGATTGACACCTGACTTCCAGAGACATCCTCTAGGATCAAGCACATGGCTTATTTTTATACTCTTTCTAGCTGTGCAGCTCTGGTGTAAACGTCCACCTGTCTGTGGGGACCAGCAATGAAACCACCAATTCATTGTGCAGAAATCATCAGCTGTCAAACGGTGTAATTTCTTACTACTATTCTATAGCAAGATTTATATGAGAGGTCTCCTGAGATCATATTTCAGCTGCATGTAGAGACCCCAGTTAGGCTTGGCCCACGCAAACAAGTGCAATAGAGAGAGAAAAATGATACCTAAAACTAAGAAAACCACCTATATCTTTCTTGATCCCCCAAGCCACCTAACTCCCTGCATTTCAATCTGTTATTCTTAGCAACATATTCCTCCTACTGACAGCTTTCCAGGTAATAGTAAAGTAGCATAACATTAACTGATGTATTTAAGTAAAAGAAGTTCGTTAATACAACGTTTCTTTTTTAGGCCTGCTGTTCTGAAGACTTCACTGTGCTAATAAAGAACAACATATATTTCCCAAAATTTAATTACACCATGGAAGAGCAAACATTCCTCAATGCTTTCCGAAGAGTAAGTAGTTGTGCTCTGAAAAAAAATGTTGTATGAATTGGCACCTTCTTTACTCAAAAAGGCTATGCATTCAGGGCCGTATCTGCCTGAGTGACAAATATCAAGTTTCTATAATTCTTTAGCACTATTAATCCTTCATGAACCAAGAGAAATAAGGAGTGCTTGGGAACAGAGCCTCCCAGCACAGCTCTATTTCTCTCATGCACTGAACAACAGAATTGTTCATTCAGATATACTGGTTTATGTTAGGGTGAAATCACTAAAATATAGCAAAACAGATGTGTGCTTCAAATTATAAGATGCAAGTGTTTAGTCTACACATGTACAATTTTGCTGGGGATAATATCCAAAGAGTAAAGAATCCATCTTGTTTCCCAGATCCCAGTTAGGGATATATAGATCTAGTAGCTACAAAACCAGAAGCTCGTATACTTACAAATGGAGCACATTTAACACAGGTTCTAGTAAGTGTGAAGTCCCTTACCTGTATCTGTAGCTGCTCCAGCTTGTTTTTAAATTTAAACGGTTGTGTGTGTTCTTCACAGACTAAATATTCCACCAAATTTAAATACTTCCTGCACATACAACAAGATAACTTGCCCGCCCTGTCCAATTTTCCATCTGGGAGATTTCCTTCAGGAAGCAAAAGACAATTTTTCTGAAGTGGCAGCAAAGGTCTGTGATATCACCTTTTTTCATGCTCAGTGTTAAAACATTTTCTTGATTCTTTTCCTGCATGTTTTGCTGTCTACCATATAATGGAATTGTTCTAGGTTTAGAAACTGATTGTGTGAGAAGCAAAGTAACCCCAACTTTCAAGAATTAAATGTGCTTAACATCTCACAGGATGGGACCCATGTTGACAGAGTTGATATAACTTTGTTAGTATTGTAGAATGTTGCCACGGTCTAACCCCAGCTGGCAGCTAAGAAGCCCTTTTACAAAGCCCAGTGCATTTAAATAGGTCCTATACAAGGCTGTCACTTGTGGTCATCTTTTGCTTCTACTCAAGCAGATCCTAAATCATATAGCTGGGGGAATCATCCAAAAGTCAGACTGGCACAAATGGCAGCTTATAATCATAGTCAAAAAGCACTTACTTTTGCCATTACGTTTTCACTCTATTCTTTTAGAATATAGGAAAGGCCTGAATGAATGGTAGCTTCTAGCTCATGTACCTAAGTCACTGCCACAGAAGACTGCTTGACTGGCAAATGTTGCTTATGAGTTAGTGTGTCTATGGAGATGTGCCCGTGCCAATGGCATCCCTCAAGTCTCTGCTGACTTTAACAGCAGCTTAGCACCGGCAGCGATCACAGCGCTAGTCCCTAAGCTTACTGTTTCAGTTTCTAGTGACGAATCATTGCCATTGAGATTAACTGCAACTGTAACATGGACAGCTGGCTTTATGACTGCAGTCCAAAGCATGGTTTCTGCTGCCTCGATGACAAAAAATTAAAGCCTCGATTCCACTTCAGGTAAAAAATATTATATGAAGCAAGTAGCGTGTGTTCTGAGTTGAAGCAAAGATGTGATGAGGTGTGGGGAATGATGACTTGGAATGACAAGATGTTTGATTCTCCTTCTTCACTCTTGTGGTCATGTCTTTAACCTGTGGTTACTGCAGTTGTCTGTATATGTCACCATGGTCATCTCCCAAATGAGCATGCTTGTATTGCAGGAGATTTTATTTCTGTGTTGAAAGGCCTAAAAATTTCCAGCAAGTATTCTGGGAGCTAACACAGAATAGTTTGGGCAGATTCCACCATATGGCAACTGAGACTTGAAACTACCTAAACTTGTGAGTTTCCCAAGGCAATTAACACAAATAAAATAACAAAGTGTTTTTCTTCCATCTGGGTAACCCTACAGTTCACTGAATTAAGATTTATCCAAAAGCAAATTACAGCTTCTGGTTCTGTGTGCATATAGCAGATTTATGAGAAGTTTTGACAAAAAATCTTGATGTGACTCCAGTTCTAAAGAGTTACACAAAGCATTAATCAAATGCTTACCAGCATGTTTAAAACTAAAGTTGTCCCTCAGATCTAGGTCAAAACTCTTGTGTAACAACACTCTTTTTTTGACTCACAGCATGATTATTATTACATTATGGGTTTTCATACATTTGTGATGCTAACATGAGTGCTATAACTGTGTAGGAGCTGCATTGTGCTGGAGCTGTGCAAAGAAAGAACAAATAGATGTTCCCTCTGACCTAGCAACCGCAGACAGGAGGTGGGGGAGATCACAAGGAAAAGCAAGACACTGCTGTGAGGCTGAGGCCAGCCACCCTTCTGTTGACTACAGTTTTGTAGGCAAAGCAGTTTCTGAAAAGGCTTTTGGAAGAAGACAGTACAGCAGTTCTGAGGATGTTTAGTGTCAAATTAACAGCTGGGCTCAAAATGCCAAGAATGGGTCTGCCCAAAATTTGTTATCTTTTAAGCATCAAAATACCAGTCTGTAGCAAGGCTATTATGATGCAGTTCAGCTGAAATCTCTGCTGAAAGTGAGCCTTGTCTGAGAACATAGGCTGCTGGGAGAGTGTGCATGATGCCAGACCACATCTTGGTGGCCTGACTCTGTATATGTTAATCAAGGGGTATATTGGCAAAGAAATGTCATTCTCTAATGCCTCCAAAATTGAAAAAGAGGAGCAGAGTAGTTCAGTGCAGCAATTTAAAAAGCAAAGACCGTGAAAGTTGAAGAGCAGTGAATAGATTGAGCGTACTACTATTTAAAACAAGCATGTATGTTTTGGCAAAGGACATGCACAAACCCTGCCACGCTGCTGAGCTAGTGTATGCCAACTTGTATAAACGAGGTTGGTGATTTCAGTAGAACTACCCAAGTGAGTAAGGGGGGCAGAGCTAGAAATTATTCTATAATTAATATATTTCAAGAAAATTTGTTTTTATATTAGTGACATGTCATAAGATTGTAAAATACTGTCATATCAGAGGTCCATCCAGCCCAGTGTCCTAAAGCTAACAAAGATCAATAGCAGGAGAAAATTTTGGAAAAGAGCATAAGAAACAGGGTACATATAGAATGCTGCTTCCCCTACAGTCTAGCTGTCCTAGAAGTCAGGAAAGCTACTTTGGGCAGCTTATAACCTCTGTGTGCATGGAGCCCTACTGATTTAATCTCGGTTCCAAAGGGAATTCTGTGGTAGACTTAAATGGAAACAGGCTTTAGCCTTCCAAAAGAAAACTGCTTGAGGTGCAAGGGAGCGAAGCTTTGGCCAGTGATCAAGAGAGCTCTTAACTGGTCAGCTCTGAGCACAAAGCTGTTACAGAGGAGAAAGCTTCTATGTCATCAAGAGCAGATGTGAAATAACCTCCACCCTGAGGGCTAGAGAAAACCTCTGATCCTGGAAAGAGTTAGGAAAAGTTTCAAATAAAACCTAACTGACCTGCAGGCTTCAGAAGTTAAGAGCTGGCCAATAAAACATGTCTGGGCCACAGACTGTGGAAGCGTTCAGCACAGGAAAAAGGGCATTTCCTGTCTGTGCAAGCAAGGAGAAAGCAGAACACATTACAATGTGTTTTTCTGAGTGACTCACTGAATACAAATCAGATCGTGGTGAATGGGAAGCAAATGATCGCATGATCTAGGGAACTCTGATTAAAAGCACTCTGAAATTCAGTCTGCCAAACTTAGCTTGCAGTAGGATGCACAGGAGAGAGCGGAATCAAGTGAAAGTTTCTGGGCTGGTCTTTAAGCATCAAGATGGCAAAGCAGAGCAGCAGGGACTGAACCCAAAGAGAAAGGAAAGGAGGAAAATGTATTTTTCTTTAGATGTCTCTGTCATCTGAATGAGTACCTGGAGATGCTAGAAAGCAGAGGACTGAGCTGATGGCATTTACACCAAACATATCTTCTTAAACAGTTTACCCTTTCAGTACTTGAACAGGCAACCAACTATAAAATAAAATTTTATTAGCAATGACATAGTGATCTGTGAGTATTTGCCGCCCCTGGAACTGACTTGTCCCTTCAAATAAGCAAATTCCCATTCAAATTATTTATCTAGATGAAGGAGAACAGGACTTAGAGATCACTCAAGTAAACCAGTCAAGAACAATACAGCACTTTAAGTCCTGACAGCGTGTCTGAGGCAGAAGACATATGGATGTTGTTATCAGAGGTTGGATATTAGTACCATTGTGCGTTTTGGTATGTCTTTCAGCTTAATGTACTAATTTTGTCTGTATTGCCAGCTTTTCATTGCCGGATTTAAAAAGATCTCATTGTTCCATGCTCTATGACTGCTTATTGATCCATAAGCCGATGTGAGCTGTGCATCAGGAGGGTCATGTTCTTGATAGAATAAGAAACTGGAAGTTAGTAAAGGCTCACACGATTCTTGCCACTCTCTACTGATCGAAGAATGGAAAATGGCTGATATCCAGCATGCTGAAGTGTGCTCAGGAGTTCAGAGTTGGTCTTGGATAACATGATATTAAAGACCTCAGAGCATGGGCACTCTTGTCATTGCCAGCTCCTCACGTATCCTTGCTGGGGTTTTCTTTCTGCTTTACCTGTGATTGAACTTCTTTCTGCAGCTTCAGGTTCCAATTTGAATTGAGACAGCAAACACTTATTGGACATTAGTTGGATTTTTAATTTGTCTAAATCTCTATATACGTATTAATTTAGTTTAGCCTGCCAGGTCAGATGTGAGGCAAAATATTGTTAATTGAGCTGGCCTCAGCACCTTCATTTCAGAGGTCTGAAAGGGCTGGAAGAAGAAGGGAAAAGAAACTATGCTTCTTTTTGTGTTCTGTAGCCTCATGGCATTATATCCCCAGGGGAGCTGCACAGATTTTAATTTACTCTTTTGCAGATATGAAAGGTACTACAAGCTACCACATAGGAAGGAGCAGAGAACCCTTTTCAAACTCTATGGAATACAGTTTGATGTCCTCATCTTTGGCACAGTAAATGCAATTCTTTTTCCTTGTGGAGGGAGAAGAAAGCTTGCTGTTTCCTTAGCCCTACTTCTGCCATATACCCCTCTTCTCCCTCCTGTCCATCATTCTGGGACAGAAGTCATGTCAGATGAGTATGTATCTAAACTGAATGGAGCAGCATAGGAGAGCAAAGCTGAGGATGAAATAGCAGGGCTGGGAGAGAGGCAGGATTGTTGTTTAAGTCTGAGACAATAACAGGTATCATCATGACGTGATGTTATTGTCATGAACCCCATATGTCACCACTGTTTCTCTCTCCAGTCTATTCTCCCCTGCGAAGTGCCTGAGATGCCCTATGAAATTTTGGGATTGATTGAATTGTAAAGAGACAAAGATATATTGTGAAGAGACAAAAAGAGAAAAGCCATTCAGTTGAATGAATGGTAACAGATCTTGCATCCTGGTTATTCTTTTCTGCTTTCCTTAAGGGTAGAAAATTGAACAGCATTGAACTCATTAAAAGCATTGGGTACATGATCTCTTGTTTTGGTTTGGTGAGAGGCTTATTTTTTGTGTTAATAAAACCAGTTCTGGACATACATTCTCATTATGGAAGTGGAATCACTACTTGCTATTTTTTCATGTGTGGGTTGCAAGTGCCATTGAAATTACTATTTGTGCAGGTAATTGCTCCAGCTGCGGCAAGTCACCATTCTACAAAACTTACAACATGAAAAAGTTGGAGACTGTGCTGAATCCAAGAGAGGTAAAGAATATAAACTGCTGTTCTACGGATACAAAACTGCAGCTGATCCAGGAAGCTTGCAGGGAGCTGTGCACAGGATGTACTGCATGAGTGCAGTGGGCTCCACACACAACCTTGGCATGGTGGAGTCACACCAGCTCTGTCAGGAAAACCTGCAGGGAATGGTGATCCTTCAAAACAGCAGAAAGATATCACGAAAGGGTTGTCCATGAAGACAGCATTGCTCAAAGCCTCTTCCCTGACAACTTCAGTTGCCTCTTCCTCTTTTTCCAGATATTATGGTATTTCTCTAGGCTGCCTCTACTAATCCCCCAGCATTTTATAAGTGTATTTTTAATGAAGACTGAAGAGGAGAGTACTTAAAGGCCCTACACAACCGCACTCCTACAGTCCTCTTCCTGATCTGTCTGTCCCTGCAGCTCCCAATGTTGCTGCTATCCTGGATACTGGAAATATAGGCCCCTGCACCATGCAGTTGCAGGACATTGGTATGGGAGTACAGACTGCAGAACCCAAGCCCTGAGGTCAGATCTATGCTGTGTTTGTCCCCAGTTCTCCAAGTAACTACCCCAACTGCCAATGGTCTTCTGCTGCACAGGTGATGTGTGTGTCCTATGTTGATGAGCCACATTCTCTTGATAAAGAAGCCTCTGAAAAAAAGCTTGCAGCATGTTCAAGGCAGCATTGCTGAGGTACAGACAGACAACCTTTGAGGAATGTCATTCCAAACTGATTTGGGTTTCCCCCATCCCCCATATTTCAGATTAATTCTGAAAGGCTAAAACTAGATTCCTATTGTCCGCTTCAGGTTAACAGGTCCTGTGACCAGAGGATGTATTTCTAGAGTCAGCTAAAAATTGCTGCTTTCCTGTGGTGGGTATGTGCCAGCAGGAGTACGTTGGTGTTGAAACAACTTGCGAGGTGTCGATTCGATTTTGCTAAGGTGGGCGTTGGCAACACAGAAAGACAATCCTCCTCCAGATCTGCTGATCTATCATCATTATCCCTATTGTGCTGTGTCAAATGAAGAGCCCAATGGTGAGGATCACTCTTGTAAATTCTCTCTACAGTTGGATGAAGCAGCAAATGTCTTTTCTTCTCTAAGTTATGTTGGAATTGTTGTTGCAGAGCCACCCTGTGAAATTATGTGATGCTGTCAGTTGCTGCACCAGTGCATCCAACGAGAATGATGATAAAGAAGAATCTGAGCCAACGCACACCACTGAGTCCAATGAGAACCATGATAATGAAGAATATGAGCTGGGCAACCTCTCAGACAAGGGGCCTCTTCCCCAGGCTGCCAAAAGGAGTGCTGCTGTTGCAAATGCCAGACAACACAGAAGTACCATGAGCAGCTCTGCTGCCGAAGGAAAAAAGGGCAGTGCATCACATCCTCCCATTGGATTCAGCAGCTGGTGCTGCCCAGTCACACCCTGAAGAAAGCCCTTCTCTGCCAAGACCCTTTTCTGGACTTGACAGATGGCAATATCAACAACTAACTGCATCACCTTGCTTACAAGCAATATGTTCACTGGTGCTTTGGCTCTTCTGATCTGGATGACAGCAGAGCTGTCATCCCAAGCTGCTGAAGGTAGAAAATTAGAGATACTTCTCCCAGACCAGTCGACAACTATACTGGTTTTAAGATGGATTGAGGATGTAGCACAACTTGAGCTCGCATTGTGACTCACTTTGGACATTTAACTTTTGTTTTCTTTCAAAGACCTTAAAAAAAAAAAGAGACAAAAGCATGTGGCTTTCCAAAATCTTCAGTACAGCTGAATTCTTATATAATGTCTTTGGAGAGGCACAGCTGCCTACTGCCTAGCACAGAGGAACAAATACCTTGAGCTAAAATGCTTAGTTCTGCCATCACTCTGTGAGTCACCCTGTGTGACTTTTGGAAATGTAGGCTCTGGGGTGAATTCTTAGGGCTACATTTTAGTGGGAGGTTCCAGGCCGCCTGCCTTTCCACTGGTGCATACCAGAATCCCAGCTGAGTCAGGAGATGACCAGCACCCTGAAAATAAGATGGAGCCAAGGCTCATCTCAAAGCATGACCCTTGAAGGAAGGAAGGCCAAAAGAGATATCACTTGAAAATGTGCTCCTGAGCATTTTTCTCTCCCAGCATCACCACCTTTCTGCAGCCCTGGACCAAGAGGCTCTAGAAAGAGGCCACGGAGTGTGTAGTTTTGTAACTCACCATTGAAAGCCTCATGGTCCATCCAGATTAAACAGGCTCATTTTAGATTATTTCAGTGATAGAGACAACGCATTTTCTGAAAAGCCCAGCTGTTCTCTTTGTATGACTTCTTTTAGCTTGAACTCAGGAATCACAATGAAAAGTACTTTTACTATCTTTGGGTAATATTTTTGGTCATTTCATTCATACTCATTGAAATTGTAATGTTGGACTTTGGCCTCTTGTTTGCTTTTAGCTTCAAACAGGCCTTGTCTCCTACACCTCCTCCTACTGAACTTGGCACAGTGCGAGTTGCTTTGTACTATGATGCATAAGGCCAGAGTATAGTCAAGGAGCAGCAAATTCAGGGTAGATTAATCTGTGCTCCAGCACCTTTTCAGTTCGTCCTTTTTGTTATACTTGGACATGTTCTATTTTTGTAGAAACAAGGTGAGAAGTATTGTAGAATGTATATTCTACATTCCTTTCAACTAAGCTTTGTTCTTTCTGAGCTAACCGAGCAGTTTGCCATTTCCATTTCCCACATATATTCTAAGATATATTGCTTGCAGATTATGCCAGCTGTATTTATATCTTCAGTTGTAATATGCATTAATTGTATTAACATTCATATTGCAGCATCTTACATATCTAGAGTGGGAAAATATTAGAGTTGCATTAATACATTCCCATTCTGGCACATGAACCGACTCTCCTTTTGGAAAGAATTACACTGAATAGTCACTTAAGACTGTGATTTTAATCTCCCTTCACATTTGTATATATATTCTTCCTTATCCTCTCCCCACCTTTTTTGGTCCTTTCAGTTTTGACTGGTTTTGTAATAAAATAGAGCATTTTGCTAATCTATAGCTGACTCAAAGTCTCTTTAATAGTTTCATACTGTCTGAAATTCCCACTGCCAGTTTGTTAGTTTGCTTCATCTCTTTCTAATTATTTACCTGCTATTATGAGGGTTATGGAGATGTTCCTAAAATAAGCACTGTATTGGGCAGCTCAGCATCAGGAAGGTGGTGCAGATCTCTGTTTTTATAGAAAAGATTAATTCTGCAGGAGGATAAATAAAGGATTTGCTAATTGTGGATGGGAAGGTGACAGTCTTAGATATGCTTCTGCTGTCTTTTGCGGGCAGGTGCTCTGTCCCTGCCCTGAGCTGGCTGCAAGTCATGTCTTGGTGTTAGGATGGCCCTTGCCTGAGGGAGCATCTGTCAACCTCTTTGTGAGACTTAGTAGCCCACGCTCTGCGTAAGGCTGAGAGCAGCAGGTTTACAGGTAACGGCTGACTCACGTCTGGCCAGTACGGAGGTTAAAGACTCCCTGTAAACTTGCTAACAATGAGTGGCATGGGAAAAACTCTCCCAGAGTTAGCACCTAGGATGAGAGCATCCTCCTCAGGATGACCCACCACCTGCATTGCCCAACCCCGTACGCATGCACAGCAGAGCTACCGCAGGGGGAGGCCTCAGGGCAGATCCTTGCCCTGGCTGCTGAGCCCTGGCTTATGCCAGGCATCCCCAGAGGGGTCGGGGCGGGTGTGAACCCCTTTCCCCTGCCTAAAACAGCCAGGGGTGAGGCGGCGGCTGCCCGGAGCCGCCGCCGCCTCCCCCTCGGCCGCGGGCAGGGCCGGCAGCTGGCGGGGAGGGGGCGGCAATCAGGAGCCCCAGCCGGTAGAAGCCCCGGGGCTGCGGGAGCGATCTCCGGGCTGCTCGGGGCGCTGTGACTCTGCGGGGCTGCAGCAGCCGTTGCCCGGCGTGTGGGGGGGCTCCCACCCGCCGTTCCGGGTCGCCGCCATGGTGTCGTGCGGGGCTTTCCGCAGCTTTCTTTTCGAGTACGACACCCCCCGCATCGTGTTGATCCGGAGCCGCAAAGTGGGGCTTGTCAACCGCGGGGTGCAACTCGCCATCCTCGCCTACGTGATCGGGTGAGCGGGCGGGTCGGCCCCGCCGCCGGCACCGGCCTCGCGTCCCCTCCCCGCCGGGCTGCGCTGGGGGAAGCCGGCAGCCCCGCCGCGGCTGTAGGCGGGGGTGGGGGCAGCTCTTGGGGCGGCTGGCGTGAGGAGAGGCAGCTCCTCGCTGGGAGCCCCCGGGGCCGTGGGGCAGAGGGGCGGGAGACGGCCGTCTCCCTCAGGGCGAGGCGGGGAGGCGGCTGCCGGGACCCCCCTTTTCTGTCAGGGAGGCGCGGGCGGGGCCGGGGTGGCGGGAAGCGTCCGTCGCGGGGCTGAGGGGAGGCCGGAGCCCCCCTGCGGCAGCCGTAGTGGGTGACAGCGGGCGGGGGGACAGCTTAACTGGGCGGGCTTAACTGGGACTGTAGGGCTGCTTAGAGGCAGCTGCTGACAGGACAGGGCCCCTCAGGAGCGGGGGCCGTCCCGGAGGGTGATCGTCATTCATCCGGCCCGGGTGTGCATAAAACCAATAATTACACCCTGCCAAACCACTCGGGGTGGGGTGGGGTGGGGGTGGGGAAGGGGAAGGGGAAATCAGAAGGGCGATTGCTAGTCCTGTGCCCCTTTTGTAGGGAAACACTATAAAACTACCTGGACCTGCCCTTTCAGGTGACACATGAAAAACGGAGAAATTCCCATTGCCTGTACTGGTTTATGGCGTTTACCTGGGCTTTTTTGTTTTTTCTTTCTTGCAACCCTTCTCTTGCAGCTGGGTCTTTCTGTGGGAGAAGGGCTACCAGGAAACAGACTCTGTGGTCAGTTCTGTAACCACAAAGGTGAAAGGCGTAACGCTGACAAACACATCCACCTTGGGAGCCAGGATCTGGGATGTAGCTGACTATGTCGTCCCTCCTCAGGTATCAATCACTTTCACGTGCAGAGGGAGGGTTTTCTAACAAACAGCTGCTGCTCTGCCAAAGTCCACTGTGGTCTGGAGCAGCTTTGGCTCCAACATGGCCTTGATATGAGGGAGTGAGGTAGCTTTGCTTTGTTGCAGATTATGCTGAGCACCTGCACCACCAGCCCTGGGGAAACTTGTTTCAAGTGTGTCTCTGTGTGTGCTTGTATAGCAAGGAGAAAGGAAAAAGTTGCAGCGATAACTGTGTGTCCTCTTTCTTACTGCTCTCTAAAGCAAACAAGTCGAAGCTAACTTGTTGGTGGAAACCTGCAAGTCACTTGATCCGGAACTGAACAGGAGATATTGCTGTAGTTACTGATTGACAGTGTCTGTGGGAATCTGTGCTGTGTGAGCAATATGTGGTGGCCTTTGGGGTCAGCAGGCACAGCCAAGCTGCTTGTTGTGGGTCACACTGTCCGCATGAGATGTGGTGCAGGAGAAAGTGACAGATTTAGCCAGGTTTTGGCTGAGTGATTATATTTACATATAGGTGGAGCAGAAGCAAACAACAGGTCCCAAATCATACAGATCTGAAAATAATGAAAGTGCTGCTCCCTGGAGAAACAAACCAGGACTGGTCAAATTTCTAATAGTTGTGCTCAGACCTGCAGCTGGAGCTTTATTTCTGCTCCTGCTTTGCAACTGCCCTGAGGAGCTGTGTTATCTCTGTTTTCATAATGTGAATGAGGAAATTTGGGCTAAGTGGGAGGACAGAAAGGTTTGCTAATCCCACAGTCCTCCTTCTGCCTTAAGGTATCAGCATCAGGTGATACATGTCGGAATCGCATCCTTCAGTGCTACACCAGCACTGTCCAAAGCAAGTCCCCTCTGCAGGGCCACCTGTGCTCTGCCAACAAAGGCATTTGAGGCAGTGCCTTAGATGATCTTTGCAGACTGTCACCCTTAAATTTCCTTCTTGTTTTGCATGTTCAGGAGGAGAACACTGTGTTTGTCATGACCAATGTGATACTCACACTGAACCAGCGCCAAGGCTGCTGCCCAGAGGTAGGTACAGGATCTGCTTTAATCCTTCCCTGTGTGGGTGGGAGTGTGGGGGAGAGAGCGAGCTCATTGAGTTTAGTGTAACTATTGTTCCTCTCCAGCTCCCAGATGATAAGACAGAGTGCAAGGTGAAGGACAGCTGTGTTCCAGGATATGTCAGCACCCACAGCAATGGTAAGAAGCCTGCTGCAAGGGCTCCTTTCAGTCTGTGTGGTGATACCTCTGTGCTGTGCCTTCCCTCCTGTAAAGCAAGCAGCATTTCATTTCACTTCAGTCTCCTTGTTCTCATTCTCTCACACCTAAGGGAACTGAAACAGAAGCTGAGATTTTTCTTCTGGGGAAGAGCAGATGGGCTTAGACCGAGTTGGGTGGATGCTGGATAGATGTATGCTTTGGTGAGTTAGCAAGCAGCGTGAGGGTTTTCTCAAGACCTTGGGACCATGAAGCACTATTTCATGTAGATGAGGATTTGACTCAGAAAAAGGACCTGATGCCTCTTTCTCTGAAATTGCAGTACAAATTGCAATGGAAGACTATGGGGGTCTTCATACTGGCACTTCACCTCTGAGCAGATTGCTTTCACCTGTATTTTTGCTTGGTAGTACCTCCATTCACATGTCTTTCCAGGCATCCAGACTGGGGAGTGTGTACCGTACAACAGCAGCATTAAGACCTGTGAAGTCTTTGCATGGTGCCCTGTGGAGGATGACTATCATATACCCAAGTGAGTGCTCTGTCTTCCTACTTTGCAGTGGCCCTCCTGAGAGGAGGCTAGTAATATGCAGCTGATGGCTCTCCCTATGAGGTACTCTTGGGAAAAGCTGAAGAGGTGATCACCAAAGCACCCTGCAGAGTCGTGCTTGTGAAAATATAAGTGAAACTTAATTTACTTTACCTATTGTTTTGTAGGCCAGCATTCCTGCAAGAAGCTGAGAACTTCACCATTCTGGTGAAGAACAACATTTGGTATCCCAAGTTCAACTTCAGCAAGTAAATAGTGTGTGGGGCATTGCGCTGTCTGTCCTCCTGGACAGTAAAGGGGAGCTGGAGGAGTGAAAGAAGATGCAAAAAATTTTCTCTCTCTGTTCCCTTGTAGGCGAAACATCCTCCCCAGCATCAACTCCACCTACCTCAAGAACTGCATCTATGACTCCCAGACAGATCCCTTCTGCCCTATCTTTCGTTTAGGGAAAATTGTTGAAGCTGCAGGGCAGAACTTCCAGGAGATGGCTGTGGAGGTATTTGGCAGACCCTTCTCTTAGGCCTCAGCTGTGTAGGAGAGGAGCAGTAGGTGGTTGTCCCCTCTGCTTCATGGCATGAGCCACAGGACACAGAGTAGCTGCGGAGTGGAGAGCTGCTCTGGCCACAGGGACTGGAGTCAATTCTACTTAACAGATATTTGGTCCTGGCTTGTTTGCGTGGGGTTATGTGCAAGGCCTTTCTGTAGCAGGGAGAAAGAACATTTGACGGGAAAAGGGCCAGTAAATCAGGGTCCTGGTCAGCAGAGAGCCTAATGCTAGACTGGCTGGGTACTTGGACTGCTCACCTTCTCCTCTCCTCCACTTGGCAGGGTGGAGTCATGGCACTGCAGATCAACTGGGACTGCAACCTTGACAGAGCTGCTTCCCACTGTGTGCCAAAGTACTCCTTCCGGCGCCTCGACAACAAGGACCCTGCCCACACCGTCTCCCCTGGCTACAACTTCAGGTAATGTGGCTACGGAGGGCACTTGGTGTTCCTGCAGCTCAGTTTGCCACTGGCACAGTGTTACAGGCAGCCTGCACTTCTCTGGCAGTTGCGGGTAGTCCCTGGACTTTCAAAGCTGCTGTAAAACTTGGAGAGTTTCTCTGATGCTGTAACATAGAGCAGGTCAGATCCTCGCTGTGTGCAAACCACAGCAGAGAGGGAAGGTCAGTGAAGCTCCACCGATTGTGTCAGTGTGCGAGTCTCATTTGCATCAGCATTTGGGTGACTGTTTACCATGCCATAGGAGGCTGGCCCAGTGTGAGAACTGACTGTTTCAGGGTGTGAGAGGCAGTGTTTGAGGGGGCTGGGATGTGGGGATATGGTACAAGCTGGCCAGTACAGATAGTTCCAGCGCCTCCAGTAAAAATCCCAGTGCAGAGCCAAGTAGCGGGTTGAATCCAGACTAAGAGCCACAATAATATGGATTGGCCACTTTGCCAAGATCATTGCAGCAGTCCCACTTGTGAGGAAACAGAGCTCAGGGCTCTCGTTTGGTGGAACTTGCATGAATTCACTGGGAAGCTGCTGTCATGCAGACAGGACAAGCGTGTGTTTGGGAGGTGCCAGGCCTGCAGGTACTGGGGTGTCGGGTGAGACTGGCTGGAGCATATCACAGCCTGGCTGGTGTGGGTTCTGAAGTGCTCTTGCGAATTCCAGACCGTAGCGCAGCCCCTTACCAATCCTTCCTCTTTTCTTCCACCCTCTTCTCTGCTTCCTCCTGGCTTAGTCAACCATGTGGCAGAGTAAGTCTGATCTCACTTACTTATTCTCAGCCCTTTTCCCTATCATTTGCCTGCGAGTCACATTGTGCGGGACAATGAACAGTGTTTGTGTGCCAGAGCTGTGCCTCCCACGCTGCCTGCTCCCGGCCCTGCCCTCTCGTGGCTATCTGCACTCCTGCAGCCTCCTGCTTGCCTCTGAGGGGGCTGATCCTCACGTGTGGCTGAATTTCTTCCTGTCTGTCCTTCTGCCCCCCTACCAAAGCTAACTTTCTCCCCTTCCTATGCTTTGCAAGTTTCCTGGTTTGGCTTGTGCTAACTGCTGTCTTAAATTCGCCTGTTCAGGGATTTTCTCCTATATGTGCTTGCCTGCATAAAATCTCCCTCCATCACTGGGGCTTGTCTCTGGAAGTATCAATGTTCAGCCCATCCTCTTGGGAAGGGGGATGGACCTGGATATTGCATGATCCACATAAGCAACCTCAAAACTTCTAGCTAAGCTCTGATCTATCTTTTTCCCCAGGTTTGCGAAATACTACAAGGATAGTAACGGCACTGAATCACGGACGCTCGTCAAAGCTTATGGCATCCGCTTTGATATCATAGTGTTTGGAAAGGTAGCGTGACTTAATTCCTGGAGGTCTTGCAGCGAGGGCTTTCACAGATGTTGAAACATATTCACTTTTGTAACTGTCTTCTAGGCAGGAAAATTCGATGTAATTCCTACGATGATTAACATTGGCTCTGGCTTAGCACTGTTTGGCTTGGTAAGTAACACTGCCTGCCCTTGGACTCAATTCTGGATTGGTGCCTCGGTTCTGAGGATAATTGTCTTCAACTCTTTCAATCTCTGCTAGGCAACAGTGCTGTGTGACATTGTTGTTCTGTATTGCATGAAGAAGAAATACTACTATCGGGAGAAGAAATACAAATATGTGGAAGATTATGAACTGGTAAGCATCAGTGAAAGCAGAGTGAAGCCAAAGTTGCTTCCTCCTCTGATTCTGGAGAGATTCTGAAACAGGATTTAGAAAGTCCACATCAAACAAGGGTCTGAACCACAGCTCTGAGGAAACTTTGTCTTCCTCAGAGAAGTTAATTTTTGACCTCAAAGCTGTTGTGGGGAGGAGCACTAGAAACAAATATTGTCATGTTTCCTGGGCAACCACTCTTGGAGAGGGAAATGTATGTTTGAGAACTTGTCATGCTCCTGCTGCACCTCTTTTGGGTTGCAGTCCTTGGCAGTTGCGTTCTGAGAGCTGCAGACAACAGCTATGTCCCCATCAAATCCTTTCTTGGCTTTTGGGGGTGAGCAAACCCATTCAGTGGGTTGGTATTTTCTGAGACCAGTATGCTGACAGCCACAGCTACGTCTCCTTTCAGGTTCCAAATGATCTGTTTGGCCAGTAGAAGGATTTAGTGGGGTAGTGAGGTTACTTGACTGGTTCTGAAGATAGAGCTTACCCCTGCAGCCCTGCGCTTGGTTGGAAGTATTGCTGCAGAGGGCATATTTCTGGATTAAAAGACCCTGTGGCATGGAACTGTAAAGTCTGAGTAGTGGGGGGTTTTATGTGAGAGGAAGGGGGAGAAAGAAGAGTTTTCTGGCTGGCAGAGTGCTGTAATCTCTAATTCTTGCAGGGCATCAGTGAGACATAAGGAACAAACTCCTGACCTCCTGCTGCTACGGCTCCAACTGCTGCTGTGAACTGCTGCTGTAAACGTTACTCTGACCTTGCCATGAGACCTACCCCCCCCTTCGCTGGAAGGAAGGGGGAATAAACCTTGGAAAGGGACTTCCTTTACTGCTTTTCACTACTTTTGCTGGCTGGAGCCAACCTGAGAAAAGAACTGGGTCTGTTCCTTGTCTGCTGGTTTTCCAAGTTAATTGCACTAAGCACAGAGGGAGAATTGTGCTTTTACGCCAGGCCTCTGCACCGGGTAAGCCTGGGACAGGGACTGCTCTGACATTGGCATTTTGACAGTCCTTTCCCTGACCTCACCGATAGCAGCGAGCACTGGGTAACAGGCACAGACTCTTCTTTGCAGTGAATATGGCCCTTGTCAGGTGTTGCCTAACCTTGGAAGAGTAGCTCCTTGCTGTTGGCAAATCACTTTTCTTTGCCCTGAAGGACTGTGATGCTCAGCTGAGCCTGTGCCTACTATTTAATTGTGTCTCCAAGCTCCAGTGGCCACAGACAGAGACAAAGCAGTGCCTGGTTCCATTGTGCTATGGTAAATGGCTTACTGGTTACAGACTTTTTTTCTGTTTTGTCTAATTTTTATGGTACTGCTTTAAAATCTACTTTCTTTTAAATAAAATACTATTTTCTCTCAGCCCTCTTGGAGTCTGAAAGGTGGCTTTGCTGGTTTATTTTTCCCTGGGCCCTGTGCAGGTTAGGGTCAGTGAACTGTCTTCGTTTTACACAGATAGCAACTGTTACTGGAGAGCTACCAAAGCCAGTCTGCTGTCTGCCATGCTTCTTGAGTCTCAGCAAGAGTGCTGCTGCAGCTACAGCTTCTGCTCCACCTTGGTCTGTGGCTGTTGCATTAAAACCCTGTCCAAGGGAAAAGATTTGTAAGAGGCCAGGGTGGGTTAGCCTAGCATGGCCTTAGCCAAACACTAGTACCAATTGGTTGGAAGAACAGATCTGTTATTCCCTGGCATGCTTATCTGGGCTGCTGCAGTTAATGGTTTTACACAATTTGATTTAAGTAAATTTGTTGGCTTTTATCTTCACATAGCCTTGAGCATCTCTAGTGCTCACACTGGCACACAAGGTACAGCTCTTCCTTTTCTCTGAACCTTGTCTCCAAAGCTCCAGCATCCTGGCTGGGGCTGTGCTGCCTTCTTCCAGCAGCGCAGTGGGTTTGCTACAGCACTGTTGTTTTGTTTTATTCTTTATGTGCCTCCTGAGTGTCACAACTCAATGGTGCCTTTCCAAGAGTCAGTGCTCTAGTCTGTGCATGTGACTGGCTCGGTTTGGATGATGCAGTGGCTAGAGCCACTGTGGTCTCATCCTAGCCCAAGATCCCCAGTAACGGTAGAGCACCAGACTTTTTGCTGACACAGGAAGGTGCTTTTAGACTCTCACAGTTTGATAAACACCAGTCAAACAGGATAATGGTTCCACTTCATTGACTAACTCTGGGTTTGGTTGCATGTCATTTATTTCAACTTGTACAGAGAAGCTTGAACAGCTGTGTGGAAAAAAACACTTACTTGGTTGTTTTGGGTTGTTTTTTTTCTCTTTCTTAGGTAATAGAATTTAAAAGTGGTAAATACACAGTATTTAAACTTGATACACCTGATAAAGTTAAATGCATAATAAAGGGGTAGGAATGAAACACAAGCCTCCGCGTCATTAAACAAACAGTATAAAAATCACCAAGAGTTCAGGACCTTAGAACAGAAACAGATCAATTGCCTGATAGGTAAGAGGGGACCACCAAGAAAAACTACTCAAGACAAGAGGCCTGTTTTCCCTTAGCACTTTCCTGTGTGCTTTCAGAGCCAAAAAGGCTTAGTACCCAGCATTAAGCCTACAGTCAGCACTGGGCTTGCTTGAAAGGAAGGGAGTTGGGGAAATCAAGCTATAGCCCAGTTCCAAGGCACAAGCAAAATGTTTACTTCACTATACAAAAAAAGCTAGCTTTACCACTAAGGAACAGCCACTAGGGAACTGAGCAGATTTTTATATATAGTACAGCTTCTCTATCAGGTCATGCATTTAGCTAGATCTTCCTCACACAGCCACTCTTTATGCTTTCAACAGAACTAATCAACAAGAAAAATCTACATTGAGTTTTTTTGAGAAATGTGCATTTTGCTGCAGCCCTGCTGGAGCTGGCTCTCCAAAGCACTTTGGAGAGCACCTTAGGGAAGCTCTGAGCTTTAGGATGCTTACGAACCAAGCCCATGCTAGCTGTAAGACACATCTATGGTAATATCTGAGGCCCAGCAACTATGTGGCTGGGCATCGAGGAACTGGCGCAGCTTATTCTGTTCAGAAGCTGTGTTGCACCTGGCAAGCCCGTTCGGTAAATGTAAACTGCCTCGCTCGGCACCTGACAAATCACACACCGGAGATACGCAGCACAGAGCATCTCTACAACTCACCTTTAACAAAACATACCACAAACGTGACTACACACCAGCTATAAATAATCAGATCCCCTCTTTTTTTTTGTTTTTGGCAGAATAAGTCCATTTACAAGGTCAGAGAACCGAGCTGCCCACTTGCAGGCAGTTCCGCAATGAAAAGTCCTGTTTAGGAAAGGGGGAGCAGGCAGCTGTAGTAGTGCTGGCACCCAAGTTACCTGTTTGGTTTTCCTATAGCTGAAGCTGCAGGGCTTTGGCATAGCCTTGGACTAAAATGGGAGGAAAACAGTGCGTGTCTTATGGCTCCAAACTCCATAGTACCACTCCTAAACCATGAACCACCATCGCTGGCTTTGGAGAGAGGCCAGCAGCACAATGTTGTAGTAATAAATTGCGATTTAGGGGGAGGGTTGCTTCAAATGATCGAAAGATATAAGGGACAGTTTGTGTAGGCACCTGCACACTTGCGAACACTACGCCAGCTTTAACAAAGACCCGTCCTAAGCAGGAATTACCAGGCCAGGTCTGACTGTCAGTAGGGCCAAGGACCTCAGCGCTCTACTGCTTGCAGTGCCCAAAATCAAGGAAGACAAGGGGACAGTTGCTTCCTAAAGGCAGGGCACACCTGGCCATGGTTAGCAGACAGAGACCTTACCATTAACTGAAATACTCAGGTCTCTCCTAGTGCCTTCTTCCTCAGGACAAAGAATTACACCTCAGCTGTCCCTTGCATGCTTGGGACATTCGAATCCTCCCCTCTTTCAGGTACGCCATCATTTTAAATGCCTCATTCAAGGTCACACAACCACATCAGACAGAGAAGTCAGCCCTTTTACTCCCCAGTCCCACGCTCCATCCACAAAACAACTGTACTTACCGTGATCCCTTTCCCCAAAAAACCCTGACTCTTTTCCAGCTCACCCACACGCTGCCACTCTCCAGCTTTGTCCAAGCACAGAGAACTTGGGAAAGTGAGTCTGGGCGTCAGAATCTCTCCCACCACATGATAGATTTTTTTTTTTTTTTTTACAAGCACCACAAAATGATCAGAGTAATCTGACTGAAGGCGAAAGTGCTCTTCGTAAGAAACAATCCATGAATTAGGTATACACTTAATTTACTAACAAGCCTCTGATCCACAGGCATTCACAAATTACTGGTAACGAACTTGCAAAAAATACATAGCATTGGCCCCAAAAATCCAGATTAAGAGTTTGGAAAACAAAAGTTTCTTTGAAAAGTACTAGCTAATCTAAATATTTAATTAAGATCTTAAATTCTAAGCAAGCCCTAAGTCTATACTTAAAAAATAGCATAAGTTGTATTATTTTTAATTGTAGTAAACCATGTAATGTACATGGAAGTGAAGGATTTTACCCTGAATTTTATATTTAATAATATATCTACCTAGATCAAGTAAAAGATTTAGAAACAAACTATTGTTAGTGCTTCCTCTGCTGTTCAAAACATTCAGCTAAACACCACCTTTCACTCGTGTGTCTGCAGCAAAAATAGTTCAGACTGAACTTAAGCCCTTAAATACCTTTTCCTTTCATACACTGAATACTCAACTTACCAAGTCCTAGTCACACCAAGACATTAGGAAAGGCATTAATTACCTTAGGAGGTAATTAACTTCGCTTTCTGAATGTCCCAAAGATGCTGTTTAATACAACTTGGCTCACAAAGGTAGGCATTCTTTAAAAAGCTGAAAAGGTGGGTTTTTGCTTTGTTCCCATGCGGTTAAAAAGGTGTCAATTAAAAACAAACCAGAACGACAAGAAATAGATGCAACAACATTTCTGGTAGGTTGTGAACTCTCAAAGTGCGCTTGTGTAGTTTTACTGTTGTATATGCCACTTGGCAAAAGCTTCACCCTTCTGCGTGTGCCCACCGACTACGCGATGGGCATACAACACACCTGGGATGCTGGCGTCAGTCCCCAGAAATTGTTTGGCATTAAAACCAGGTAAAAGCAGTTCCAAATGCATTTTTGTTTGACTGCTTTTTTTTCTCTTTTCTTTTTTTTTGCCAAGCACTGTTGCTGCTCAACAGAATAGCTCACCTCTCTGCTATCAGCCAGCACCTTTCCCACAAGAAGTCAGCAGTCCAAGCGATCAGGGATGTCAATGTTTATGACAAGTAGTCGGATGTCTTATAACATGCTGCTATGTAAGCTCTACATCCAGCATTATACTGAAATAGCGCCGTGTCATGCTGTGTTTGGTGTAGGCTCTGTTAATGTCGCTCATCCTCAGCCGCAGACTTTAATAACGTGCCCCAGACCAAGTTGCTCAACAGAACCATAAAGTCGTTGTTCACGAAAGAAGTTCCTCCTCTCCAACGTCAGGCAAGTCATTGCATTTCAGGTTATCTTCACTGCCTTGTTTCCTGCTTTAAAAGGAAATAAAACAGTTGCTGAACAACTCAGAAAAAGGCAAAGCAAACAATGAGACACCAGCATCTGCCCGTTCCCTGCCACGGGACCTTTGGGACCAGAACCCTGACCATGTGTCGTCTCCCCCCAGCTCCCCTGTAACAGGCTGGAAGTGCCATAAAAAGATGCATTTCAGCCCATCGGAGGGGCAGGATATGCCATGTCACAAAAATCATCCCACAGAGCAGTTATGGGTCAGACAGAGGATGTGTGAACGTCCCAGTCATGGCCCCATATGAAAGATTCAAAGCCCAACTCCTCAAATCCTTCTCCTGTTCTTTGCAGCAATTTCCAGAGCATTACGACAAGCTGCAAACGTCTCTTCAGGCTGAGGCAAGGTAATGACACTTACGGCAGCAGGTTCCCGGGGGCAGACAACGACCGCTCCTCCCTCCTGCTTCCCTCAAAAGGGTTCCCAAAGGATCGCTTCCGGATCATCGTTTTAACCAAGATCTGCAAGACCAGATTGGAGTTTGTCAGGGACGCTTTCCTTTCATTCAAAAGCGACAGGAACATCCACCCCTCCTGCCCAAGTAATGAAGAATACTAGTGAAAACAAGTCAAATTTCTCTTTTAAAAACAAACAAATAAAAAACCCAGAAGGAAGCATGTTTACAAGTCTCCAGCTGCTTAATACAGGGACTGTATCCTCACCTGAAACCCATGGTGCAACAACTGAACATGCAGATGAGAGCCACGCTAGGTGTGAGAACGTGGAAAGGAGAGCAAAGCCAAGACTGGGAAGACTTTCTATTCCCAGAAGTAGGCTGTCCTGCAGTAAGATGCAGATTACTGCACCCAGTACCTGTAAATTCCCAGCTCCCCGTGATTACCTGGCAGAATTCACTGGAAAGGCAGAGGGGAAGGAAGGAACCGGCACAATTTTGCCTTAATATTTACCAAAACCAGGCTGAAATATTGACTGTTTGTCTAGCATTGGCTGCAAAACACAAAGTTACCCAGTGTCAGCTACAGTCGGAGACTGCTAGGAGCAGAGCAAGTGCTGGGGTTCTTCCCAGGCATCCCCCAACTTATTTTGCTGGTGGGAGCAGACAACGTGAGCAGCAATGCACCCTGCCTTGGCATGTGCATCCTGCTCCGGGAACCCCTGGCTTCATTTGATATTGCTTCTTGTCCCTCTCTGCTTCATTTATCTGCTCACCACGGGCCACCGAGAGCCCTTACACATCTGAAACACGCATGCCAGCTGTGTCCCACGGGGGAAGGCATTTTATGAGAGAGTCGCAGCCACGTGAATCTTGTACTCGAGCATTAATGCCTGCAGCTGGATGCACAAGGATCAGGCACCGGAGGGTAGTTTTGAAGAACAAATCCAAATGGGAAAATACAAGATCTGCCTGGAGGCAGTGCGTTATTTAAGAGGCAAGAGCCGCAGAAAAGGCTCATTTGCCCTGAACTGTGCTAAACACACCTGGATTTTCAACGGGGCCAGGAGCATTGAGCCATCCTCCACTGCATCTCAGAAAGTCACCTCCAAACAGGAGAAAGGAGGAAAAGTCCTTCATCAATGGTGATCTTTTAAGAGCAACATCTGCTTTTTCAGCTTGAGCAGTGCAAGGTACATTTGCATACCAACGTATCTGCGGTTGAAGAGACTTCTGCAGGGTACCGAAGTGCGACAGAGCTCCAGAAATGGAGCCAGATGTGGGCACAGCCACAAGATGGAAAAAGGGCTTCAAAGGGAGACCTGTACTTTAAAAAACTCACAGCCTGGGTGTCTACAGGCAGATAACGCTGCACCAGGGAACTGCGAATGGTTGGTCCCTGTTTCTCCTAACATAAGGGCTAGCTGGCACCCAAAGAAATAATGAAGTTCAAAACCCAAAGGATTTAACTTTCCACACAGGGCAGGGTTACACTGTGGTTCTCACTGCCACAGTGGGTTGCGGAGAATAAAAATATGAGCTTGAAAAGAGATGAGATGAATTCACCAAGAATAGCTCCAGGCGGGGCTTGGCGCATGCCATGGCCCAGATAAAATCTCCATCCTGAGAGGCTCCCGCAGGCCCTACGGCCGGACAGGCAGAGCAGGGCAGGAGCTCCTCGTGCCAGGTCAAAACACCCACTCCTGGCCACAGGCAAGTCCTGGACCAGATGGTCTTCTGCCTTGAGCAAATACAGCACTATTTAGGCAGCCAGCTCAAGCATGGAGACTGGCAACCTGCTGATGGGTCGCTTTGGGACCACTTTGAAATATTCCCCTGCACTGTGGGGTACAGCCACCTCCAGCAAGATGCTGAAACCCCATCTTGCAGCACTTGTTTCTGAGAGAGGGAAGGTCTTTACTCTAATCCTGCCCAATGCTTTTGCCCTTCAGCAGCAACCTCCAGCTGCTTGGGACCACACCGGGAGGCAGCATGGACCCCAGTGTGCATCCACAGACCATCACCTCCCTTGCACTCACCACAGTGGCCAGGCTGGGGATGTGCTTGACCGAATTCTCCACCTCCTCCTCCGTCACCTCGACAAGGGTGCAGTTCTCATCCTCTGTGGGCAGCAGCTCCACTCCATTCTTGGTGACCCAAGGGTGCAACTTCAATTAATAACACAGCCTGTCAGGAATGATTTCCTCTTTTTCATAACTCAAACAACACACGCCTGGCAAACGCATCTCCTCACCCAAGCTACGGCCCCTACATGCTCCTGAAATACCAGGGAACAGGGGAGAGACGTGCCATCTCACTGGCAAGCCAGCTCACCCCGGCGCCGCTGGGAACAGCTCAGCCTGGAGCAGAAAATGCCCTCGTGTGGCTCATCCGGAGCCATCACGGGCTCCATCTATGCAACTGAGCTTAACCTTGGTGACCTGCAGCACTGGGCATCTCAGTGGGTTTTAGGGAAGAAGACCTATTTTCACTCTTATCTTACAGATGAGACAGCACCAAGAGGCAGGAGTGATTTATTCCAGACCATACATATGAGCAGTAGTGATGGGGAGACCCACCAAGCCCTAGCCTTGGACCTGAATTAATCCACGACAGAAGGCAGAAACCCCTTTTTCTCCTTGCCCACACACCTGGCATCTTGAGTGGCTGCAGGAGGAGCACAAAACGGTTCAGCAATTCCCCCGCAATCCTTTTCCCCTACCTTAGTCTCCATTTTCACAGCTTCTCACCCCTTCCAGGCTCCCGCAGGGGTGGAGGACCAGAAATCTCCTGCGAAAGGCTGTTGCACAGTACTTTCCTGGTAGCAGAGGAAATACTGTACTCAGGGGATTTCCTTTTGCCTGTGACTTCTGTAGGCACCAAAGGTCCCAGAACTGAGCAGGTCCCGGAGTAGGGGAAGGAGCTGGGACTTACCTGCCCAGGGGCCCTGGGCACAGGGGGAGAACCTAGCCTGGCACGATCAAACTGACTCCCAAAAAAGCCAAGCAAGGAGAACCCAACAGAAGTGAAGCCACAGTCAACCCCAGGGGGGTGGGTCAGTACCTTGATTTCTGGGACTGAAATCCTAGACTCGGGATTTTTGTCCAGCATCCGTGCAATCAAATCCTTCAAGAAATCTGTAACTTCTGGCCTGGGGAAAGGAGAGGGGAGAGATGAGATGGGGAAAGGGATGGATGCTGCCTCCCTTCTTCAGCCCAGTGCCAGCCACCATGGGCCTTCCTGCGTAGATTGGGGCTGGACCCCAGGCCTGGCAGGGATGCAACTCCAGGTGCTCGTGCACCTCCCCATACCCCACAGGGAAGCAAAATAACCCCTTTTTGGGCAACCCAAAGTGTGATCCCACATGTACGGGGCTGGGAGAGCCTGACACTAATGCCACCCAGGCTAAAACCCAACAGGCAGCAACTGCAGCGGTTAAGCTGTTCTCTCAAATGCCGCTGCAACTTCAGTCGCTCTTTCTTTGGCAACTGCAAACCAAGAGATATTGCCTTCACATTTACTGCAAAGGAAGTTTTCCAGGGCTGAGGGCCAACAGAAGGGCTCAGAGCCTGAGTTTTGCAAAACCGCAGCAGAGCAGGGCCAGTCCCACCCAGGCAGCACCTGAGAAATGGCTCAAATGAGCTTTAAAATAAGGGCTGAGGATTTTATTTTTCTGAGTACTTACTGGTCTGGGAACTCCAATGTTTGGGTCTTGATTTTATTGTGTAAACTCAGGATCCTTTCATCCATAAAAGGGCACTATTGTGAAGAAAAAGAGCAATGAGAAAAGCAACAAACTCTGTTGAGAAGTGGCAGTGGCGCAGCCAGTCGAGCATCAGAATATTGTAGGGTTTGAAGGAGAGCAAGGAGCCAGTTATAGGGAAATAGCAGAAGATTTCCTATTATATCAATGTCTTCTTTTAAACACAATGAAAGTAACATTTGACTAAAACCAACCAAATTACCACCACACTCCTTTCCTAAAAAATCTGGCCAGGCACAGAATTTTATCTCTGGGGAAAAAGAAAAACAGAGCCCTTTTGTCTGCACCCATCTCACAGACAGGCAGAGGTTTCCCATTTCCACCCACACATCCCTACCGCTCCTCGGCAATACTCAACTGCTTGAACAGGGGTGCAAATCCCACCAGGTACCTGGCACATGGGAGGCACGTGCCAAACCCCCCCAGACCACCAACAGCGCTGAAAAAATCAACATCATTACCTGCCCAAACACGAAGCAGTACAGTGTGATCCCCATGGCCCAGACATCCAAAGCCTGCAGAGCAAAGAAAGCATAGTCAGGTCTACAATGGACAGTGTGTGCAAGGAAGATTAGTCCAAAAACCCTCAAATTGCTATTAAATACCTTTCCAGAGAAGATTTTCCTGGTTTCTGAGAGTGTTTCTGGAGCCATGAAGGCGGGGGTCCCCACTGTGTTGGTTAAGAGGGCATCAGCTCCCTTGAACTCATTGCTCACTCCAAAGTCGGCTATCTTGACGTGCCCGTCTTCCCCCACAAGGAGGTTGGAAGGTTTAATATCCCGGTGGATTATCTTTTGATAGTGCACTGCAGCCGAAGGGAAAACAAGTGATTCAGCAGCAGCACCAGTCTGCAGCAAAGGGGCCATGAAGCCCCCGCATGGCTGCAAGCCTTTCTGCTAACACCACGACCAGCCCCAGCTTCAAAAACCCTTGTGCAGTAGCATGAGCCACCAGAAATGGCACTATACACCAGCAGAAAGCCCAGCCCCAGGTGTTTAGGGGAAAAAAAAAAACAACCAAAAATAAGAAATCCAATTCTTTTTGCACAGACACTCACAGTATTCAATGCCCTTGATCAGATCCTGGAAGTAGAACCGAGCCTGATCCTCACTGAGAGGTTTCAGAGTTGGGATTTCCATCACGGGGCTGCAAAGGCAACAGAGAATGGAGCTCATTCCCCATTCAGATGCACTGAAACAGGTCCTGGAGGCTTTGCCACTGGCCAGTGACAGCACGCAGCCCCAAACACAGGCACATAGTACACCACTGTAACTGGGTTCAGGAGATGCTACCCAAACCTGTAGGGCACCCACCATGAACCTCCCAACTGCCTCTGCGTTCCACACCCGCTTCAGGTGGCTGAGCTCTGCCACCTGCCAACCTGCCTCATGTTCATGCTTCAGTAGGTTTAAATCTGGAATTCAATACTCACCCTTGCTTCACCAGTTCAAACACTGAAACACAAAAGAGAAGGTGATTATGGATCACTTACAGGTCAGAGCTCCTGTGAGCACAGTCTCAGCACAAAAGCAATTTTAATGATAAAAATTCTAAAAATAATCTTTTTTTTTTAAAGAAGGGGATGCCATCTTATGCAAGGCACATGGCATTTTGGTTGTTTCCATTTTCAGTTAAGGGAATGCTGCCAACTACCTTCTCAGTGCTGCAGCTTCAGCATCATGAAATGCCCTCCATACAGCACACTAAAACCCTCAGTTTGCCTGCAAACCTCTGCGCTTGGCCATGAAGGCATCGCATGCTCCTCCGCTAGTATAGGCTGAACATAAATGATTGAAAAGTAATGCCTCCTCCAAAACTGTGTGTATTTACATCAAGTAAACCACTGCAGTCTGCAAGACAGGTTGGGAAGGAGCTCGTTGGTACCATGGATAATTAACATATGCCTCGTTCTCAAAGCTGAAGAAACAAAGCTACTTTCTAGCAGCCCAGCTTCAGAGCTGAGAACATAAATGCTGGTACCTCTCATGGCAAAGCAGGCCCTGATGTCAAATTAAAGCTGTAAAGTGCTATAAAGTCTTCTTTCTGAACCCAGACTGGATCCCGGTTGCTCTGACCATTAGAGGGGGTTTGTTCCTCCAGCACATCCAGGCCATACCCACTCTGGAGAAGAGACCCAACCATGCACACAGCTGCCCCAAAATGCAGTGGGAAAACCCTTTGCCCCAGCAAACCCCAATCCCCCCAACACCCCACGAGTGCCGCAGGGCAGTGGGCAGTTACCCATGTACAGGTGGTCCTCACTGGGGTCATCCAGGACCTGCCAAAAGAAGTGGAAATTAAACAGCACCAAAAAACCTTGCAGATTAAACACTGATTTTTTTATTTAGCGGCCATCTCAATTCTGCCGTCTGCACCATTAACATGGTCTGCTAATCTCCAAGCTTCTACCCACAAGGGGTGGGAAAAAAAGGAGAGAGATATAGCTGTACTTCAAGGAAGTAAATATTTAAAACACACAGGAAGCATCATCTGACTCATGAGCCAAATAATCCTAAATGAGCCTGCACATCCTTAGTTCTTGAGGTTTTTGGACCATTTCATACAGTCAGTGGGCAGAGGGCAGGGCGGCTGCACTGCAGAACCTGCAGAAACATCAGTTCCTCGCCAAAACCCATCTGAGCACCTGTTTCCTCCAAGGAAGCAATATTTTTCTGCATTTCTCTTTCTGGGCAAGGGAGAAAAAAATCCTCTTTTGGGAGGTAGGAATAAAAAAACCTATTAAACCAGTGAAAACATGAATGTCCCATAGGCAGGACCTCCCACGGCCATCCCAGCCCCTCTGTGGTCGCTCCCTCTGCCCAAGTCAATGTGTAGCCCATCCCTGCAGCATCCAGGCTCCTCCACACCCAGGGTGGGTTTTGGGAAGGGGCTGGCTGCTGCTCACCTCCACCAGCTTCACCACATTGGGGTGGTCCAGCTTCTTCAGGATGGCGATCTCCTGGTAGACCTGTTCGATGGGCCCTTTGGGCTGCACGCAGCCCTCAGAGGCAGTTTTGGCCCCACGGGGTGGCGGACGACCTGTGGGAAAAGCAAAGATAGAGTGTCCGGTTGGGAATGAGCCCCCGGGGTCCCCAGATCACTTCCCACCCTAAAGCTTTTGTGCACTTACGGGGGAAGCCTGCCTGTCTCATCAGCTTCTTTTTGGAGAGAACCTTCATTGCCTACAAGAGGGGAAAAATGTGGGATCTGGGACAAATTAAGGATAAAACGGGGCCAGTGGGATGGGGCCGGCATGGAGCCAGGCAGGGAGTCAGCGGAGGGGATCTATCCCTGTCCCCTGTGCCACCTGCCCTGCTGCAGGCTCTGGGGATGTGCGCTACTCACATAGTAGGTGTTATCGTCCTCGTTGTAGGCCAGCTTCACCACCCCGTAGGAGCCCTAGAGAGGGGCACAGCCATGGGGATCAGTTAGGGATAGTCAAAACAAAAAACCTACAGCACCAAACCAGGTTCCAGGCTCCTCCACAAACCCAGCCCCACGGAGCTGGCAGGCAATGCCAAGGGTAGTGGGACACAGGCTGGCATCACACTGCCAGCAAATAAAAGCTTCAAATGTCCCATTTTCTGGGAGGGAGGGGGAATGGGGAAAATTAATAATGATTTTTTAAAATATATACAATTCAATTGACACCACCCAGAAAAGACCCGCATCACAGCAAGGAGCGGGCTGAGTTGCCGTGGTGAGCAGCTGAAATTGCCATCTCACCAGATTGACAGCAAAAGCAAGCCCAGTGCTCTCCCACCCCAAATCCCCCCATCCCACCCCAAACCTGGTCAGTATTCACCTTCCCAATTTCATCCTTCAGCTTGTACTGGTTGAGCTGCACACAGTCCTGCAGGGAAGAGAGGGGGGGTTCTGACATGAGCCACGAAACCGCTCACGTTTGCCCTCCTCCTTTTAAATCTCCAGCAAAACTTTCTCTGCAAACTCATGCCCTGTTCTGCTCTGCCCGGGCACCCTCTCAGGGCTGGGCAGCTTTGATTCATGAGCCATAAACGCCGGCTGCCCAGCCACGCGTTGGCGTGTTTATAGATGGCTAATTGCAAATGTTAACGGCCAGGCAGGCAATATTGTCTGCTCACGTGGAACAAGAGCGTATGACAGGCGGGTGGCGGTGGGGATCAGCAGCCGGGAGAGCCCTGGGGGGTTTAAAACCGGCAACCTGGAGCCAAGTATTTTTATTTCTTATGAGTGCAGTAGCCGCTTGCTGCCTGTTTTCTGTCAGCACTGGCGGGCTGGGGGCAGGCAGGGCCACTTTCTCTTGAGATCTCAGCAGCTCTCTCTTTATTTTTATTTTTAAGGGAGAGAAAAAGAAAACTGCAGCACACCACCAGTTCACCCAAAATGCAGCTGTGAGAGCTGGCAGCGTTTGCAAAAGGCACAAAATGCATCAAGCTGCTGGGTCCCACCTCCCCAGGGGCTGTCCCCACAGCCCAGGATGGACCAGGACGTTCCACCACCTCCTGCCCTGCAGCTGTGGACACACCACAGGGCTGTATCCCAAGAAACCAAGTGAGGAGCAATGCCACGGTGGCAGGAAACCTGGAGGACAGGGGCAGGAGAGCTGCAGGAGCAGTGTTTGTCCCCCCTCACCTGTAGTCCTGTGATGGACACGCGGTTTGACTCCACTGTTGGCCGCCGCGGCAGCCGTGGGGAGGAGTGCGGAGATGTCACCGGAGAGTAAGGGAGGGATGGGTAGATGAAGCGTTCGTTAGCGCCGTCGCCATTCCCGGGCGAGCGGGCAGGCTGCGACCGCTCCTGCAGGGAGAGCTTTCGGCCAGAGAGGTGCAGCTTCGCCCTCGGCTCCCGGCCGTCCCCAAAACCCTCACTGCTGGGCGTGTTCATCTCCTCCTCGCTCGCACTCCCCGTTGCGTCGTATTCGGTCACCACGATGAGCGAGGCCATGCCGCGGCAGCGGGGGCTCAGCGCCAGGGGGTCCCACGGCGCCCCAGGCACTCGGCAGCCACAGCCTCCGTCACAGCAGAGGGGCCATGGGGCAGGCGAGGTGCTGGGGACGCATGATGGCATGGTGCGACCGACGGCCTCATCCCGGCCACGCTGCGACAGGCAGGCACACCTGCAAACACAGGACAGCTCAGCTGGGCTCCCCCAGAACGCAGGATTTCCTCCCACTGGTTGTTACTCTACAGCTTAATTTATTCATTCCATAGAGGATGGTAAAGCCAAGGGCAGGGGTGCAGGATGGAACCAGGACCATGCACCTGCCCTGCCACATGGCAGACCCCTGGCAGGGGCCAGCCTCAGCTCCCAGGCTGCTCCTTCCACCCCCTTTATTTAAATACCTCCAGGGAATTACAACCTCGCCTCCTCTGCTACACAAATACCCCAAAAAGGGTACTTTTACAGGGGCAGGATCAGGCCCTGCACTATGCTGGCATAAATACCGCTCTGTTCCTTACTTTACTACTTGGTCCTGAGGCTGGAGCAGGCAAATCTCTGCCAAACACCTCCCAGACAAAGCAGTTCATGGGCACAGGGACCTGCTTACCAAGCGCAGGGTGCAGGATCAGCCCCCCCCAGCTCACTGCCTCTTCCCACAGCCTGTCATTGCCAGCGATTTCTCTTCCTTGCCCTGGGCTCCCTACTGCCTTCTGTGCAAAAATCAGGTTCCTGAACCTTGGGATAAATGAGAAAACAATTCTGTTAGCAACAGAGAATTAAATCTATATATACACATATAATATTAAATAATCACTTTAAAAGGGGAGAAAATGGTTTAATTTACACATGCCAGGCACCCTGCAGCAGCTGGGGCAGTTCGATGGTTGTTTAGTTGTAAACCATCACTCTTCCCTGCTGCGATGCCAGTGCTGTTTTTAATTTCTAGGTTAACGAGTTGCTGCAGAAGCAAGTGAAAAAAAATATCCTGAAACAAACAGCCCAGAAGCAGGAACAAGGTTTGAGGCGTTTTTCTGCCTGGTTCCCACACCTCAGCGAGGCGGATGGTTAAAATTAGCTCCACTCATCTCCATTGAAGTTTCCGTGATGCACCCGCAGCACAACCACTCTGAATCAGCCCAGCAGAAATTACGGGTCAAGTACAGAAATCAAATCATCTCCCCCTTCCTCGAGGCTTCACAATGGCCTAATTGCTGTTTTCAACACCAATCTATAAACTGGAGCTTTTTTTGCCCAAGCAGGATCGGCCCAGAGCTAAAGCCGACCTGGCGTCGCTTGCTTCTTCGAGCTGCAGAGAAACACAGGGGATGCGAAGGCTAAAATAAGCTGATGAACGGCAACAAGGGCGAACTATTTCAGAAACGCCGCGTTTTGCGGGGCTGAATCCAATCCTAGACGGGGCTTTGCTGGGCAAGAGAGCCAGGAGCCACCAGCCAAGCCAAGCCAGGGCTCCATGTCTTGGGCATTGTGGCTGCAAAACTACCCCCCCGGTGCTGCTGGTGGCATAGCAGCATGTTTTAATGCACTCCCAAAATGGATTAAAATAAACAGGCAGGACCCCCCCCCCACCATTTACCCTGAACACACAGGGATGCATCTTGAGGCCGGTTGCCATTTGCCTGGCTTGCTTTTGGCACCCCGCCAGCGGGCACATATAAATAGCTACCTTCCGAAGCTGGAGCCGATCCCGAATGCTGTGCCCTTTACCCTCACCATGCGCCATGCCCACACCAAAAAATGCAGCTTATTGGGGTGGCCCCAGGATGAAGCCACTCCAGGAGCGCCACCAGCCGCAGGACTGGTCTCTGGTCATGGCATGGCACGGCCGGGCATCCCATTCTGCCCCCAGAGCATCGGCTGCATCTGAGTTTCCAAGGGTTCATGCTAAACTTTGCTGGGCTAGAGCAAAATTGAGTCACAAAGTCTCTGCCACACTTGAGAGCAGAGCATGCCCTGGCTGGTGGGAGTTAATTGGCTTGACCAGGATAAATACATCAAGGCTGATTAATTCAAGCAGGCTTCCCTGGGCTCTGTAAACAGGCTAAAAGTCATCCAAACACCATCATAACATCAGCTAGGGTGGAAAATCAGCGAGCTTTTTTTTTCCCCCTTTCCGCACATGCAAAAGGGCTGAGCATGGGGTTTTGTAGAAATTGCCCTTTGAGATGATACCTTCTCCGAAAGAAACCCAAAAGCGGGATCCCACTGTTGAACACAGCCTCACAGGACATGGAACAACTGCTAACGATAATGCAGCCAGTTCTCCTTCAGCACACAGGGAAGCTGAGGAGGAAGAGAACAGCCGTATTCCCAGCTAGAGGGAAAACTAAAATAGCTGGAATGGGGGGAATAAACCCAAAGAGGGGAAACACAGCCTAGGGGCTTTGGCTTCACCAATGCACCCAGGTCCTTGCCTGGGGAAAAGCGGCACGTTCTGGCATGAACTCCAGCAGATCCTTATGTAAAGGCAAGCAGCACATGCCCACAAAATCCTCAGGAAATATAACAGCCTGGTGTATAGGAACGATTTATCAGCATGGCTTTTGGCTGCAATCCATATATAACCCATAGCGGCTGCGGCAGGATTATCGAAGCAATCAGTCTCACATCTAATTCAGCAAGAACAGGGATATTAAAATGAAAAGAGGTCTGTGAAACCCTGGCAGTGGCTCTCCCTCTCACTCAGCGTCCACGTGGCTTAGTGGAAACGAATGGGAACAAAATCAGCCCCTGCGAGGGTAAAGTGATTTTTACAGCCCCCTCCTGCCACCCCAGCTCTGCTGTAAGTGTGTGGTCCCTGCTGGGACGTGGCCACCTCCAGATGGGAACATGCCAACCGATTTTGGGGGGTGCAGAGGATGACACCTTGCAGCCAGCACTGGCTGCACAGATTTAAACCAGAGCGTATGGACGCATGGACATGTCCCTCCCTCCCTGGAGCTGTTTCTCTACCCAGACACAGGATGGATGATGGGACAGTCCCCTCAGCTACCGCCGCCTACCACATGCTCGCCTTCCCCCCATGTGCCCTTCCTGTCATCAGTGAGATGCGGCATCAGGGGTCGGACCCTCCTGAGGGAGTAAGACTTGGTGGCGTCTCTGTCAGCAACACCTCCATCCAACTTCCGTGGGGATCAGCTCACACACTGCAAATAAAGCTGTTCATAACAAAATTGAACACAAACCACCTAAAACAAGGCTGATTTTACTCGCAGAGGATCCTCCCCCTGCTACCGCTGAAGGTCTGCAGTTAAAAGTTAAGCGGGGCCAGTGCGCGGGGCAGTTATGGGCTCTCGCTGGGCAGAGTCCAGTGGCTATTTTGCTTTCCCTGATCACTGTCAGCGGTGGAATTGGTAGTGCCAAGAGCAGTGTCATCTGCAGCAACGGGGGCATCAATCACAGTTTCCCTTCCTACGGGTGAGTGTAGGCCTTGCCAGAAATATATTAGTCACTGTAGTATACAAAGACCATATGCATCCCTGCCTGACTTTTAATGGAAAAAAATCTCTCAGCAGCTTCTCTAGAAGTCAGAGGACACCCAAAATAATGAGATACTGGAAACAGGCACCCAGCCCCCATCTACATCACATCCCTGTGCCTGAGCAGTGAAGCCTTTCATTGCTCCTGGGGCAAATAGAAGAGCCTCCTGCACTGCCTGGCCCATCCAACAGAGGGTGGAAAGAAATGGGGAAAAAATACAAAGCCAGGCTGGTAGCATTGTAACAGCATGAAACGCAGTGGCAGATTTCAACAGGAATCCAAAAACATCTTCAACAAGATTTTTTTAAAATCTTCATGATACCACCTAATACTGCTTAAGCAATATACAACGAGTATCTCAAAACAGGAGCGTAAGCTCCAGACCCGGTGTCGAGCATGGGCCGGGATGAGCCCAGGGCACCATGATCCAGTGCCTCGTCCAGTGCTGCTGAGCGGCGCCTGGCTCTCCTGGAAGCAACAGCTCCAGCTCGCGATGCCCACGAGAGAGGAAATGAGAGCGGCTCTGCACTTTGTGAACACCACTTAAAAGATATTAAGGCTGAGCTGAAAGCAAAGCCTCCTCCAAATTACCGCCCCAATCTGATAACAGCCGCCTTCCCCGGAATGGCGCTGGGCGCTGGTCGATCAGACACTCCTTGCAGTGCTCTCAGGGATGGGCTCTCAGGTTTGTTGGCTGTTTTTCCCAAAACAAAGTGCTCAGGGAGAGAGGCCAGGAGAGGGATGGGCCTCCTTCCCCTGGGAGAGGGGGTGCCTCTCTGGTCAGAGGCCACAAAGGCAGCTCCAGCTACCCAGCCACCGCACATCCCCTCCCCAGCACAGACCCCCTGGCCTTGAGGACAACCTGGTTCTGACCCAGGGGTGTTTTCAGCTCCTGTAGCATCGCACAACCATGCGGTCAGTCCCAGCTCTATTGCAACAGCTTCCTGTGGTCAACCCACCACTGCTTTTGGTCTTTACCGTTATCTTCATGTTCCTGATGCTCTGTGCCATGCATGTGGCCGCAGGGCTGCATCCCACCTCCTTACCACGCTCGGTCACTCGCAGCAACCCACTCTGGCTTCTCCTAATGAGACCTGTCCCCCGCACACAGTTGCTCCACCAGCTCTGTCCCCTCCATCTTCTCCTGGCCTCTCACTTGCCCCTTGACCTTAAAAATCCCCTCCTTTTCCTAACCCCACGGCCTAACTCGCACCACTCCCCCTGTTCCGAGCCCTCGCCTACGCGGGCAGAAGCCCCACGGGATCCACGGGACGCCTGGTGTCGCGGGGACGGCCACCACCCTGTCACAGCCCGGGATGCCGCCAGCCCGTCGGGTACCGCCGGCACACGTCGGGGCGGGTGGGTGGCCGAAGGCGAGCGGGAGCGGGATGCCGGCCGGGCCCGGGCGGCCACGGCGCGGCTCCCCGAAACGGGATGGGGAAATGGCAGCCCCGATCCCCCGTCGCCAAAATACCTGCGACGCCGTGCACAGGCCGGCCGCGAAGCCCGCGGGAAAGCCCCGTTTGAAGGCGATGCCGTTGTCTGTCTGCTCGGAGGGCATCCCCATCCCCGGGCCGGCCCCGGCCGCCCACGCCCGCCCGGGTCCCTCCGGGCGCGGCTTTGTCTCCGCCGCCGCGGGCGCATCCCCGGGCCGGGCCCGCCCGGCCTCCCCCGCCCGCTCCCGCACCCACCGACCTGGCGGGACGTGACGCGCCGCCCCGCTCCGCGCCGCTCCGCCGGCAGCACGGACCGGCCCCGCAGCCCCCGCAGCCCCCCGCGGGGCCGGAGCGCCGCCGCCCGGCGCCGCCTTCGCTTTCGGTTCCGCTCCGGCGGCGGCAGCGAGGGAAGGAGAGAGGGAGGGAGGGAAGAAGAGAGGGAGGGATGGAAGGAGGGAGGGAGGCCCCGCTCCGCCCCGGGGAAGGGGAGGTTTCCCCCCGGGCAGCCGCATCCTGCCCGCCCACCCCCGTAAGCCGTTCTTTGGGGTGAGTTTTTTTGTTTGTTTTGGGTTTTATTTATTTTTTAAAAAAATATTTTATTTCCCCCTCCGGCCGCGCGGCCCCGCCTCACCTGGCAGCGCAGCCGCGGGATGCAGCCGCGGTTGCCCCGGCCGGTCCCGCTCCGGGACGCGGCCCCGGGCGCAGCCGAGCCCCGCCCCGAGTACCCCCCGTCCCGCAGGGCCACGGACCGCAGCGTCGTCCCGCCGCTCGGCCGGGGCTTCCTCCCCTCCACCCTTGCACCAACACAGAATTGCCAGAGTGAGGTCGACTGGGTCTAAATTGGGTTACCTGCATCAGCCCCGCTGGACCGTCACTAAGCTAAGCCCAACGCTGCTGAAATCATCACCTAAAGAGGGGTTTAGAAACCAGTTGTTTGGAAATGTCACAGCAGCCACCGCCAGGCCACAGCCACCACCGCTGAGCACAGCTCCCGCTCAGGTTGCAGCTCTTCGGTGCTGGACAGACCCAATGCTGCTGCACGGGCATGGCCTTTAACGACCCAGCTGGCACCAGCCCTTTGTAAACTTCGCTCTTGCTTTGTCCATGCTAATTAGTTGGTTTTCTTATCGAGCACCGTCCTTCCCCTGAGCTCACCTGCTGTTTTCTGATCGACTCTTCATGAAGCAACAGCTTCAACCTTGAGCAGATGCAAACACCACGGCTGGCACAACCCTTCCTCGTTGTGCTTTGAGTCCCAGTTGCAGGCACTGCTTCGACACTGTAGAACTCCCTGTCATAGAGTCCTGCTTCCATGTGAGCTTTATGGGTAAATGCTGCTAATTTGACCAGGATCTTGAAAGCCACTCTAGAATCAGGTTTATGCGCTTACTGTAAAATAGTAGGCGCTCCAAACAGTTTGCGATTGAACTCCTCGGTGCTGGTTAAGGGAGGTTTGATAACGCAGCTGAGGGGTGAGCCACCAAAGCCAGTGCTCCCGTGAAGCCCACGTGGGAACCTGGGTTACTTTTCACTGTTAGAAATACAGCTGGTGTTTTAAAGTTAGGCACTGATGAGTGTTGCAGTGTGGCTGTAGGCAGATGATTAATGAGATTATAAACTAGCACCAGACTACCCTCGTTTCAACCACATCTTAGAGCTTCTCTCTTCCTGCCTTACCTGCCAGGGCTCCAGCAGAGTCAGGTTTAGGTCTGGTCTTGCTTTCTCATTGCTAACAATGCCACAGATCAATCTAGCACTTCCCAGCAGGATTGTCTCCAAGTCTTTAGACTAATGACGTTAGCTTTTACATAGTCACAAGGTGAAAGGACTGACACCCCATGGTCAAGGTTCACCCACAAAAGGTTTACACTCACAAAAGTGCAACCCCATCTGCCCTGAAACCTCACACTACATCTGAAATGAAATTTTCTTCCAAAATGAGACTCTTAATTGCTAAAATTCAACAGCAGCATGTCACATATTGAGTTAGCTGCGATCTTCATTTATTGACCCGAAAACTAGAGCAGGTAACTCACACGCAGCACCTATGGGAGGACACATACAATGAACACGTTTCAGCTGAGCTGGGGCTTGTGTTTAGCACCCTTTACCTTTCTCAGTCGCTCTTTGTGCAAAGACACATTTAACAACAGTGCCTGGACTTTGCACCATTAGACCTCTCCGATTGAATCCTGGCTTTTTCCCTTCTGCCAGCACCATCTGTTTCTACAGTGTAAACAGCAACTGTAGACAGGTTAAACACAAGGACACATTTTAAAGGAGACTCCCCTTTCTATACCACTTAAAATAAGCACAAAGGAGCTTCGCTTGCATTTTCCACTATTTTTGTACCCCAGTTTTCATAAAGCCAGCACTGATTCTGAAAACACCACTGCTAAGAACAGATATTATTTCACTGTGACTGTGCTACTCCCCCCAGCATATTTATAATGCAGTCAAGAGAGCCTTCTTTTTTCCTCCCATTCAATTCTTATTCTTAATTTCAAGTACAGAATAGAAGTGAAATGGGTGGAAACCTCTGTTTTCCCTTAAGTCATTACAAACAAAACACAAGTTTGTTCAGTAGAAGGCCATGATTTATTGACAGTTATTCTGAAATACGGATGACTGAACATAATAAAAAGACATTTGTAAAAAAACCAGGAAAACAAACCAACCTCATCTTTAAATGCATCACTTGAAGGCATTGATTAAGGGGACTCCATGTGCCGGCAGTTCCTGGTGCAACTGACGGAACAACATGGCACATTTGTTCCTTTCCTGGGTCTTGCCGAGGGTGTGGAACAGCCGGGCTTGGAAGTAGAGAACGTCCCTGAGCTGCTCCTTGCAGTCCACTTTGGCGAAGTAAGTCTTGGCTTCATTTAGATTCAAGATAGCAGATTCCAATGCTGTGGAAAAAAGGGGGGCAGTCATATTTAAGATGGTATCACAACAACAACTCGAAGCAATACAGCTCAACTCTAAGGAGCCCAATTATAAATTCCTCGGCTTTTCAAAACAATTTGTGTCTTAGCAACATGGTCTTTCAGCTAGTTTCTGTTATTCAGCCTTTACTGCAAAATACGGGTGTGAAAGTATGCAGATAAACAAGATTCCATTATAAACACTACACCTGTTGAATAACTAATTCCAAATTAATTTTGCTATCCAACAACTAGGTAACACACTCTACTGTACCATTTAAACTTTTTTCAACAGTGATCGTGCAGCACAACTCTAACATATACACACCAGTCTGCACTTCTCAGCTTCTGAGCGCAGTTTCAGTGAGAATTACTCATCACACTACCTTCAATCTTCTTTTCTGGCGTGTAGGAAGCTGCAGAAGCCACCTGACATTTGGCCACCAAGAACATGGCACAGCCTTTGTCCAGGACAGCTCCGTGGGCCAAGACAGGTTCTATGGCCATGTGCAGAATATTCAGGGCTTGTTCAGGAATGCCAAGGATCAGCTGAAAGAGAAATACTTGCTGGACTAATACTGAAATCCGCTGTTAAGAGCAGCCTCTTCGGAGAAGACCAACATAAGCCACATCTGTTTCTAATAATGCAACGCATTACAGACAAGGATGTAAATTTCTTCCACATAATCTTCTTTTAAATCAAAACTTATTAGTGGAAATGAGCTAGTATCTGAAGTGATTAGGCATGGCTTCTCCACTGCAGACAGTGCTGACAGCCATGTCTCTGCCAGCTCAGAGCAAACAATATAACTGAACATTACATTACAAGCATTATTTTTAATTCGAACGCACACCAAACTGTGCTACTAGAAAGCCAAAATACTAGTAGAAAAAATAACAACTGAAGAAACGAAGGCAGGGCCAATTTATGCTTGCCTGCTTAATTACATGCAAAAACTACACATCTTAGTGATACACATGAAACTCAATTTTTATTAACTTCCTCAAAAGATTTTACATTTAGCACACACTTCAGAATCAATAATTTAATTCCAACACAGTTGTGTTCTTAAATCTCACAGGAGTAGAAACAGTATCCAGATCCCCAGAATGTGTGTTGCCCTACAGCCCTGTGAAAACACAAATTGGACATACCTGGGAGAAAGCCAAGTTCAGCAGAGTTTCAGAAGCCAAGTACTGTAGGCTATATTCTCGAGAGAGGGCAAGAGCCTGCAGCAGGACAGGCAACGCTATGGTATGACATGAAGATCTCCAGTAGAGCTCTGCTATTGACAGCAGTACGCTAACCAAAACGGGAAAGAATTACAAACATTCTCTTTTGATTAAAACATCCACTTGCTTCCCAAATAATTATTCCACCCATAATGGCATTGGTTTTATTACGAATTACATTACTGCCTGTACAATAAACTTCAACTACACCCTTAAGAGCAGATGCCATTGAGGTACAAAAGATTAAACAACACCATAACTACTCTGAAGGTTAGCACAAAGGTACAATTACACACATACATGTCTATTTCCTATTTATTTGGATGCAGTGTTTCCTTCTTCCGTAAGTCTTCATGGAACATTAAAATAAGTTCACTGCCTTTTAGTTTACCTATTAAAGATGAGTAGGTTTCAGTTCCACAATATTTTGAGGATTCCTCCGTACCATGATTAATAAATGAAATTATTTTGGAATCTCCAAATCACAGTAGGTAATCTGAAGACTAGTGCAGTCTGAACACAGACAAATTGAAATGGCTGATTGTAATCACTGCAAAGTGGCTTTAACACTCTGAAAAGGAAACATTTCTTACCTAATCACCATCTCGGTGTTCTTGATTTTCTGGCAGTGGATCAACAATTTCTGCAAAAGTTTGTGTGCCTCTGACATTTGATTTTGGGCTTTCAATACAATGGCTTTTCTGCCGTGGTAGAGAGAAAACATCACTGATCATAGTTTTGTACTTTAGATACGCTCTGCTATTCAGAACACAGTGAAATATGTCTCTGTTTTGTGACCTCTGTTTCCTGTAAGTGCAGAAAAGCAATCTGACAGAGTGCATGCACGCTATGCACACTGGCAGGGGGAAAACCAGATACCTCCGATTCCAACTGGACAACTCACAGGCAGAAAGGATCAAACTCATAAGACAGCTTTAGATAGAAAACAGGGACTGCCAAAAGCAAAGGCCAAACAGGCAGCAGAAGTGGGAGGGCACGCAGGCTAGAACACACAAGTAATTTTTTTTAAGAAAAACAGGTATGAGGCAAAGTAGCTAAAATTGGCTTGAGCTAACAAGGATACGGAACAACAGGGGAAGAGTGAGAACAGGGAAATAAGAAACAAATACACAGTAGTAGGGGTGTGTACAAACGCCCTGAACCCAGACACCGAGTAGAATATTTAAAGACCAGGGAAATCACAAACAGTCCAATTCCAGAAGGACAAGCATCAGGTCCCACAGCTTGAATACTGATCTTCTGGCTTACTGGCATTAGCTATGTTTTCAGGTGTTTTGCCTCATAGAAAATCAACAAGAAACTGCTTTTAACAGTAAGCTGTTTTTCATACTCACCAAATAACAAGTTGTAACCCTACCTACTTCTAACATCTCATTCTCATTTAGAAACAAGAACCCATTAAAGTGAGAGAAAAATCATATTGTTCCATTTTGTAGATGTAGAAACCAGGATACAGATGAAGACACTCAAGCTCAGACTAGGCCTGAGATCCCCAGCTATTTGACATAAAATTTTGCCTTGTCTTTAGGTGTGAGTACAGTTACACCATGGCGGATTTCAAAGAAGTATTTTGTGTTCTCAGAACAGATCTACAGCTCTAGATTAACACCAACTTCAGCAGTGCTATTCCAGTTCTTAAAATGTCCAGAGTAACAACTAGAAATTATTATTCCATTAGAGCATGTCCTGCAGTAAGCACTACAGGTTAGACAACATGGCCGTAATTAGTTCTGGAAAGGGAAGAACATGTAAGCCCATGTGACCGCCAGCAATCATTTTGCTAAATTTTTCATTATCTTCATGGGACACACCTGCAAGTGTATGCAGATTCATGATTTCTTACCTGTACACGCCTTCAATGCTATTAAGTGCTGTAATTCCTGCTACAAGAGAATCTGCTATATGATATCTGCCATCATTCATGGCTCTCTCAAACTGTATTTTCTGATCAAACAGCATCCAAAGCTAAACAAAGAACATCCAGGAACAAGTTTTAGAAGCTGTGCCTGCTCATTTTCTAATCCCAAATTAGAATTTACTTCCCCTGTGGATACTTATGTCTAGACACAACTAACTCCACCATCCAATTACTGGATTTACTAAATCACTGTCCTCAACAGAAATACTCAGGTCTGGTTTAATGTTTCAGTACCAAAGCTCACCTATTTGACTGCATTTTAAGTAAAAAGGCTGTATTTAAATCATTACTAATGCTTTAAAACAGGAGACTTGTTCTGTAGCAAAAAGAGAAAGACCAAACTATATCGAACACTTCAATGTAAATACTCTTTTACAGACTCAGGTGTTAGTGTGTTTCCCAGGGTCACACAAAACCCGGCCTATTCTCTCTGTTATTTCTGGACTGTAAAGTATCAAAATCCGGAGCACTAATTAAACAGAACTTTGAAGCTCCAAATCAGTGCAGAGCATTTAATACCTACATGTACTCATGAAGCAGATGTATATTCCTCTGTCAGTGACCTTTCTATTTACACAGCTTTTCCATAAGGGGCTCTGGTGAGATAAATATCTCACCAGCCTTAAAACAACAAGGCATCTTTTTCATGCTTTTGTAGAAAAGTTTATGCCGCACAGCTTCCCATGAGGTCATGAGCCAAGCAAAATTAGCAAACTTATAGAAACTTATAGCACAAGGCATACAGAGGAAAGAATTTGGATGCAGTGGAATTCAGAACCTATTGTATAACAGTTACATAATTTACAGGCTAAATTATAAATATTCTACCTGTGCATGCTGACTATTGGGAGGGAATCTTTCCTTTAGGTGTTTCAGTATTTCAGAAGCAGCTGCAAAGTATCCCTGTAACACAGAAATAGCACTCTGATTAACAGACACTGAGGCAAGCACCACTCCCCTTGATTTAAACACAGCCTTTGTGGAAAGAACTTGCCAAGCAAAAACCCTCTGTTTTCTTCACCCCCAATGCAGACACTAAAGGCAGCACAAACCACGAGTCAAGTCTCGCACTCTGCATCAATAACACCCACGTTCTCTCACCCAAATGAGATTTTGCGCAACTAGCCATAAAACTCACCTGCTCTGCATGTAGCTCAGCCAGGTGACACAATACTACAGCAAAGGACTCTGTGTTATTCTGCTGAACGCCCACGTTCACAGCCTCCAGACTGTTCATGCTCAGCAATGTTTGGGCTTGTTGAAGTGCCATGGTGCTTGTGCAAGAAAAATATCTTTTAGCTTTCAAGCAGCAAACAACCGTTTTTAGCCTATGGTCTTGTTATGACAACAGTCTAACAGTCTACATTTTCTGCTAAGCCAGGGCCTGGGGGGAATGAAAACTTGTAAAACAACCGCTATCCAGGAACTCTGGACTATGCAGTCACATCAAGTACTACATACTGAAAGCTGCACACAGCCTAAGCACTGAGATGCTGAAAATGGGGGCACAGGAACAACTTGTGATCCGTTTCCACTACTAAATGGAAACTCAATCTCTTCTCCAGTATGAGTTTTAAAGGAACACAAGAGAATGGAAGTAACTGCACTCAGCCTGTACTGAATCACAGTCTGATTGCTTTATTTTTGTGCACTGGAGAGACACAGTCACTTGTTACACCTATATAAATAACTCAAAAATGCATTATGTGCTAACAAGTACAGTGAGCTAACACAAGAGTTCAAAAGAAATAAAATACCTGCGGCCATATAATCTCCAAATGGCAGTCTTCTGTGCTATACTAATATCAATAAGCTCTGACAAACTGTGTTTCCAGTGCAACAGATCAGAATCTTTTAAGGCATCCATTAGTTTGTTGGCAGCCTTTCCTGCAAAAGCTCTTTGCTGAACCAAGGACTGTATTCCCAGGGAAGCAAGGTACTGGGAAAAAGAAAAAAAAAAAAAACAAACAACAGCATTGAAAGACAATAGAGTACTCTGCACTTGCAAATTACACCTGAGCAAGAGTTCTAAACTAAGAAAAAAATCCCAAAGAAAAAGAGGCGGCATTCAGCACAGACAAAGGAACGCTGCTCCAGGCATTTCTTTAAATACCCACTTATGCACACCCACATATGTGAATGCCATTTTGTTAGATGTGAAAGGTAATTTCCACTCCCCCACACAGAACCCTTAAAGAGGATGACAGGACTTGTACATGGACTTCTCCAATGGTGAAACAGCTGTAAAAATACAGAGCCTTCCCGCCCCTTCCCCACCAAGCCATCATGTCTGCTCTCACCTCCCAAGGTCAGCAGTTTAGCTCCTTAAAAGGAACAATTCTCTTAATAAAGAGATTGCAGATCTTGGGGGAGACAGATCTAAACTTTAACAGCCAACAGATTCAGGGCACAAAACTATCTAAGGGGAGAGCTGCCTTGCAAGATTTCACAGCTGGGACAGAGCTGCACAAGCAAACCTGGTTTCAAAGCCCTGCCAGAGGCATCAGCACTGAGTTTCAGGGAAGGCGGAGGCATAAGAACCTCCCTTGAGCACCGGCAGATTGTGTTATAGGCCTAAGGCCGAAATGGTGCTTGGGGCCAGGCTAGTAGCCACAGAAAGCAGAAAGTTTTTCTGCACAAAAAATAAACAGGTTAGAAGGAAAAACAGTGAGCCTTGCAGTAATGCACTGGCATTAAAGCATCCGAACTCTGGTTTGCAAATATGAAGAGTAAAAATAATAGAAACAGCTAGATTTTGGAGCATTAAAATAGATTTGTTTGAATTCAGCTACATATTTTGAACCGACCAGCCACAAAACCAAAAACCCTATCATGCACACTCCCCTCACCACATGTGTTCATCCTAGAATAAAGTTAATGATAAAAGAAATGGTCTTACCGGCAAACCAAAATGTAAAGATTTGTTTACAGAGTGCTCCAGCAGAACACAGCTATCAAATATCTTCTGCTCCAAGATGTACAACCAGCTCTAGCAAGAAAAAAAGTTTAAAATCTCATTGCAAATAGCTAACGGCTGCAGCACTTTTAACTTTTCTTACTTTTTGTACAGAACACACAAAAACTCACCCGCTCTTCAGAATTAATATGATACTAAGGAAACTTCTATTAAATGCTGCACAGCAAAACGTATCAGAAGTGCAGCTAGGCTGGGACACTGGCTTGACAGCACTCAACACTGGAGGTTCAGAGTAACGCACAGAAACCCCATTACCCAGTTAACTGTGGAAAGCAGCATCTTAGGAGTTTGATACCATTGATGCCAACTGATTATAACAGTAATGTTAATTACAGAACAAAATACGGAGAATTCTAAGCCTATCCCTCCCTCTTTTTGTTTGCTCAAAAGAAGGCTGATTACTCTTTGAGAATCCAACAGACAGTAAGGAGGAAGTTTATTAAATACTTTGTCTCTTAAAAACATACAGGACTAAACTTCAAGATTAGTACTGAGATCTTAGTACTCTGGGATCACAGCTCCTGTTTAGGTAATCCTGAGTTGCAACAAAATCATCCCATGATCTCCCTAGTTTGTTGCTCTGGGTGACCCACCTCCCAGAAGCAACGGTCATCTCACTGTTGGACAGTCATATTTAAATAACTGATGCATTTGATGAGGTACTACTGTAAGAGTAGCTCAGATAACACAGACAAAGGTGACTGACTTAACCTCCATTTCAGCACAGCTATCTTACCAGGCAGTGCTGCAAGCAAACATGGTCATTAGACTCCTGTGCAATTCGGATGGCTTCCTGAAGTGCAAGTTCAGCCTGTTGGCTATCAGCAAACAAAAAGGGAGAAAATATTAGTATTCCCACAGTGCTTAAAATACCACATTACAATACAGAGGAATATTGATCTAAATTATGCATATCACACTCAGAAGATAACTCTGATTTAATAGACTGGTGAGAAAGCCCATATTTTCCTCCTAGCACTTCAGCAATATATTCCAGTCTTGAGGATAAGCAAGACAGCATCTGCAAGCCACTACAAAAATGCAACTGTAACCCCTAAGTGGGCTTTCAAACCCTGCACATTCCCATGTGCCAAGTTATTGTTTGAACAGGGGCAACATGAAGTATCTGTCTGTGTAGAAAGAGTTGCTGCCCTCAATTTTGCAGATGTCCTTCCCACCTCCAGTCCTTTTACATGATGCATCCAGGCAGCAGTCAATAAATGCAAACCATACATGGAGATGGGTAAGCCAGCTTTATCAATAAAATAACACCCACCCCTAGGGCATTTTAAAATTTAAAAAAAACTCAGATGACTTTTTTTATTTATTCCTTTTCCAGATCATCAGCTCTATGTTGATTTGAATGTTAACAGAAAACCAACCGCACTTTCTTAAGAATATAGCTGAAAATAGGCATTCATGTCCACTGACCTTTCTGAGGTCATGGAAATGTACCAGTTGAGACCTTAAATACCTAGGAAACAGTCGCAACAGGACACAGACAAATGTCAACTCTTACCCTGCTGTAGATGGCTCAGTTATTATGGAAACCAAATAAATGTCAAAATAAAAACAAAAAAAAAACCCAAATAAAGATTCAAAAAAAATTCCAGCGCAACCCAACTACAGCTGTTATCAAATTACAGAAAGCCCCTCTTATCCTGAACAGATTTTCACAATGAACAAAAGGTCTATCTATCAGCACTTACGAGATGCAACAAGATGAATTTCAGTTGTGCAGTACAATATATTAACTTACTAATGGCCGAACCGACAGTGCAGTGCAGCTAGATTGAGAGCCGCGTATCTCAGACTCCGGCCATAACCTTCATCCCCATTGCTTTTGCTTTCTGCTCCAGTGAGAATTAAACGGTCAAAATAATGAAGGAGGCTGTGCGTTGAACTGAAGACATCTTGCACTCTGAGACTATTTAAGTAGCTTAAATAATGCTAAAAAATGAAGTAAATTCATCTTTAACTATACAGAATTACTAAAACAAAGTTTTTGTTTAAAATTACTATGCATCTTCTTACTGAGAATGGTTGCCTGACCGGTGCAACCGTGAATTCCTGCATGGCCAGGAAAGTGCCTCATCAGAAGTTGCAGCAATATTGATACTACCTGTGCAGAACTTCTGTAAATCTTGGATAAAATCAGTTCTTTTCCCTAACAGGATCTTCCAAATGGCATCCCATAGGCCAAGATCTGGCTGTCAAAATTATCCCACCCAGTCTGAGACCTCTACATAGGTAGAATCCCGGTATTTATGTGCTAAGCGAGAGTGGGAATGGAGGTATGACTCCCTCTGTGTCTGCACTCAGGAAGACACTCAGAAGCATGAGCATGCTTCCAAATGCCATCTAGGTAGGAAGCAGATGCTAAAACTATGTATTTTCTTCCTGGCATTGAGACCTGGGCAAGACAACTCTAAGTCAGACAAACAGAACACTAAAGAGGACTTCTGGAGCTGTCAAGTCCAGCCCCTGCTAGGGCAGCCCTTTCAAGGATATGTCTCCAAATGGGAATAAGGAAAATCCTGTCTGCCTCAGCCCAGGGCTACTGGGAGGAAGAGATGGAATGTAAGGCAGGAAAGAGTTAAGTGGGAACTCATGGAACTTGCCCAAGAAAAGCTGTTGAGGAACAAGGGCAAATGCTCAGAGCACAGGTCTGGAACCAGCTCTGAATGTGAGTTGTCCATTGCTTTCAGAACAAAATGCTATTAAGCACCAGAAATAAAGCAAATATCAATAAACAAAATCAAGACATATTGCACTCAATACTAATTTTTAAATATGGGAGTATGAGGCCTGAGATTTCTTAGGAAAATGTATGTGAAAAGAAATAAGTTTTAGGTTTAGTTCAACAAGAATGCAGTCTCATAGTCCCACCAAAATTAAGAGAATTATACCTGTGCATAAAGCTAGGCATGTGGTTAAGTACTTCACTTAATTAAGGTTTCTGCACCTTCATGAGTTTCAGTCTGAATTACTAAACATTTATATGCAACTTGCTCACATTTTTATCATCTGCTTATATTTCAGTATAGAATAAATTACTCCCAAGTAATCCCATCCTAGAGATAAGAAATCCCTTTACAACCATTTTGGATGAAGAAAAAGGTACTTACTGCTTCAGCAAAGTCTGGATTAAATTTTAACAAGTTGTTCAATTCTTTTTGTAAAGATGATGGAGTAAGAGCCTTTGTTTCATCATTCTTCAATAAGGAAGCCTAGAATAAAAATTGAAAAGTAAAAGCAAGATAAGTAACTCAAACTGGAGGGTTACAAATATATTTTGATATATGCTTGTCAGTTTGTTATCTGCTTGGAGAGAACATTAAAGATTTCTGTAACGGCTCTGTCTACTATGATGCTGAAACATGAGTGGCAGTTTTATTCTATACTTTACTATAGCATTCATTGTCCAGAGATCAGAGAGACCAAATAAAACAAAAACTTATTCAAAGGACTGTTTAAAGGTACTTAAAGAATTCTGTTTTAAGTTTCTCTTTGAAGAACTAATACAACAGATTGCTCACTGGAATTACATGTATATTCTCACAAAAAAAAATAATCAGGAAACTAAATAAAAGTAAATCCATAGTTTTCTTCAGCAAGTAGATAAATTAATAAAAAGTTAAAATAATCTAGTTACTAGAATAAGCATTACTGAATACTAAAAGACTTCAAATATCAGAACCCTCCTAAACATCCGTAATACTCTACTTGGGAAGAAAAAAAAATTATACACACCAGTAAGATACCCTACACAAATCACACCTGCTAAAAAACACACTATAACAGAACGTCACTGCAGTTAAGATCCATACCTTGCGCCAAATCAGTGGAGTCTGTCCTGTCTTCTCACTAAACCCTATTTCTAACTCTGTTCCTGGATATGGGGTTTCCTATTCTGCACACATGTAGGGAGGCTAAAGTGCCAGCAGCTGGAGCTAGACCACAGGGGTCTGTGTGCCTGTGGTGCCAGCAGCTGGAGTGGGGCCCACGTGCATGCGGTGACAGCAACTGGAGCAAGCGAGAGTATGCGTGTCAGTGGGCGACCACTGGTGAACATCAAGCTGGACTAGGCAGAAAGCAGAAGCAGCTTGAGAGTCAAGTATTGAAACAGCTGTAAGACTGAGCCAGATATGTTGCTCCGAACAAGACAACTGCAGGAAGTCCAGGCCAAGCAGGAGGTCCCAAGCCAACTGAAGGAGAGACTGTGGGGCCTTTGGGTCAACAGAGATATGCATTTGTATGTGTGTCATATATTTCTGCTGGAGGCAACTGGAGACAAGAATTCTGGGGGCCAGTTACTTGATAAACTGATTCCACCAGTTACTGATGGAAGAAAGGAGGGGGGGAAGAGAGAGCATGAGCACACGTGAGAGCATACATGCGTATATATTTCATGGACCTCCATCCTCATCAGCCAGAGAGAGGAACAGGATAACAGACAGTATGCTCAGCCTCACCACTGGTTGCACTGGGGGTCACAGAGTTGTGGCAGCCTTGCTGCAATCAGGCTACTAGATTCAACAACCCCTAACAGGAAAGATCCTAATGGGACTGAGAAGTTACTTTGACCTCCTAAAATTTATATGAAACATCACGTACTGTACGTATTTTATTTTTTCAGCAAGCTATTATAAGTATGCAGTGCATTTACTGACATTTGTGCCCATGGGTATTTCTGCTGCATTTTGTATTTACCAGCTGGAATAATCAACAAAACTGCACATTTAACAGACATAAAATCTGAGGCAACTAGTCAGAATGGAAGTGACCTTCTCAGAATCAAGTACCATCACATGGTGTACATGCCTAGATAAAACACTATGAGCCCCAAGTGCTCATACCGAGCACATACATGCAAGATGTCAACAGATCTTTAATACATCTAAGAAAGCATCATGTCTGACGCTGTGGATAAAATTGAACATGAAATTCATGTTATGGATTGTTTACTCAACTTTATTCAGAATTAACATACCTGCTGAGAAAGAAAATACTCTGCTTGTTTCTGGGAAAGAGGTCCACTGCAAGATATCTCTTCTTCCCTGATAAGAAGCACTCTGGTTAGAAACAAGGGCAATGAAGCAGAATACAAGAAAATACATTTTATCAGACACTCCACACTTTTGCTTTATAAAGTTTTACGAGATACTAGAGCTCAACAGCATGAAAGGAAACTAAAAGGAGAAAACTTAATAAAGAATAAAATCTACATCAAAGTTAGCAATTCAAATTATTTCACTTTAGCTGTTATCTTCAACCTGCAGAAACTGTAGACAGTATGAATGTCACCCTAAACACATATGAAAAAAAGAAAAACAGCAGAGAGAAGATTTGGAGTTGACACATTCAAATAGCTTTGCTCTGTTTTTCCCTTATTCTGAAGATAGTCACAGTGAAACGAACAGGCACTTCGGCCACATGCAACACTCCAGGAAAGTGCCGTTCTGCAAGAGCAGACAGAATTTTATTCCATAGAAGGACAGCAGCTACAGCATACAGCCAGTCTCCAAAAGCTGTTAACTGTAGCAGAGCATGTAGTTCTATATAAAGACAGTTTAGAAAGTGCATTTTAAATATATGAATACTCAAAATGCTTTTAGGATTATCTTTACAGTGGAGCACCTGTTTAGTGGGTGAAAAGTCTCAATATTTGCTTCTCATTTTTGATGCAACTAGATGCGAGTTCTTGCATTTGGGGAAGGGCAAAAAGAGAAACTAAAACCATTAACTTTAATTTTCCCTAGCAAGCAATCCTTCCTTGCTGGAAGCAGAAATGACCTCTCCAACAGCTTTACCACACCACACACAAGCACAACCCGAGAAGCCATTCAGCTGTGGGCTGTACAGAAGGGAACTGCGAGCAGCACCTGGCCTTCAGCTTGTGACTCCCTCAGTGAGCCTGAGAACAGGGTACCGCCATCTTCTATGAGACACTGAGCAGAACTGCTGCCATTTACAAGTGTTACCACATGGTGGCACCAAGGAAACGGAGAGGCCACCCAGCTCTGCCAGGGTATACGAGTCTTCAAAAAACCACAAGGCTGCAGTACACTACATCTGAGTATCGCAGCTGAAGTTGTTAGTGATAGGACATGCATAGGGTCTAGACGAGCATTCATGGAGTTTGGAATGTTTAACAGGAGTAGCATCTTGAGCTGGACAAAGCTTAAGTTTACTCTGACGTGTATAAAGGTAATCTGAAATAAGACTAATTCTCTTAAGTGCGAAAGACTTTAATATTACTATATCACCTTAAAGGCACATCAAGTTCTTCTTTCTCCATTTTCCCCTCCAGTTCCTCTGTATTTGTCAGTTCCATATCATTTTCATCAATTCCATTTTTTTTCTCATCATTTTGAAAGTACTGCTGAAGTGCAGTGTAAAGTTTATAGACCTGGCTAAAAGAAAGCTTATTGTATGCCAAGATCATATGGCGGAGAAACAGACCTGCAAAGAAAAACATCTGTTATGACAACTGTCTGTAAGGTTGCTGCTTCGGAGAGAAGACTAGAAATCATAATAACCGGAAGATTAAATTGAATTATTTAATTCTGCTTAAGTGTCTCAGTCTACCAACTGATAAAACCCAAATTTTCATCTTTTTAAGATCAGTAAGAACTGCAGAATAGGCAAAATTCTTGGTTAATATGAAACATCTGAGCAAGAGAAAAATCATATTATGCAATCTTTAAACCTCCCCAAAAAGAAAAACAAAGCTGTATCCTGAGTGAATTACCTCAGTGATAGATACCTCATCAAATATAGCGTATGGATAACAATTAGTTACCTACTACACTTGTTTTATGAACTTCTGGCTCTGTCCCTGTAAATGAATCTGAAAGGTCATCAAAAAACTGTTCCATATCTTTCAATTCTCCTTCTGCCATGAGTTTTAACCTAAACAGGGGAACAAAATGACATTTTTTTAGGGTATTTATATTATGCATCAAATAAAATATTCTCCTATTTCAGGCATAGATAAGAAAACAGAAAGAGAACCAGGTGGTAGCTAATTCATTACACCCAGAAAGTTTTTATACTCATAAGACGAATCAAAACATATCAAATAATAACAATAAGCCAAATAATAATCAGGTTTGAGGTGGGTTTTTTCTCCTTTTTAAACAGTTCTTTTAATAAGGAGAATAATTGGAAAAGATGGTTATTTTTCTAACAAAACAATTAGGAACCCAAAATAGACAGCTGTTTGGTGGGTTAGGTAATGTCAAAACTGATCTTCTGTATCATAGAAACTTTAAAACAGATGGCTTCAATGTTTGGTTTGCTTGCCTGTCAGAACTTATTTATGAAAACTAAGAAAACTGTAAAAGTATATTTTTGCTCCAAATGTATAACTTTTTAAACTATACATTTACACATTTCAGAGCCCTTCTTGATAGATATCAGAGTAGATATAGACAATACAGAGCAAGCATGTAACAGCTTTATCATCTTTAACAGAATTATTGATTGTAGCGGCAGCTTTTTCACCTTTCCAACACAAAACGCAGAAACGACAGGAGGGATGGCATTAATCAAACAAGGAAGCAGCTCCTCAGCCTCCAGCCGCAGGGAGACACGACTCACAACGACTCCGCGCCCCCCTCCACTACGAGCCGATCTACAGCAGCCCGCCTCCCCCTCCCCGATTGCACAGAGCCGGCTTAAGGGTTTCCTGCGGCGGGGAGGGGCGGCCTCGGCGCCCACCTGATGTGCACGGAGCTGGCCAGGTGCGGGCAGGACTCCTCGATGGCCTTGCGCAGTCGCGACAGCGGCATGTCAGGGCCCTGAGGAGGAGAACGACATGTCGCAACAGGCCACAAGGGAAGCAGACCCTCGGGGTCGCCCTCCCTCCCCCTCAGGGCTAGGCCTAGACCCGGGCCCGTCCGTGACCTGCAGCAGCGGCAGCAGCAGCCGGTTGAGCCGCCGCCGCTCCAGCAGGCCGAGCTGCGCGCCCGCGCGGCCCAGCTCGCTCAGGAGCACCAGCAACGCCATCTTGTATGGGGTGACCCAGTCCTTGATGCCGAAGACGTTGGCATGCACCACGCCGTTCGTCATCATCGGGTTGAAGTAGAGGCTCTCGTGCACGCTCGCCATGGCGGCACCCGGCCGGCCGCCCGCCGGACCGTCGCCCGGGAAACCAGCCTCGCCCGCCGGCCAATCGTCGCCGCCGTCGCCGTCACGCGGGTCGCACCGCAACCAATCAGAGAGGGAGTTGTGCGCCGCCACGGCGGGGCCGGCTGGCGGCACAAGCGCAGGGGAGACGTTCCGGGGAGACAAGGATCTGCGGGGCGCCGCCTCGGGGAAGCCGCGCTGGGCCGTCGGGCGCGCTGCATCGCCCCGGGCCTCTTCCGAGCTGCCGCCGCAGCCGCTCAGCTAGGCCTGTGGGCTGTGGTGAGCTATGGCCAGCCTCCCTGTGGGTTGGCCACGGCCCGTTATCACCCACAGCGCAGCAGCGGGTCACATCTCCATCGACATGGGCCTCCACACTGCTGGCACCACAGTCCGTGGGGCCTGCAAGGGCCAGGGTTGGCAGCACAGAGGGGCCAACACCTGAATCATGACCCCGCAAGGTCCTGGGGATCCTTGCGGCCCTTCGTGGACATGCTGCAGCCCTCTGAGGAAGGCATGACCGCTGCCAGTGTTGCTGCAAGCAGGGTCGGCCCCGTGTGTCCAGGTGAGGAGAGCCATGCTGGGCAGCCTGAGGCACAGCGGCTTGGCGAGGACACGGTGTTTCTCCACAGCCAGTAATGGAAGAGGCCATGAGGGGATTCGCTGGGCCATGTGAGGAGACTGATCCATGCACTGATGTGAGTGTTTCCGTGGTGCAGCCAGAGAACACCATGGAGTGAACTCACTCCTGTTGGATTGGATTTCTTGTGAATTAATTGTGCAATAAGGATATTTCCACGCATAAGTTTTTATTTTCTCAATAATTTGTTAAAGTACTTTATTAAGGCATCTTGTTCCCAAAGAAAGTACTCCAATTATTCTAATAGTTCTCATTTTTGTAAGTGAGAGCAAAACAAAACTCAGTATTATTACACATCTGCACATCCCTGGGGATTTCAGTTGAGTTGTTCCTGATTCATGCCTGGGGTGGGTGATGAGAGGGAGAGGAGGCAAATTAAGCGTGGAGTAATTTTCTAGAATACATTTACATTTAAGAAACTTAATGTTGTAGTTAGTTGTTGCTGGCATAATTAATGATAGCTTCCTAGACCTCAGTGAACTAATACTCATTGAAGTATATCCGAATATAAAACCCAGGAAATAACTAAAGCTATTTTGTTATAAAGGTCAATTTACTGACATTTCCTGAAAATCCAGCTGGATCCCTCTAAGTCGATGAGGCCTGATTAAATTCATCTGAGGGTACTTAAAGAGCTGGCTGATGTCACAGTGAGACCTCTCTCAATGATTTTTCAATGCTCTTGGGAATCCGGAGAAGTCCCAGTTGACTGGAAGCTGGCAAATGTTGTCCCAGTTTTCAAGAAGGGCAACAGGGATGACCCTGGTAACTACAGGCCTGTCAGTCTCACTTCTATGCCTGGCAAAATTATGGAGAAGATTATTCAGGGAGTTTTTGAAAAACACCTGAAAGACAACTCAATCATTGGTCCCAGCCAGCACAGATTCACGAGGGCAAAGTCCTGCCTGACAAACTTAATTTCTTTCCATGACAAGGTCACTCATCTAGTTGACCAAGGAAAGCCAGTTGATGTGATCTTTTTGGATTTCAGTAAAGCTTTTGATACTGTCTCTCACAGTATCCTCCTGGACAATATGCCCAGCACACAGCTGGATAAACATGTAGTGCAGTGGGTGAGCAATGGGCTGATGGGTTGGGCTCAAAGGGTCATAGTAAATGGGGTTACATTGGGCTGGCGGCCAGTCTCTAGCGGGATTCTGCAGGAATCCATCTTCGGGCCAGTACTCTTTAATGTCTTCATAAATGATTTGGATGCAGGACTGGAAGGAATACTAATTATGTTTGCTGATGACCCAAAATTGGGAGGAGCTATTGACACGCTTGAGAGCAGAGAGGCCCTGCAGAGAGATCTGGACAGACTGGAGAGCTGGGCAATCACCAACTGTTCGAAGTTTAACAAAGGCAAGTGCTGGATTTTGCACATGGGGCACGGCAACCCTGGATGTACATACAGACTGGGGAATGAGAGGCTGGAGAGCAGCTCTGCAGAGAGAGACCTGGGGGTTCTGGTCGATGGCAAGTTGAACATGAGCCAACAGCGTGCCCTGGCACCCAGGAGGGCCAACTGTGCCCTGGGGTACATCAAGCACTGCATTGCAGCCAGTCAAGGGAGGGGATTGTCTGGGTTTGCTCTGCGCTGGTGCGGCCTCACCTCGAGTACTGTGTGTAGTTTGGGCACCACAGTACATTAAGTATACAAAGCTACTAGAGAGTGTCCAGAGGAGGGCCACAAAGTCGGTAAAGGGTTTAGAGGGGAAACCATATGAGGAGCAGCTAAAGTAACTTGGTTTGTTCAGCCTGGAGGAGACTGAGGGCAGACCTCATAGAATCATTAAGGCTGGAAAAGACCTCTAAGATCATCAAGTCCAACTGCCAACCCAACACCCCCCAGGTCTCCTAAACCATGTCCTGAAGTGCCATGTCTACACATTTTTTTAACACCTCCAGAGATGGTGACTTCACCAGCTCTCTGGGCAGTCTGTTCCAATGCCTGACTACATTGCGGTCTGCAGCTTCCTCACAAGGGGAGGTGGAGGGGCAGGCACTGGTCTGTTCTCTCTGGTGACCCATGACAGGACCCGAGGGAATGGCAGGGAGATGTGCCAGGGGAGGGTTAGATTGGATATTAGGAAAAGATTCTTCCCCCAGAGGGTGGTGGAGCCCTGGAACAGGCTCCCCAGGGAGGCATCACTGTGCCAAATCTGGTGATATTCAAGAAACACTTGGACAAGGCCCTCAGAGACATGGTGTGAATTTGGGGTTGACCTGTGCAGGGACAGGAGTTGGACTTGACAATCCTTGCGGGTCCCTTCCAAGGTCCCAGGACCATAAGACTCAGGAATCATATGATTCTATGACTCTGTGAAAATGAAGTACAACAGCTTGGGTGGAAACACTGAAATGGTGAAGTGGCTTGGCAGGGAGGGGCAGGAGATGAGATAAAGGCCAGGCTGCAGCCAGCGTGTGCAGAACTCGGAGGAAAAAGGAAATGACATACATCTGGTTCTGACATTTCTGTGTAATTCTCTGAAGCCAACGTGCAAACACTGCTGACAATCCTTCGGCATGTGGTACAGAGAACATTTAGAATTCACTTTTTAAGCATATTTACATAAACTCGCGTGCCTAAAAACCAGCCCTCCAAATAAGCAGCAAGAGATTATTTTGGTCATATTAAATTCAAGATTAGGTAATGCAATTGAAAAAGTAATCTTTTATCTTACCTAAAATAGGCTGACACCCCCGAGTGATGTGCCTGAGCTTATGGAGTATGAAATAGTCACTGCCTGGGTTTGGGGACATTTAGTGCAACACTGGATCTGTCAAACCAAGTCTCAGTAATCAGAAGACCTCATCAAAAGTTTATTCCGAAGTACTGTGTGTCTCTGGTATAAAAAGTGAATACTGTAATGATTCTTCCCACAGGCAGTAATATCCAATCTGAAATTCCCAAATAAAGCCCAGTGATTAACCTTTTATTTTTTTAACTTTACTATAAAATTTTGCAAAGTGTTACATTAAAAATAAATGAATATTCCTACCTCGCTCTCTCGTGATATGTAAAACCTTGGGGGATTACCGAGCTGCAGCAAGTCATCAACACTTGTTATTTCACAGCAGAAGGAAATGGGACATCTAGCATTAATAGATTTAAATCTTTTAATGCTTCTTTGGCACAATCCAGAAGGTTCAGCGAGGACAAGACTTTTTATTAATAGAACCTCTGCAAATGCTACTTTTCAGCCACAGAGTAGCTGACGGAGTTAAAGACCCTCATTTAAAAACAGTCTACGTGGTTACAATTTAGACAGGCTAATACATTAAAAGTGATCTCAAATCACACATTAAGAATATGATTCATCAAGATCTGCCCAAAATAAGGCAGGAGTGGCAACTGCAGCTGCCAGCAGAGTCACCAGATCTCAGCTCTGTCAGGCCCACGTTACTCCCTAAAACATCTGTGTTTGGGAGGATTTCTTGTTGGCAAGTCCTTAACAGAGCTAAAGGAAAAAAATTAGATTTTGCCTGATTTGTCTCATCTGTGGGACAGAGCTTTTACCCTGCTTACAGCGGCTGCATGAGATCTAATGTTTTAATGTAAGATTATTTTAAAAAAATCTGTGTATAATTTGGTACTTCAGGGATGACTCTCTAAATTGAGAGAATTTAGGTGACATAGAAGTTTTCAAAAAACAAACTGTGCTGATATTTCTTAAGGTGTCTTAAAGCAATCTCTTGCATGAGAAATGTGCCATTGCTTGTTCCAACACAAGGCTTTTCACTATCTTTTCAGTTGCTTTGACTAAAATTGCCAGCTATTCTTGAAATAAATCCAAAAAACTAATGTGACATTTTAAATTAAATTATGTGTAAAAGTTCATAGCATCAAAACCTTGTGAGGAACATAAGCATTTCCAAAGAGATGATCTGATTTTGAATTAAGATATGGTGTCAGTGCAAATCCAGAAGTTGGACTGCATGAAGTATCTGCTATTGATGCTAAAGCTGCCAAGACTCTGCCATTCTCATGGCAGTTACATACTTTTTTTTTTTTGGCCTCAGTTCTTATATCTGACTTGCTCCAAAAATAGATCCAGCTTGAAGAAATTATTAAAGATTGCATGCAATATTTTGTATGGGTAAATCTGATTTGTGGTCAAAATTTATTTTCAGCCACTTTTGTCTGCACCTCTTTTTGGCAAAGGCCTCCTTTGTTCTTGGCCCTGTGTGCTCTTACGTAAAGCTTTCCTGAAGACTTGGTTGGGTTTGTGTTGTTGGGGGTTTCCTTAATGTAATCTTCTGGGTAAAAGTTTTCAGTTCTTAGAAAGTATGATTATTATTTTTTATATATACCTAATTCATAGCATAGAGAAAATAATAATGGCATCTAGAACCTAGCTGGAACTGGATTTTTAAATAAAAACCCTTCTTTTCTATTATTTAAAGATTATCACCAAAGGACTTGGTAGCATAATCAGCACTTTGGTCTGTCGCCTACAGCACCGAGGCTTTTAATTCTCTTTGTGACAAACCCCTGCTTGTAGGCAGAGATGCTAAAACACCTGAATTTTGGTGACTGTTGGAGTCACCCCCAGCCCTGTGCCAGACCCCCTTACTCCCCACGGCGGACGGCCACCTTCATCGCCTTGGAGGACCGGTAGCGCCTGGCGTCGGGGTACACCTGCTTAAGTACACAGGAAAAAACCGAAACAACCCAAACCCGTGAGGTCAAGGTTCTCTCTTATTTCAGTGACATCACTGCGGACGCACTCACATCCGCCGGTGGCCTCTCCTTTCCGCGTTTGAGCGGTATTTCCGCGCCCTCCCCCACCCCGGCAACACACAGGCTTTTCCTCTCCTCCTATTGGCTCCGCCCGCTCGCTGTCCGCGGGACAACCAATGGCGTGCGGCGTGGCGGAAAGGCCCGCCCTCCGTGAGGCGGCCCGCTGGAGCGCCGCGCAGGGCGGGGGCTCTCTGGCGGGGGGGGGGTCGGCGCCGGGGCTCGCCGCGGCGGACGGCGCCCGGTTGAGGCGGCGGCGGACGGTGCGAGAACGGCGGTGGCGAAGCGGCCATGAAGGTAAAGGGGGGCTTCCCTCTGGCCGGGAGAGTGTCTTTCCCCTCGCTGCGGGGAGGGAGGCGGGGGGCGAACCGGCGCGTGACGGGGCCGGGACCCCGGTGGGACGGGCCGTGCCGCCTCTCCCTCCTCGCCTCAGGCCGCCGGGCCGCGGCCGCTCCCCGGGCCTGCCCCGTTACCGAGGGATGCCCGGGCCGGGGAGCCCCGGCGCCCTTCACTGACTCAGCAGCCGGGCGAGGCCTGGCGCCGCCGCCTGAGGCAAGCCCCCACCCTCGTCTCCACACAGGGCCCGCGGTTGATCCCCGCCGGCGACGGCTGAAGGACTAGCGGAGCTCCGAGCGGGACGGAGCCGGGCTCGGGGCGGTGCGTGGGGCTGCGCCTGTGAGGGGGGACGGTTGGGAGCCGGTGTGTGCTGGGGGCTGGCGGGCAGGGCCCGCTCCGCTCCGGCCGGCCGCGGGGTTCGCTCCCCAAAGGCGCTTCTCCGCCTCCGGGGCTGCCGTTGTGCTTTCGGGTCAGGGCTGAGGGCTGCGGTGACCCGGGATCTCTCGGTTCGGCGGGTTGCGAGGGCTGCTCGAGCCCTGACAAAGCTTTGCTTGCTCTCGGGGTGTGTGTGAAGACGAAATTTCAGCTGAAAAAAAGAGGATAAAATCCCTTCTGCTGCTCTGCTCTTGGTCTGCTGGCTTTGATAGCACATCCTGCTCGCACAGATGCCTACGGAGCGGCATGCAGCCTCCCAGGTTCTTCGGGGGGAGTCTTTCTGAGGTGATATTCCCCTCAGGTTACTAACCGCCCTTACAGCCAAATAAAAATAGAGCGGAGTTCAAACGCAGTATTTTGCCCTATAGGATGCACATAGGTATGGAGACAGAAGATAGCTGATGTCAGCTTGTGCAAAGAGAATATAGAAGTGGTGACTGATGTAGTTGGGAAGGCTTTTGGTGCAGAAATTGGCAAAATTTATACAATTTGCAAGTTGTATATACTTTCTTATATGTTTTCAAGGGAAGGCAGTTTTTATTTTAGTGTGTCTCTTTTGCGTCTTGTGTTGGTGCTTTTCAGCACCAACACAGCAATGGTCTAATTTCTTTTACGGAGTAATAAGAGTCTAGACGCTGTAATTCAATTACTGGTTAATGACACTGGTGTGTAGAAAGGATCCACGGTTGACTTAGGTTAAGGAGAAAATGAACGATGTCCGTGTTGCCTTACCTTTCACCTTAAAATGACTGAATGCTCAGCAGTAAGTGCAAAGAGATTTTGTTTGATACTAGCAACAGTCATCTGTCAAAAACAGGTAACAAAAACTTGCAAAGTGTATGTTTATCTAGTGTTGACAGTGATGTCTGAGCAGTTGTTACAGGGTCTTGAATAAGATCAGTCTAAGAACTGTCAGGCAAGGGTTGTCGTAGCAACTATGTTATGTCGTTTTAGTCACTGTGTGTCCTGCTGCTGCCCTGACCCCTGAAAAGATCATATAATGAAGGAAGCTGAATTCTGATAGACCCTTTTGGTTCATTGTTTTATGTTCCTGTTATTTGTATGTGCCTATTTTTAAATCTTTTAAATATAAAGCTAGCTCATTAGTTTTTACTCTAATTCTTCAAGTATTCTTAATGTTTCTGCAACTGACAACTTTTCCTTAAGATGAGAAAAAAATATTTTTCAAAAGTCCCGGTTTTTAAAACTTGGAGCTCACTTGGATGAAGTTATTGGCTTTCAGAATGTATTTCTGAAAAGTTAATTACTCTTGCCTAGTGAACTCGGATAATTATCAAAACTTGTTATGTATAGAAAAATTAATACTGACCTGTTTCCACTATTATTGAAAAGTAGAAAACAAGTCTTAGTTTGATGATAGTTTAATGATTGTCATGGAAGTCTGATGACACATCAGACAGGCTCCAAGCGCATGGTGTGTCTGTGAGCTCAGCCACGTGCTGGGGCTACCTGCGTCGTTGCTGGAGGTCAGGGAAGAGCTGCTGGAGTTCATCCCCCTCAAACTCCGTTCACAGGAAGCTTAGGAGGGTTTTCTCCCATGCATGGGGTGCCCAAAGCATGCAGGTTTCTTGTTATGCCTGGGATGAATTTTGCTCTTGAAATACCTGTAAAATTAGACTAGTGAATTTAACTTGTTGCGTGTAAATTTGATGTTATTACTGCACACAGTGTTATGTGTTGAACGGCTCGGAAGCAAAATGACAGCGTTCAATATTTCACTGTATTGCAACACTTTTAATGTCAGCTTACAACAGTAAAAGTGGAGTACCAGGTTTGTGTGGGTTGGAGATGCTTTTGACGTTCCATACTTAAGGCACTTATATGAAGGTGGTGTTGTAGAACATGTTTGGTCATATAGCATTGTTTCTCACAGCTTCTCTATAAACCAGAGCGAGGACTCTTTTCTTGCCTTTTGTGCTCAGTGGTTTGAAAGGGGACGTTCCAGCATATCCCCAGCTATTGTGTTAAGTTCCCACAAATCTAACAGGACTGTGTTTGGTTCAGGGGAAATGTGCAATTTAATATAGAAATTAGTCTGGTTACTAGAGTAACTAAAGCACCATCATTACTGAGCTGAAGTGAGTGCTCTGGTTGGTCTGGGTTTCACAGCAAGAACTACAAGTCTCAAAAGCAATTATTTTATGTCTTTTGCGCTTTGGGGAAGAAAAAGATTCTGCCCTGGAATTAAAAACAGAACAACTCTAACCAGCATAGTTAAGAAAGTATGAAAAAAAATTATGTTTAAAGGAAGTGGTACCACTCAGCTTCCTTTCAGAAAGAACCTGATGTGATTCTGTTTGCATGGGTTTTTTTTTTTTAGTAGGTTTCAGTGAGCCATGTGACAGTGATTAAACATGTGACCTGAACAACTTGGAGTCCAAATTCCATTTTGAGTAGAATATGCACTTTGGATAGAGAATCTAGTGCTAAAGGCTTTCAAGGGTAAAAAGTAGCAATTTATTTATGTATTTAGAATTTTTTTTGTAGTGTCTTAAGATTTCAGTTGAGTCATACAATTTAATCCAGTCGATATAGAATAAGTTCATTTTAGAGTTATTTAAATTTTTGTTAGACATTTTGTATGACAACAAAGCAGCAGCAGGCTTAGAGAGCTCTTGAAAAACAATTCCCCCTCAGAGAAACTAGATCATAACTAGTTTCTAATGAAGATTGGTTTGTTACTTTGAAATTTGAAGACCCAGAAACGTTTTTTTAGAGAGAGTTTTATTGCGAGTCATGTAAGAGCTGGATTAGTTCTGAAGAAGATCCTGCAGGGGACAGCTCTGTGCTAATTATGATAAATTGTTGTGTTGCTGTCTGTCATCATCTCAGGTTTTTGCCCCTCACCTACAATCGGTAGTTAGTCTCTTCCTTCTTTGCTCTGCTATTGCGTTACCTCCTCAGATTCCTTACCCTTTTTGTGCAGAACACTGCTAGAAAAGGAGTTATGAAAATGAGCTCCTTGTGCCTGTGTGAGCCTCTCAGAAGCTAATCTTACCTACTTTGGTTTGCAGCTGGGAAGTGGAGATTATTGGGCTGTTATAGACGTTAGTGTGCCGAATTCCTGGTGCTGTGGGAATTGACACCACATGCTTTTGGGATGATGACAGACAGAATGAAGTAGCTCTTCAGTAGTGGGTCACATCTGACAGGGGCTTTCAGATATTAATTTTTTTTTTTTTTGCTTTGTGAACATTTTCAGGCGGGAGCTACTTCCATGTGGGCTTCCTGCTGTGGATTGCTGAATGAAGTCATGGGTACTGGAGCTGTCCGTGGCCAGCAGGCTGGCTTTGGTGGAGGTGCTGGCCCATTCAGATTCACACCAAATACAGACTTCTCAGCATATCCATCTCCAGCTGCAGCGGGCGCTAACATAGTCTGCAAAGCCTGTGGACTTTCCTTTTCAGTTTTTAGGAAAAAAGTGAGTATTTCTCCTGTTACACAATATTTTTACTCATAGGAACTAATGTGTAGCCATACTAGGAGGTGAATGTGCGTTTTCCCTTAGATAAGGAAACCCAAGGCAGATAGCCATGAAGGGAGTAAGTGCCTATTCTGAGGTCACAGGAAATTAATGTCAGGCAGGATTAGAAGTTAAGAGGTCTGATGTTCATTAATCAGTGACACACTGGATCTGGCCCGACCTAAAAATTAGTGGATTCTAATTCGTAAGGTGCGTGTTTTAGCTTCAGAATCTTAAATGTTAAAACACGTCTGGTTTTGAAGATGATACCAAATGTAGTGGTTGGGTGCTGGAATGAGCAAACCAGATGATGGAAAAGCTAAAAATTTGTAATTTCATATCACGGCTTCTTTCTGTTAAATACTTGTGTAATTCTGCCTGTTTTCTAACCAGGTTTAGTTCTGTTAAATGCTCTGGCACTCCAACAGCCTTTTCCTTCATTTGGAGGCAGGTTGGTGGGTTAATGCAGATAAATAAAATTGAGATTGTTTGGTATTATTTCTATGTATCATTATTGTCCAGCATCATTATTTTGTCCACTCAGCAACCTAATTCTCTGCAGCTCTTTTTGATAAGCATGAAGCCTCTTTCTTCAGTTTGTGTGCTCAGTTTCCCCCTTTCTATGTGTTCCGTTTGATTGGCAAATGCTTTGTTGAACTAAGTGTTGTGTGGGGATGTTTTCTGAAGTTAATTTACTAAAATCCCGAAAAACTTGAAGAGTTTGGATCTGTTCACAGCAGATGCGATAGCCTTTTAAAAATGCTGCTGAACGCCTTGCCTATTCCAGCTTTTGTGAATTGTAGTGAGTCTTTAGAACAAAGCTCTCTTCAGAAATTACATCCACGCATTTGGAAGTGTTTACCTACCATGTGATTCATCATATTTAAGGCCTACTTTGAATTCTTTGAATCAGTGGAGGAAAAAGTATGTTCTTTAAAGTTGGGGGATTATATTGGTTTTTACACATGTGAAAAGAGCAGTTACGCTTAGTGTATTGAAAAGTATTTTTATATACCATAAAATTGACTGGCTTTCATTTATTGTCTAAAAGACAACTTGAGTAATTTATTTGTTTATTCATAGTGTTTTTTCACTGAAACCTCAAATCAGCTGGCAGTAGTGCTACAAAAGCACTTGGAATGCCTGCAGAACTATTTGACAGGGCAGTTTTCTAGGCTTAAATGATAAAAAATTATATATGTCAAAATTGACAGTTAAGCCACTAATAGTGAATTATGTAGCCTGGAGAAGGAAAGCACAGGGTCTAGATCAGTTTTCTGTGACACACAGCTCAATGGTTATTTTCTGTTTCTACTTAGCACGTGTGTTGTGACTGCAAGAAGGATTTTTGCTCAGTTTGTTCAGTCTTACAAGAGAATCTCAGAAGATGTTCCACTTGTCACTTGCTGCAAGAAACAGCCTTTCAGCGACCTCAGTTAATGAGATTGAAAGTAAAGGATCTGCGTCAGTATCTGATTCTCAGAAACATACCCACGGATACTTGCAGAGAGAAAGAAGACTTGGTGGATCTTGTGCTGTGCCATCATGGGTTAGGTTCGGAGGAGGATATGGACACTAGTAGCTTGCACTCATCACGGTCACAGACTTCGGGGTTTTTTACACATCCATTTTCTATGTCTGTATCGGTGTCATCTCAAGGAGAACTTGCAAACAGAAGGGGAAGCACAGGAAATGGAACACCTTTACGGGTACAATAATTAACGTGTTTTATGGTATAGCACAGATTTTGGTTGGTTGGTTGGTTTGTTTTTAATAGGTGTGCATCGCTTTAAAATAAAATGCCAATTGGTGCAGTTCAGGGTGGCAGTAAAAATGCCTTTTGTATCTCTCACCTAAAACCAGAAGATTACTAGATAAGATTACTAGTTTAGGTGATAGAGGTGACTTAATTTGATAATGATTGGTAGCAATTGAAACTTCAACATGTCACTGTCAGCTATGATCAGTTTGGTACAAAGGAAAATATTTTATAAGGGATAATGTGTGTTTATCCTGATTAGTTTCATTTTGTACACAGGGACAAACAGAAAGATCTTCTATAAATAATGAAGAAGAAGAAAGCGCAGAAGAGCAGGTGAGAGATGAACTATCAAAAGAATGAATTTTTGGCATGTGTCACCATAAAGTGTTTAGATCTCTGTCAACATTTGCTATCATGCTCTAGTTCTTTCAGAGTAAACTCTGTCTAGCAATGCATATCTGCAAATACTTGTTTTAAAAAGAATAAAACTTTAGTCAAGCTGCTGCAGCTTAAGGTAGCACCAGAGCTGGTGCTCTGAACTACCGGGACAGTTAAAAACATAAATTTATGTGTTTCAGACCCCTGGATTGTCCAGAAAGCGAGCAAGGGCATCTTTGTCTGATATTTCAAGCCTGGAAGACATTGAAGGGCTGAGCGTTCGGCAGCTGAAGGAAATACTTGCGTGTAATTTTGTCAACTACTCAGGATGCTGTGAAAAATGGGAACTTGTGGAAAAAGTGAGCAGGCTATACAGAGAGAGTGAGGAAAACCACAAGACACGTAAGTTTATATTTAATTCTCACTTTAAGACTACTTATTTTCTGGTTCCCAGTAGCTGGTTCTTCCAACAGCAGGACCTGGTTATCTACCTTGGGCTGCTCAGCTTGAACAACTGGAATGTGCATTTTAACAACTCAAGTTGCATTTAGAGTAGTTGAACATGGTTCTAGTGAGTAAGTGAAGCTTTCCAGGAGTGTGCTGGCTTTTCAAGACTTTTTTCCAAAGCCCAGAGAGCTCAGCTTTCACAGTGAAGGTGGAATTGCACAACTGAAAACCAGTTCCTCAGAGAACATGAAACTTGGCACCTCCATGTCCTTTATTAGGTTTCACAAGGTATTACTGAGAGTGCTGCTCAGTAGCTGTCAACAAGGCGAAGCAATTCAGGTTTTTTACTGTGGTAGAGAATTAAAAGCTGCAGTGGCAGAAGTCCAAGTTCAAGTGGTTTGGTCTCAGTCCATGTTTTCATGATAAGGTGGTTCTGTGGCTGCAGCTCAGTGTCTAGTTTTCTTCTACCCTCTGTTACACTCAACAATTGGAGTCTCACTTGTGTGACTGTAGTATACCCACAGATCGATTCCTGTTCACCAAGTACAATCTGAGAGGCAACTTTCTGATGGCATTACCAGCTTGGAAAATGCTTGCCTTCATTCCTGCATCCAGCAGTCAGGCTGTAAAGAACAGGGGACTGTGGTGACTGGAAAACATTTTGGCCCTGGCCCACTTCACAGCCAGCGTGTGCCAGCACATACGCTGCAGGGGCCGTGACCATCACATGTGAAATAACAAGCTAATCGGGGCAGAGGAGGACTGTGAAGGTGGGGGCCGTTAGTGACTTTCCAAACGTGGCTTGAGTGAGACCCTCAGTTTGGTCATAAACTGGAATTGAAAACCTGGCTGAAAAATCGACCTCAAAACAATGTATTTTTTTCCCAACATGGTCTGACAGAACACTCGGTTATTGACAGGGGATGTTGTCAAGGGTCATTGCAGACAGACAGGTTTTGTTCCGTTCTGCCACCTTTACGTCCTACTTAAGGCTTCTACTTCTTAGTCTGCTTTATTGTGTTTAATCTTCTGGGGAGAGCATGCTGCCAAATGAAGTAAGCTCAGAGATGGGAGACCAACATGCTCTGAATTTTAATCCAGCACATTATTTCACAGTCATTATGTTCTGAACTGAAAAAGGTCTCTGAGTTTAAAGAATGAAGAGAAATACTGGATATTCACTTAGGGATTTTCTAGTTCTTGTTTCTTTGGGGATGTGGGTTTGGGGTTTTGTGTTTTTTTTTCTTTTTAAGGAATATAGATTAATTCTTAGCTGTGGGTTAGAAAAACTACCGTGAACAGGGAGCAGCACTACTTCATGCTAAACTAGCTGTATACTTTAGCAGTTGCCTGAGCTAGAGCTTCACTGGTTTTCCAGGGCCCAAATGCATGACTTCCCTCTCTGTTGTTTCAGAGGGTGAGAAGATGCAGCTGAATGACAACGACGACAACCTGTGTCGGATCTGCATGGACGCAGTGATTGACTGCGTCCTCCTGGAGTGCGGCCACATGGTCACTTGCACCAAGTGTGGCAAGAGGATGAGCGAGTGCCCCATCTGCCGACAGTACGTTGTACGGGCCGTGCACGTGTTCAAGTCTTAAACTGAGACCAAAAACGGATTTTATAGTCGCCCTTCCTACAACGATCCCTGTGGGCAGGAGGGCCGAACCGTGGGGCACAGGTCAGCTTTTTAGTGCTTGATAAACACAACATTTTGAACATCAGGGTCTAGACGTTTGTGAAACATTTTTCTACAGCATACTGAATCCTATGGTTGGGCAGTACAACATGATGCCTATGTGTACAGTACTAGCGCTGCCTAACTTACCTTACAAACCCACAAACTGTTGGCGTCAAACTGTTTACAGCAGTTCTTGCTCTCTTCTGAAGAATATCACCGCTAATTATCGCATTCAGTACTCGGCAAGTGGTCAGAAAACACCGTTGCTTGACCGTATTAGTGCATTGCGTTGCCTAGTGCATTAGAAGCAATGAATATATCAGTTGAATATTCAGCTTGTAAGTAATTATAGAATGTAACTGTTCGAACACTGTTGCAGGGACAGTGTTAACAGTACAATATACAGTAGAAAGCACTGCCATTAACTGTACCCGCACAGAAGCCCTTAAGCGATCTCTCTTGTGCCGATTGCTTTGTTGAGAATGTCTGCCGTTACACATCTACTGCCTTGGCCACCCTTTGTAAACGTACAACAAGCTCCATCATGGCACAGGGCTCAGTCAGTTTGCTGGGCTCTGCCGTGTGGTAGCCAAATACTAGGTGTTTTCTAGTTTAGGAATAAAATATTTTTTTAAAAAGGGGTGTAGTAACCCATGTTATTGTGGTCCTTAATCCACCCATGCCTATTGTAACTATTAATCTTGCGTGTGATGATTGTACTCCATGTGCCGACAACCTGATGTTACTGTGAATACTAATCAGGGTCATGAAATGACTTGCTGCTAACATGTGGAATGTATGGTGTTACTAACCTTAAATGGGGAGGGTTTTATTAAGAACAAGGGAAAGGAGCCATGCCAATTGTTTAAAAACCTCATGTTCACAGACCTTTAACCCAGACCCAGTCACTACTAACCACGCTTCCACTGGCTGTGGGGTGACCTGCCTCACTGTCAGCCCTCAGCCCTGTTTCTGGGTGGGCTTTGTGCCAGCAGTGGGGGTGAGGGGCCTCTCGGCGCAAGGATTTTAACAGTCCTTGGATGGCTGCGAGAGACAACACGGGGGAGATAAGGGCAAGAACAGCTCTTGTTCTGGGGCCAGGCTGCCCCTGGCCAAGCATGAGTTTAAGTTCACTGTGAAGAAAACAGCAGTGAGGAAGGAACCAGTCTGTCATGGATGGTCTCCTTGAAGCAGGCCTGAGCAAAGCTACAGTTTCTCCTTTTAGTTTCCCACATGCTAGCAAAGTAATGGCCAGAGAAATGTTCTGCCCAGGCTGCACAACCTGCGAGCTCTTACCTCTGCTGCACCATCACGCCTGCTCCTCTGTGATGTGAAAAATTAATCTGGCTTGAAAAAGAGAAAGTAGCTCCTCCTCAAACTAAAACACACAGCTTAGAGACCATGCTGGTTATTTTTCAGAAGGGAGCAAACCTCTCAATGGCTTTATTTTTTAGAAGTAACTTTTTAATGGTACTTAACTCCTGGAGCCTCTGTTCAGCAGGTAAACTAATGAAGAAAAACATACCCCATCTGTTATTTCCATGCTGATCATTAGCCACACAAGCTTAATAAAGATTTGTGATGGGCTCTTTCAGCCTCTGTCTCTTTTTCTTAACCAGCTCTGGGAGAACTGTTGGTTACTCAGCTCAAGCTTTAGCATTCTTCTTGAGATGTGTGTGTTCGTCCAGACTAATCCGGGCAGATTCCAGCCTGAGGAAGACCTGTACCTGTGTTTTATTCCCTCCTCAGTAGAATATTGGAATATGCCAACTTACAGGCACAGGACAAAGACCAAGTGCTGTGGAAGTACTGCTCGGAGCATGGCAGGAAGAGGGGCTTCTGCTGTTAATCCTGGCCTTCACCAGGGCCAGAGCCCAGCACCTGCTCCACACTCAGACCCAGCCATGACCCCAGGGGGTCCCTGCATCACCCCCACAGCTGAAGCCCAAACACAGCTTCCTGCCAAACCAACCCCACATTGGAATAGAAACACACAGGGCCAGCACCTTTTTGTACAATTGTTTATACAAATTCAACAAAGGTAAAACTGCATCAGGAAGGTCTACGAAAACAACACCGTACAACAATGGCACTTATGAATGCAGAATTTTACAATCAGGAAATAACCATGTTATAAACCTTAAATGAGAACTCAACTCACACTTCAAAGAAAGAGAGACTACGTTTGACCATTTATTCTACGGCTGGACTCACTGTATAAATTAATTTTATATTGAGTACAAGAGCTCATGCTACAGAGTGAAACCCTCCTATGTGCAAAAGCTGAAATCGGAATTTTTTTAAAATTTTGAGAAAAAGGTGATTTCTATACAGATAAAACTTGGCAAAGTGTTTTACTTCAACTATAATTTACACCTTATTTCCACAACATGCTTATGTCACTTCTGAAGTATACAAAGCAGGATATAAACTTCCATTAAAACATGCTTTAAGTTGAAAGTATTAACCTACTTTTCCTGACCTGGGCACGTTTGTAGATAGATACTGTCTACGAAGTATAGGTTAAGTTCTCGCCTACCATAAGTAAAGATAAAAATTGGCAATCAAAACCAAAACACTGGTAATGCATTCAAACATTGCATAAATAATTTTTAAACAATTTTTGTACAAAAATAGTTCTGCATAATGTAAGATGTAACAAAACAAAACGTGTTAAGAAGGCAGAAATGCAGTGCGTGGTCCACTTTAATGACACCAACTTTTTTTTGTTGTTGTTTCAAGAAATGAAAAGCAGAAATCAAATTTACACTACCAAGCACATGCTGTGGTACTTTAAATAACAGTATTTCTTGGAGATCAGTCATCTTCCGGGTATGAGCAATTACCATCAGTAACAGTCGCCTTATGGATTTGCATAAGAGCCAGTGCAGGACATCCCAGGTAGACTGAATTAGTGGCACAAGTTGAAATTCTTAACATGGGTAGTTTCACGTTGTTCTCTCCTCGACAGAGTTGTAAAATCCAATTGCGGCATTTTCCAATATTCCAAGTTCCCAGTTGAAAATAAAATCCCTACGTGTTCTTAGTCCCTCCCCCCCACCCCAGTATTTACACATGTCCTTTAACTAACTCAGTTTTTGCAGAAGTTTTTCTTCCACTTGCCCAAACTGAACACTTACTGACATTTCCGCTATGAACTGCTCGCAGCCTTCTTTTGTCACTTGCTTGCAGTACCTCAGGTCGATCTGGCAGATATTTCCACAACGTTTGAAGTAAGACAGGCACTGGTCAGTAACCTTATTGCAGTCTGCCGGGAAGAAAAACAAAAATAAAGGGGGAGAAACATAACAGCGTGTCTCAGTTTGTTCTCCAGCACAAGGTCAGCTTATCCCAACTGCGGGAGGCCCTTCTTGCTCCTCCCGTGCAGTGCTGCCAGCGAAATCGCCCAGCCGACCCCACCACGGGCCCCTGATCCCCAAGGCTCTGCTGTGTAACTGATTAAATAAAGCAAAGCGTGTTGGAGCCGCAGAGCAGCAGCCTTGGGAGATGCCCCATGGAGGACAAGCGAGGTACAAGACGTGGCTCCGCAGCGGTAGGCGACCGGCAGTCCCGCCAGCTGGCAGAGGCCCCGAGGTTACGGACACTGGCAGCTCATCTGGAGCCCAAGGCGGGGAACTCACAGCAGGGCAGGGGAAGAGCTGGGCAAAGCCACTTCCGCTGCTGAGCGTTCCACGCAAGTCTTAACACCATGGGCAATTCCTCCCCCCGCCCCTGCGCTTGTGTTCCTTACCTGATAAATTAATTTCTGTTAATGAATCCCGCGTGGTGGTTCCGACCGCGGTCAGCAGGTTAATAGACTGATCTGTCACGTGATTACAGTAACTAAGATTGAGTTTGGAGAGCAGAGGCATATGCCTTATGATCAGCCGCAAAGAAGCATCTGTAATATCCAGGCCAGCCAAACGCAGCTCAACGATGTTCCGTAGTTTACTCCGGTTGTCAATCTGACCTGGAAAGTGGAGGCAGCAGGTCACTCCCAAAAGTCTCCCCCCAAGTTGCAAACATCTGCAGATCTATATGAAATGCACTGTGACACACAACACTGCTGCCCTATGTCAACTTCAGACGCTTTTGCCTGTCTGGAGCTTTGGAGGGGACATCAGCAGGAACACTTGTCTATTTTTGGAACAGGCACATGGACAAAGCCACCTCCTGATATCAAAACAAAAGGGATGGAAGTAACTGCAGGGGCCCAGCGGAATTACAAGTCGGGAATAAGCAGTAGGCTGTGCAGTGCATGCCAGAAAGCAGATCTGATTTGCTCAAAATTTCACCTGAGCTGATATCCGGGCGAATGTGGCATGACCCACAGAACTGCTCCTTCCCTGAACTGGAAGAAAGTGTTTCCATACTCTCTAAAGTACACCCGTTGCAGCCTGAAGAGAAGAAAGTCAGACAGAAAACCAGCACAGTGGCTCAGATGACTGTTCAGCAGCCAGAGAACATCACTCGTTACCCAGAGGCTTCCAGTGAAGAGGTGTTGCGAGTCACTACTTTGAACACCTCGCGCATCAGCGAAGCCCAGAACCCCGCCGGTGCTAGCTGTGGGGGTTTCTGCCCGTTTCCTCCAAGGGGGACTAGCAGCACAACATGCCACACAACAGCTGGGACAGGTCTCCCGCGTGCTCCTCCCGCCTGTTACCTGGCCGGTTATCGGTGGGTGGCGACAAGAGGTCTCTCATTTGTGCGTCTTTCAGGCCTTCTGCCCACTGCACGTCCAGAGTTCGGAGTAAAGGACAACTGGAACTACAAAGTGCCGACACTGCTATCCATGAGCACCCTGATAACAGCAGGTCTCGAAGACCTGCAGATACAGAAGAAGTTGGAGCACGTGGCCTACCCAGAGAGACGTCCGCGGTGACCCCTGCTACTGCACACAGGTTGGGTGAAGCCCAGTGCTGCACTGATGAACCACCCCAGTGCTCCAGGGCAAGCAGGGACCCCGTAAGCCTCTCCTGCCCAGCTCTCCATCTCTCCCACCATCTGGAACTTCATTACTGCAGGTGAGAGCAGACCCCACACGCACTCCCTCCACTAATCACATCAGCTCAGGCACTTCCCACAGTGACGTTGCCTCATGTTAGTTTACCTAGTGTGTCAAGCAGTCACATCATCACTAATTTGGGGCCCATTTTAACCAGCCGATGCTTCATTCCTACGTATCTACTCCTCTCCTAAGATACCCAGATCCCTGTAGGCATTCCTCAGAGACTGCATTTTAGATACAAACTGGTTTGCTAAGTTCAGTGAAGTGGTTAATAAACATCACTTACCTGGCAGTCTGTTGATAAGCCAACTCAGCTGCTTTTTAGATATATTTGTCCAGCTAAGATCAAGGGTTACAGGCTGTCTCCTAATAATGCCACTAAGCATAAGTGGAGTGATGGATTTACAATGGTTTAAATCTATTTTGGTCCATAATCTTTTGTCACAGCACCTACCCAAAAAGAAAAAAAAAAAAAATCCAACAGCACTTAATTTGGCACTTGGTTTGATTTCTGCAAGACTTCAAAAGGTGTCATTAAACAGTATCAAAACAACAGCATTTAAACTGAAAATAGCAAAAATAAGGCTGAGCAATATTAAGATAAGCCCAACACCACACAATGTTACATAGGTTTGAAGTTTCTCCATCAAATATATTGTGCAATAAAGCATGGAATTATCTCCACAGAATTACAAGTATCAACAACTTCAGATCCCATTTTAAGTCGTAACAGCACTTACTAAAATCCATTTTCTAGCCTGAAAACAAGCCACACCTTCTTGCTTACCTTTTGAATATAAAGGCTGGTTTTAAATATTACTGCCCTGATCTCCCCCGTTGCTTTCCTTACTTAAAACCAGTGAATTTTGTACAACAGGACCCCCCACTCCTGTTCTGTGCTTTTGTGTTATTCCTATCTTTGTGGCTCATGTGCTTTTACATTCTTTGTGGTTCTTGAAGGGCAACAATCAAGAAACCCTAACAAGCGTGCAAGATTCTGCATTTTGTAATTTTTTACCATTATGAAATATGGCACTTACGCGGAGAAGGCATTTACCAGCTTTCTGTGACACCAAGAAGCCCACGGAGGAGGCACCCCACACACATCACTTTGCCCTGAATGATCAACCTCTCAACCTTCCTGTCATTTATCCACTGTGTTACTAGACTGTGCTAGAAAGGAGTCTGTTACAACTTGCCCATCTGTGTGCACATCGCAGTTGAATCCAAGGTGACAGCCAACAAGAGATGTTACTACAAGTTCAGTGAAACATGTAAATCTGTCCACTAATGCTTACTGCTGCCGTATAGTCGCCGACTGTCGGCATTCACTCTCTGGTACTCCGCGCATCGAACAGACACACTGAGTGAATACGATAACGAAGGATTCCTCCTTCAGCTCTGCCGGCACAGAACACAGCAAACAGGATCGCTCTTCATGTACCCTCTACAGGGAAACAATCAGCACAGACCTTCTGAGGAGGACACCGAGGGCACTGGGAGATCTTCACTATCTCTTAATAGATATTTAATCACTGAACTGAACAAACAACTGCATTAGCAGTCGGCAAGTCCTGGGGGCAGAATGACACCAAGACTTAACATGACCTAGACCGGCTGTTCCAGCAGGCAAGAACATTGTGGTGTCTAACTACAGGACAGGCTGAGCTGGGGCGTTACAGCCCCGGCAGGCTGACGCTCTGCCGACACACACGCAATTCCCATCAGAAATGCTGGGAACTGCTGCTTCTGAGAAAGCGCCAGAAGCCATGCTACTTCTCTAGACACTGCTGGTCACCCCTTCTCCTCAGGCTCAACAGAGCTTCAGTGATGACCTGCACACCTCTTCTAGGAGGCATTAGTGCCTCTGTCACCCACTTCCCTTCCGAGTCCATCCCCCTACACGTTAGGCCTAGCTCAGTTTCCTGCCCCCCTTACCATCTGTTCCAGGTCTTGCAAACTCTCATACAGATGCACAAGTCTCTATGACTGAGGTAGCTAAAGACAGCCATCCAAACTTCCCTCTGCATCACATGGGCTGCCCCATCATCCAGGGGGAGCGAGTCCGGAGGGGGGCTGATGGGAGGTGGCCGAATAACGTGCCGTTCCATCTGAATGCATTTGGGAGGAGAGAGCGAAGGCGGTGGCCGGGTTATTCCCCGAGGTGTGCTTCGCAGACTGGGGATGAGCTGGTGCCTCAGTTCCCGGGGAGTCCCGTTTAACCCTTTGCTGAACCTATGGAGTCTCTCGCTGTTGTTCAAAGCACGCTTAGGTTCCTCATTCTCACTCTCAGGTTCAGATTTGATGGGTTGGTGATTCTCATTGGCAAGGCTGTTCTCGGTTTTTTGGATCTCCTGGTTGAGCTCCTTGCTGAGCTCCTTGCTCAGTTCCTTATTGGGAAGCCGCCTTTTCCGCCGCATCTTAAACTTCTTCTTGTCCCTGGGCTCGGCGCCCTCCGTGCTGGGACCTGCAGTGGGTGAGCTGGACCGTGACTGGTCACTATCCTTGGACCTGGGAGGTGCTTCAGGCAGGTCATCCTCTGGCTCCTGCTTGAGACGCCGCAGGGGTTTGATCATGGCACTTCGGTCATCTGGAGCCTTCCACGATCGCCGCTGAAAAGGAAGAGACAAGGGCTGACTATTCGAGCAAGAACACACAGAGCAGTACTTCACATGCTGATGCTCCACACAGGTGGCCCTGCCCGGGGGGGTCGGGCTGCCTGCCAGCGCTGAGCCCCACCCATCCGAGCACAAGGGTACCTTCACCAGCCAAAGGTAGCAAGTTCAAGTGCCATCATGGATGAGGAGTCTGGCTATTGGCTCGCCGGACTCCAAGAGAGTGGTAAATGCATTTATTCACCATGCATAATCCTGCAGATTTAAGGGCCTTGCTCATTACACAGTGGACAATTTATATACAGAAGATCATGAGCATACTATAGACAGCTTTTTCCCCAGCAGGCCAGAAGAAACCAGGCATGGGACACATTCACTGGGTACCCACTTTAAACACTGGCTGACTCATGTTTGTGCCCAACGGCCAAAAGGTCAATTTCTGAAATCTCCTGAATTGCAATAACCGACTCGCACTGTGGCTGTGCTGCTGTGGCCCTTATTGCTGGATACTCATGGCCTCGTTTAATTACGCTTTAGCTGCTCCTTTACATCCTACTAAACTCTGCTCATCTTCTCAGGCTTCCCCCACCTCTGGTGCACACAGAACAGAGAATCTGAGTGACAGGCCTGACACACTGTTAGCCTGACAAGACCTCACATTGACACGATCTCCAGCGCAATGCAGGCTGACAGGAGTTTGCTGGCACCTTCTTTGCTGCTCCGGTCACTGTTCACAACAGCAAACTGCACTTCACTTGCTCGCATTAATCAAATCTCTCTTTGATGCACACCAGATGGAAGTATAAGAGACGTACAAACTAAGACCAGGGAAGACTTCAAGTCTAATCTGATCACTACAAGCAAGAAAGAAGCCACCAACTGTTAAAATGAAAAAGCTCTAATAAGAAGAGATCTGGACTGGCAAGAAAAGGTGAACTGCTGTGAACACACTTGTTATATCAGAAGGTCTACACTTTTGCAATAAACTAATTAGATCAAGTCAGTGGATAAGCTCCTGTGCTCCAGTCTGCGGCACACAGCAAAGAAAGCTGATCACCCTGTCTTTAAATTAACATATTATAAAGGAAGAGGTCACAGTAAATTAATGACAGGTTAGAATAAAAAAATATTACATCAGACTATCATCAGCTTGCAGCATCCTTCACACAGGGTACTGACAAGCACTTAGTTTAAAGGTATTGGACTTCTGTTATCATGCCAGATTGTGAGAGATAATCAGTACTCGTGTGCCAGGTCGCTCCTAGCACCCTGGGTTTCACCAGGGGACTGCAGGGATGTGCTCTGGTACAGGCTGCTGAGGGGCTGTGCGGCAGAGGCAAGATTCAATGACACAGGAAGAGAGATGCGAGTATCGAAACAGAATTTCATTCCTTGGGTCATCACCACACAACGCTGTGGTATTTTAATATGGGACAACAGTACAGAAATTATAAAACCAGACACTGCAGCTAAACTCTCCTGGAATGTAAAGGTTTCCATGACAGAGATATTCTGTAATTTCAAGATGTAAATGTGATAATAAAAATGCCTGTAGTAACACAAGGACATGACTGCTAGAGAAGCTGGCTCACCATTCAGCTCTCATGAGGAGCAGGGATATAAGAGGGATTGAGAACACATCTATTAAAAAGGCAGAGTACCTTCTTCCTGACGAGTTTCTCTTCTTTTCCAAGTTTTAGCTGTTGGAAGAAAGAAAAGTAAAAACCCCAAAACATGACATCTGTTGTATGCTCTGATGGAGGTTTGGTGATCCACAGTGCCTCCCTCACGCACTGCGGGGCTTTCATGGAGCAATTCAAGGCATCCATAAACACTGCAGTGAGTCCACAGGAATGGGGAAAGGAAAGCATGGCCAGAGAACAGGTATGCATAAACCGGTATCGTGAATTTTGCACTCTCATTCCACCAAAGCAACACCAATCGCTACGTTTACTCTCGTGTCCCCACTCAAGCCTCACGCTCAAGTCAAGCCTCACGGGGCGGGCTGGCTGCCACTCCTCATAAGCTGCACACACAATACAAAACGAGGCACTGATTCTGATTTTAAAGCCATCAGCCATTTACTCGTGAGACACATTAAATCTAGGTCCTCATTTCTTCCTCTGCAAACCAGCTTTTCTCTATATCAAGTACCATATTTCATAATCCGCAAGACAATTCAGAGTGTCCCTGCCTGGCCCAAGAGCTCTGACTGTTAAATTCAAGGAAAAGCTGTCTACACTGCAGTTGTGAGCAGCTCCTCCTCTCTGCAGGCTACAGAAGGTGTAATTTCTAAAGGTCCACTGATGGGTTACAAGTATTGTACATCCCTGAATCAGCCACAAAACAAGCTGCCATGCGCCACCAAGTGGATATAGATGAAAAACTTTCCATTAAAAATTGATTTTCACCTTGTCCCTACTCCAAGCATCGTGTAAAGGCGTTTCAGTGAAAGTGGGTTTTCTAGTATTTTGAATAAAACAAGAGCCATAGCCCGGTGTTTTCAGCCTCTGAACGTCAACCCAAGTGTCGCTGTTCAAACTACTGTCCTGTTAGATTAGCAGTTTTCAGAAAGGAAGGTAAAACATCGCAGTTTCTTTTGTAACAATCTGGGATTTCAAGATGAGCTATAAGCCAGAAGGCAAGAGACATCAGCCCCAACCAGCCCACACGCATCTGTGTAAGTACACGAAAAGAGTGTTTTGTCATACCCGCTTTCTCATAGTGGGTTCCTGGGGTTTCTCAAATTTCCTTTTCCTCCACAGATGCACTTCGTCTGACTTTCTCCTCAGTATTGAGTCAACTTGAGTCTTTTTGGAATGTTCCTCTGATTTCCGCCTGGGAGTTTCTTCACAATCCCCTTTCCGTTTTGCAGCATCTGTTACTTCCTTATTGTCTCTGTTAATTTTCTGTTCCTTCAGCAATGAGCCTGGGAGATTTGATGCGTATTTGAATCCTGGTCCGCGCTTTTGCTTGTACGCCAAAGAGACACAAAACACAAGCAAACTTTATATCTTATGCCTTTCTCAGCTCTTTATCTAAGTTGCCTCTAACACTGGTGGGTCGATCACTTTGTAACAGACAAAATGATTAGCAAGGAGTTAGAGTAAAGTCATTTCAACCTTCACAAAGTTATTTTTGTAACTACACACTTGCAGTGTCTGCCTCGGTGTGCTCAGAAATAATGTTTCACTAATTCCAACAGACACGTCAGGTTTTGCATAATTGCTTCTGGATTTTGTTTTTTAAAGAAGTATTTTCATCTAGCAAGTTAATATGTAGCAGCGCACAGAACTAACCTAAATATTCCCCTGGTTTTGGGTGAAGTGTTGGTATGTGGAACAAGACTACAGAAATTATTAAAGAAGAGAAAGTCATCAGCTTATTTCCTTCAACCCAACTGAATTAAGCACAAAATCAAAAGCTGGTATTGGGCAAAATTATATCTACAAGCCAGAAGGAATGCTTGAGATTTTGTATCTCATTTCAGCACCACTTATTCCCATTAAACTCACTTTTCCAGTTTTCCCTGCATGGTTGCACTTTGGACACTCCCAGCAGTTCGGCAGCTCATCGTTAACCACACCATCCGATTCCTTCACCTGGTAAACGAGAGGCACAACTCAATTCACAATCGTGCAGCAAATGTCTACAGGGAGATCATTTAGAGGCATTTTGTACAGCTCAATTTTCTCTGCTGAACTGCTACCCTCCCAGGGGCTACAGAAAAGAAACCCAGATCACTGCAGGTGCTGCAGCACCAACCTGCTGGTGCAGAGCAAGCCCTTGGTCTTGCACAATTACCCTTCTGATGATGTCGACAGGGGAGGAAAGCACGCCAGCCAAATTGGTATTTGATAAAAGGTTCACATCTCTGCTTTTTATGAAGGTCAATGACAATCTCAATTAACACAGGGCACATTCTGCTCTTGCAAAAAACCAAAACAAAACACAACCCAAACCAAAACACCCAAAACCCAGGGCTATAATCATGCCATCTCCAAACGTCCTCCCACACCGCTTATTTGAAAAGCTCAGTCCCGTCCCGTTCTCCCCCCTCCAACCCCCTCTGAGTGAGGCACAGTCTGATCCTTTAATAGGAAGGGATTTTTCCCATACGCACATTCTCACATACATTAATACTGTTCGGCATTTTTAGAAGCAAAGCACCCTGCACTGTAATCAAGTGTTCCTTAAAATATTTTTCTTTATGGATCAGAACTAGCAGTCCCATGCCTCCAGCCCTCAAGCCCATGTGCCAATAAAAATGATGGCTGCCAAGTCATCTAGAGAACAGGCACTTTTATGCAGAAGACTGGACTCATGAAGGCATTTTTTAGGTTTCTCACACCCACAGTTACCCAGCTAGTGTAAGGAAGAGAAACGCTTACTGCCTCACTACCTCTGAGAAACTGTGACATTCAGCTTTTTGGAAGAGAAGACGCACACCCCGTGTTGCCACGCTATGCTAAAAGCATAGTCCTGCCCTATGCAGCTGAAAAGCTGCTGGTTTCTGAATTTCCGTATAGGAGCCCACACTACTTTCCAAACGGGAGGTAAGTGTTTCTGAAAAGGCGTTTCTGTGAATGAAACTGAGGAGGAAAAACAGAGCTAAGGTAAAAACACCCTCCGTACAAACGTATACACTCACTGATGGCACATTCACATTTAAGGGTTTAGTTATATACTCAGAAATAAGCCTGGGGGGGAATATTAATTTATTACTATTACAGACAACATAAACATGCTACTGTCAAGACAAATAGCTAGACATTGGCATCAGCAGCGCAGTAGCAGGAGGCTGCTGCTGAAACAGGCAGGGGCAGAGATCTGCAGATTTTTCACATTTCTGAAACATTTCCTCCTCTCCTCCCAGCTCTGTGAAAATGCACTGGCTGTGCAGGATCAAGCCCTGGTTTTAGGGGAACTGCTTCCTCAAGTCCCCGAGCCAGACAGCAGCCATTCTAGTTTTACCATCTAGTGAGAGTGATGACATGTCAGTCTCTCTCAGCAAGTATTCTGGAGTTAATAAACGAGTAAATGAAGTGGGCAGAATTTAAATACTGGTTTTATCACAACTGTGCGCCTTTGAACCTTCTTTCCCATGGTAGGTGTAAGATACTCCAGGAGTAGTTGTATACATCTCTGCCTCAGGGGAACAATTCCTGGCCCAATCCCAAGTTGGGAACAAGTTATTTCCCGCACTGAATATAGAACAAATGCTACTGAAGGGAAGGCATTACAGCTCTGTCCCCTCTGTGAAGTTTAAAGAACTGAACAGATGTGAGGAACTGTTAGTAAACTAATTAGACACACACAAACCTGCCACCGAATCTGTCCCCAGCCTTTCAGGCTGGGTGGGAGCCAGTTCTGAGTGTTTGCTACAAACAGCAGGTGGGTGTCTGAGCCACAGCGTGAGGCATCTTCAGAAACATACCTGTAGCACGAGGTCAGCAATTCAGAAAGTCTAAACATGAGACTACGCTACTGTGAAGTCATCTTGTTAGGGAATTATGGAGACCCCAGGATGCTGATCTGGCATCACTGAGCGAGAGCCATGAATTCTGGCAGTGCCAAGACTGAAACAACATAGGCAGTGAGACACACCTGGGCTGAACCCATGGGCAGCACTGCAGCTGTGCTGGAAGAGGACTTTGTACTTCTGCTATTCTGACAAGGCACCTGAATTTTTACTTTCTCTATCGTTATCACTGTATCTTTATGAGATTAAAAAGAACAGGCTCCTACTGGGGAAAATGAGCCCTTTCTCCTTAAGGGGACAGCATCAGAAGCTGCACTCACACATGCTAACCCGTGCTACTGGCAACCTGATATGTAACAAGAAAAATTCACCAGTATCAGTTCAGCTCAAGCACCCTGTAACAACAGAAGGCAATATTCCTCCAAAAATCTCACTAGCTCCCTCTGGAAACAATCCTGCACTTGTGAAATGCTCACCAAGATAATTTTCACAAGAAACTCTTCAGCAAAACGAGCATTTGTGTTGGTACTATATTTTCAAGGAAAGAAGCATGGCAGAAACCTCCCATGAGGCTTCTCAGTATGTGGAACATCCTGGCTGTCAGCGTGGTTCCAAGGCAAACACCTAATGTGCTCTGGTACCCAGGGCTCCCCCAGCAAGAGGCACCCACAGAAGCCCCTTCAAGGATGCAAGTGTGTCAGAGCACAGACACACCTGGGCTACCCTTAATCTGCTCAAAGAGGTCTTCCTCTGCCACTGTTTCTTCATGAGAAAACGCACCACAAACAGCTACAGCCAGATCAGGAAGCTGGAAGTGGTTGGACTTCAAACCAAGAACAACTTGCTTGTTGAGCAGTTTGACACATACACTGGCTAATTTGTACTCCAGGGCTTTGGAGATGCGTCTTTGACAGAATTCATTCCACATGGGAATAAGCCAGGAAAGGGCACTCCTCCCTTTGCTGATCCAGTTTATCCCAATCTCCCCCAAAAGTATTTGCTGGATATTTAATTGGAGATAACCGACAGTTCACGTGTACTATTGCCTATTTACCGAGTAGGACAGGAAGGGACTTTCTCTTGGTGGACATCAGAAGCAGCTGCCCTGGGGCTGCATCTGCATTCAAAGGCACGTCCCACAGGACTATTTATGGGCTCCATCCTCTGGGCATAAGCCCACATCAAGAGCTGAGTGACATGTAAACATGGCAATAGATTTTTGTCTCGCAGAAAATCATGGAACCTGGGTACAAAGAGCAAGGAGGGAAACAAGGAAAAGGCTCCATTTTCCTTTTGCTGTTCTCTGCCGCATAGTCTCATCTCGCCTTCCAAGTTGATTCTGAAATCCTACCAGTGCCCTTTTATCTCAGTAAATAAACAGTACCAGTTACCCCACCATTCCAGCTCAACAGAAGCACTGAGAAATTAAAATACAAGGCACACTGCAAATCTCCTACTGCTTCATTTTCAGAAACACCCGAAGCAACATTGTTCCTAGTTACCAAAACAGCACTCACACATGCATAAAAGAACAAACAGCACTTGCTTGATTTCATAGATCTGACCCACATCCTGTGCAACTAGTCCCAAATGTGGTATGGGGAGAGGAAACCATATTTGAACTGCCACTAGACGACAATCATATCCTCTGGACTCAGCCATGAAGCATCACTGATGCTGCAAAGCAAGAGCACAGGGCACTTTCAGGAAGGACTGGAATAGCAAAGCAGCAGCTACAAGCTAAAATTGAGGTGCCTCTGAAAATGAGCAGCTCCCTCCCTTGCTTCATCAGCCCCCGAAGCCTTGTTTTAAGCAGAGCCAAGCAAGCAAAGCTCCCTTTCAGAGCCCATGTGTGGCAGGAGCTGTGAGCACCAGTTTCATGAATCAGGGAAACAGCCACAGTTCTGGTTTGCCAGCTACCTACCTTCTGCTCTAATAAATGACAGGCGCATGGCTGGGTGCAATACTATGTACTGGTATAATAAAATAGAAGTAAAATAAAAGGCCAGGAGAGCATCACCCCAGGCCTGCATAAAGAACATACCTTTCCTCCCAGAGATCCCAGAAGGGCCAAAAGCTGCTTTCTGGGGCATGGTGTGTCAGAGTACATTTGCTTTGGCAAATCACTTCAACCATAAACAAATCAGCAACAGGAAATGGCTGATCAGCTGAAACAAACCAGCTATGGAGAAAGGAGGCTTCTAAATGCTAATACACAAAGACATGCCCAAAATGACACTTTTGTTACCAGCAAAGAATATAGCTGCTCACAGGACTTGTGTCAGCCAAGGGTGAGCACTCCTGCAGCCTGAAACTTGCTCAGTTTGGTCTCTAGAGCTGTGGTCCTCCTACTGCAACTTTTGCTTGTAACATCTTTAAAGCCAGCTGCCACCGAAAGGCACATCTGCGCCTGGGCAAACATGAACAGCAAACTACTTGTTTGTACTTTGTGGGACACAGAAAGAAGCTACTGATATGGAGATTGTGACTAACTCATCCAAAAGTACAGGCAGATTTCTCTGTCCTCTTGAGCCTCTCATCCCAACTGAAACTTCTCGCTTCCTTAAACAAGAGGCAAAAAAAAAAAGAAAACAAACCAACCCCCCCTCCCCAGGACATCTGCATGCACACACATTTCAGAGGCTGTCCGAAGCAAGAGTGTCTGCTTATAAAGGATGCTGGTTACATCAGAGGATCCTTGCCTGCCAGCCAGGACTGCGTGTGCTGCGGCTGCCACCCTGCTTCTCACACCAACTCTTTGCTCACTTCAGTTTCCAATGCCAAAAATGTGAAAACTTTCTAATTTCTGTGCGCTATCACATTAAGGTGATAACTAATCCAGTTTTTGCTTCCAACATGTATCACATTCTTACACTCACCTTAAGGCATCCTGGGTGTATGATTTCATTACAAATGGAGCACTCCATTAGCATGAGATTAAATTTGCTCTCCTCCTCTTCCACAGTGTCCTCTTTCCCAGCTTCTCCACACACCAGACATACAGCAGTATGAGGCAACACCGGCTGTTTACACATATCAGAAAGAACACTTGATCAGGACATGGAAGACACATGGAAACAGAAGAACTCAATGCGCATTTACAGTATCCTCATTTCAAAGAGGAGATAAATAGGGATTAATTGCGCAAACTGCTGAAGGCTCCAGCCCAGCAGAGCAACAAAGGCAAGAAAAACTGGTAACAATCAGGGCTGGGTACCCAGACCAAGCATCACAGGACACATTTAATGGAACAGAAGTGCCATCCCTGTAGCAACATAGATTCATGGGGCATCCCAGGGACGGATGAAAATGCTTTTTTGCTGGGAGCCTCAAATTTGTGAGCTGCCACAGACATTGGCATGCAAGTCGCTGTGTACAATGGGAGGGAAAAGAAGCAACCTAGAACATCACTATTCACATCCATTAAGCTTCACAATCTGACTAGCAATTTGGCAGCTCCCCTATTTTACAAGCCGGGCAGACAGATGTTATGGGACCCAATCCAGGTCTCACAGCAAGCCCACAACAGAACTAAGAACAGACCTTTTTCTGACTGACAGACTATGATCTAGGGCCCTGCTCCCAACCTGAGCATTGCAAAAAGCACTGCACAGACACTTAAAAAGAGAATTCCTCTCCTCCAAGTGTCACAAGTGAGAAGCGCACTGATTCTTTTCTGTCTTTTGCTGAGGTAAAAAGGGAACTGCAGCATCTCACATATCTGTCACCCATGTCAAAGCACTGAACGTGAGTCTAATTAAAAAGCCACCTTTGTGCTAATGAGGAACAAACTTCTGGTTTGTGGCAATAAGATACAAGACTCATTACAAGAAAGAAAAGGAAGAACCTCATAAAAAGCTGGCTGTAATGTGAAATGCAATTGATTAGGTTGCAAGTCCTTAACTATTAAGCAACCAGAGACAGACGTGGCTTTTCACAGCATGGATCTCTTGTAAATGAAGTGAATAAAATCTGTAAGCGGATACTTGCACACCAAACCAAACCTATGCAGCAACAGTGCTTCCTTCAGCAAGTTTCAGAAAGGGAAGAACCTAGCTACGGTAAATCATTAGAGAGTAAGGTGTGCTGCCCCACACACCAACATCCAATACATTAGCTATGGCAACACTTTCCTGCTTTCTCATGCTGGTACTTACCACCCATGCTCCTTTTTAAAGGCATTTTGCAAATGCTACTTAATTCCCACCCTTCCTCCAAGCACAAAATAGGAATCCCCAGGATCCCGTTCCATCAGCAGGTAAAACAGAGGAAAGCTAAGTTGTCTAGCGTCACAAGAGCTCAGTCCACTTGTTTTATCCCATCTCCCACATGACGAGTATTTATACCCACACACAAGAACAAACATCCCAGGAGCAGTACCATTTTTCTTGCAGAGATAGCTACAGAATCTCCTCTGTGCCCCAACTAGCCCTGCCCCACTGATAGGCTGGAACAGCAGCCATGCAGTCACAGCAGCCATGCAGTCACAACTCATCCTCCCAGCAGAGCCCCCCCACTCCCTTCAGACCTATTCAATGCAGCATAAAGTGTCCAAGGCACTCCTGTTTCCTTTCTTGATTGAACTAGTGATGCAGAGGAGTTTCCTGTTCTCCAAACAGCAGTACAGGCTCTCTTAAGGCTTCCGAGTTTAATGAAAGTCTGTGCCTAGTTAATATTGTCAATGTTATTAACCAGAGGAAAGCACAATCCCAGAACTGTAGGGATCATTACTTCCACAGAGCCTTGCTTCAGTGTTTTGGGTATTTTGGGGGGGGGGCGGGGCTGGAAGCTGTTGTATAGGTACCACAATGTATTGCTACTGCAGTTGTTAAAAAACATAATGAACAAGAGTAAAGACAATAGGATTGCTGACAGAAATGTAAAGCACCATTAAAAGTTACAACAGTACAACTTGATAATTTTCTGTGCTTTTGCTACTCTAAGTCAGTCTGTAAGATTCCCCCTGCTATTTTTACACCAATGGGAACCTATGAAGGGTAGAGATATCTTCTTCAGTGCATGCAAAGGTGGGACAAGGAATCTGAGCACCCTGGCTACTAAGAAAAATACTTCTTCATCAGAAGAGAGGGGATGAGAGGATGACTACACTCAGACAGAAGAGAACCTAGCTCGTCTCCAAAAGGTTCAGCCTGTGTATCAAGAGTGAAACAGCTTAGTGTGAAAGTTTCCTTCATCAGTCAGGACGAGAAAGCACACTGCAGTCCTAATTTAATCACTCCACTAAAAAGGCAGCATGATTTCACTATTTCTTCCCCCTAGAGAATAATAAATTCTTCATCCATGCTGTTCAATTCATGCCACACTCCAGGAAATCAAGTGTTCAAAGAAAAGACACTTGAGCTACAATAGCACTCTGTGGAAAGGTAGATGTTCTATGTACTTTACTGAAAGATCCAGCAGAGCTGAATCCAATCCTCTATGTCAAAGGCAGTGCATGGCTTAGAACGGGACACAGAGTGAGCTACCAGAAGCAACTACTGGAAACCTTAAGTGCTTATCAGTCTTTTTATCAGTGTCAGACCAAGCCATTTAATGCCTCCACTTTAGTTTCCTCATCAGAATTAAAGAAAAAACCAAAAACAACCCACCACCCACAAACAACCCAAACCCAAAAAACACCTAAGTGAGAGGAACTGTAACAAGAGTTCGAGAGAAATCAGTATAGATGGGATGATATTTCAGTTACGAATAAACAACATTCCTTTCCTTAAAAATCCCCACAACAGAAAGCCAGATGCTTACAGCAGCATAATCAAGACCTTCCAAAGAATTAAGAGAAAAGCTAAAGCTAATTCTTACCCTTGAATGTAGGCACTGTGGACATGAGACCTGAGGAGAGGCTCTGTGACACACAGTATGAAAGCAACAGATTCAAAGGGTGCTTGGACAACTTACTGGAAGATTAATCTTGTCAATATTTGTTAAATATAGAGCTATCACTTATAACTCAAGAAGCTTCTAAGCAACGTATCACAGGAGCCCAGGAAAAACTGTCTGACTGCCTGCTTGCCCCATTCTGATGCTCATCCCCCAAGAACCATTTCCATGCCCTGAGGAAGACAAGACCCTGGCTCTTGATAGCTCTTTAGCTCATCTGAATCAGAACCCTCCTACGCGCCCAGGTAATAGCAAACAAATTGAAATTAAGGTCTCAAGTAGCTTGGCGCTGCGATCACCAACACAAAAATCTTGGAAGACGCCTGTTAAAGATTTCTCCAGATCTTAAGTTGGTTAAGTTGCTAAGATGGTAAAGGCAGAATCATAGAATGGTTTGGGTTGGAAAGGACCTTTAGAGGTCATCTAGTCCAACTCCCCTGCAGTGATCAGGGACATCTCCAGCTAGATCAGGTTGCTGAGTCCTATCCAACCTGACTTTGAATGTTTCTAGGGATGGGGCCTCCACAAAGGCAGTTTTTGTCAGGAAAATCAAAGATCCAAACCAAACAGACCTCTTTCCTTTTGAATCAGAACTCCCCACTCTTCCCCTTCTCCCCCAAATTCCAGAATTTCAGTGATTTGAGTGCCTATTTCTGACGTACTGATAGTCTCCACATTCACCTTCTGTGTTACTGAGAATGAAAGCCGTGCTACTAAGTTTTAGGAGCATTCTGGTTTAAGATTTTGGGTGGGTGAGGGGCAAGAATTAGAAGTGATGGGAAGAAGAGACCTGAACTGAGAGGGCAGGGATTACACTATTTTGCCTGATGCATTTGAGAGTACTCAGAGCAGAGTTCACAGGTCCACACCTTGTCACCAGGAGATGGATATGGGAAAGATGTCTCTAAACAAGCTGTAGCAACAGGTACACTTACTGCGATACACTGCCTCATAATGCAGGACTGTTTCATCCTGCCAGGTCCCCCAAATTTCTTCATGTCTTTGCAGAAGTGACACTCGCCGCACTCTGTCCGCAGACACGCCTCGCACTTGCGGCATCGTGTCCTCCTCCGACGTGCTCCAGCGGTTGTCCGATTAGCTGCAAGCTTCACCGCAGAAGCAGTGCCCAGTTTCCCCTTGGGCCGTCCGACTGCCCTGTTCTGAAAGAGCCAACCACACATGGTTAATCGCCCATCCCACTTACCATCTAAACTACAGGACTTCCTTGGGCAGGAGTTGTCTACGTCTTGCATGTAAAACTAACAGCTGTATCAGAATTATACACAGATGGGTAATACTCAGCAGATGCACATGATCACTCCTACAGCTAAAGGAGTTCCATTACCTTTTCAGAAAAAATGCATTATAAGACGACAAAGAAACCAAGGCATAAATGAGAGATCCCAAACCTATAGTAAGCCCACTTCAACAGGAGGGGCAGGGATAATCAATTTACCCACAGCTCAACACAGGACCAAGTCCCAAGTGACATGCTTGGCTTAGGTCAAGAGATGACCTGTGCCATTACTGGACTCTAGGCCAGGGAGCTCTTGGGATTGTGCTCAGGTTAACCCAGAAGGCCTGTTTTCCTCCACTGGAAGCATCAGAATCCAAGGAGGCAGCAAAAGTAATTTTGAGGTTAGGTACAGCAGAGAAACACTTAGCAGCAATGGCTCAAGCCACAGCAATCTCCCTCAAGAAACAGGAGAGTACAAACTACTGCCAAGTGATAAAGTAAGAAATAAACCACAAATACTACAAAACCCTTCCAAAGTAGCTCCCCTCATATCTAATACTAGCAAGTGCTCAAAAACAGAACACTAACCGATGCTGTACAAAGGCTGCAAAGGGCACCCCAGGTCTAGATTTCAGTGACCTTTAAGACAGAAGCTAAAGGAACATGAAAAGAGTTTTAGATGATTAGGTTAACTGCAACAGGTTCACTCTGGATATCTAAATTTCATGTTCTCATCAGAAACTCCCTGTTATACACAAGAACTTACAGTTCAAGCCAAACATCACTAAATACCATGTAATTGTATGGGGCTAATTATGCAAGCATTGGCTTGGCTCATTCTTACCACTGACAGCTTTCTCCATAAAGATGATAATAGGACTGCAAAGCTCATCTGGTTTAGTATTTAAACAATTTTTCCACTTTCTGCACATCTCAGCATATGACCAACAGACCAGCCAGTTTCACTTTCTGTTCCTGCTGAATTCTGGGCAATCACCAAGGCAGGGGCAGGTTGGCTGTACAAAGCCATGCAGAATTTCCACTGCAGTTTTTAAAGGAAAGGGTATGGAAACGTTCTACTTCGTACTACAAAAGCTTCCCTAAGCGTCCTACTATACAACCCTGAAGAAAGAAGAAAAGCCACATTGCCAAGCATCTGAACTTCCTTCCAGCTGACTTAGCAAAGCTCCAGTGACTTTCATAAGGCGCGCAAGAGTGCTGATATCTTAACAGAGTCTCCTTCCCAGGAGCCTCAGTGCTAGGAAAGCAGAGAAGCCAGGAGCTAGACCGCTTGGCTTTCTCTCCCACAGACCTACTATCATAACCGAAGTGGGAGAAAACACTGTTTAGTCGACGAGGTTACACAAATTTTGGCAAGTTTTTAATTATGCTTCTCCAGAACTGTTTTTGTTCTGCTTGCAGGTTGAATTGCACCATGCTGTGTGAACACAGACAAGCATAGCTTCTTTCCCATCAGCAACCACACCAGACACCCAGATTTCAGATATTCTAGAGAATAAATATTTAGCTTTTAGACCAACTTTTCAGCCTCTCAAGGATAAAGTCAGCTTAGAGGCACCTACATAAGAGATAATTTCCTTCCTCAGCATGAATCACTCCTCAGTTCTCTCTATTAGAGTCTCCTTCTACTAGGCAGGGAAGCGAGAGACATGATATCAAAGGCTAGATATCAGTGGGAACAAGTTAAACCAAAATATGTACAACAACCTGGGCAGTTCCCCTCTGCCAACAGCACATGGAAGATTCTGCATGAGCATCTGACTCCTTCCCACTAGGTTTGAACATGATTATTTTTAAGAAGGCAAACAACAGTTACAACACCATCAGAATGGTCTTTTTAAAAATGCCTCTTTCAAGGAAGGGGGGGGATCAAACTTGGTACTTTTCCAGCTGAAAGACAACTCCTGATTCTGCCACAGTAACACAAGCCAAGTCCTAATTTGGAGGACGGCATCTTAAGCACCAGGACACTGCAAAGATGCAAGCGGTAAAAAGGCATTGCTTGAACACAGAATTTGAGAATCCTAGGGAGAAAAAAAAAAAAAAAAAAGATGCAGGAAGGTGAAAGCACAAGAACAACTCTGAAGCCAGACCACACCACACAACTCAGATTTCCTTACAAATCACTACCACACAGACGGTAGAGGCGCAGACCTATTTCTTACCTATCCAGACTTCTTCACTGCTCGTTAAAAAATTCAAGCAACTGTACTAGCTGGGTTTGTACTAATTTACCAACTGACCAATCCTCAATCCAAGCCACATTTTCACTCCAGGATGTCGCAGCCAGCAAGGCTAGAGAGGCCTTCCAGGAATTCCCACTAGTATCTAGTTTCAAGGGGCTCCAAAGTGGTTGCTTAAAAACCTCCACAGAAGAAAGTCTGGCCTCTAGGTTGCTATCCCAGAAAGGGGCTGGGATACAAGGGGGTAGAAGGAGCCTCCAACATGACTTGGGGTTTATTTAGCACATGGCAGACAGCCAGATAAATTCCAGGTCGATGTTAGGGAAGAGATGCTGCAGGATTTCCAGCTCAGACTGCAGTTTTACAATGTATTGGCCCTGGTAGCAAAACCAGGTAAAGATTTCCTTCCCAGCTCCTGTTCCTATCTCTACTGCAATTTGCCACCCTCGTAGCATAACTCTGTGGAGCTGTCTTGCAAATAATGAGCAAGTGGTAGGGGATGGCAGGATTCCTTACCTGGGTTTACTGAGGTAGCCAGCGAACCGCAGCTCCACAGCCTCAAGCTCAGGACTGGGTGACACACTAAGCCCTGAACTAGGTTCTGGACCAATGTAGCCTCCCACCTGTATAGCAGAACCTATAATCTCCTTTCCCAAGGAGGTGAGCTGAGACCCTCAAGTACAGCCTGTGCCTGCTGACTCTGTAGACCCCAGCAGCCACCTCTGAGAACTGTCGAGAAAAGAAAGACTATACTGAACTTGTAAGATTTAAGGAAAAAAAAAAAATCTCTTCAACAAAAAATGGGGAGTTGAGACAGAGCCTGCCTGAAATACTGTCACAAGAAATCCTTCCACAGAAATCATGCCCATACTTCTCTGGCCACAGCAAGAGTCTTCAGAAGAGGGATAGGAGGATGGTGAAGTGATGACAACCACTCTCCCAAGCTCTTAACAAAGGCTGTGCAAGCAGCTGCTGAAACATATTAGAATTAATACACTAAATACCTACCTCTATTACACTGAAACCTGGAAAGCTGGTGAACTTGCACTGCCCTCTAAAACAAGACACGTTAACAGGACATCCTGATAGGATTTTTTGCCTGTGTGTCCCTCCCCCAGATTACTGCTATGCAACACACAAAGGTGACCTACTCCTGCCCCTGAAGCAGACACAGCACAGCCTCCACAGCACCTGGGAGTAAACTTAGGCCATCAAACATAATACACTACGAACTACAAAACCATTTACAAATCATGAATTTGGGATCACCCTCCCACACCACAGTGGTTAAACACACCAACTCCTCAGACAGCAAAGGGGACCAATTTGCAAACTGATTTTCAGAAACGCTGAGCTCCTACAAACCCCACACTCCAGTAATGCTCCAGGTGGACAACAGTTGAGACTGGGTGGGGTGGTCATCAGCAATTCAAGTCTCTCAACAGGGCTGTGTAGGTCTGGGAATAAGCCCAGGTATGGCACTTCCAACTCTAAACAAACCCCTAGGAAATGCTATCTGGAAGAGTTACTACTCAGAGCATTAGTTCATCTGGGCTATGGACAAACATTTGGCTGCTGGGAAGTTTTCACTGCCTCCTTACCAGTACATTCACACATTTTCACCGTGTGTCATTTTCCTGCTCCGCAACCAGCAAAAAGCCACCCACCATCACCAGGGTCAGAAGCAGCAGAGCACTAAGGGCCTCTGCCCTGAGCACAACTCTTACTACAACAGGAACACAACTTTGATGTTTACAGCAACAGATTTCTAATCTTTACAGTTGCAAAAAATACCTCAAAAGACCTCAGGTAAACAAAAATACCAAGAGCATCAAGGTTTGGAGACAACACTTCAAGAGCTTTCAGCTGTTAAATGGATCATTAAGTAGGTGCTCATGTTGCCCAACTGCTACCCCAACACCAACCCGGCTCTGTTGAAGTTGTCACCAAGCAACTTCACATACAAACTCCTCTGCTCTAGAGAGGAAGATCAGGTGATGCTGCGTCCAGGAGAAAAGTGCTGGTCCTAAAAGCAAGGCTGACAAAGCCTGCAGCCTAGAAACGAGTTCTTCCACAAGTGGCTTTTAACCTGGGCACGGGTCTTATTCAGCCACTCAGTATCAGTGACCTGCTTAAACTGGTGCCGGCAGCACTGTACTGTTATTTCAGACTCAACATCTCCAAGAAAAATCCAGGGACATGCAGTGTCCTTCTGAAGGGCTTATCACATGGCCAGCTCAGCAAGACCCTGAAGCACTTCACTCCCTGACCAAGTACAATCTGAACAGCTTACATATCCACTGCTTAAATCTCTCCAAGATATCTTACATGCGTGATGTTCATTGCTTCAAGGTGCTGTGCGACATAAATACATCCCTTACATTTGCAAGACGGGTGATTTCCTTCTGTAACATGTGGACAGATTCTGATTTGCTGTAGTTTGACCAAGTCCACACAACCACATCAGCACCAAAAGGAAGATGAGGACCCACGACTTCCCACATGCCAGTCCTGTGCTTAGACCTTTATATGAAATTGCATCCCAATACAACTGTTTTAACAGAATTAGAATAGACAAATTTAACAACCAGTTGATTCTTTACAACATCTGATAAATAAATACTTGGGGGGGGGGGGGGGGGGGGAAAGGCACCACACACATTAACCCACAATTCATAACTGTTGTCAGATAGAACACCACCCCTGACACGCTGGGTCATGGGCTGATACTGGGCACTGAAGAAGCCCACAGGGTGCCACAGCAAAGGCTTATGGTCAATTATTTCCTTGCCTCTCCCTGCAGCATCAGAGGCAGGCAGACACAGAGGTGCATTTTTCAGTTCAAATGGGGTGGAAGTTCTGGAGGACAAGGCTCACTGCTTGATGCTCAGGGCCAGCGAACAGCACTGTCCTCTGCTGCTCCAGTGACATGTCCCTCTCCCAGCCTCCTAGGCACGTAGTTTTGGCCTTCCTGCTATGCAAACCAGTCATATTGACAATTACCAGCAGTGGTGCAGACCAGCAACACACATACCAATGCACTGCACTGAGATCCACCAAAGTCATTTTACCAGAGGTCTCCAGAACAACCCTGTCATTAACTCAAGATTAACCCTGAAACACAGGGACTGGCATTAAACTGCCTGGCAGGCTGACAGCCCGTTACATGCACGCTGTCTTGCACTAGATAATCACAACCAAGTCAACAGTTCTTCAGCATTAAACCCTTGCATCTCTTCAGTAATTAACAGAAACCCTTGTCAAAGGAAGAAGTTAGAGGAAGAGGGAAGAAAGGACAGGATGATGTGACTGCAGAAATTCAGCAGGGACAAGGAAGAAGCTAGTTTAAGACAGCAAAAATCACACTGATGCCAAGAACATCCTTAAAAAGCTGTATTAACTGAAAAGCGCAAGCCAACACTGCACATCTAACATGTCTGACTAAAGCGGATCTGCCCAGAAATCTACAAACGCAAACTCCAGGAGAGTTGTTTTCCTCTAGCAGTGACAGTTTACAAGAGCCACATCACCCATCATCAGCATATGCTCCTGCCAGGGTGGAGGTGTCCTGCAAGACAAGTCCAAGATCCCCTGTTAAGCAAGCAGCATCAGGAGGAAAGGGAAAGCAGTGGAACTTTTTCAGGCTCAGCCTTGAAATGAATCCAAACACAATTAATCCCCTCCACATGTTCACTGCCACCATCTCCTCCAATCATACCTACAAACTTTCTCATCCTCTCCTGAAAAAAACAATGTAGCTCCTAGTGACCACTGCCAGGTGACCACACAGAGCTCCACTGCTGAACGAACAGATCAATTTCCTACAAGTAAATAGAAAAGTTTATACCTCACAGGTTCATCTGGCCATTAGCAACACTCCAGCAGCTTTTCTGCCAACATAGCTATGTTGCTTAGGGAGTGATAAACTGGCACATCAGTGCCAATGCAAGTGCCCCTGTTTATTTTCCTCTGGTGGTGAGGAGGCAGAAGTTAGGCCCGGAGGGTGGAATAAGATATATTGGCAAAAGTATGCTTTTGTAGATAAGCTGCATCCAAAGTAGGAGCTCTTAAAAAGAAAGATACCAGTAAGTTATACAGACTTGGGGCACCTTGTGCAAATGTAGCTTTTCTTCTTGCCACTACTTCAGGACAAACCCCCTTACCCACACCCATCCCCCCGGAACATTTTTCTCAGCCTGTTTACATATACTGAATTTGCCACAGCGAGAAATCTAATTTCTTCCTACCCCGAGCGACCCAGCAAGGCTGGTGGGCTGCAGCAGGGCACTGCCCTCCCCACAGCCAGCACCAGGCAGGACACATGCCCCGACACCCACACACTTCCAAGCCCCCAGCACTGACTGCAACTACTACAAGTGCAGTAAATCCTATCTGCTCCCATGCTGGGACACCTGAAAATCTTTTTGCCTTCTTACTTTCGTTATAGACTAGGGAAAGAGAAAAGAAAGTCACAAAGTTTGAGTGACAAAAACCACAGCTCCTACCCAAGCACTGAAGTTGTGCTGTTCAACTACCCCTGTGGAGCTGATGTCTTTCACCTGTTACTTACTAGGGACCATTACAGTAGAAAAAGCTACACGATACCAGTTTGACACATCCTGTGTAGAAGACTGTAGTAACTACATGGGTGAAAGCAGGCTTGTATGAAAATACAGTTGGATCTACATGAGGCATTTTACCACTGAAACAGCTTTGAACAAAAAACACTCCCCAGGTCCTTGCTACGTAGGTCACAGCATTCTTATTTAGGATCAGACCAAGCCTTTTAAGAAATCCCACAAGAAGGATCCCCACTTTCTTGCATTATTTTTTGTTTTAAACTATTGCGATATAAAAATGCTATCAAAGCCACAGGTTTTAGAAGAGCTGAAGAAGGTTCCCAGAAGGTAACCAACTATCCAAATTAATCCAGCAAGAACTAGCACCTCCAGTAGTGATTTCACAGCTGGTACATTGCAGCTGAGACCAATCTGCTCCTCTAACGATCAGCCCTTTTAAAAAAAGCCTATAGTAATCACACCAAAACAGAAGCAAATGGAAAAGGCCTGGTGTAGGACAAAGTTTAAAAGAAACAGGGCTGGGACACTTTAACTACCAGGTCTGGGAGCTGAGGAGTGAATCAAGCAACAGCACAGGCCTGCACATTCACACAATCTACAAAACTGAGTAAAGGCTTACTAAAGTTACTCATCCAAGACGCAGCTTAGGTTCTCGGACTGCATCTACACCAAGCCAGTGCAGCACATTAACATCCCTCTTAAGGTTCCCACAACAGAACTGCCATCCCTGGGGAGCACCCAAGGCACACCACCACCACCGCCAGTCCAAACTGCTTTTTAGCCCTACATTTTTGGTGCAATTATGAAGCAAAACAAAGTGAAGTTATTAGAAACACGATGGGTTTTGGAGGAGAGACTCAACACCTGTCCTATGTACAAACTTATCTCTGAAAGCGAATTATTAGGTCGTTTTAAAGAGCAAAACACCTTGAGTTGTTAACAAAACTATCAAGTTTATGTTTAAATTGCATACACGTGTTTAATTCTATTCCTGGTGCATTTTTAATTGCTTAGGCAGTTCTTAGAGAGTAAAACATGCAATCTAGAACATATGTTCTGGATTATTTTTCACAGATTACTTCATAAATTTAAAAAGTTTATTCTCTTCCCCCGGGGGGGGTGGGGGGAAGAACCTAAAAAACCACCTTCAAAGGATAAACCCTGGAAGTATTAATAAAAGTTCTCTTTAAATGAAAAGCACTTATCCTTCTCTTTATCCGACACCCCTCAACCCTGGGAATGGAGAGGTTTTGGCTACAGATCGAACTAAGACAAGGTAGCCAGGCTCCGCATCAGGCTGCCTCCTGAAGTCCTACAGCGATCTGAGGAATCTTATAAGAAAAAAATAAACCCCGTAATTCTGGGAGCGACGGGAAGCCCCCCGAGAGGCACAATCCCACGCTCCGGGCGCGTTCGCCGCCCCGGCGGCGCGGGGCCCTCTCCCGGCGGCGGTGCCCAACTCCCGGTGCCCCCGGGCGGGCGGGCGAGGCCGTGCGCCCCGGGCCGGCCCCCGGCGGGAGGCTCCCGCGCCCCGCTCCGCTCCGTTCCGCCCCGCTCCGCTCGGGGGCCGCGGACACGCCCGCAGCCGCGGCGCAGCCCCCGGGCGGGCGCCGCTGCCCCGGGCCGGGCCCGCTCCCGACCCCACATTGTTCCCCGTCCCCGCTGCCGGCGCGGCGCGGCTCGGCGCTGCCCGGCCCGGCCTCCTCCCCTCCCTTCCTGCTGCAAACTTCGCCGCCCGCCCCGGACCTGCTCCGGCCCCAGCTCGGGCCCCGGCCCCGGCTCGGGCTCCGGCTCCGACTCGTAGTCCTCCTCGTCGGCGCTCGCAGACATGGCCATGGCTCATGGTGGGCCCAGGCGGAGCCGAGCTGACATGGCTGGAGCGGCGCTGCTGGCGGAGCCCCGCTCCCCGCACACACACACACACATGCAGGAGGAGGAGGAGGAGGAAGGGGGGCCGTGCATATTCATGCCAGGCAGCCAGGAAGGGGCTGGCCCTGCCGGCACGGCCAATCGCGGCCCGCTTGCACAAAGCCGGCCTGCGGGGACAGCGCGGCCGCTTGGCCCGGGCAGCGCCGGCCACCCCGCCGCAGCCGAGCCCGGCCGGGCCGGGGGGGCTTTAACACCCTGCTGGCAATTAGCCCCCTGCTGGTAATTAGCCCCACGAGCTGCCGAGGGGGCCGGCGGGGGCGGGCCGATGCTCGGCCTGCCTGGGTGTGCCGAGCGGGGCTGGGAGGGGATGCGCGGCGCTGGGATGCGCGGCCGCCCGCGGGGTGCACGGCGCTGCACGGGCTCCTCGAGACAAAGGAGACGCGCGCAGACAGACAGACGGACGCGCACACTCCCCCCTCTCTACCTCGCTACCTGCCGGCTCGCCTCCCGCTGCCGGGATCGGGATGGGAGGAGGGAACCTCCATCCCTCGGGAGGAGGAAGGCACCGAGCGAACTTGGGGATTTCAAGCCGCCCCTGCTGCGGCAGAACCAGCGCCGGGATAAGATGGGGTACAAGGCGACCCGGCTTGCGGAGCTGCTTGCATCTGGCCTCATGCTGCTTTCCGTGCAGGCACCCCCTTTTTTGCTTGTTCCTGAGGAACCATTTCCAGCCGTACTCTGAACGTCCTGACCTACTGTTGGGGTTTTACAATAAAATATCCTCCCTGCGGTATGAGATGTTACACATCGGTCAGTGGGGGACCTGTTCTGGATCCAAAGGTCACAGTAGGACCAAGCACCTGAACACAGACGCTGCCTTTGCCCTCGAGGGCTTGCAGCTGAGGGTCAAGACACACAGGCCTGAATTTGAGCCCCGAGAATTACATTTCCCATTGGATTTATGGGCCTGCTTTCAGGGGAAATCCCGATACCATTCAAGTTGTTAGGATTTTGCCTCTGGCTCCTACGCCCACAATACCGAATTAAACATGAGATTAAATATTTGCATGTGCTGAGCAACCAAGAAGCCATAAAAAAGCACATCTAATGGTCCTTGCATCAGGATTTTTGCCAAAGTAGTTTCAGCTCCGTTCCCTGGTCTGAATTACCACACAGTCACACAAACACTTTGGGCAGACCAGGAGAAGAGGCAGCAACAGGCAGGACCTGGCACAGGAGCAAGCAGCAACGCTGCCTTACACCCGCTCACAGCCCTTGTGACACCGTGATCCACACAAAGCCTGGTCGCTCAAGTTTAAGTAACAAAATACAGTCAAACTTTAAACACGTATTTACAGGCAACTGCTGATAAAGCCAAGTGAATCACATAATTATGCCCCTTCCTTATTTTGAATGCCTTAAATATCCATTTCTTGTTTGTACTTCTGTCCTCTCACCAACTCAGACTCACATTATGGGTACATGGTGGTATTCTCCCAAGCCTGCTCACTGGCGATGCCAGGAATGAAGCATTTACTTGCAACCCATGACAGGGCTCTCCAGAATACGATCGGGTAGTTCAGCCTGCCTCCTCAGGTTTCTTGCTTCCCCCATTGTGTTTGTACACATCGAAGAGCAGGAGCAGATGAAAGCTGAGGCACGAAAGGCATGCGCCTAAGGCCTTGGCTTTCAGAATCACAAGGTAATATCAGAATCCAGTGTTTTCTGGAGGAGAGAGGAAGGAGGGGATGCATTTCTCACTATAGACCTACAAAGGAGAGCTTTAAACTTGAAGCAAGGATAACTGACATGATTATAGCAGCGTTTGAGGTTCAATTATACAGCTGGCCTCTAGCAGAGGCAGGAGAACAGATGACATCCAGAAGAAGATGCCTGGTCCCACACCTGCCTGTGGGCAGACAAAGTCTCCACTAGCCTGTGCTGATTCCACGCGAGGCTGCGTGTAACCTGGCTCATGCTTGCTCATGCCTCCAGCCTTTTGGCTCCGTAGTCCAGATGGGAGAAAAAAAAAACCAAACCAAAAAAAAAAACCCAACTGTGACACTCCCCGAAGACAATCCACCAGTCACACCACAGTGAAATGTCATTCACAGCAAATTAAATCATGACATAGATCATCCTACTCCTCTCATCTGCAACGCATACTAGTGCTCTTGTATTTGCATTAGCCTATCTGGGCAGCAGCAGGTCACCAAGTGTAACCCGCATCAAACCTCCCTCCTCAGCCAGCCCTGCCACGGGAGAGCGTGTTCCAGTCTGCTGCTTACAACACCAACACAATTGACAAATGAGCTCTAATTATGAGGCCTGCGTGAGGAGCTAAGACGCACATGCCAAGAAGATCTCAGAATAATTTCCAAATGCTAGGTAAACTTTGCCGAGCTGGCGTTTAAAAAAATTGGATAGGCTATGATATAAAATAGCAAACTGGGAATCAGCAGGGGGAAAACAACACAATAAAATAAAATTTTGTGATTATAATTGCTCTCCAAAAACCTCATCTTGTACAAGAGCAGTTAACCATTCAAAGAAATATTTAATACACAGAAAGAACTATTAAGAGAGCATTTTCCAGCTCAATTCTTTCAACTTGTCTACACTAGAGAACACTAAATTACAACAAATAGTGAGCAACCCTTGTGTGAACAGGGTATATCTGACCAGCCTGGTGCAGTTGACATCAGCTTAGAAGACAAAATAAGGAGCACTGACCCTAGTCATGCCTGTATTGGCAAAACTGTGTCCATACTTCAGCTTTGTGTGATATAATTCAGTAATAAATAACATCCTTAATTAAACTGCTGAATGAACCTTAGTGAAAACTGCACGAAAACAGACAGTACCTTCTATTCTGAACTGTTGCTTTGATTGCACCTCACCTGAAGTCATATATAAGTCTCATCAATATCATAATCTTCTCCACAGAAACCAATTATGTTGTCACAAACTGAGACAATAACCTCAAGCGAAGAATAAACAGCAGGAGCAGATGAGTGCCAAAGAACTAGATTTTATTCTCATGCAAATATCCTTAAGTAATAAAACCAAGATGGGGGGAGGAAGACTACAACCCCTGTGTTGTACTCACTTGCTCCTGAGCATCTCTAGTACCAACAGATTTCAGCCGCTGCCACCGGTGCTGAACAGGATCCATGTTTTCATATCAGACACTGAAGTTTATGATTCTGTGATGATTCTCAATATGAGGTGAAATATTTTAATGTGGTAGAAACACACCTTTGATTTAACCTTCCCTTGCAACTTTTTTTACACATTTTTATAGAATATTATATTTAGCTGATACTAGAAAAAAAATTTACATGGAAACAATTGGAAAAAACAACCCCAAACTTCTTTATACACAAGTCCTTGACAAAAGATCTTGTGATTTGAGCTGCTGCTGCTTTCTGGAGGCCAGCACATATGTTCTTGAAAAGGAAACCCACTGAGATGTTTATGAATCATGATTCCTGACCTGTATCAGAATAAGAGAGTTATCCAATAGCTTTCTAAGGTTTATTGTTTTGGTATAAGTGTCCATTCACGAGAAATATGATCTTAGCTGTTGGGCCTGGGCAAATTTCATGACACTTTTCTCAAGAGTTCTAGCCAATATTTCAGTCATATTCTCAACATTAGCAGTGACATTCTGCCAACCTAAATATCCATCTAGTATCACGATCTTACTACTTCTTACTATCTATTTTATCTGAACTATGACATAAAAGTAGTCATCGGATGCACGGAGTATCCATCACAATCTCTTTAATAAACAGTCTGAGTGATCAACCCTAGATTAAAGTAACTCAAGACAAAATAATATATTGATCACTCCCTCCATGTAGCGCCTACTGCACATGCTTTCGCTATCCGATATCCAACACAGGAAAAGCAAAGGCAGCAAGGGTGGTATGACTATCGCTTGAAGGCTGACAACCATGGACTGTTACCATGCAGTAGAGGAACAGCACACAAACCAGCAAGCACCCAGACAGAATGTGCTGATAGTAACTCGCTCACTCCATCTCTCTTGTAAGCCTTAAAAACAAACAAACCCCCAACACTCCGTCACCTTAAAAATATAATAAATAAGACTGCAGAGTAGTGAAGCATCAAGTTAATCTACCACTCGTGCCTTGACATGAGTGCTCTTGTGAACCTACTGATAAATACCAGGTCTTCTATCTTCACAGCCTCAGATTTATGGAAACAGAAAGGTAACAACAAACTCAACAGTTCATGAGATTGGGATCTATTAATTTATTCTATACAGGAAGAGCCGTGGCATGATTGGGACTATCCACTGGGAAACGAGGGAAATCTTGCCAATGCTTCCTTCCTTCTTCCACATATCCTTATGCCACAGAGTGTTTCCACAGCGCAACTTGTGTCTCCAAGAGACGTATTCTGTCAGTAAATGCAAAAACTAGTGAACTAGGTTCCTAAGAACATAAGAAGTGACTGCATGCTGTGGCGGAACATGCAAATAGATGCAGCTGCTAGCTGAAAGAGTAGATTAACCAGAACACATAACCTGCTTTCCTGTAAGTAGCTCAGTGCACTCTGACACAGAGCACAGAATGCTCTACAACAGTCACTTGTGTCCAACATGTGGGCAGCAGCTTTAAAATCTAGAGACCAAACCCTAACATTTACAGGCAAACAAATGGTAAGGCTAAGGAAAAGCTGAAGTATGGTTTGCCTCATGAGAGCTCAGGTGCTCTGCTGTCACCTACTAACCTGACTTGGATTTGCAGGGGAACATTCAGGACATAAACAACCGAACTGTGCTAGACTAAGTCTCCAAGCTGCTTTGCTTTTATAAAAATTTATCCATGTCTTTTGCTGGATTTGCTAATTTTCAAAAAGGAGAGCAATTCTGTACCTCTTCTATCTGGTCTACTAGCGCCTGCAGGAAAGTCATAAAGCTGAAACAAGACCTCATTTATATTCTCAGCAGACTTTAATTTCAATGTGCTATGGAACTAAAAGGAAGCCATCTTCTCAGGGACAGAACATACAATTCAATTTTGTTCTGAAAAGTGCATGCAGGATTAATGTCCATAATTGCACAGCACGTACTGTGGAATGACAAACGCCTTCCCTATTGCTCTGCCAATGTGCTTCGATCCAGAAACAAAACTATTAAATCTCAGATACGTAACTCAAAGCTCGAATGGTTTTAATGTTGGGGTGGGGGAGAGCACAAGGGTGCTGGAATACTCAAACCAGGTTCAAACCTTAGCTTTTTGTTTGGTTTTGTTGGCCAACTCAGCAATTAACATAGTCGAGCTCCTGGTGATAAAATTTGAGACCTGTCAACTCATTTCACACACCCTATATAAGAAAAAGGTCTTAAGACTAAAGTAGTTTTCATCAGCACTTTTACTGTCATGAAATAAAGAGAAAGCTTCTATCTTGAAAAATGGCAGTCAAGACGTAGTTGGGAAAAATTCATGTTACTGAATATTCATGCATATGGTAGAAGAATGACAATGGGGAAGAATACATAAATCTTCTCGTATGATACTTGGAGCACAACAGTTTGAAAAGAGAGATATCTGTTCATTTTTTCCAATCCGTTCAAATTTCTGCTCAGAGTCAAAATGGCTCTAATTTACCTGTTTGATGTATTAATCACATACAGGCATTGGTCAGATTTCAAAGCAAGTGGCTGAGCGTTGATAAGAAGGGAAAATATTAAGTCAAAGATGGAAGATTAAGAAGGTGCTCATTCAAGTCCTTGCTATTTATAATTACTCCCTGAAGGGACACAATATTTCAAGTACAGCCTCTTGAGGTGAGAAATAATCTGTCAAGTCACCAGGCAAAGCTTTTAGAAAAATACTGAGGCAATACACAGTGAAGCTCTTTGGGCATGTTATGTATGATACACATACACCAAACCCTGAAACTCCTCCGGCCTGCATGGAGCTACCACAGAAATGAATTTGTCTTGAGGACTAATGTTCGTAAGAGACTGAAGCAGCGCTCAGAAAAATAAACAAGTCTGGCAAGGAGCTGCCTTCCTCAGCAGCGTTGCCCCGGGAAAGCAGACGCTTGACAGAAACTCCCAGTAGCTTCAGCAGCTCTTACTCCTTTGCTCAGTACCCAAAGAAGTCTCTGGTTCTGGTGCATCAGGTTTTTTCCTGCTCCCAAGCACAGTTAGAAGGGAATGGGCTTAGTTTCTCCTCTGTACAGCTACTGTGGGAAGTCCCCTAAAAAAAAAAAAAAATCCCCCAAACCTCAACTATGTGGTTTTGTTTCTTAATAGATTTGTCAGGAGCCAGAACTGGGATATCTTTCTGAATAAATTTCAGCTCTCCTACCACATGGCATCTACTATCCTACAGTGTAAAAGAACAGAAATTATTCAGAATTATTTAAATCAATGATTCCAATCACAGTTTAAATCAGTAAAGAGAAAAACAAATTTAAATTGATTTTAATCCTAATTTTCTTTTGTACTTAAGTTATTTTCTGGAAGATAAATTAATTATTAGCATCTGATAACTACCAAGAAACGTCTGATTTGCAGTAGATTATGAACTTTATAATCAGGACTTTTTATCAACAAAAAGGATTCACAATACACACATATTTGTATATGCAAATCTTCTTGCAGACTATTGGCATTTAAAATTGTTGTTGACATCAAGCAGAGTTCAGGCAGTGCTGTGTGAGATCACTTCAAACACCTTTAAGCTGGTGCCTGGCAAGGACAAAATGTGACAGTTTAAATCCCCTTTTTGCTGCTGCACCACTTGGAATGACTGATGTAAAACTTATTTGAATCTCAACCAGAAAAATACATCATACAACAACTTACACAGAATTCTTCTGCTGTCTTTCTGCCTTTTTTTTTCCCCATCCCAGTTATTTTCCTACACTAGGAGGCCCCAATTTTTACTTTAATTCTTAAGTGCTTGTTTTCAATTGTCAGTGTTTGCTTTCTAATACATTTGTATCCCCACAGGAAGTACCCTGAATGGATCTCCAAGGACTGGTCTGTCTTAGGGAATTTGGCAGAGTTTTCCCACTGCTACTCTGAGGAATGTTGCTTTCCTGGTGGTAGCCCCCGGGCAGGCTCCTGAAACTGATGCTGTTTTGATGTTGTGCCATTTATACATGCTCAGATCTGTTTCAGACACCACTCTGGTTAAAACACTAATTGCTGTAACTAGTACCTCACTGCTCTTCCTTCTATGGGTGGAGCTGGCCCAGTGATAGCTATGGTAGGAATTCTTAGTAAGCAAGCAAGTAAAAACTGGAAGTATTTATTCAAAGGTTTTCAGGAATGTTCTTTGTCCACCTAGCAGCTCTCCCCCTGAATTTAAAGAAACCCTGATGTAAAGCAATCCCCAACACTTCTGAAAAAAATCACACTGGTTTCAAGTTGAAGTTGATCGAAAGACTGGAATTCATGCTTTTACCCCGATTTCTGCATACAATCAAGTTTATTGTGTCCACTGATTCTTAGTTTATTTACTTACTATTTCTTTCATTCGATCCAATGCATAATGTTGCATATATGTTTATAAAATTGGAGCCATACATAAAGGAGCTCAATTATTAAAAGCTGGTAGATCTTCCCTTCACAGCATTTTAAATGTGAAATACCATGAGAAGATATAAAGGTCCCTTGGTAGAAAATGGCAGCAGACACATGAATGTGCCCAACGACCTCTGTGGGCTCAGATCTAGCGATGGTGACTCATACCACTGCCTTTTATTATTTAGAATTTTAAAATTTAAAATACAAGTTATTTCTAAGAATCTAACACCCTTTTCGCCACAGTTGTCTCCTGGTTTTCTTGTGTGGTGTTTAGTTCAGACTATGAACAATGATCAGAAATCTGATTTCCAGCCTAAATCTATTTATGGTATGTTTACACTCCCTTGTTCTCCTGCCAACATTGTCCATTAGCTTAAATAACTCTTCTCCTCCCCTGGTGCTTATACTCCCTGAAGTACCTGCACAACAATCATCTCCCCCTTCAACTTTGTTGTGCCACATTGAACAAGACATGTTCTTCTAGTCTCCACTCTTAAACATCACATCTTGAATGCTATAAATGCTTGTGGAGTCCCATATCCACCCTCATCTCAAAACCACCTATAACGGAACTAGCATAGAGTGAGAAAAAGGATCAAACGTACGGTATGGCTTGTGTACCAGAAAAGACTGAACTTACTAGTGTTTTTCAGCTTGGGGGTTGGAGGGGGGAAGGACTGAGAAGCAGTAACAGGGACATTAAAAAAAAATATCACTGATGGGCCAGAGAAGGTGAACAGAGACCACATTCAAATTTCTCAACATGCATGATACAGAAAGCATGAAGTATATTTATGATACTAAGGGACAGATCTGAAATAACATAAGGAAGTACCTATATATGCAGAGCTTTATTAAACTATGGGGGACACAGCCACAGGATGCTATGGTAATCAAAAAGATCAATGGGTTTCACAAATTATTAGGTAAATTCACAGAGGGAAAAAAAAATTCTACCATGGGACACTAAACAAAAGCTGAAGATACAATCTTCTAGCTTAACTGGGAAGATAAGCAAAGGAAAGATCGCTGTATGTCTGCTCTGTTCTTACCAATCTAATAGCCATGACTGGCCACCATCAGAAGCAGGACACCATGCTACAAGGACTGTCTGGTCTGATGGAGTATGACTAGTGCAGCCTTTCCTCCATCATACCAATCAGTCTTTTGCTCTGCCTCTCACAGATTAGTTCTTACAAGTTAATCCTTTTTCAGATACATGGATGTATCTGTAGAACTTTGCAAAAAGATTTCTAGTAAAAATAATGGGGTAAAAAAATAAACTGCTGTAAGACAGAACTTGCTAAAGATTTGAATCAGATGCTGCTACTGGTGACAGGAAAGTAGAGTCAAAACCCCAGAAAGTCCCTTTAAACTACCTACCTACCACCACCACCCAGCCCAAAAAACAACAGAAAACCAAACAAACAAAAAACAGCCTGACAGATGTCTTTTAAAAATTTTTTTTTAACAATCACTTTTTCTTCCTGGTTCTCATGCACTGATACATAGCTATGAACATATTATTTGCATTGCCAATTGCAGGGAAGGTTGTTGTTTTTTTAAAAAAAATCCAATTAAAATTTCGGTTTGTGGCCTTTACTAATTAATAGTACTCCTTTAAATATTACCATTTCCTTATTATACTTCTCAAGTACCTTCTCTTAAAATCAACAGGTAAAAATGACATGGAAAAAGCATATGAATGGGCATCAGAAAAACAGCCACATATTGTAATATTGTAATCCAGCTACTGAAAATTACAGCTTCATCTCCTGCTCACAGCCAGACCTATATATATTTGGACACTTGCTATCATGACAAATGCAGTGGCTTTAGGTTTGTGCCAGGTAAGAGAGATGAGAATCTGGCTCACAGTCTGCATTTCTAACTCTTCACAGAACAAGAGAGTCCAAACATATTTTAGTTCTTTATAGCTGCTCTTCACAGACAACTAAAGATCTTTATCACAATAAAACCAGAAGGCACTGCCATAGAGTGTAATTACATGTTACTACCGTTGACTGTTGTCTTCCAGAAATAGGAAATGGTTTGAAAAATGCATTGTTTCTGCTTGGGCCATACTCCGAGTTCCTTAAATAAAATGCTACCCCTAATCCCTGTGCAGATAAAATGGGAACTGTGGTATTGTAGGGCTGAGTAAATCTTGAGAGTGGGCTTCAAGATTTGGCTTGATGGTAGTCAGCTTTCTGTTCCAGTGTTGCCACAGCGGAAAATGAGTTTTAGGCCCTGCTCTCCTTTCACACCACCCAGAAGTTCATGTCCCAGGATGGGGAAGGAGTTACTTAGGATTATTTCTCACTGCTCTTTAGTCACTTAAGACCCCAGTTTTTCAAGGCAGCATACCCTATGGAGCTCTTCCTTTCAGACAGCAGACTACCATTGCAAAAAAACCCACAGATAACACTCAGCACCGCACCAAGCGAGGACAAATTACTGTTGCAGAAACCCCTGGTGAAGGAACAGGGATGGGATTTACATATCCACAGCTGCATCTGTGCTCAGCAGCCAGCTGGGAAAAATGTGCTGTCTAGTCTGACGGTACGTAAACTGCCAGTCAGCCATCAGGACAAGGAGGTTTCAAATATCTACTCGGTCCCACATTCCCGATTCCTTCAAAAGGCCTAAATGAGTATTGTTGAACATATCCTATGATCCCTGACAAAGCCAAACATTTTGGTAAATCAGTCATTATCAGATACAGATTTCTTTTGAAAATGTACTGTTTTCTCTTACTCGATAGCTAAAAGAAAAAGGCAGGTTCTTGCTTCTAAAAGAGCATTTGAAAAAAAAAAGTGCCTACTGGAGCATAATTATTGTGCTAAGTAATTATCAATAAATTTTAAAAAGTACAGAATACTCAAAAAAGCTCCACAAAGATAGGTAAATATGATCTGGAAGAGGTGCCTGTGAATCACAGACCTTTTCTCTATTGCCATAAAATACTATGAAACTTTCTGCTGAAGATGTCACAGATCTTTATAAACATTAATTTCACCTCACAGCCTCCCAGGATGGGAAGCACCATCTCCATGCAATACAGAAAAGCTCAGGAAGTAAAAAGTGCCATTCAGCTCCTGCAACACAAGGAGGCTGCAGCAGAGCTGGGAACAGAACACAGACCCTTGCCTCCCATTTTGTACACTAACCACAAGATCATCAAATGTCACCTATTTATTTTATCTCCTCATAAAAACATTTTTGATCATTACTTCTGTTTCTTTTCTCAGTGAGTAAATTTTTTGAGGGCAAGCTGCAGTAAAACTGACAGCCCCAAATGCCTGTAGAAAGGCAGACAGGAGTGATGCAGCACAGTGGGGCCACAACATATGGATGTGTCTTCCACGTAATTACTTAAACATCTTGCCCATCACACCTTATCCACTGTGAACTGTGATTTAAGGTGAGTGAACATGTTTTCTCCCTAAACCCCAGAATTTCACAGTCTTCAAGCAACCATTTTGCAGTACAGAACTGTATGCACTGTTGGCATATCACACTAACCACATAAAAGAAACTGTGACTCAGTTTTAAAGGAAAATATTATTTGCTGCTTCAAAAATAATTCAGATTATTAAAGCATATTCTTTCAAAAGCAAGTCAACGTAACTAAGCCCCCCCTCCACAACTCGGGTTATTCACACAGTTTAAGTCATTCTCTGTCCAGGCATCTTTTGCTTTAGTAAGAATTCTCTCCCTCTGCTCTATATTTTGCCCACTCCATCCCTTTTCAGTACTTGCCTCTCTCCTCATCCTGCTCTCTTGCAGTTTCTAGTCTCTTCCCCTCCTTTCTTTACAGTCATTTCAATTTTCTTTGAAATGTTTTGGCATTTAATGCTGGCTTTATTCTTCCTTCTCCACCTGCTGCTCTTGTCTTTCTAAATCTCTTCTAGAGCCTTCTCTTGGGAGAAAGCAAGAGCCACGTTTTCCATTTATTACCTCCTCTTTCTGGATTTCAGTTCACTACTTCTTAAGGACTTGGAGTCAGACAATTGTCCTCTCCCTGGAAGCTGATATACCACAATGCCTTCTTACCAGCCCCACAATAGCTGGTACTATGCTATATCATATCTGCCACTCCCTTTGAACACAACTATCTCAGGAAAGGCACTGTTAAATATTTGGCATTTCTCCTATGTATGACAAGAGCAATACTACAGAAAGCAAAATCACTGGTAAGGTTTACTCTCCTGCTTTGTGCTCAACATTTGTGGCATCTTCTGGCCGTGGAGCCTTGCTCCACCAGCTACAATCCAATTTTAAAGGGAATTCCTCCCCTCCCTAAGGGTTTTCTTCTCTGTAAAATCTTCTATTTCATTATCAGGACTGACAGGGAACAAAGGCAAAATCACCAAGCTTAACTACTAATACTGCCTTTATACAAATCTCCCGGATATTGTCTTTCCAACATCTTTTAATCTGGGAGTCAAAGACTCAATGTTAAGATGTGTATTCCTTGCCTGCTCACTTGGCCTCTGTTCCCAGACAAGGGAAACAGCTGTAACATGTAAGATGACATGGACATTTGCCAATCAGAAGGGCAACAACGAACTCCTTTTGGGAAACATTCATCCGTATCTTCATGTGCACCTTTTAGCTAAAACATAAGACACAATACAAATTGATCACAGATTAAACAAAGTAAATATGAGGAAATGGTGAAAGGTTTTCCTCTCTTATAAATTTTTGTTTATTTCCAAACTTCAATCTAAAGCCTGACTTTCTGTGAAAGTTGTCGTCATATTTGTTATTAGCCAATGAGTTAGTTATTGTACCTTAGCACTGGGAATGATGCCTTCTAAAAGTTCTTGCTTTCAAAAAGGTTAAAGGAAAATAAGCACCAGAGAGTTAAAAAAAAACCCTTGCAGCCAGCAGGATGGATTTTGCTAAGAGGGATAAGATCTAAGTAACAAAAAATACAGATCTTTTACAGTTACAGTTATGTTGCCAATATACAGAAATAAAATATAAGTAGTGAACCATTTATCAAGGATTCCAAAATTAAGTGAACACGAACGTTAGCAAATGCCAAAGCTTATAAAAGCCTTGAAACATTAAGATGCTCACTTCTACCACAAGCTCAAAAGATAGAGCACGAGAGTCAGTTGTTTTAGTTTTGTTTTATATATTTCACACACCAGTTTTCCTCTGGTCACAGGGATTTTGCTTTATTCAATGCCTAGAATATACTTGACTGATGAATGAACAGCAGCTATCAAAGCAGTGGAGAATCCCACACCTATTCCTCTCAAGGTTATACACTGTTGTTTTTAAACAAATAAATGTTTTAAACAAAAAAAAAATGTTTTAAACACAAAACATATTCCCATGAATTTGATACAATCTAAAAGGGAAATACGTATTTAACAGGATATAACTCATCTAAAATGTGCTCAGCTAAAACCCAACAAGAAACCAAGAAGGAACATAATAATATGCTCATTCTGCCCCACTCTCCTCTGGCAGTTTGATGTTTATGGACTCCTACTTCCCATTGAAAATCAGCAAATTCTCATGGCTACAAGTGATTATATGGAAAGCCATGACAAGTGCACCAGCACGAGAAGTGAGAACAGTGAAAATAATTCACTCAGTTAATTACTTGAAAGTTATTTACAATGATAACAACAACAGATTTTCAGATAGAAGTCTGATTTAAGCTGACCGACCCTTTCAGCATTTCTAAAGAAATTATGTATTATAAAACTAATTCAGTGAAAAATGGAAGTAAAAATAGAAGTGATGAGACATCTTCTAAATAAACAAAGCTGCTTTTACAGTATGCTGAATAACTGAAGTGTGGTAAACATACCACTGTTACAAATAACATCCAGCCTTTTGACATTATTCTTTAGTTAATTATTTCAAATTCTTTATAAGCATTAATGAAGCAAGCCTCATGGTTCTCCTGCAAATTGAAGAGAATTACTCCCATATACAGGAGGAAAAATGAAGATATAGGGACAGAAAACAACACTCCAAAGTTACAGCGGCACACTTGTACAGAGAATACAGGAGGTCTCATAGTATAAGAGAAGCATCCTCTCATCCAGATGAGAGTGCTTATTAGGTGACCAGTTTGTAGGATTTACACGTCGTTTAATTTTACACAAAACATTGCACCAACATTTCTAAATTTAACCATGACTAGTAAATGACTAAGACATATCAAAGTTTTATAATAATAAGTAAGGGCCAAACAAAATCTTTTAAAATGGTAACTCTAATGATTTCTCCCTGCTGAGGTACTTTTCTGTTCTGCTTCAACACCTAATCATAAAACCATTAAAAGTAACATTTTGTGTTAAAAATGCTAGCAGCTGCCAAAGTGTCATATATAGCACTTTGTCAGACTATAGATAAATAAACACCGAGAGGTAGCACAACGATTATTAAGTAATTGTGTCTCATTACCTTTGTGGTCTTCTTGGGCCAGCTGACCACAGGGACACCCGAAATGGCAAGATTTTGGTCATCATCAGCATGTTCCTTCAGTATGTTCTGTTGCAAATGAAAATGCCTTTATTAAGCAAAGAAATATTTCTCCAGCTGAAGAGTGTGGACTTACACAAGACAATACTCCACTCTGATGAAAGACAGAGTGACAAGATCTCTGCTGACTTGTTACATCTCTGCAAGTTACTTTTGCTTCCAAACTTCCAATTCACACTGAAACTCTCACACCTGTCATTATGATCCAGGATGTGAAGCTTCTTACAAAGCAGCAAAATCAGCCATGAATCACCTCAAATATTACAGACTTCTTTAAAATTGATGTGTCCAAAAGGACTGGTGTTTTTCCACTGGTATCAGCCTAATACCAACATCACCTCTCCACTTAAACTCCAGCTCACTAAATCCCAAATGACCCCCAGCATCACCATAACGAACACCTTCTCTCCTAATCAAGTCTTCAAAGGACCCTAGAAGCATCTAGGCTCTGCCACCATAACTTCTGCAGTCACAGAACATCAAGCATGTACTTTAGAGCAATCCACAGATGCCTGAGCATTCAGGTAAGTAAAGATATAGAAGCGTGCATTGGAACTTTTCATCTTTATGCACACGGCAATTCAAGCGCACCCACCAACCTTCCTTCCACTCTGCTGGGCAGGCCAGAGCTGCCATAATCTAGTTCACTTTATGGGATCGGGTAAGGCATTCAGGTTCCTGACTATTTACTAGGAAAGGATCTAACTCTGTGTAGCACAGTATTAAGGAAAATTATTGGCCTCCCCTCCCATCCACCCCCACCAAATCCTTTTACTTTGATGCACTGTCCTAGAAATCTCATGAGTGGGTTGCACTGGCTTACACAGCTTCTGCTGCTGTGAATCACTCCCGTGACCATATAACTCGCAGAGGTGGAGAAGAACTCTTTCTAAGTATACTCAATTGTTCAGTTGGGAACAGTCCACGCTCGCTTCTCATGACTCTATGTACTTACTAACCTAGCTACAAAGCTCTTCATTTGGAGCTCAGGTAGCTGAAAAAGACAACAAATGAAAACAAAAAACAAGTCAGAAGGAGGATTCTGCTGTGCTGCTGAAAACTGAAGCTCAAATAAGCACTAACAGGTTAAGGGTCAAAAAATGCTCCAATAAAATAAACAAGAACTGCAGGTTGGAAATTACCTCCTAATAGAATTTAGGAGATAACCCCAGACAATTAAGTTCAATGGTGTTGCTCCCAAGTATACCAACTTCTCAAAAAAAGCTTAATTAGACAACAACAGGCACCAGGCTCTCTCAGTCCCCAGTGTAGAGCATTAATAATTAGAAATTTCACACACTACATAAAAAGAGTTTAAAATACAGTAATTGTTTTAATAGGAAGTGCACTTGGAATTCATCTGTAATCATCCAACTAAAGCCAGGAGTACGATGGCATGTTCCAGGCCCCAAGAGCCCAAGTAGGCAGACTAGCATCTAAACGAGAGTTTGGATGAGTGTCCCTGGGGCTGCCTTTCTCTCCCTGGAGCTCTGGCAACCTGCTGGATTCAGCTCAATTCCCCAGTCTGTGCTTAAATGAGAGATGCTTTTCTTATAGACACTACATCACCAGCACAGTGCTGGTGTTCTTCAGATACTATCAAACCAGTAAGGCCGTTCTTCATACTGGTTAGTCCGAAAGCAGCGCCACTGACCAAAATAAGCAATACCAGTACAAGCCCAGTTTCGTCAGCCCGGCACTGTGGCTGCACTGAAGAAGCTTGCACAGGCATAGCCTGGCTGGTTAGGACTAAAACCCAGCTTGCCCCAGCCTGACTCTGATGAGGGACCTGTAGCGTACCTTCAGCCGAATACTCTTGAGGGAAACAGCTAACAACTTATACATACTGACTAGTCACTGGCAAATTAACTCTTGGCTGAGCTGAGGTTAAGCAAGCACCTCTTTTCTCACGTCCTTTTTATTTTGAGCGTGATCACTACATTAACTGAACTGTGACCACATTCTGAAAGTTAAATTTTCAATCCTAAAAATTGAGGTGTCTTTTGTATTCTCACAGCAAAGCCAAAATTCTCCAGAACAAGGCAGCAGCTTGAAAGCTGTATGAACAAAGGACAAATTAATCCCTCTTCACTTTGTTACTCTTAGATTTAAAAGCTTGTAAGACAGAAAACCTTAACATTTCCACTAACGAATGTCAGAGACTCTGAGTTCAGTAGAAAGCAGAGTATATTCCAAGAGCTTGGCAGAATAATGAAGGTTACTTGTTATCATATGTATCACGTGAAAATACTAACCATGAAGAAATGCAAAACTATGGCAGTTTATCATCTCAGCCAGCTGAAAACAATGGATGTCTGAGCGACAGAATGATAACCAAGCTGCATTTGTACTGACTAGTGTCAAGTGTCAGTACACAACAGGCTGGAGGAGGCAGACTTTTGTTCACCTGCTTTAAAACAAAACAAAACAAAACGAAAAGGGTAAAGAAAAGCCATGGGGCTCCAGTTAGACAACATGATGCTCATCCAGCACAAGGCTGCCTGCCTGATTCGTTACACTTGAAGGCTGTGGTGACAACAGCAGGTATGAAGGAAAGAAACTGATTAAGTATGTAAGAATTCAGCTTAGCCATTAATTTCAAAAGCACAGCAAAGAATGACTCCCCTGAAATGCATTCAGTAGAGGGAGTTTTTTTCCTGTCATCAGAATGAGAAGGGGGTAAGATTTCTTGGCAAGAAAAAGTAAGAACATATTTCAGCAGATATCATCTGTCTTGCACAAGAATCTTCTGCTGCTGCCAACGAGTTGCTGATATTTGACAAACCCATTTCTTCAGAGTTTCTTCTGCCCTAATGGACTTCCACAGTCCCTTCTGAAGAAGGGCAGCATTTTTACTTTGAAGTGGGGAAGGTCTATGGCCTTATTACGAGGCAGATCTCACAGCCCTCTTCCCCAACAGCAGCAAAGGAATTATCATCCTGCTGGTAACACAACAGAAATGTTGTGTGCAGAAATCAGAAGCTGCGTGCAGACAAGTATCACTGGCAGAGCGTTTAATGTGGGATGCAGACTGTCACAATCAAAGGTCTGCTCAGCTTTACCTGTGCTGTGATGTGGGATGAAACTACACAAAGGAGTGAGGTGGTTACCTCTCTATTCTCTTCTTCATACATAAGTCCAGCCCAGTTGCATCTTTAGTAGACTGACATACTATTTGGTAGCTAAATATGAAGTGAAGAAGCCACACGATGAAACTCTTCCAATCCCCAAGGCCACCATCTAAGTAAAATTACATCTCAGTGTTTTCTTCCCCCTTCTCTTCCTCACCAGTGTAGGTACTTTTCTAACAGTTCAGCTGCTACTTAATTTTTAAACTGGGAGCTGATGACGTTGCAGTGTTTCATATTTCATTTCAGGGCACGTATATATGGAAAACAAGGTATGACTGAAGGCTACATGTGCCCCCAACAGTAACACCAACATCACAGATGTGGGGGCAATGGCTGCAGTGTCCTCTGGCTGCTCACCCTGCCAACAGCTCCACTGCCAAGCCTTCTGTCCTCCTGCAACTTAGGTCAGCTGAGCACTCTTAGGGAGGGTATGTTTATCTGTACAACAGTTTCCCCACCACATTTGCTGCACATACAGCTCACACGGAGCCCAGCTAGAGACATTTGGATACAGAGAGTATTGCATCTCCTCGCTGATTGTTCCGATGCCATCTGCTACAGAGTGAACACTGCTGTCAGTAATGGCTGTTTGGAGGCCTCTGGGAAGCTCCTTTGGTGGTGAACATGGGTCTCATGAGATATAGTGCCCATACAGCAGAGCCACAGCCAACAAGAATTTAATTCCTTGTTTGAGCTGAGGGAAGAAGTGACCTGTTCCCCAAGCAAGGCCCATGTTATGCTCTGCAAATAAGCCTCCCTTGTGTTGCTGCACTCCATCGATCATGGTGATAAATGGGTTCTCAATCTGCAGAGGCATTAGCTTGGCACTTCTGGATTGCCGTGTCCCCACCAGATAGTTGCAGTTAGTTAGGAGCTTAGATGACGTGTAAGGAATTTACACAGGCTTAGTTTAGTTTTCAGTCTCACTTCTTATAAAGAAAATAAATCACTTTACTTCAGAGTCTCACCTACTTGGCATTAAATAGCTGTATATAGCTGTAGTTGTATTTACCGCTAAGAGCAGTAATAGTCACCCATCCTTTAGTGAATTCTTGCTCAGATGGGAAAGTGTGGATTCTCTGCAAGTTACCCAAATTAGTTCTGTGAAACTTCACATCACTAAATAAAATGGTTTCCTTTCTCCAGTTTTAACTACCCATATCCTGTTTTCTGAAAACATTAATTGTCTTACTGAAGGACAAAGACAGACATAAATGTCATACAGAAAAGTCCTGACTGCATTTCACTAAGAAATAAAACTACTACAATAAACATGGATTTCTTTTCTTCAGGAAGAAACATGCTTAAGACTTTCCAAGCAGAGCAAGAGCTTTTAGACTTTCTGTCAGAGTGTGTTCTTGCTATGAATTTGTTAAGAATAACTCTCAAATGGGTGCACTAAAAGGGTACTTTTTGTAGGCTGTATGATTTATTATTAAGACATTACACGCCAAAAGTCAGGTTGCCCATGAAATAAACCTTGTGAATATAGCCACATACCATCACGACACAGATGATCTGCACAGCTTCTTCTGCAGGATTTCTGCATCTATTCAGTCACACGAATGGCTGGTGCTCTGGATATTCATCAGGGTGAGGTAAAGGTGCTAGGCTGCTTCTGCTCACTCTACTGCTAATGCTATCAGCAAAATCCCCACATTATTTACTGTACAAGTTGCAAAACTAATAGCAAAGTAACAGGGAAAATTATTTAGTGGTCAAGGAGATAAACACCATTCTAGAAAAATGGACTGTATTTCTCCTTCTGCCATTATGTCTCTGTGTGACACAGGGCAAACTTTCTAAATCAAGTTTCCACAGGACATCATGAATTATAGGTCCCTACTCTTCCTCACACCTGGCTTGGGATCTGGATGCTAAAGACCAGAACTTCTGCTCTGCAGAAATGTTAAGCAATTACAGTTTCAATACCATTAAAATTATCTTTTGCACATATCATTCTTAAGTAATGCTAACTTTCCTGAAAAATCACATCCACGGCACGTAAAACCTGTGTCCAAAATTATGGTCACTTTTATCTTAATCTTTTTGCACCTTAGTTCCCTACTTGTGACCTAAAGATAACAACAACAACTCATCAATTACCAGTTGTGAACCACATGACTTCATTCAGTGATGAATATCACTGGGAACCCCAAGGGAACATTCCTGTCACCATGTTCGGCCAAGGCTCTGAACAGTATGACGTACCTAACACACACTGAGGAGCAAGGGTGGAACAAATTCTGAACAGCTGCATTCTGCACAGAGGCAATACAGGAATCCTGAAGGACCATTATGCTAGATGTATGCTCATGGGGCTGAAATCCATCACTTGGCAACTTTTCCAGCAGCGTGCTCTATCCTTTGAAGGTAGGAGCCCTATGCACGCACTGATACACTCTTTCATGATTTTTTTTTAAAGCCAACAAACTGAATAAACAACTTCATGCTTTGGTATGACATGGGTTACAAGGAACTAGGATGCTTTGGCTCCGCTGCACTGTTCTCTACTACATCAACAAACACAGCGGCAGAAAGGAGCAATGGGTTGTTGCATCCAGGGTCCCAACACTAGATGGGAATGGGACACAGCTTGGCAGTGGCTGCCTCAGACAATTTGCTGATGAGCAAAGGGAAGGCCTGCGTTGGGAGTCCTGGGCTCCACTCCTGACTTGAGAGGAAGTGTACTCAAGCAACCTTGGATCTGAGTGCAACTGCCCCTAACTCCCCCAATTCCTTCAGAGCATCTAGCAAGCAGATTATGCAACTGTGGGGAGAGTTATGGAGGAAGCAGACTATATGGGGTTCAGTTAATTTACTGTGCCGTATTGACTCCCATTCTCTGAAAACTGAGGGCTGCCTTATATGTGGGCCAATATTGTAAAAAAGATGGGTAAGAAAGTTCTTTAACAGTTCTTTAGACGCTATTCAAGAAAATGTTTGAGTTAACAACCTTTTAAAAGGTCTTACTCTGACTAATCAGTCACATGCTCGCCAAACATACAGAGGTGATTCCAGAGAAAACAATTCTGCAGCATGCATGATGTTTAGATGTGGTCATGGGCTCTTTAACCAGCAGGGAACCATAAATATCCAGATGTTGGGCTACATCCTGATAGTTACAGTGTGTGCTGGCAAGGAGAGAAAGTTTAGAAGGAGGCAGTTATGAAAGGAGATGGAACATCAAGACTGCAACTTTGCAAGATGCAGAAAATAAACTGGCAGATGCCCACATAATACCAGTTAAAGCACAGTATCACCAAAAAGGGCACAACTCGGGCCTTTTTCTTAAACATCCGTGGTGCAGTTGTCCATCTCTGTAGCTAGTGAATCCACTGCTCGAAGAGGAATAAGAAAGCATACACTCCTGCACAGTGCTTTAAACCAGATTCACATATGGTATCTTGCCATGTTCTAGTAAGATGTCCCACGCTGCATTGGAGTGTGTCATCAAAACAGCATGCATGATCATACTCTGAACATCTGCACCATTTATTACTTGCTGTACCCCTTTCTGGGATTTCAAGAAGGGGCAGTTTATTTTTAAGGAAATTTGGTCTGTGCATCAAGCCTGGAAAAGTAACACTACCACCCTTTCTCCTTCACCATAAATTCAACTCCTTCTCTTGAAGCTTCATTTTGATTTCTGATTAGAAGATAACCAATCACAAAGCAAGCCAGTTAATCTACAGCCACGACTTTGGGCATGTGTGTCCACTTTCATATACAAAGTGGCTGATTTTGCAAGAAGAGACTTTCTGAGCTCTTGTGGTTTACCAAAATGAGTGCCGTGTATCACACTTCCAGGCTCCAAGATTGTGGAATATGGTTCCACTGCACACTGCATATGTTCAGCCTTCTTTAACTGGCTTTGAAGCCTTTTCTAAGCAGCTGTTACAGTACTTGCAGTGAAGAAGTACAGACTCCCCTTTTACCATATAAACACGTTTTTTTCCCCTCAGAAAGCTGTGTGGCTTACACAGCTCTTGTGTATGGAACATATGTAGCTGAAGAACCATACTGCACACAGAAACAGCACAAAACTAGCAGTCCAAACACAAGACCACAAATCAATACTCATAGTTCCAAATCAGGCCAAATTGCCACGGTACTTGACCTGCAGAGGACAGGCTGACAATTTTAGCCTTATTTGACAAGTCCCAGCAAAACTACAGGAGTATGCTGCTCTCAGCTTTGTTAAAAAAAAATTAATATGCCTATTTTATCCAATGGGAAAACAAGACACAGAAAAGCTAAACACGTAGTCCAAAGGAATGCCACAGATCAGAGACAGGGCTGGGACTAGAAGCAGCAAGGCCATGCTGGTCTTCAGAAGGACTTTATCCCTGAGTCAGATGGGGTACCACTTTCAGTATATTAAAAATCTAAAGAAAAGTTCTGTCACTAGTGAGCATTCACTCCTCACACGATCTCCAAAACCAGTATATTGTACCAGTGGAGAATAATTATCAACCTATAGAGGGCAATGGAGGAAAAGAAAATGAAAAAGGTGAAAGAAAAAAAAAAGCAACTGAACTGAAAACATTAGACAATACATCTTCTGAATTACAATCAAGTATTTACATTCTGTATGTCAGTTAATCAGATATACTCCAGAAGAACACTAGACCAAAAAGGGCAGATTAAGACTATAAACAGACTATTTTATACATGGGACATAACAAGTGCTGAACTATGAGAGCATCTAAACTTTTGGCTACTGCTGCAACAGTCAGAAAGGACTGCATCAATTAAATCAGACTGCAAACAGCCATCTCTCCAGAGCAGAGATGGCTTTTGTTAGGAGCATAATTCCCCTCTCTGTGGCAGAGCATGCTGATATGAGCTGGTCACTACACACAAGAGTGGATCAGAGCTTTGCTTTCTGATCTCCTGCTGTCTTCTCTGCCCACAGAAAACAGTTTGTGTGGATCAGCAAGCTATCTTACCCACCTTCATGTCCTCTAGGAGAGCCTGTGGATCTTCGATGCCTTCTGGAACACACTTCTTGTTTTCTGGGAGAGATTCAAGCTTTTCCACCAGGGCTTTTAAACCCTTCAGTTCAAATTCTGTGAGGTGAGTCCATTTGGTTGAAACTTCTGTAGCTGGAGACCCCGTTGGTGTTTTGGGATAGTCCGTGGGGGTCGTTGATTTTACACTGTCATCTGACTCATTAGACAAAGTTCTTTTTAGGTATCTCATTACTGTGGCTTTTTGTTTTCTTCCTGCACCCTCCTTCCCTTCTGAGTGTGTGCTGTTGGGTGAGGAGGAACCATCCACCAAGGATTTGGAGTTCTTATCCAAGCTGTCATCCTTCTCCTCCCGGATATGGGCATCACAAGATTCTTCATCCATGTCTAACCACGAATCTGATGAATAGCTGTCTGTGCTGCGTTTTCTTTTTGCATCTGAAAGGTGGAAAAAGAATGCTGAAATTTCACCCAATATAATTCATAGCTTAAACACTTCTCTACCACTGGGGCTAGGCACTGCCCATTTAAAAGGGCACTGGATAATGCCTGGTAAGAATGTAACAGGAATGAGCTCTATTCAGCTAATTTTTATTTTGGGGGGGTGGGGTGGGGGGGTGGGGTGGGAGGGTTGTTTGTTTTAATGCTGGTTTTCATTAACATCTACTCAGTTCAAATGACTGGGAAACATTTAGGGAAAAAAATTATGCTTTCTTCAAAGCTTCAGTCCTCTATGCCTTCAATTAAGTGTAGGCAGAGCTCTTAAGTCACACACAATTAATTTTCCCGCCGAAAGAGACCACATTCAGCAGCCTTGCAACTTTAAGAGGAGAGTTAGCACAGAAAGGAAGGAAAAAATTATGGGAGAAAGCACATTAAAATGTGTACATCAACATTCTTCCAGGAACTCTACACAGCACAAAATCAACTTCTCAATACTCTTCCTCTTTGTGAGCAACTGTTGATAAAACAAGAACCCCCACTTGTTAACTGCATGAATACTCATTGCTCTTCTGAGACAGAGGATTACAATTACGCTTATTTTACAGACAAGAAGCCTCAACACAAGGAAATGCAAGGACTGTCACAGAGTTAAATGACACTGTTTTTCTTAATGCTGTCCCTGATACATTCTAGGTACTTCTCAGGAAAATTTAAAAGCAAGTTTCTGAGTCTAAAGATTAATATTAGTTTTATACTAAGTTTCCCCATAAAAATCCCAACTGTTACCCAACTCTGTGCAATCAAGCAATGAAAGCAATGTAGGAAACTAGTGGCCAAGGTTCCCTAAAGCGCACATCTTTTCTTATTTATTAGACACAATTTCCTTTACTAAGTGAACAACATTGAATGCAGGCTAGCAACAGCAGGAATTTCTGTGGAAAATACCATTAACACTGGCAACACCCAGTTAAGTCAATGTGAAATTTAATAGTGGCTGAAATGGGTACGAGATCAAGCTGCAAACAAAAACACTCTGCAAAGGAAACAGAAGTCATACAGAAAAAGTGAGTGAACAATTAATGAAAAGTTCCTTTCACAGCTTGCATGCTTTGCAGTGCAGTAGCTTTGGATTAGGACAACGTGAATCATGCTTAAGGAAGGATTAAGTGGACATTAAAGGAAAAGCTTAGCATCCGGTTGTTTAACAGCAAGATTCAAAACAAACGCTGAAGCCCAGTTCCAAGCTGGCAAATTTATCACAGAGAAGCTCCTTGCCTCTTGCATACTACGTACACTACCGTACCACCTTCTTGCAAAATATATGTGCTGTCAGCTGAGTAACAAAGATGCAACAGGCAGTGTCAGAGTAGCTGTCCGAGGGTGGTTAGCCTAGCTGCTTAGCTCTGCAGTTTCAAATAAAAACTCTGTAAGGCCAGGCGCACCTCTGTACATTAGTGCCCAAGAGATACAAGTTGGCCACTTTATACTTCTCAGGGCAAATGTGCTGTTACAACAGTGTCTGCAAAAAATCAAGCATCTCTGTCCAGTCTACTCCTCCAGTCACATTTGCGTTTTTCCACAGAACCAAAATGTCCATAAAATTACTCCTGAAAGGCACATTTAATCTGAAATGCCTGTGAAAAGATGTCAGTCACAAAAAATACCAGCTACCAGCAAAGCTGGCCACAGCCAACTTCAGCTCCATCCACAGTGCAGGCTAACCTTCTCCCTGCATCCCTCCAAAAAAGCTTCACCATGAAGAAGTATAGCACAGTTTATTTTGTGTGCTAAGGTGGCGGCATGCAACACTGCAGAGCAGCTCCTCCTCTCTGATCTGTGCTAATACACCACCATGCGTCTCTTAGAAAAATAAAGAGGATTAGAAAATATTTTAACCAGAACATTTAAAAAACACTAGGTTATCCAACTTTTCTTTAACACTGTTTTTTCCTTTGTCCACAGTAGCTAGCACACTTACCCACCTCAAAGGCTATATAATCAGCTTATGTCATTCTCCCATTTTACAGCTGAGGAAACAGATGCTTGGGAGAAAGCATGATTTGCTCATTGTCACACATCAAATCTAGGGCAAAACCAGGAATCAGAATCCAGGCTCTTGGATCCAGGGCTGGAGCCCCTTCTCTAAGCCACACTGCCTTGGTGAGCTATTTTACAATTGACTGAAACACAAAAGCCCAGTCTAGATGGGAGAAGATGCCAGTGATAAAACATAAGGTGAAAGCAGATACACATCCCTATGGAACCAGTACAGCGTCATTAGCAGAAATTGGTATAAATCCACATAAAGAAAATTATGTTTCTGTCTTCCTGTGCTGTGGCCTTGCTGAACAGGAACTAATGGCTGTAACTGGGGCAAATCACAAGCGTAGGTAAGGCATAAAGAGAGGGAGATCATGTTATGGAAGTGCGAATAATTGACTCCAAGTAATGCTCTGGTGCTAAGAGAAAACAGCCTTCAAGAAAGATCTCCACTTTTTGTCTCTTGCTCCAGTCTAAGCAAACAAAAGGCAAAAAAGGAATGGAACACCACAGCATACTTCTGTTCCCATCAGAAGCAAGCACACAGGGAGGGGGGCCAGCAATTCTTTTCTGCCAGCTGCCACTGCTTCCCTGCCACTGGCTGTCTGCGCAAGACAGGACCTGCTGTGCCAGCTACACCTGGGTATGGACATACAAAAAATAATCTAAATCTAACCTCAAAATGAACCATCACCAAACAAGTGCCCTATGGCCTTTTCTCTGCAAGCCTGGCAGTTACACGATGTCTTGCCTAACTTTACCTTTAGGGACAGGCTTGCCATTAAACTGAAGTGTATCTGTCTCTTCTCCAGCGCAAGGGGATTACAGTATTGTTGCACCACCAGATTAAGGGTGGACTCCTTTCAAAAGACAACTGTCTGCTACTGCTTCTAATTAAAAAAAAAAAAAGAAAAAAAGCCAAGGGAATCAATAACGGAAGAATAACTTCAAGGTGAGGAGGGTTCAATTTTGTATTTTCAAGTGTTTTGTTGTAATGCAACATGCCATGTTTTTATTTATTCATTTTAAAGAAAACAGTATCTGACTGAGAGTTACTGTGCAGTGAGCTGAGGCCCTACATAAGCATAATCTGCATTTACTTTGTCAAAAAGTATATTTTAAGCACTGTGTTACCAAGGTTCCACTGACTTGGAGGTTTCTGGTTTATAAAGTCCCTCCATGGAAAAAAGCTCCTGCTAAATGCAACTCTGGTTTCTTCTTCTGAGTCAATGCACCACCCAATACCCGGTTAGAACTCCAGGTCCAGAGTGGTTATCCAGCCTGGGCTTCCATACCACTTAGTGCAAAAAGACCTTCACCCCTCTCCATCTCAAAACAAATAAAACCAGTTTATACAAACCAGTCAGTGATATAACTCAGTGAAGAGGAGAAGCAGCACAGGCTTGACCACAGGACAGAGAGCTAGAAATACTTTTTTTTCTACAGCGGTTCACTCCCCTGTGCTTCTGGGCAAATCACCTAACTTTCCCCACAGTTATGCACTTGTACAAAAAGGATAATTATACACAGTTTCTTTCATTGGTGAAAAGCAACTTGCTGTATTACAGAACTTAAAAGAAAGGGAGGAGGGTGAGGTGTAATTATGAAATCTTTCTAAACTCTTCAGAACAGTCCAGTGTGTAATATCTACCTTGCCATTCCCAGCTCTAAACCCTGACGCTGTGACTTGGGAGCAGCAGTTGCTCTTGGCCTGCTAAAGGCAGCAATGAAATTTTCATTAGCAGAAAAAACCCCGAGCATACTAGAAATGTGTCACTGGATGGAGCACCTCACGTGGAAATCACTCAATATAGTCTAGTACCCATCTATCATAAGCAAATCTATTCTACCCCCTGAAAAGGGGGGGGGGGGGGAGGAGAGAACACATGGGTCCTTCACTCCTTCACCATGCCAGAGGGCATATTTTTTAAATCCATCAGGCTTAACATACAGTTAGAGCCATCCTGTTAGAATTTTAGCAATGGGACTCTTAAAAGCTGCAGGCTACAGAGAAAGCACGTTTTTGATAGCCCAGTATCTTCTCCCAATTACTCTTTGTCAGCTCACTCTCAAGATCCATATCTCACTGAAGGTCAATTGTGGTTGAAAATGTCCAGTACAGACTCATTCATTATAAGAGTAAAAATAATGAAGACATATCCATCTCAAAACAGTACATGTTCAAATCTAGCAGGAAACCCAAATAGGATCCTTTTCTGATTTCAGCTGGCAGGACAAATGTCACAGTTGAGAGGGACAAGGAAAATAAAAAAAAGGGAGAGAAAGAGAGACTGCATGCTTTTACAGCAGCCTGTGACTGCTGTCATGTCATCATTCCCCTGAGTGTTTGCCCTTCTGTGGAAGAGATGTGAAAAAAGAAGTGTCTCACACACTAACTAGGAGGCAACTGCCTAAAAACTCACTCTGGCCCTGAAGGATGGGAAAGGAAGCCACAGTCATCATCTTCCAAACTCATGTAGAAGGGCAGATATTTTTATCTAGAGTGTAGGAACACTCAAGGTTTTAGCCTTGCCTACACTGAAGTGCTGGTATTTTTTTCCTGTCTGAAGCTTTGTGAGTCGAGACGTTTATTAAACAGAAATACAAAAACCAAAATAAATTGCTCTATTAGCATACAACTCTCAGGACAGAGGTATCGCAACACAATCACAGTAATACATTTTCATGAGTAGGCAATGTCTTGAGTCACTCTGAATTTAGCAACCTTCATGTCAAAGCAAATAAATACTATGTAATGAAAACATAGTATGAAAAGTCCAAAGATATGCTTCAAACAAAACTGCTAATGAACACAGTTTCTTATGTTCTCCAAAGATGTTCTCTACCACCACAGTAATCTCCTTTTTTTCCACACAGGAGAACAGGATCTCTACCAATTCTATGAAAACTACCACCTTGTGAATCCCAGAGACCATGGGCAGCATCCTGCGCTCTCTCTGGAGGATGTCCTCCTCAAGAATAACCAACTGATGCTTCTTAGCTTCTAAGATCCAGTAAGACCACTGTATGAGAATATACATAAGAAAAGAAAGCAGCACAACTCAAGGGTGAAAAATAGCAAGTTCTAGCACCCAAAAGAAAAGACAGAAAGCAGACATTTAGAACAAGTTATGTCAAGGAAATTATTAAAAAAAACACAGGAGAAACATTAAGATTATTCAAGAGAAATTTCTGAAAATGAGTACAAGGATGTGGATAATTTTTTTCTTAAACCAAGAAGGCCAGAAGAAAATTGATCTATTGAGGGGTCTGCAGAGAAGTTAAGTACTTTGTTTCATTACTCTTTAAGGAGCATAATGGGAAATTCTTCATCAAGGGATACTCTTCCATGGGAAATCAAGAAATAGCTTGCAGATAGAAAAGTCTCTAAGGAAGAGACAATTTAAGGACCTTAGCAGTTCTGAAGAAAAGCTTAAAAACAAAGTGGTGCAGTTTTGTAACACTGACCTCATTTGGATCTCTTATCCCACAGCAGGTGAATGCTAAGAAGATACAAACACCACAGAATAACCAAGTGTAATTCAAGGATTACCGTTCATAGAGATTTGTTTGAGTCAAGAGGCTGGACACCGAAACCAGTTAAAAGACAAGCAAATATTTGAAACAGTATTACTCATGCAGAACAAAGCAACTCAGCTTTGTAGAGGTAAATGATGTACCTTTACTCCTTTGAATTTGACAAATGCCAAAGTGAAAGAACCAGTAGATATAGTAGATCTGGGCTTTGGAACCACAATCCCCAGTTAAATAATTATTTTAAGGTTAAGATTCTGCCAAGAAATAAAAAGCAAGTTTCTGACAAAAAAAAAAAACCAAAATTATACACCTGTCTTTCCTGCAGCGAAAGGCCCTGGATGTCAATGTCAGAGATTTTAGCAGCGTCCTCTAAAGTCAAGAGAGCAGGCAGGTGGATGAGCTACACGCTGTCAGTAGATACCACTTCGGTAAGCTGAAAGTACTGATCCATTCAAGACAGTAACAACAGCTCAAGATCTGTCCAGCCAGACACTCATAGCACCTACCTCTACTCGGCACCCGCAGCCATGCAGCAGGGCTGCAAGTCAGATCAGATCATCTATCCTACTGATAACAAATACATTTGGTTTTCGGTAAGGTTATTTTTCAGTCAGATCACTGAACCGATTCAGCGCTCAGGGAAGTCGCACAATCTCCAGAGTTCATGAAACAGAATAGTCTTGTGAGAGCAGCACGTTTCTCACAGTAGCTTGAAATGATCATAGGACCACACCCAAACGACAGCAAAACAGTTTAATATTCGCTTTGCAGCAGGCCAACAACTGAAGCCACCACAGGAGCCAAGGCCCAGCAATGTTGCCACCTAACCGTTATCCAAGTAGCCAGGCTACTTTTCCTGATGCCTTAGCAGTTGGCACTCTTTGGTCATGCAAAACAATCCTTTTCCCTCTAGACACTGGACATCTATGGTTACCAGTGAACTGTTATATGATTTGAATATGTCTCAGCTAATAACTGGACCAAGGCACATTTCATGGCGATCACCAAACCATTATCAGTAATTACTGAGCTGGGCCAGAATTTAGACTGGGGATTTAGCTGAAAAAGGTCCCACCTCAATATCCTGAACCATCCCCTCTCCACATCTAGTCTGTTCTGAAATTACACCTCGGCAATCCGGCACGCCCACCCTGCCTGCAAGACAAGCCTCCTTCCATCCCATCTAGACAACAGGAAGTTGTTCCTTGTTTTCCAAGGAATGCAGTTGTCAGAGTTTTGTCACTGCTTTCTGAGGAGCTAATCCAAGGAGCTAAATCATCCTTTTGTCTAGGATCATCTTATATAAAGAGAAAAATTCCTCCACACAGACCTCCTGCTTAACTAACCTTTCTGATTAGGGTCTCACAGAGCAAAGAAGAGACACAAAATGTGAAGCACCCAAATTCCTAGGGATTCCAAGAAAATTCCCTTGTTTATCTACACAGACTATTATCTCCCTCAAGTTATTCTGGGTCAGTAAGACTCAATGGAGAGTGATGTCTGCCCATAACTTCTTAAATCCCTTCTACTAAGAAGTATGCTAGTAGGTGATCATTTCCCTCCTCTGTCCAGAACCCGGGGCAGTTCCAACCATGCCAGGCTCACTCCAGGTGGCATCTCAGGGACAAGACGACACAGAAATATTTTCGTTCTCCTCCACACTTCACACGTATGGTTAAGATTTAGCTGGTGCTTGTGCTACTTTCGCCCATTCTGTGCTTAAAAGCAGGAAGGTAATGTGGCCCACCATCTTGTTCCATTCAAGGGAAGAAAAGAGGGCAGTTAGCAAGGCAACAACTGGAATTGTCACACATTGATGTAAAGCTCACATCAGTGCCAAGGTAATGCCTTCCTGCTTCAGGCACATCTATCTGTCTCTGCTATGGTCCATTTTCAGCTATTCTTGTAAAGGTTTCTTTGACCTCCCTGCACTCGGGTTATAGATCATGTAGATTTGTGTAGGTGTTTTCACAGCTTTGTTATTCTGCAGAACTAGAAGTCAGTCACCAAATAGAGAGAACTAAAGTAGAGATTAAAGAAAAGAGAGAAAGAAACCAGGTTTAGTGGCCATAACACATTCTGTAAAGGAGATGGTCTATAAAGAGACTAAACACCCATCCCAGCAAAACACATTTGCAGTGCACACATTTTTGGCTACTAAGGTATTGTGCCAAACATGGCAGTAAATCCTCAACTGTTTGGCAGATCATCTCAACACAAACATTACTGAAACCAAGGAACAAACACATCCAGAAATTATTTTTCTGGGATCCACTTGCTAAGGGAATGCTCAATATAATTCTGAGCAGGGTGGTACTTCATGGGAATGCTTAAGAGTCAAAACCTTCCCCACCCCAAAATAAAGAAATAGTTCCATTAGAATTTCTACAGTTCTCAATTCCATTTATAATCTGCTTTGCAGAAACCAAAGCAGTAACTAGCCTAAGGTGGTAGCATCAGTTCTGAATATGCACTCAAAGGATTCACTCACCAATTAACATTGATTCTTTCTGGTACTCTTTGCTGAGGTGGCAGCGCTGGGTCACACAGGACACGTATCTCTCCAGAACATACCAGCACATTTCATAGTAGAAAGGATAACGGAATTTGGCATGCACCTGAAAGCAAGATCGAGACTGTCAGTCCATGGGGAAGGGAGAGAAGTTTGCAGCACAAGGGCCAGTCATCATTCTCATCATGTTATCAAGAGCACAAACAGTATGCAGGAGGGGGAGGGGAGAGAGGGTGAGAGCCGAGTGAGATGTATGCCTTCAGCATACCAAATGAGGAGACTGCTTGCCTGCCTGCCATGATAGCATCATTTCTTGGTTCACTAATTTGTATCCTCTTGGGGTGGTGGGAGAGGAAAGGGTTTGTGTTCTTGTGAAATCATGAAACTGATGGATGGCCCCTACGGTATTATTTACCTACTGTATAAACATAGGGTGGTCACATACAGATGTTAGTCACTAAAATTCAAGTTAAAATAAAGGTGTGGGGTTTTTTAAATTTCCTAAACATGATCTTTATCAAAATGGCAGCATTACCTAAAATGAGTCAAGCAGGAAATACATATTTTTCAATTACGGTCTCCACAACAATTTGATTAAACAAATGATCACACAAATTCTTGATTATTGATGACTACATATTAAAAGTAAAAATCCCTTATGTGGTTTACACTTAATATTTTGGTAGCAAGATAGCTTTTGCCACAAACAGAATAGAAAAGCAGGATTTTGACAAAAGATCCTGTCAAGCTGTGCACTTTTTCTCAGACCTGTTGTTCTCACACAAAAAAGCTTATCCTCCAGCACTATGTATATGTGAGATTATTTCAGATTCAAAAGAAAACAGAGTGTGTTTCCTTCCTTTCCAACAGTTTTCTATCTCTGTGAGGTCACTGTACCAAAGAAGAATATGGGAAGCTCCTAAATGCAAGAACATATGTATATTTATTGCGATTTGTTACAAATGGGTGCCATGCATCTTGCATGCACTTGTACTTACACTGTACACTTTTCCTGGTGGCACAGAAATTTGCATTTTGCAGGCTTGCATGCACGCATTGCACTGGGATTATAGGAACTGCTTTAAGATATTCTATGCATATTAACTGCTCACCTAGCCAAGAGGTTCCACCCACCTTTAATGAAAAGCTGGACTGCACCAGAAAGGAGCATCATCTTAGAAAGCCCTTTTTAAAAAACAAAACCGAAACACCACCCCACTGCAGACAACCCAAAAACCAGTGAAGTCTAAACAGAACCACTAATCAGGCACCTGGAAACTCAGATTCAGCTCTGAAAAGCAGGCATTGTCGAAACATCTGTGTGGTGATACAAGGATTGAGCACATCAGTGACTTACTAGAATGCCCATATTTGAAAACTGTCCCCAAGGTGGACAAGCCAAAGAACTTGCCTCTGTTCCCAGGGCACAGGAAATGCAAACACTTTTAGCAGTAGAATAAAACTTAACTAAGGGAAAACATACTGTATTGTCCCACTAAACATATCACAATGTAGGATTTAAATACTCCATGGCAATTCCCAAAAGTTAAGATCTCTTAAATTCAACACAAGTGTAGCTGGCAAATCTGAACTGCACGTTGCTCTGGGTCATGCACCCAGCAATGCTGCACCTTTCAAACGTTTCCCTGTGTTGTTACAAAGTACACATACCAAAAAAAAGAAGGGGGAGAAAAGAAAAAACAGAACCAACATCCCCCTAAATGAGAGAACATTTAACCCCAGGGCCTTTTTGAATTGGAGAATGTTTTTCCTTTGGTTTAGTTATTTGTCATAAAAAAGAGATCGAGTCACTTATCACTATTACAGAACACAGGGGAAATTAGCCATGCTAAAATATATGCTAATAAAGGAACTCAAATTTTTCCAAGAGAGCACTGCAGGAAACAAAATTTGCAAAGAATTGACTTACAAACAGGAAGCCGCCTTCCACCCCTCAGCCTTCAAAAGGTTTTCAGCCACATGCCTGGGAATATTAAAGACATCATTGCTCAACATTTGTTGACAGATTCTGAGCGTCACCAAATTTAGTTGTTACCAATGTTAATTCAATGTGAAAGACAAGGCAGTAATGCATGCAGTGCTCCCATTATGTATATCAATCTTTAATATTCAATTTGAGTTCCTAATTGCCTCACTATCAATGTTCCAACCCACAGCAAATCCCTCCATGCCTCTGTAATTCACTATTTGCCCGAGAAGGCTCTGCTTTTACAAACCTTCAGAAGTAAGAGCTACCATATGTAGCAAGAGATACTGTGCAAAGATCTACAGTGCCTTTTGCCAGTAAAGCAAGTCTAACAGTGCTTTTAAAATATTTTAAACTTTGCCCTGTGGAGAAGTATAGAGGAGTACATTCTTCGTTATATCCTTGGACATTTATTAATTATAATGTATGCTACTGCGTTATGTACATATCCATACTTTTTCCATTGTACACTTACAGCCAAATGAACTCTGATGGGGAGGGGGGAGGAATCAAGGAAAGCAAGAAAGAAAGAAATTAAAAATGTTCTGTGATGAATTTAAAGTGTAATATCTGATACAGACACTGCCAGAGGACTAAACCCCCCACCAGCAGGGAAATACACTAGATCATCTAAAAGGCATTTCCAGCTCTAACTTCTGTGATTAATAATTTACAAACCACTGAATAAATTTTTTAATTATTCCTGTACAGCGAGAAAAATTCTCTCTGGAATATGATCCATTTCTTCAGTTCAAAGTGGAATTATTTTAAAGACTTATATCCCCCTCCAAAATCAAAACAAAAAACCCTAAACAAGTAAAGCACATATTTTCCTTAAGAAAGTGTTAGTCTTTTCCACAATGTCCATTAAAGTCATTACAAACTCCACTTACATTTAATCAATCTAATCACAAAATTGAAAAACAATTTATGATTATCTAAAAAATAATTAATCTATCCACTTAAAATGTTCTCTTACATTCCAGAAAACAAAATCAGTAGAAAATACCATCATCTGTGAGTGACCACCTTACGTATATATTCTGAGTGCTTTTGTCCCTACCCTTGTTCAAATATTGTAACGCAGTTAAATTTAGATGAGTTGGGAGTAAGTTTGACACATTCTTCCTCTTCAATAATACAGAGCTGCAACACCACTATGCCAAGATGATGAATCTCTGCACGGCAGCCTGCTTTGCAGTTCTTCAAGCTGGTCTAGCAGAGAGCTAAACAGCTTGGCCTATTTGACTAGCTATTAATTGGCCTCTAGGAAAGCCAGACTGCAAAATGAGAGTCTCTACAAACTGTAAGGCTGGAGAATATTTGTTTACCTCAATTGCACATTAGGAGCTGTTTCCAACAATAGACATGTTTTTTATTACTCCTTAAAACTATTTTTAAATGGCTGTAACCCTCTTAAAAAGTCTCCCAGGGATATGAGAAATTAAGCTAGAATAAGCATGACAAGTATATAAACTAGGCCATTTTATCAGGCTGTAAATCAGCATTACCGTTTCAACCATATATTTATTCTTGTCTTAGCTGCTAAGACAATAACAACTACACCTAGCATAAAAATGACTTTGAATATCAGCATTCAAAGATGATTAAGCATTATATAGCAGGTTTAAACACAGTGAAACCTCCATAAAATTGCTCTGTGCAAAATGAAGAGGGGAAACACACCTGTATTACACTCTGATTTGAGTGTGGCAAATTACTTCGTCAATCACATCATGTCATTTACTTCTGTGCTATTCACAATGGAAAGATCAATACTGATGAGAAACTCATTTGCAGTGTGTTCACACTGGTAAATTTGTGTGAACGACATACTGTATTGAGTCTGCTGTACTAGCCAGTGTATGAATAGAATTATTTGAACAGAGAAATCACAAAATTTGATTGTCAAAGCAGATAGAGTAGTACACACTAGAACCCTATTTTGAAAACATTTACCCCTTCAAGATTCCTGCATGATATTTTTGGGGGGAGCAGGGGGTAGGGGCGGTGTTATTATTTCTAAATAAATATTGATTTTCCTGCCTTTTATCAAACTTCTGTATGCCATAGCTGCACAGTTTATATTTTGTTTCTGTCTAGAAATTCTTGTTATTCTTCAACTGTTCACACAGCTTTGTTATTATGTGGCTGCGAACAAGCACAAGTTTGTGAACACAGGTGCAGGCTGCGCATAACACACTGCTAGTGCACAGCAACATACAAGTGCTGAAATTGTTTCTGTGAAGTTGTGGAAATTCTGGACTGTTGGCTTACATTAGTCTTTTTTAAAGCACTTAAGTATTTTTCGAGGGAAAATTACAAAGAACTACACAGACTTTTAACCCCATGAAATTCAAGAGGAGCAAGTGCAAGCTCCTGCACCTGGGGAGGAACAACCCCATGCACCGCTACAGGCTGGGGGCTGAACTACTGGAAAGTGGCTCTGTTGAGAAAGACCTGAGAGTGCTGGTGGGCAGCGAGGTGACCCTGAGCCAGCACCGGCCCCTTGTGGCCAAGGGGGCCACTGGTATCCTGGGGTGCATTAAAAGGAGTGTGGCCAGCAGATCAAGAGAGGTTATCCTCCCCCTCTACTCTGCCCTAGTGAGACTGCATTTGGAGTACTGTGTCCAGTTTTGGGCTCCCCAGTTTAAGAAGGTCAGGGAACTGCTTGAGCAAGTCCAGCGGAGAGCTACGAAAATGATCAGGGGACTGGAGCATCTCCCTTGTGAGGAAAGGCTGAGAGACCTGGATTTGTTCAGCCTGGAAAGGAGAAGACTGAGGGGACGTTTCATCAATACCTATAAATATCTAAAGGGTGGGTGTCAGGACGATGGGTCTAGACTCTTTTCAGTGGTGCCCAATGACAGAACAAGGGACAATGGGCACAAATTTGAACACAAGTTCCAGCTAAACATGAAAAAAAACCTTTTTTTCCAGTGTTGATGCCAGAGCAGTGGCACAGGCTGCCCAGAGAGGCTGTGGAGTCCCTTCCCTGGAGACATTCAAACCCCACCTGGACGCGTTCCTGTGCCCCCTGCTCTGGGTGTCCCTGCTCAAGCAGGGGGTTGGATGAGGTGATCTTCAGAGGTCCCTGCCAACCCCTGCTATTCTGTGCTTCTGTGACTTCGAAGAAAATCTAAACCAAAACTGACAAGAGTAAAGGTCTGATTTGGGACTTCCAAATGTTGCAGCATCCCTTTCTAAAGAACTCTGGCAGGGACATTTTCAAAGAGGCAGATATCCAACTCACAGAACCTTCCCATAGGATCAAGATGCTAGTGACATTTCAGTATAACTGGCTGTTAAGTTCCTAAAAGTTACCAAAACACTTGACTGTTATGGGGAAATCTGCCTCCTGGTATAGAACCTTAGGAGATGAAAGCTGCACCCAGCTTCCCAAGGAGAAGGGTCTGACATGAAGCATTACTGAGCAGTTACAACCCAAGGTGTGTGATCTTGAGTTGCCCACATCCTGTGGGAACAAAACGTCAGCTCTTCTACTGCTTCAGGAAAAGAGCATTTCCTTCCCATCTTCCCCATAGACAACAAAGCGAATAACTTGTTTCTGGCATCGATCCTTCCTCCCAGTCCTCACTTCTCCATGCAAGCTGCCTGTGCTAGCATCCTTCCTGGCAACAACGCACCCTCCCCTTGAGCACCTGCAGCATATATATCCAGCATATATTGCTAGCTCTTACGTACAGTCACTCTGAAAACTTGCCTGTGCCTAGCACCCCTGTCTAGCCCCAGGGAGCCCCTTCCCACTTCTGCCATCAGAACTTTTTCCTGTCTAAGTCCCTTTACTCTTTCTTAAGACACTTGACATTCTTGCCTTGGGACACCTATTCAAAGCCAGGCTGAACTGCACTCTGGTCTCTACCTCCACTTCTGCTCTCTGCTACATTCCCTCTGTTCTAATTCCCCTGAATTTCAGCTTTTGTCTTCACCTCTCTTCCACTAAGATTTCATTTTTCTGCTTAATATTCCTTCTCTTCATTAAAATCACTCTAGGAAATCAACTGCTCCCACCACTGTTTCACAATGTGAAGATTACCAGGCCTTGTATGCCCTGCGAAGTAAGGGAACAGCCCCTTCCTAACACAACACTGGCTGAGAGAGGCTGGGGGGAGGACACCCTTCCTCTTGCTGAGTCAAGGATGCGTTTCAAAACAATACCTGTTTGCTTCAGGCCTATACACTTTCACTGCAATGACAGCGATCTGGGGTAAAAGCCCACTTGAGGCCAGAATTCTGCCCTCTTATAGAGGTGAGCAACAGTGATCACAGTGATCTGTACTGATGTCCAAGAGATACCATTTTAAGACTTTTTAGTGAAGAATTGCAACTTCCTTCCATTTTGCCAGCCCAAATCTCCATTAACACCACAGCTGGCACCTGTGCCAGTGGTTTACCAGCACTCAGTGCAATGCCTCCAAAACAGTCAGCCACAAAAAGTCCCTGTCTGAATTTGCACATACCACTGGTCCATTTTTTCATCAGAATGCTACAATTGCCTTGCATAGCTTATTTGATAGCCTACCAGAACAGTGGCATTTCCTTCTGATTCTGCTACTTTATGAAACTGCTAAGTATATGACAACCAGGTGTCCCATTTATTAATCAAGGATAAAATTTTCACTCCCAAAAAGAGAGCGCACAGTAGCCTCCTCCAAGATGCAATACTCTTTCCATCAGGTAGATGCTACAGCTAGATGAACATCACAACGTTCAGATTTATGTCCCACCCCAGACTCTCTTTGTTCCAAGAAATTCTTGCATAGTGTCAAGTCACTGTAGAAGAAGATGCTGCAAAATATAGGAGACATTTCATATGCAGCTTCTCTGCAGCTTTGTCAATTCAGCTGTGGACAGTAGAACCACCCTAGTCCCATTAGTTCTCCAGGCTTGGGTATCCATTCCAGGTGTGCACAAAGAGATGATAAGCAGGGGGTTACCAGAAGTACTGGTACAAAGGTCTGTAAAGCACGGTATGTTTTTGTGCAAAACAGAAGGTGTTTATGAAAGTTTAACAGGCAGACAAAAGACACAGAAGGGACACATCTGTGGGAAGCAGGGAAAAACAGATGAGTAAATCCCACTAAAAATAGCCAATATATGAAAGTCTTAATTCTTCACGTTTACCTCTTGTTTCAGCGACACTGACACGGAGATCCCATCAGTTCTTGCTTGTAGGAAGGGAATATGAGAGAGAGACTATGACTGATCATAGTCACAAAGAACTGTTCAGTTAAAAAGAGAATCAAGTATCCTTACCCTTGTTCTGTCCTCAATTTCATAGATGCGAAGCTGCATGGGAACATTAAAGCTATGCAGGATATTTCCACCAAACACCAGAGAATCTACTGGAGTATAAACCGCATGTATCCACCCTAGAGAGGGAAAGCAAAGAACTGAGAATGCCTCATGCTATGTAGTATTACAGAGCAATTTATAATCCAATTTTAACAACCCCATGAACCCCATTCTGCAGGGGATGAGAGGTTAAAGCAGCAAAAGGTTAAATGGTATGCTCGTAGCCACACTTTAAGACTAGTCATAGCAGAAGAATGGCATCTTATGATGTAGTCTTATAACCCTCTGTAAATTGGGTTCTTCTATTTATTCATAGAACAGTTATAGTGTTTACTGAGAACACTCAAGCTTGTGACTCAACTACATCCATGACTAAGAAGTAAATTCAGCCTGTTCAATACATTTGGCTCTCAGATGTATCTACTGGCACCTCCAGTAGGGTTGCAAATCATTTTAGCAGCAGTGGTGGGCTAGGGCTGTGGAACTGGACTGAGTCACATCAAAATTCTTTCACACCAGCATCAGAGCATACATCTTCAGATGGCAACAATTTCAAATTATTACCAGCCCTCCTTCAAAGGTGAAAGTTTCATAGTGTATTATCAACTTCCTGAAGCAACTGAAAAATCTTTTTCACTGCAAGTCCCAATTAAGGGATTTAACATTTCTTGTACCGGAGCTGATGAGACTGTTCTGACCCAGTCCTGCAAGGGACTGAATTCATTGCACAGGCTCCAAAGTGAGGGAAGAGTTTTCTATCACAACAAAAATCGACGCGTAGCAATGCAGGCAGCCACACACCAGCTCTTCTGCTCCTACATTGTTTGCTTGGTATGTCAGCTGAAGGACTGGCTATGCAAGACTAGCCTCTGATCTCTGCAGTGAAAAAGGAATTGATCCTGCTAATGATCTGGGACCCACAGAGACCTGGCACTTTTTTTCCCCCTTCTTTTTTAATGAAGGGCATTACAATTTATAAACCAGCAGACAGCAAAGCAACATAGTTGACAGTCAATTTTCTCCTAACTGTGCAGTGCTTTCCATTAAAGCTGTGGCAGCTTTCCTTCACTTCAAGATCAGTGAGGAAGCAGGAAAATGCCGTTCAGCCTAAAGGGTTCTCCAGCTAGCAGCCACAAAAGCTCTCCTCTGCAACAATCTTTGGACCATAAAGGCCTGCAAAGCTATACCCAAGAAGTCCTTGGGCCACAGCAGATGGCAGAACTGGGGCTTCCATTTAAGGGCATATTGGTATGAGAGATTCAGGAAGGAAAAGAAATCAGCACTAGAGTTTTCTCCCTGGAAACACAAGTTCATCACTCTGGATACCTTTTTCTAAATTTCAGAATCACAGAACGGTTGAGGTTGGAAGGGACCTCTGGAGGTCCAACTACCCTGCTAAAGCAGGACCACCTAGAGCCAGCTGCCCAGAACTATGTCCAGATGGCCTTTCAATATCTCCTAGGATGGAGGCTCCACAACCCCTCTGGGCAACCTGTTCCAGTGCTCAGTCAATTTACAGGTCTGATTCCACATGATAAATGTGATGCATATAAAAAAGCAGATGGCTCATAGCTCTGGCAGCTTTTGGTATTACTGCACCTTTCCTGCTCCAGTTAGTATAATTTCAGGTACAGTGTCGCTCACAATGATCTGGCCTGTTTATTACTTCCACATCAAGAACTACCAACTAGAGAGGAATTGTTTTTTCATGTAAGGGTAGCATGGCAACAACATACATCAACACTATAAAAACTCTTCACAGTTGAAGTAGTTCACCACCTCACATGAAATATATCTGTCTGTACTAATAGCAAACTATGGGGAAAAATACGTGATCTTCCTAATCCTAGCCTTTGGGAAAGAAAAAAGATCCAAGGTCAAGGAAGTGGGGCCACTGCTTCCACTAGATAATCAAAGATTTATGTGGTTGGGGGAAACAATGGAAACCATGTGCTGAAGTAAATCTGTTGCTGGGTCCCCAAATCCAACGTATTGGATAGGTGCAGAAACACAGGGTCAATCTGTGTGACAATTCACCTTGTCAGTGTTAGAGATGAACAAACTGAAGCTTGGAGGAGTGTAATGACTTGTCCATGGCCACAAAACTGAGTGGTGGCAGAAGACAGGTCAGAAACAGCCAGTTATCAGCAGAAGATTGAAGAGTGCTCACCACTACTTCCCGCTGCAGTTCTCTCAGCACAGATCAGTGTACACATTGGAGCTGGCAGATGCAACAAGTCATTTTAATGGAATGATCAACATAGTTCTAAATACAATGTTATAAAATACTCACAACTTAAGTAAAAGGAGTAACTGAGCTGAAACCTGGCTTTCTATTCCTATATGAAAGGTAGAAAGGAGATATCCTTCATTTTATACAAAATAAAATGAAACCACATCAATGCAGTTGTTCCTTAAGCGTATGCTTTTACTACAACCACACAGTAACCGCCTCCTACAAATTATATTTCCTCAGTGAAAACTTCACACTGGAGTGCAGTTGGTCTCATTGTTCCTTGCTCTTTGTGTTTCAGTCTCATCACGCCTTCCCTGACCTCTTGACTGTGCCCCCACTAGATGCCAAGGGTCTTTGCGTTAATAACCGCTGGACTTCCTCAGTAGTATTTTTGGGAGAAATGTGTAAGGATCCATCACTGGCTTGAGCCAATGCTCCAACAAATGGTGTCCCAGACATGACAAACCCTCAACAGAAAGATTAACAAACATGAATATAGTTTCGATCCTGTACTGCTGAAGACTTGGTAGAAGTGCAAACTAAAAGTCTTCTGTAAAGTTTCTGAGACAACCTCTGTTTCTGCAGATAACGCATCTAATTCCCTACTTACATTTATAATCCAGGTCTAAACTGATTTTACAAACAATTAGCACCTTCTACTCGTAACTTCTGAATGAACTAAATGCTAGGTCCTTCAAGATCCATTTATTTCTAATAACAAGACTGAAAATACTGCTTTTATGACACAGTTCTCAATAACAAAACCGTGTAATAAGGAAGCATTAAAATCCATCAGGGTTGGGAGAATAAAAATAAATAAGAGACCAAGCAACAAACAGAAAGTCATTAACTGTAAAGTCATTGGAAGTAAAGCTCCTACCCCTAGCCAAAGCAGGGTGTAGGATGATTTCCAGGCATAGCTCAGCGATGGGAAAGATGCCTGTGGGTACCATCCCTTCACTGTTAAAGAGCATTGAGCTAGGCACACAGCTGAGTCCCAGGGAATCCCCAGTTCTCCAGCAGTTCAGGTGCTCCCACATGCAGGGTCCAGCTCACAGCCCCTCTGCCAGCTACAGGACACAGAGGAGTCACCTGCTCATAAGACAGATTTTGGTCACTCAGCTGTTTAGAGTTTTTCAGTCACACTGCATCTCAAAATAGTTTTGACTTGCCTGAGGAATGTACATGTAATATTGAAACTGCAGAGATGCAAGCACCAAGAGGTGTATTCCAGGGACGTAGGATGCTATGGGCAAGATCAGACAAAAAGAGATGGAGAACTGACAAGGTAGAAAACCACAGGAAGATTGGTACAGATGTTACAAAGGGGAGGGAGGGGAGGGAAATCTCCTGTTTTAATATTAACCAGGTTGTGTATGGAGAAAAACTGGAGAGGCACCAGAAAAGTAGAAGTAGGAGGAAACACAGATGAGCAGAAAACAGGAAACAGTTTCCACGAGGGTAATATATTGTGGAAATGAGCTCTGAGAACAGATAAGCTTGGATGGCACATTCAATTCATTCCCACAGCTTAGATACAAGCACGACTCAGAAATAAACTAAGGAGGACGAATGTTCATTGTGATCATTTGCAAACAAGAACACCCATCTTCTAAGCTTCCCAATTACAAAGGTTTTTAAAGAGGATGATAGACCTCCAGAATAGGAGCAAGCTGCGCATATGCTTAAGACAAAAAGGACGGCCAAGGGGATTGCTTTAATATCATCCACACCAATACATCCCGCCTGTCTCACCCTCAGCTATGCTGTTACTTTTTGCCAGATGAATTGACAGGTCTGTTGACATGTATGATCACGTCACTGTATGCTGGACAGCCTGCCATGTCTGCTCCTGTATGGCTGCATGTTTCAGCTCTCACAGCAAAAACTTGCCACACAGCCTTCAATACAGACACCTCTGAAACGAGTGTCATCAATTCTCCCCTCAGTGACTGCTTTCTACTGTTTACATAAACTCTGGTACTACTGTACAACTCTGTTTCATGGGTTAGTGCAAGACAGGAGATAATATCTCTCCCCTTGATAATACTCCCAAAAACTGTAATATTCTCAAAAAAAAAAAAAAAAAAGGAAAGCAGCATGGAATAAAATACCACAAATTTAATTTTATCCTTTGATTAAAAAAAAAAGCACTGGAGTAATATCAGAACAAATAGATAAAGGAATGAAAAAGTCAAAAGTCATTGGAATAAGATATGCTCATTTTTGGCTGAAAGACACAAACAGAAGCACCTGCTAAACATTATCTAAGGCTACAATTAAATCCTATAGATGAGAGACATATACTGTGTGGCTTCAAGGATTAGTCATGAATTAGAAAACTCTTCCTGATAGGTGGCCATTTTCAAACCAGCCTGTGTCCGTAGTAGTAACGACTGAGTGAGCGCAGAACCAGCCCATTCTTCCTTCGCAGGCTGGTCCGACAGCTTGCAGCTGGAGCACGCTCTCAGCGCGGCCCCTGCACAGCCCTGCCCTGAGAGCAGAGTACTTGAGACCACACACCAGTGGTGGGCTCAGCTAAATGGGGATCGATGGCTTTGGGAGTACACTGCATAGTCACTGTTCACAACCCTCATTTCGAGCCTTAGCAAGAAGACTGTCTACTTACGTTTTTCCTGAAGTTGATCTTTTTTCAGTTCTTGGTGATCAGTGAGTATTTTCTCCTTCCCAAAACAATTCTGATTTATGAAGCCAAGCCAACATTGAGCAGGAATTCTATTCAGGAGGCTCAGAAATACTCTCTACTGATTTACAGTTACGAATTATTCCACCTCTCCTAAGATACACTTGAATATTTAGATGTTATCAGCTCTAGTAAATCAAGAAGGTAAAATTAACAGTAACAAAAGCTTTTCTGAATAGTTAAAACAAAGATATGATCTCATTATCTTTTGAATTTTATCAAACGTATTATTACACATTGCAAACTTGTTAGAAGATTTCAGGGGCCTGCAAATTCCTACTGTATCTTCAAGGATGCAATCATCCATCCAAGAATAATAAAGAAGAATATTAACTTATAAAGCTATGGGGCAAACAGACTACAAGCTCCAAGCCAAAACCATGGTGCATCTGTTTCCATTAGTAACCAAACAGATATTTTGCTTTGTGATATAGAAGGCATACATATTTTCCTGCAATTCTACAGCAACTTGGGGTAGAAAAGATGAAATATATGAGTCTCAAAAGTAAAAAGTGACTAAGGAGATAACCTTACAGTGGGCATTACCAGCAAATGAGATGCTATTTCTCTATCTCTAAATGATTGCATCATAACCTCTCTCTTTGCATCATAATTTCTCTCATCTCTAAATGATCACATCATAATAGTATCCACAACCAAAAATATAAAGGAAACATGTTTACATTTTAAAAGTAAAAAAATTAATAATTTTACCCCAGTGGTAGGAGTCATACAGCAACTCTCAGTCTTACATCATTTGATAAGAATTAGGTAGAGCACTGCAGAGGGATAGAACTAAAAATCCAGCATTATGCTGTCACCTTCTATCCGAAAGCAGACACTTGAGGCAAAAACTCTCCTCTCTGATCCTCTCTGCGGATCTTCACCACTTGGATCCTTAGGGTTCCAGGCAAAGAGTTTCCATTAATGTCAGTGGAAGCTCCCAAAATGGGAAAAGCGAACAGCAACCAAAAATAGCCAGGCAGCTATGCAGCCCTAGCACAACTCTCTGCAAAAAATCTACCAGTTAGATTTTAATAGGCTGTCATTCTCCTTGATGTAAAGACTATATGCTACCTTCTGGCCCCATTACATAATAATTCATCAAATACTGACTGGCATAGCAGAGGTGACCTAAGACCGCACACTCATAATAGGCAGAATGCTACTGATAACCACTGATACGGTATTTGAAGCACTTTGAATCCTTGCAAACAGCTGCCTAGAGTCTAGCACAGAACACCCCTTTCCATCCACTTTCCTTCCCAAAAACATTCATCTGAGAACAGTCATTATTTCTGCATTTGACTGGAAACAAGAACGTTGGAGCACTCTCATGTTACCATAATAATCACCACAGACCAACGAGAATATTTTGCTAGATTGTGGCTCATTCTTCAGCTCTCAAGAAATTAAGAGGGATTATAATAGCATGTTTCCATGTCAAAGGCCCCAAAGTGCATTAGAAAGAAAATTAAAGTAAAACAAACAGCTTACTCCTCAGCAGAAACTGCCAACTCCAAGGTGAAACACAACTGTTACAAAATAGCATGCAGCAACACTAGTGAGAGGATTGAAGGGGAACCAGAAGGGAACACTATGTGCAGTTGACAGTAAGTTACCCTCTCTGGATTTTGATGTCTAATAATGTCTAATAAATCGGCACTGCAAAGATCTTCTACAATATCTAATGTCAGTCCATTATGCAATTTTCAGAACTAAATGCACAGTGACTCCTTGGACTGTTATCTTTTGGACCACGTAGTAGTCTATTACTGGGACCATTGCTGTCAAATTTAAAGAGCAGACAAAAGTCACCCAAAATGGCCCAGCTACTTGAGAATTTGTTTCCCCCCCCCAACCACAGATCTCTAAACTACCAGTTCACACACATCACAACATCTCATCTCTTCAATGTACTCACATTAAATCTACACATTTGGAAAGCCTACAGTACGAACACCCATGGAGAATCAACCCAAAAGCTTACCTACTCAGGACTCTACTGCCTCTCATCATCATCAGAGGCTCAGAAAAAGACTGTAAGAAGCAGAAGATGATTAGAGTAACCCTTGTAGTACCAGTATGTTTGCAAACTTTCACAGACCAATCACGCTGCAAACCCTGGCATCAAGTTGTATCCACAGCAAGTGTGGTATCTTCGTTGGAGGTCAGCAAAACTGGTCTTCACAAAAAGAGAAGAAAATCCAAGTTTATGCATATTCTGCAGGCTGCATTATCCAAAACTGGCTCAGGTTCACCTTTTGAAGACATAATGATTGCACTCTTACTTCACAATATTAACAACAGAGACAAATACTGCAAGACGAATTTTCCACAAGACACTACTAGTTAGCCCGCTTTTCTATGTCCCAATTTTGCATGTGCAAAGTCTCTTGAATTTCAAGTGCAAGTGTCTACACCAAGCAAACATACACTTGCACAGGAGAAAACATCATTTTTTGAAAGAGAGGTCTGACAGGAAATTGATGAAAAAAAGCAAACAAGCTTAACAGCTTTCAAACTACTGCAAGATCTTGTTTGTAGAGGACAACAGGGAAGAAGGAGAAGTACAATATCTATGCCATAGCTCCATCACTTACAATCAAAATGACATATTCAGCAAGACTAAAAGACTCAGAAGAGCAAGTGGATTGAAAAAGGATGAATTTTTCATTTTGTGCATGCTTAGTTTTGAGCCTGGGTTTAGGCAACAGCAGTGACGTTTAGGAGTACACAAGATAAACTAACATGGTGTTCAGAGAATCGAGATGGAAGGCAACCCAACGCATGATGCACCACTTGAAAAAAAAAAAAAAGTGCAAGGACAGAAGGAAAAGATGGCTTATAGAGCATAAAGACTGGAGTGGCAGGTGAAGAGCAAGAGGAGGAAAGCAAAAAGGTTCCAGTGAAGTTATGCAGTGATGTAAAAGAATAAAAATATTTGAAGTAAAAGGAGAAGCACTAAAGATATTAAAAAAACTGGGTAACACATTGGCATTAACTTAGTGAGCAGCATTTCAAACAGGCTGTAGGGGAGCAATCAGGATGTAACAGAACAAGTAGCTGCGTACAAGCCAGAAACCTGTGCCTACAGTAATCCCGAGTTGTAGAAATCTGAGGGATGCTGCCCAAACACTGGTTCTGCGTGTCCCTAGCACAGTGATATCTAAACTCCTTCTCTGTAACACCACCACAATGGACTCCGAACACTTCACACATTCTCCCTGCAAGTCATCACTAGACACCCACACAGTATAGAAAAAAGCTACAGCACAAATAATAATGTACACGCTCTAGATTTGATTGTGACTGATAAAATTTTGTTGTTTCCCTACTGAGACAATAACTGAGCACTCAGATTATGCTTTTCCTCTTTCCAGATCATCAGTTTATACCTGAAAAGACAAGCACACTCTTAAAGAATCTCCCTTTTCTTTGGCAGGTGGGTCAGATATGCAGTGTCCACTGTCCACTGTACCAGAGTAAGATGTGTTACCTTGACCAAATTTCATCTGTGTTGAACACTTAACCATATGAAAGATTAAACACTGCTAATGGAAACATACACAGTGCAAACACCCCAGGGTCGTAGCATTCTTTACTAATGTCTTCCTGTATAAGGACAGTTTCTCTCCCCTCCTAGGAGAAAAACAGTCAGATTTCTACAGAAAAATAAAATAATCATTCGCTGACATTGGTAGTGACTACAGCTTCCTCCCCTCTTGAACCTTCAGCTGTTTTAACATCTTGAATCTACATCTGGCCATAAACCTCAGCATGGCACAATGTGGTGTATTTCTCAATCAATAATTATGCTGACATTAGTTCAGACAATTATATTAATGGAAAAGGCCATGTTTCTAGTTGATTTTATCCCTTTGCCACAGGCTTCACCAGAGTTGATCATCCCTGACTCAGTGGGAACCGGTAAAGTGGGAGGTGAGAACTTGTAACGGTGCATTGCTTGTTTGGAGAAGTCCTACAGGGTCTCCTATGAGGAGTACAGCTTGACTGCTGCACAAGGCCCCACACACAGTATTCCTCAGAATCCCAGCTTACTTCCCCCTACCCCGTACTTAGGAGGGACTCCTAAAATGCTGCAAGATGCACCTTGGCCCATAACAATTCACTCTGCTGACAACACTTCGCTCAGTTTCTCCTTGATACCACAGCTGTGATCATGCCTTTCTGTGCTTTGCAGGGTTAGAAGCACAGGTAGAAATTAACTGGTTTAAACTTAATCCTGAAAGGACGATGGCAGTGATGGAGAAGAAAACACCCTGAGGCCCTGGTGAGCACTATAATTATGCCTTCTGTAAGATTAATTCCCATTCTAGTCCAAGTGGTTGTAATTTCAGGGATTTACTGGATCTACTGCTGATCCTTGATTCTCAGGGAAACCCTCCATCTCTCACAATATGATCTCACTTCCTCACATGTCTTGTTACAGCCTTCCCTACCTACTTCATTCTTATGGTGCCATGGTAAAATAGCATTTCTAGGACCACCCCCAAAAATGACTTGAAAACAGGAGCAGAGCAGGATACGTTATAGAAAAGGTCCTTTGCTGAACTGTTCTCCATTCACAGTCCAGCTGAGCACTCGCTATATCACTCTCCACTTTCTGTGACCAGCCCTGTAATTAGCAGGTATTTTCCTCATGGATGAGTTGAGGAGGGTCCAGAGTTTCAGGCTCAATTGAAAACATTGGACACGCTGGTTTTACAGGCACTCATTATCAGAACCTGAACGCTATGAACACTTAGAAAGTACATACAAAACACATTCAAACATTAACTAGTGTGATAGGCGCACAAAGCAGAGCAAAGAGGTTGTAGCAACTGACCTGTTTTACACAGCCATGCTCAAGTCCCTGACCTGGAACAGCCTTTAATTAGGCATTTCCATACTTTTAAAACAAACACAGAAGTAATGCCCTTTCACAGAAATAAGAGACTTGCAAACAAGTTTTCCAAAGAAAATACAGCAGAGCAAAAACCTTTGAATCCATGAGGTGCTTACAGAGAAATTATTCGCATAGACCTTTCAAATATGGCACAGAGCCTAAGATGTCCAAGGTATTGGCATTTCTGCACTTTAGGCTTTCCTAAGAAAACAGAAACTACAGTCAAAAAACACATTTGGACTCTCTTCACTTCAGCCACCATGTTACAGTTGTGTCCTGTACAAGCTCCCACAACTTGCTGTATTCCAGCGGCTGAGCATAACTCAACTAACACACAGAAAGTCTTATTCGTAGGAGACTGTTCACAGGGGAATGAAGATAAATACAAAGATGCAGTAACAGGATCTAAGCAAACAGCACAGGCACACTCAAACACCCAGTTCAAACAGTAACAGCACATTCTGACCTGTTTCAAGGGAAGACCTAATACCTTTAATGGATTAACTCCTCCACCCTCTAAGTCATTTTGCCTGTCACCTCCCAGGCCAATTCTTACCAAATACTTACAAATGTGCAAAGTTATGGCCTTCAACTGATACTAACAATGCTCTCTAGTTGGCGAGAATATCGTTGCTGTCTTCGCATGACCTGCATTCTCTCTGTCACCAGGATTAAAAAATAATAATCCTATCTCCACAGAGTAATTCTAGAGCTGAAGAACTATCAACCTGTCTTACTGTCATGTAGAAAGGCTACCTATATTTACTTCCCTGGTAAGATCCAATAGAGAGAGGCAATGTGTTATATCATTATAAACAAACTGATGGTCCCATAATAGTTAAAGAGAGCAAAGCCTGGTATCACCTTAAATGAGATGTGTTACAGATTGCACCATCCTTAATCCAATTTAGGCAGGAGCAGAAAGGGCTGCAGTCACCAGCCTTCAAAGCAGCAACTACTTGGTTGCTTTGCAAGAGCCTGAATCATGCAATGCAGCTACTGAGGTGGGCAGTAGTATAAAAATTAAGTGTGGCTGGGCTACTCAACAATGTCCAGATTGAGCACAATCTCCATCAGCAGAAGTTCTGAAGAGTTATGACAATAAAATAAAGTTGTTTCCCCAAGAAGCAATCCTGAGGGAGCACAGTGCCTGCTCTCACATGGGCTGGAATCTCCTCTGAGCTCCATCAGGGAATCCAGACCTGCCTCTGGCTACAGACAGAGGCAAAGAAGTAGGTTACTGAACTGCAGGTAAAACCTGCCAGAAAAGACCACAAAACCAGAAAAGTATTTTTCCAGTCACAGAAGTCAGTATGACTCTGGTAAGTGGTGGACTAAGAGCCCCAAAGACCCAAGTGCTCTCTCCTTTTCCCCAGTACAGCACAAGTGATCACTGCACACACTCTTCACAGTATATTTTTCATCAGTCTGCATGGGGTCAATTTCTGGAAAATTAAGTGCGTTCAGACCCTAGCCTTTCTTTTGCTACAGCAAATGAAAAGGTTAATATGGGGTTTAGATGTGAAGAATTGTTATACAGAGGACTGTTATTCAAACACAATTCCAGTGATTCCAAAAGCAGCTAGCTAACAAGTGATACCTGAAGGAATGAAGAACGTATAGCCTTGTTTCAGCTCAATTCTTTGGCATCGTTCCACCCTGTCTCCCAGAAAGATATCACTTTGCTTTCCTGAGAGAACCCATTCTTCATATAGTTCTAGATTCTGCAGAGTAGGCGGAATCAGCCAGAAGATCTAAAAATAAAGAAAAGATTTAACTATTACCAGCAGTCAACAAAAATAAATAGCTGAGAAATTCCAACGAGGTTGTTATGTGTTAGCCAAACGAACGCATAACACCAAGCCTGCTTTCTGCATAAAACACATGTTTTCCAGGTGTTGTACACAGAGGCACACAGCAGACAGCAGCAGCAATTAGTCCACGTGCTGGAAGTGGCAAAATAACTGTCAGTTGTCACCTCTCTTCCATGAAACATCTTACTCGGAAGATGCCTGCACAGTTTACTTTCAGTTCAAAACGATGCACTGGTATAGTACAACTTGATTGTACTATATAGATGAACAGTATCTGTATCACGGAGATCTTCAAGCTGCTGTATTTATTTCAGTTCCCACCATACACTGTCTATACTAGAATTGGGAAAAGCAACCTAAAACAGTAAAGACATGAACGTAGCCATACCTGCTGTATATTTTAAACACTTTTTTATCCTGTAATGTTTCGGTTCCGGCATAGTGTGCATGTGCACACTAAAGGAACATGGAATCTCTAAAAGGTAACAGAAGCTCTAGCTAAAGAAGGAGACTAGTGAGGGCACTCTGACCCAACAAGGGTACACACAGCCACGTACTCACTACATGACACTTCTAAACCATGCAGCAATAACAAGCCTAAAAGCATGACCACCAACAAATAAAACATTTGATATTTCAAATAAATCACTTGTTTGTTTCAAAGGTGAATGGTGTCCTTTTAGTTCAGCACTCTGTGTACATCAAAGCTGAAATAAACTGACTGCTCCCCCTACCCCGAAAAAGAGAAGAAAAAAAATAAAAGAAAGCAATCCCTCCCCCCATAAGAGGCACAGAAATAAAAACAAATATTGAACAATAAGGTTCACCTACCTTCCCCCCACGGAAAACGTGATACCACACTGAAGTGCCACCAAAATCAATATGAAAATCAGTGAAGCATCCTTTCACACTCATCAAACAGTACCTGTAAGCAGAGTGAAGGACAAAAAATGAATCAGTCTGAAACAGTATTTTTCACGTCTTAATTTGCAGAGGTTAACTGCATGTGTGATACTGTTTCCACCAATTAAGCTTCCGCATATAGAGTACTGGGGTTTGTCTCATGAAGTAGCTGTAACTACGTTTTTGCTGAAAAATGCTTATCTCCAAGGTTGAGTTTGCTATTCATACAACTGGAATGAAAGCTTTCACAGTTAAGGAATTGAAAAACATTAGAAGTTATGCTGTTCAGAAATATTTCTTATGCCACTGCCAGTCCCTGGTGTGATCTATTTAATGCTCTCCCTTCACCGCTTGAGAGACATAACCTTCTCCAAAAGTTGTACACAAACTGCTTCAAAGAGCAAAGTTTTGAAAAATCTGATTTGCTTATAAATCCTCCTGAATGTTCTTTACCTACTTGCCACTAATGCCATTTTTGCATGGACTGGGGGACAGAAACCTCATTCGGCAAATTAACTCCTTTTTGTTCACATTTCTAGGCATTTCTGCATCAAAACACATTAAGGAACCAGCTGGCAGCATCGCAAAGCATCAAATCCACTATTTTTTAATGCTGTCTTGATTAAGGTTTTCAAAGCAGTTTAAAGTCAGCATCACTGGAAAGAGATACAAGAGCTCTCATCTCGCTGCATGAATCTCAAGCCACCAGCCACCATCTGTAACTAATGGCTGAAACACAGCCGCCCTTCTCACTGTAGGCACCTTTGCAAACGCAGGAAACACACACCACTTAACCCACTAACCTCTTTTCCTTGTTCCGGTCTCCGTTTCATGGCTTTTTTTTTTGCCTTTTTTTTTTTTTTTTTGAGGGGTGTTATGGAAACAGTACCAGAATGGAATTTGTGAAAAAAAAGAAAAAAGGTTTCATTTAACTGTGTCTTTTTCTCATCACATTCAGGTAGAGAGAATCTCAGCAGTATGCAGAAGGCGTGCAAAAGTCCCTCTAGATGATAGGCTGGAAAGGACCTTACCATGTGTCTGCAGAAGGCTGGCAAATCAGAGAGGCTATAGGTACATAAGAGCCCGCTGCCTAGCAACCACATCCCGAGCTGGAGTTGACAGAATGATACGCAATGCTGTCATGAAGACAGTCAATTTGCGGGCTTCAAAAAAGGTCCTGCGCCTTCATCTCACAATTAAAACCTCTCCTTGTGCAATTACGCGTCTCTCCTCTTGCCCACTCTGGAGGTTGGGGGGGGCGGTTTATCCTTCAGAAGCAGGAAGAGAGCTTTTTCTGCCCCTGGGGTATTTCAGATGCTTCAAAAATCACAGCTAGCCAAGAAGCTGTCTAGAGTCTCAATATGCTCCATTTCAAAATATGAGTCCTTCCCTCCCAAATACATTTTTTTAAAATTTCTCCTTTTATGTCTTCTCTACCAAGATGTTGTTGATTACAAGTCAGATAGAATTTAAAAACAATAAAAGAAGCCCAGAAAGGAAGTTGCCTTTCTTCCAGGCAGACTGCAAAAAGTCACAGATTGAATAATTGCTCATAAAACAAAAAACAACATGGAAATTCTCAGTTTGGGAACATTGTTGAGTATTAGAGGTTCTTGTTGTTTTAAAAGTAAAAAATTAAAATCCTTAAGGAATCAATTCTTTTCCGTTTCCAAAAGGTAAAATACATCACACTAACAACAATTTTCTGAGATAGTGCTATCTACCAACAACTACCCATTCACATTAAGATATTCTGAAAGAGCATAAATGGCCTAAGCATCAGCTGGTTTCACTTGTTCCTCAGTAGTCAATAATCTAAACTTGAAGCTGTCGATCTGTTTGTATTCAGAGAAGAAATAACAGGACTGAATTCTCTGTCGAAACAAAGTGCTTAAAATGTAGTTTCGTGAGAAAATACCAAGGCAGATATAACCGTGAACACACAACTCTTTTTCCCCCTTGTTTTTCCACCCATTTTCCCCTCTGTTTTCTTGAAACTCCTCTAAACACAACAATTTCCATTCCAACAAAGGTGGTTTTAGTGAAAGAGCCACATATGGTGATTAATAAAAACCCACAAAGCATTTGGAAAAAAAACCCAGGTTTTGTTTCCATCTACAGACGAGCCATTCCATATTTAATTTCTGCTGTTAATCTTACAGGGCTGCTTTTGTCCAACCCGAAGAGCTACCAAAAGGCTCAGGAGCCTGAAAAAGCAATCTTCCGCCATATAGCGATCTCCCTTGTTGCCAGAGTCTGGCACAATGCCTTTGCATTGACCTCTACAGCTTCCTCTTCCAATGTACACCGCAGTCACATGGTCCCAGCACAGCTCCATGCCACAGCTAATCTTATACACCGCTGGGCTCCAACCTCAGCATGCAGCTTCTCATCACTAACAGCTGCTAATTTGGGGAACGACTCAACTTTTCCGGTTTTAACATAACCAAAAAAAAAAAAAGAAAAGAAAAGAAAGAAGAGGGGAAAAAAAGCCGTATCGCAGCATCCATGTTGAAAGAAATCTAGAAACTACATCCCACTGCGTGCTCTGGTCACAGCTCTTTGCCTTCAGTGCCCTGGGCCAGAGCAGGTAAAGTGGGTTACAGGAACACAAGCCCAAGTAGGGCACAGGGAGACAGTCTGACTAGAGTTACACCCTGAAAAAACAGGAGACGCAAAAGATGCCCCAACTTTAATTTTTTCCACAACTGCTACCACATCCAATCCCTGCACACTCCACTTTATCTCCCTGCACAGCCTCAGTTAGGGTTTTAAAACATGCAGCCGCTTGTAATCTGTTGTGGGGGAGCTTCCCTTCCCCACTGAAGAGTTTGTTTTATGCTCTCCACAAGCCTGAAATTATTCAAGTTAATGTATTGTTATTTTGGAGGAAGGATTTGTGGTGTGGGGGAAAGGGGAACTTCCCCCCAAAAAACTGGGGAAATTTGTTAGAGGAATGATGCGAAGAAATATGGAGTAACCTGCAAACTCCCAGGGAACAAGCAGAAATTGCCAAAAAAAGAGAGGGAGATGATACAAATGAAGCTAAACCACTAAGCAAAGAGAGAGAGCTGGGAACACAGAAACAACACAGAGACACCGCTCCATAAGCCAGCGCAGATACCACACTCCCAGGCAAACCCACAATGCACTCGCCACGCATAGCTACAAACCCACAAGCAAACAGAGAAACAAAGACAGCGACAGACACGCCGGGATGCGAACGCACACACGCGCAGGCACACACACGCAGGCAGGGGAACGCAGAGGCGCAGCGTACATGCACATGAACTCGGGGAGACGCGCGAGCACACGCAGAGGCAGCATTACCCTGAGCTTAGCTCCTTTTCTCTCGCAATAGGTACAGCACACCATACGGCTCTATTCCCTCTGGCATTGCAAGGGCTCCCCTGCCACTGAGCTCAGCCCATAAACCACTCCCAAACCCCAGCAGAGGCTTCTGTTTTTTGTTCGGGCCAATGAGAAAAGTATAGCTCACTCTTCCTTCCTCCCAGGAGCAGCGCCGGCTGGTTGAAATCCCTAAGCCTGAAACCGAATACCACAACCCATGAGCCAACTGCAAGTGCCAAACCGGGGAAAAGGAGCAGGCCCTGCTCCGTGCGTTCGCTCGCTCCCTCTCTCCTCTCCCCCGGGTGGGAGAGGTGCTCCCAGGCGTCGGACGAGGGAGGCTGCGGCGGTGCCCGGCGGCATCCCGGCACCCCGGGGTTCCCTTCTCCCAGGCCTCGCCTCACGGCATCTGGAAGCGGGAGCTAGAGGGGAGACAGCAGGAAACAATGGCTACCTTCGGGCGACTCCTCATGCTAACGGCCTGACCCGCACCGAGCAACACTCCCACACTGGGGCCCTGTGACTGAAAGGCACAAATTACTCCGCAAGACAAAAGAAACCATTGTCACCCGGGAGACACGGGGCCAGCCCGCCCGGCCCGTCTGCCGCCCCACCCCCGCAGCCCGCGGACCTCGCCGTGGGGCTCCCCGCGGGGCGCGACCGGCCTCTCCTCGGCAGGGAAGGCCCCAGGGCTTCCCCTCAGGGAGGGCCGCGGCTCCCCGCCTCGGCGGACAACCCGGCCTTCTCCTCAGGGAGGGCCCCTGCGGCACCCACCTGCGGCCACCGGGGCCGGCTCTGCCCGCCGAGGGGCCCCGGGGAGCCCAGGCCGGGTGGGACGCGTGCCCATGGCCCTGCCGGGGCCCAGCCTCCGCCATCAGCCCCGCAGGCACAACCACACCGGGCCCGTTCCCCGCCTCAGGAGCAGGGCAGCTGGGCGGTGGTAACCAGCGCTTCCAGTAAAAGACAGTTCAGCGTGTCCAGTAAAAGACAGTTCAGCACAAGACAGTTCAGCACTTCCAGGCTGAAGTAAAAGCCAACCACCACCTATGAAGGCCGAATAGTACCTAACCATTAAACATAGGACTGCACCAGGCACTTCAAAAGCACGTGAAAGACCCAGTTCCTGCCCCGAGGGGGTTACGATCTGAGTCAGGCGGACAAAAACAACACCTGAGATAAGAGAAAGCCTATTTTCTGCGAGGTGCCTCAGCCTGCACCAGAGATTTTGTGAAGCAGCCACAAATTACACTCACAGGCCGTGCTGGGACCAAAGCAAGTTGCAACACTTTCCTCCTCACAGCCTTGCCCCGGTCCCAACCGAGGTGAAACACCAAGCTCCAGCGTGCACAGGTTGGGTTCATACCTGAGCATGCCGCTGCCACAAGTAAGGACTTCACAGGGAAAGTGTAATTTACCTTCTGACCATCAGATCTTGGCATGACCAGCCCACATGTGTAGAGGATCAGCAGAACAGCGCCCAGCTACCATCTCAGGCTGCCTGCAAACCTTGTTGCTGTGCTCTGTGTTCAGCTAGTGCTGGGAAGGTTACCTTTGAACTGTAAGAATGAAGAGGCCTCTTTTTTTTTTTAAATTGGAAGCTTAAATTTCTGAGAAGGTGCCCGCCACCATAAGGAAATGAACCAAGCTGCCAGCAAGCCAGGCCTGTCACGCCCTGGAACAGCATTTTGGTATCAGTGAGAACACATTTCTCCATCCTTGTGACATGGCTGTTCAGCTCCAGGCTCACCACAAACCATTCTAAATGCCAGTGCTTATTCCAGTTACACGGGTGACACTGCAAGTCCTCCAAGCTCTACACAAAGGAGGATTTGAGACCAACACACTGACCTGAAGATGTGAAATTTTATTTTCTTTGCTAGCTTGGAAAGTTTTAATGAGAACTTGTGCTTTTGGTCTAATTTTCTTGTACTTAATTATGTTTATAGAGTAGTTTTGTGTCAAAAGTAATTCACAAATGACATACAAAGTGCATACAAGTATCTCACATGCACCTGTTATCTCACATGCATAAAATAGTGCCAGGTTGCACTGCGGAACCTGTGAGCTCACACAATTCAAAGGGCAATCTCGGTCTCCAGAGGCACACCCTCAGCTTTTAATTAGACCACAGCTCAGCAGAGTATTTTAGCATCTGTTTAAATCCATCCCTATTTACTAAAGGAATGAATAGAAAGGAATGGATGGCTGAACAGCAGCCTAGGAGAGGGAAAATTGGGCTGAGTACATGGTAACAGAGCAGCATCTTTTTGTGAACAGGTGGATGTTTCATACAAGATACCTCATCCTTAACTGAAGAATAACAGTAATATAAAGACCTATTACAGCAGTGCTTAGATATTTTAAGTAATAATAAGAATTTTTAAGGCAAAAGAGTGTTGTAGTGACTGAGGCTTTCATTTGTCATTTGTTCCATAGCACAAACTTTATCAAGTTGTTCGAAGTACCCATTACTACTTCTATAGCCACCATGTCCTGGCACACTTGCTATTTCACTGCCACTGCTTTGCAAATAGTCTTGCAAGGCTACAAACACAAAACCTAATAAACAGAGAGGCTAATAATTTCAGCAGGGCTACCTGTTTTAATCAACGAGAACTCTAGTTAGTACATTTTTTGGTTTGGTTCAGGCTCAGCTGTATCCAGATGGGTTCAGTCCAGGTTCAATTTAAACAGAGAACTAAATCTGAGCTTGTTCTGAGCTACTTGAAAATAGTTATGGCGCACCGTGATGAAAGGAAGCAGTTCTGAGCCCAGTTCAGTTTCCTTTTGTCACAGTTTCCTACCCTTAGGATTTGCAGTACCACAGATCTGAGGCGATACAACAAGCTTCTGCCCCTAAAAGCTGTTATTACAACAGCACTGCCTTTTCCTCCTGCCCTGGCTCCTGGTTACAGAGCATGCTGCCCTCCCTCACTCAGGCTCCCATGTTAGTGAGGCCCTTCCTTGTGAGCACCTTGCACCCAGGGGTGTAAACGAGGGGAGGCAGGAGCAGGCATCCTCAGCAGCTATGAGCTGCTTGCTCTGCTCACCCAGTGCCTCGTGGCCCTGCACCTTGTGTGAACTGCAGAAGGGATCTGTTGATGATCCCACTGCTGTGGTTTTTTCACACTTCTGCACTGCCCTTCAGTTGGCACAAGCATTTATGCAGCTGTGTGGTGGTTTGGGTGGCCTGAAAAGTAACCAATTTTTTATTTCTGAGTTGGTTTTCAGACCACTCCCCAGCCCAGTTTACTCTGCAGCTGCACAACAGCGTGTTCTAGCAGTGAGGATGGGACAATGTGGGCATGGGACTGTTTTTTTCAGGGTCAATGCCAACATATTAGTTTGAAGTTTGTCACACTACAATCTCAGCTAGCTGCCCCCTTAATTCCTCGTGTTGTCCTGCAGCTTAAGAGGTAGTACTTGGAAAGTTTTACATATTTCTGACATAAACCATTTCCCCACTTAATTTAGACCTCTATGACTCCTATTAAGTAAATAACTACTTACCTACAGGCAGAAAAATAACCTCATTACCCAGAATTTTTTAAAAAAGTTAATCGTGCAAGTCCAAGTGAAAGCCAGGGCGGTCTCCAGTGCACGTAGTGCTCCTGGTAACTGAAGCAGCACAGCAGATGGAGCGTTCTCTAACTTCACTCCCAGCACGGAACTTGACGTGCAGGAGCCAAGACAGACATTTGTGTCTGGTAATGCCATCTGTGTCTGCAAAACTGCAACGCTTTGCTGGAGTGCTTTTTGTTTGTAGGGAACACGTTAATGGTGGGTATTGCATACTGCAAACTCTTAGTATTATGAGAATGCTAAGAACAAGAATGAAATGAAACAACCCTATTTCTGAGCAACAGCAGTCATTAATAAAGCATACGAATATTGATGATTGGCATAAAAGAATGGGCAGGATGAAACAAGTGGCAGCACTGACATTTAGCTCCACAGTTGAACACAGTCTCTTTAATAAGAGCTTATACCCTGTGGGTGCTCACAGCAATAGCTGGGACTAGTATCTATACAGGAAAGGGTCAGTCTGACTTTCCAAAGATGGAGAAAGCTAATCTCCTGAGGAGTTCATATTTAAACTGGACAAGTTCATGGAAGAGAAATCTCTTGGGAGTCACTAAGCATGCAGAAACCACTTCCACCTCAGGATAGCCCCTGCCTGAACTGCAGGCAGTGGAAGTTCAAAAGATAATTTTAAGGGGCAGCTTCATTTTAGGCTCAGACTGTTCTTACGCTCCTCCCAGTGCATCTATAACAGCAGCCAACAGCAGACAGGTTCCCGAGTGCCACAGGTCTTTGTACCAATCCAGTAGAACTCCTCTTGTGCTCCTGGACTATCGATGTTTATAATTGCTTTTATCTTTGTTGCTTTTTCAGACTGATGAGGGTTTTGTGTCAACAGTGCTGTAAATCAGCTTTCTCTAGCCTTTATGCTGGATGATGCTCAATAGCAACATCCTCATCACTCCAGCCACATCACCCTTGCCTTTAACTCTCATGCACGGTAACTCCTTTTCCCTACATCAAACTCTATTATCACATTTCAAGCCCTTACAGTCTTTCACTGTTTAGCTTCCCTCTACCTATCACATCTACTAGTTTATCAAGCTGTCAACCTCCACCTTCACTTTGCCAGTGACAGCAACCTCAATGGCTCTGTGTCTGCTTCTTTATCAGGCATCTCCTTCCTTTCTACCAGGCCATCCCCCACACATGGGAAAAGCTCCATGTCAAAATCTGTTGAATTGCTACTTCTCTAAAATCCCTCTTTGAAACCTACCATCTGGCATTTCATGATGCAAGTAGTGAACTGCAGGAATATACTCTGCTTTTTCTGCTAAATTCTGTTAGTCATGTTGCTACCTTATCCTTTAAACCATCTCTGCCTTGTTTTGTTTACTTGCTACATTTTTTCAGCATCTGGAACATGCCTGCTCTAGGAAAGGGATCCTTTTCCTCACTTCTTACCTCATACAGTCCATGAATCCTGAAGCCCTTAATCACGATTCAGTTTTTTAGCTCTAGCAGATTATAAATAACATTATTTACTAGACTAACCGCTTGGGAAGCAAGTTGCCTGGGTTCTATTTTCTGCTCTTGCAACTGGCTTATTGTGTGACCATAGGCAAGTCACTTAGGATACTTCCAAATGCATATGTGAAATCTGGCACTCCTGCCCACATCTAGTTACCCTAACAAGCAGCTTACTCTTTTCGGAATGATAGAGTATCTTTAGCTTCCACTGAAATCAATAGTGCTGAGTGTATCATAGGACCAGGCTTCCCTATGATGCCTGCCACAGAGGGTCTTCTATTATGAAGACCTTTACTCCCAAAATGTTTATTTTTACAGAATGAGAGTTAATGCTGCATATCACTTTCTGACTGCACACTTCTTTGTATATGTTAGTACCAATCTATTTTAGACATTACGGTTTGGAAACAGTTCTGAGCGATTTGCGAAACGCTAGAGGTGGGTTCAACAGCGGAGCCTGGGATACCACCAGCATTAGGTCTGGCCAGTAGAAAATCCCTCTAAAACAGAAACAGCAGTGAAGGGATTCCAGGATTATATGGTGTTCATCAGCTATACAGGTCAACAGTTAATACATCATTAACTGTAACCCCTAACTTAGTTGTACTAATTCCTATTAAACTTATAGTGCACATTTTCAGGCCCCCAAAGTAGTTGCTTCTTCCAGTCATCATATAAAAACAGTGTCAAGGAAGACATTCAAGCAGAAGAAACAGCGATGTGAGGTTATACTATCACAACTTGCCCAAAAACTAGAGCCGAGATAGGCAGAAGCCAGACAAACTACTCTGTTGTCTCAAACTTGCCCTGAGTGGCTCCACTGAAACAAGAAACCCAGCCTATATACTCAGTCCAGTATTTGGTCTCGCTGTTGAAAAAGTCAACAGAAAAGTGATTCAGCATGAAGGGCAGCAGCAGAGTTTTTTGGGAAACACACCTGTTAAAAATGGACTTCACGGTCAGGTTGGACAGGGCTTTGAGCAACCAGATCTAGCTGAAGATGTCCCTGCTTAGTGCAGGGGGGTTGGACTAGATGGGCTCTAAAGGTCCCTTCCAACCCAAACCATTCTATGATTCTATGACTTCAAGTTCCTTTCACAAAACATCTCTCACCTAATAACTCTTTAGCCATTAGTAGTTTAGAACCTGTGAAGGATCTGAATCCAGCCTACAAATTACCCTGACTGTACTGTGTGAGCTGTATGATGTATCTGTATCCTGGGACGTGATTTCCTTGGGTAGCACTATTGGAGAACTTACATTTAAGGTCAGTCTGCCATTTTCAAAACAGAATTGCTCAAAACTGAAAAATAAAAATGCACTTTTCAAAGGGATTTGGTTAAAGATTGTATTCAGCAATCTGTAGATTATTTCTCAATTAAAAATATTTAGAATAAAATGTGTTGAAAACTTCTAAATATTATTTAGAACAGAATATTCCTCTCTTAAAGACTGTAACCACAGGCTTTAAGGACATGAAGCATCCATAAAGTTCTCAAATACAAAGTTGCTCTCCTTAAAAGCTGGTACAGACCATCGATATGTATTACACAGCTCAAGCAGGTCAGCCACACCAACCTCCCCTTCCTGCACACTGAAAAATAAATAAATCGTTATTTCCTCTCCTGCCAGCTTTGGAGTTCAAAAGGAATTAATCAAGGAGATGAAGAGTAGAGCTTTTTAAAGACTTAAACTTACTTTTTCACTTTGGGGTATTTCATCTCTGAAATAGCATTGGTAGCATCTGTCTGTCTCTCCTTCAAATGCTGCGGCCACATATTATCCACCCAGTCGACTAAGTCCACCTGAAAGCCCCACCAAAATCAACTGTTAGTTACTGAACATATGGTAGGATATACTCCTTTTGGCTAAAACTCTAACAATGACAATAGCAAACCAGCAGATGCTCACAGACAGCAAGAACCTTGCTGTTCAGCAAAAGTCCTATGGACCCACTTATTAAGGTGCAACACTTCATCACCACAATTCAGCCCTTTGCAACCCAGAGCAAAGAGAGCTTTGCAGTCAATTTAACTGGGTGCAAATTCTGACCTAGGGGCACCTGTGAGCACCTTCTCTTGCAGTATCACCTGCTGCCTGTATTCAAGTGTATTTTTGTAGCCAATATCCTAGAAATTACATTTATGAACGTTAAAATGCAAACATAAAAGAGATTATACTACTCCAATACCTTAATTTTAAGGAACATTAACACCTTTGTCCTGGCCAAATTTTGATTTGAGTATTACGTTATTGCCTACCGTGCATTTCCTTCATTGTTCTACTTGGGTATAAATTCACCAAAGTTCTTGTCCAAAAGCCAAACTTCTAGAAAGTGTGGGCAGGGGAAAACAGTAAAAGCTGAGCAATTGGAAACATGCTGCCAGCAAGGTGAGGAAGAGATAGAAACTGAAGATTGCTCAGGGACATCGAAACACAGCTCCTGCGCTGGGTGCCAGAGCACAAACTCCCATCTGTCCATCACAGCCACAGTATGGACAAGCCCATGACTCACTCTTTGGTCTGTTTTATGATGAAGCCTGTGCTAGATATCCAGAACACTCCCTTCTGGTTATGCAAGTGGATCACATGTGCTGGGTTTCAAAACGGGAAAACACCAGGCAACTGGTAAGTCCAACAAGGCAGGCTGTAGTGCTGCGTTTGGCCACAGTGTGGCCGTACATCCCGACCCAGCTCAAAAAATCATGATGTGTGAACAAACCTCCATTTATGTGTCAATAAGGATTGCAAGACCTATCTTAGGCATTGGTGACAGAGCTGTCCTATAACTGCTTGCAGCAAGAAAGGAGAAGTCCAATTCAGTCATGGTTAGCACGACACTTAGCCTCCTAACTGCTAAATCTTTTTAAAGGCCCGCCCAAGAATGTTATTCGTATGAGTCAACTCAACTGTTTGTACTCCAGCGGATTTTCATAATAGGGCAATTGGCACATGAAATTCTTGCAGATTGGGGCTGACCCCTATCTATTTCTCCATCTGCACCAAGTACTGTTGATAACACATGGTACTTTGAGAAGAGGCAAAGGGAGATAATGCAGCCAGTAGAAATAGTCCCAATTCCATGAATATCACAGTTGTATGTGAAAACAAAATTGGTAGTTACTGCCCTGATTCTGAAATAATTCCCACATCCTGATACTGCAACTTACAGTCTTTGCACAACAGGGAACATGAATCGAGTATTTCTGCCTTATGAGGGCTCAAAGAGCTCTGCAGAACTCAGGGGATCCACTTATGCAAATATAGTATCCATCTGACTTTACTGGACTTTCTCTGAGCACCCAGCACCTTCCCTTCTATCCCAGGTATCTAATGGGAATGCAAATCTCTCTCTCAGTGAGATCTCAATATCCCTGGTATCACAAATGACTGAGCACTCACACCATATTAAACAGATATGAAGTATTCATTTACATGTGCTAACAGGTACCTAATTGTATTTTTCAGTCCTGAGCACCCAGGAAAATTTGCATAGATGTTTTAAAAGCTCACCAAGCATGATGTACTTGGGAAAACTGGGATCAACTAAACATCAGAAACTCCCCAGACCACTTCCAAACTGCCCACTAGTGTCTGAATGACAGCAAAAACCTGCACAAACTTCTAAATATGTGCTTAATATTCAATTTGTGATATGTGCATAACAGAACACAAAAGCCTACTTAAGAATTACTGCTACACATCAGCTGCCATCTATTTTTGACCTGTTCAGGCATAAGTGTGGTGTTTATATTGTTTACACAGGCAAGAGATGTCCCCAGCGAAAAAACTACTGGTATAAATAGAATACAATATAGAAATGAGGAGAAAAGTGTCTGAAAACAAAACATCATAGAGCTATGGTTTCACACCCTGCAGTGCCTTGAGCATCCAGTGCTACGAGCAGATACAGAGGGAACATGCAGCACGTGCATTCTGCTTTGAGAAGTCCCTTTGTTCCCAGATCAACCAGGGCCAATGCCCAAAGTCTCTGCCGAGTGTCCTGAGGAGACACTCTGAAACTTCCAGTGCCATTTCCTCCATCCCTGTGTATTACTGAATTGGTGCTCTAACCCCCACCCACGCATGGCTACATTTTAGTGGTAAATGAAATCATCTTTATTAACAAGGTCATGGTTTCACTGCTGGTGACTCCATTGGGAAACAAAATCATAAGAGCCCTCTCTACCTTTAAAAAATGTGTACAGATCTACCCCCTTCCTCTGACACTGCCAATTCTGACACAGCAGTAATTATGCTGATTTAATCATGTATAAATTTCTATATTTAATACCTGTGTTGTCCACTTTTTTTGCTTTTGAGACCCCCAAACATTTGAGTTAATAGGAGGGTTCATATATAAGGAATTTAAGCTTCTTGATAATAGCTTTCAATTTCCTCCTCCTTAGAGGAGGAAAAACAATAGACAGGAATTTAATTTTGGATGGAATTTCCCCTAAATACCTTGAGAGGAACTGCATATCTGTGCAAACTGCATGATTAAGAGCTCATCAGGTACCTAATTCCTGTAAATTAAGTTCCACTGTCAAGGAGACCAGCTTTCTACTTGGGTAAAAATGAGATCCAAACACTAAATGGACAGGAGCTACAGGTACTTCACATCACCTCTTTTAAACTCCATGTTTTATTTCTTACAAAGCAACCAGTGACTGGGAAGAAGCTGAAAATAAACACCATCACCACAGGATCCCTTACCACATTGGGGCGCTTGACAATGTTCTCCAGCTTCGTGTGACTGAATTCCAGGCTGATGACATTGTAGAGTTTTTCACGCTGGGCCTCTGGTGTTTCATAGTATCTCACAAATTGAGACATGCTCATTTCAACACCTTTCTGTGTGTTCACATCCATCACGTCCACTATCCGTCGGCTTCCTGCAAACACACAGAGACACTCTCAAAACATTTACCTTTGCTTTATTTATACATACATATATATATATAAATATATATATATAATTATATATGTGAATACATTCTCAACGACTGTGGGGAAACTGTTATTAGAGGATGAGACACCAGCATCAGTCCCTCCACAGGTCCTGAGCAGCTCCAACAGTGAGCAGGGAACTATCTTGGAAGTGGACTTTGTGCGCAGTATGACACTGAACAAGTCACTTGGTGTCTCTGCTTCGGAGAGATGGAGAATTTCCTCCTTTACATGAATTGACGTGAGCAGAAGTACATTAAAAACTATGAAGAAGCAATATAACATGGTAGAGGGGACATGCAAGACAAATAGCTCTCCAAATCATACTCTGCCGTTTCCTAGACATCCATATGCCTCTCAAGATGCTTTTACTCATGTACAAAAATTATCCATAAAGAGCAAACTGCCTTGCATCACTGGATGATTTAAACTGCTGAACACCTTATACAGATTGCTGAGCATTCTCAATTCCAGTCATCGTCTCGTCAGTGGAGATGAAAGCACTAAATGCCATAGAAGAGTGAGCCCCCACTTTGGATTTCTCAACTAAAACTACAGGACATACTTTCAGCTTCTCGAGTGGCAGACATACAAGTCTCATTAGCACCAGAATGTTGAACAGCAGTTTTAGTTGAGCCTTCAGCTCTACACAGATTAATCCACAATCTTCTCTTCACCCAACTGGAAGGTTTCACCTCTCCCAGCAATTTCACCATCCTAATTAGCAGTTCGTTTGTGTGTGAGTGAACAGGAGCCCGTGAGAGACATGCCTCATTTCCAGGAGAGAAGGATTCCAGCAAACAAACTCGCAACGCTTCCAAAAAATCACTCCAAAACCATTTTCACTGCCGAAGAAATAACTCAAAATAAATTGCATTAAAACAAAATGGAGGGCCGATATATGCCATCAGAGGGAATTATTAATAATTACAGCACCTGGCCTATTGTGTGCTTGGGAGTAGTATTTCAGCAAGAATGATAGTTTGGATTGCATCACTCCATTAAAAACATCCTTAGCCACTGATAGCAATGACAGTGACAGATGTGATAATGACTCTGGAAAGGAACTCAAGACCATAAAGCTTTGTAATCAAAAAGAAAAATTTATACAGTGTAAATCTGGAATAGTCCCACCGGCCCATCAGTCAAACTCTTCACTACAAGGCTGGTGAACAGGATTGCATCCTCAGTCTGAGCTCGGGACTGTACAGAGTGTTGCCACCTTGAGGAAGGACAGGGAGAAAGTTTAGTTATGTGTGGAAAAAGCACGAGAGTCCTGAAATTTGGTATTTGCATGTTGGAAACAACATACATAAGATCTAGTTTTGGGTTGGGGTTTTTTGTTGTTGTTCTTTTAACTGTTAACTTTACTTTCTAGGAGGAATAGTCTTTTTTCAACTCAATAGGTTAGCAACTGGGGTGAAGTCCCGTTCAAGAGCCCCTAAATAAAAGCTAGCCTGATTTCTGGCTTCCAGTGCTTGCGGATTAAAGCAGTGGCTGCAGCCCAGAGGGGTTAAGCATGTAGATACCAAAAAATTGCATTTGAAGGACTGCATGGCAGAATCTGGGATCTGCCATATTATCGTCTAGGTTTGATCTCAGCTTTGCTGGAAGCGACCTTGTACAGCCTCCCAATTGCCCTTTCTGAAAGAAAAATCAGCAGTAACCTGATGAATTAAAAATAAGAGGCCCAGTTCAATAGCAGGTTTGTTAAATGCACATGATTATCAATTATGGGCAGAAGAGCTAAGATTTGAGTTGATAGTCTCTTGACTTCCAAATTAAAGAGTAATTTGAGGGGATCCTTTTCTTTTAAACCACAGTGCTATCAAACAAGTCCATACATAATGATTTCTGGAATACTGCTCGCAAAATTTGAGACGTATAATTACAGGTTAACAGCCTGGTGCTCGCTGCCCACTTCCTAGTGGTTCTGGCTTACTGCCAACCTTATCTCTTCTTTCCTGGAAAGATTCAGCTCTTTCTTCTATTTCCTGCCCTTAGGAGAAGGTTAAAAAATATCATCCAGAAGGGGAGGCAGGTAAAGGACAAGGGAAAAAAGTACACGGAGGCTCCAAAAAGCGGTGACAGGGTGAGAGATCTCAGGTTAGGCTGGATTTCTCAATACCTCCAAGATGCATTTTACCTGGTGTACCATTTCTGTTAACCATTTTCTAGATACCCTTTTGCCACGCTCTCACCCTGTCCTCTAAGAAGGGACACCACTCAATCAAGCCCAATGCAGCACACCAAGTCCCAGCAGGATCTCAGCAACCCTGGCAGCCTCTTGCCCTCATGTGGACTATATACCTTTCTTCAGCTCATCACTTGCCATGCATGGATTAACATATACCTGGATCCCTAGCTGGCAAAGAGCATCTCTTGTTACTGGCATGGGAAGCTTCAGTGCACCATCAATCACCCATCCTTCGCTTCCCAGGAGTTTTTTCCAATATAACTCTTGACTGAGCAACACCTGGACAGTGTGGGATTGAGAGGCATTTTTTCCTCTCCTGCAGCAGACGTGACTCAGAGGCAAAGTGGTGATGCAAGGGTTCACTGGAGGGGATTTTACAGCCTAAAGAAGAAATGTCTTCCTTCTCTACTGCTGCTTACTGATCAAGCACAAGTGAATCCCCAAAGGATCACAAATACAGTAACTAAGAAACAAGCTAGTGCCATTTTTGACAAGAGGAATAGACAAAAGCAAGGAGAAGAGGGAAGAATGAGTTGCAGAGATGTAAGCTGGAAAATCAAATCGATCAGGAAGAGCTACTTTACAACTACACTTTATTTGAAACCTTTAAAAAAAATCAAGTTACTCCAGCCCACATATTAGTAAAATCCACAGTAAAATTAAGGAGGGGAATAGCATATATAATATCTGTTCCCTTTATTTAAAGGCCTAGTGACCAAGATACCCTAAAGGTTTTAACAGATTAAATCCTAAAACATTGCTACATGCTGCAATATCTTTTTTTTTTTTACATAAAAATGAACACCTGGAGGAAAAACAACTTGTGCAGAATCCCTGCCCACTCCCACTGCCCACCCTGTACAAGTTGGTTTGGTACGGAGATTTGATCCTCTTTGTTCTGGGCTTCTCAGCAAAAGTATTTTGAGAGCAACAGGGAGGCAAACCTTGTCCTCTAGTCAGAAAGTGAACTGCACTTCATGAATGCAAATTATATAGGCACCTTCCCTGCATCAGCAAACGCTTTCACAAATCACAGCTTCACCAAGTCCGTCCCAAAGAGAGACTTCAGGAGTGACAGGCTCCAGCTCCAAGGTCATTCAGCAAAGCTCTCATCGTTCTCCCCTGCAGAATTTGCACCTACGTTTTGCTTCACCTATAGACTATTGTAACTATTTGCCAGAGAGGGAAGAGTGAGGGAAATTCTGGGACTATAATAATCTCCTCTGGGGTCCAACAGGTGCCATTTTGCATTTCTAAAAAGGTGAAGTACTGTCTTCCCCTGCCTTGACCTGAAACAGCTTCAGACTTGCATTATCCCAGCTACCAGACACCAGTCTTCAAAACAGCCCATCCCTTCCCCTGACGTAGATATAGCATTGATATTAGGAGCAGTGGAAGCAAGAGGTGGTCCATAAGCAAAGCAAACATGACCCACACAGTAGAATACAAGAAATGCACAGAAGGTGTGAATCAGAGGTGAAAATTATTTTCTAGGCTGCTGTCTCTTCCCCAGCCCACCACTGGCAGGAAAAGGTACAACCCTCCCACCACAGAGGAAAGGCGAAATGTCCTTTCTGTAAGAATGATTATGAAGCCTGCCCATTAAGAGGATAAAGCTACCTTGGGGAATTATTTTAACCCTTTGTGACTGAATTAAGATCTGTCTTCAAGGTATAAGGTAGTGTCTACAATCAGAAACCAACTTCAAATGCCAAGGGGCAGGCCTGCTGGTCCTTTCTAATCTTCATGCTTCTTACTGGGAAAAAAAACCCTTGGTTTGTAAAGCAGGATTTTTGGCAGAGCCTTAGGAAATCTCCGAGCTTCACTAGCGGGTTAATTGTACCTAAAGACTGAGGCTTTGACTTGCATCCCAGTTAATCCCTCTGGAGCTCCTGGGGCTGGAAAGCACGTATTCTTCTGCTACCCACAGGAGACTATTATGATATCCCTTACTAACTGGGAGGGATGTGAATCAGAGCAGAAAGTCTTCACTGAAGTGGAGCTATTCATGACATTCCCTGCATTTCAGACCCAGGGTAAGAACAACTTAAGAGAGACACATACCAACGCCATCGCTCCCAGATCCACCAGAGGGCACAGAAGAACAAAGGGAGTAAGAGTCCAGATCGGACACTTGCACATGTCTTTCCCGCACACCTCCCAGATAGTGTTCTCACCCAGCATTTTCCCCAGCACAGCCTGGTCCACTATGAAACAAGTATCCCCAAAGCATTCAGCTCCCCCTTTGCAGTGCTCTCTGCCTTTCCCCTTTACACCCCCTCGCCCAGGCATCTGCCCCTGCCCCCAGCACATGCCACCCTGGCTGCAGAGCAGGAGCCCTTTCAGGGGGGTTAAATTATTTCCTTCTTATGGAGATGTAAAGCTACGAGTTCCTGACATGTACCGTCCCCCTCCTTCCCCTCTTTGGTGTCTGCAGCTTTATCACTTGGTATAAAAGTGCCAAGTTGCAATAACCCATGTTATTAGTTTTTTTCATGCAACAGAACATAAAGTATTTAGAGCATGTCCACAGGAAAAGCTTAAGCCAGCAAAAAGTCTTAAGCCTTAACACTACAGGAATATATTAAAGAAAGAGGCTGAGGGCAAATAATGTGTTTTAGTGGCCCTATACAGAATCAATTAGTATCCTTACATCTACCCAAAACATAAACTGTAATTTTCAGTGATTCTTTGAAAATTCAGCCAGTGAAAACCGCATGCGAAAAAAAAATCCATTTACAAAGAAACATTTTTATACAGTATCCAAATGCATTAACCTACAGTATAAGCGTACTCCAGGTAGCTGAAAAGACAGAGCCAGCACACAAAAAAACAACTATAGAAAGGAAAATATTACAAGTTCTAAGGAAAGTGTGAAGGGGAATAACATTATTGAAAATCTTATGTTTTATTTATCTTTCAAATCTATTTTAAGACCATTGATCATTTCTTAGAATGTCTCAACATAAAACATTTAACAGTAAGATTTAACAGATAAAATATAGGGAAAAATATAAAAAATAATTTCATGTTAATAGCATTTTATAGTATCATTGTATTCTACACTATCAAGAGCATCTTTGCATACTAAGAATCCTACAGAAATTAAATTATTTTGTTAAGTGGCATGCTAATCTGGCAATAGCAGAGTTCTTTATTTTCTAAAAGACATGTACAAAGGAGCATTGATTGGATCAGTGCAACCTATTCTCCTTTTGTTTTCAGGAAAGCTGCCTCTGATGCAGAACCACACCCCAACAAGGAAAGGACAATTTAGGGTTTTATGGCCTATTTACATTGTAAATTCCAAGCTATACTTTCTTGTGATGTGCTCCACCAGTAACATTAATGGTGGGAAGAAGAGCGTAGCTGTGCCTGGGGCGTCTGGCAACACACGCCAAAGCCCAGCCCACAACTCGGCATCCAGCCCGCAGGGATGGAGCACTCCTCTCCATCAAGGAGAGGTTTTGGGAGATGGCTGAGATGATTCTCAAGCTCCCTGTTGCTCGAAGGTCTCACCTCCCCTGTCCTGGCTGTGCAGCCCTGACCTTCTCTCACTTGGACCCTGGCACTCCTCCGACTTTGGGGCAAGCAAATGCCCATTTGGTATCAAGAAAATATTTTCCTTTTTCTTGTTTTCTAGTGTTCTGCTGATAGTGTGAACTGGATCAGCTCACTGAGGGGTTAGACACGCACCAAAGCTGGGCCAGGAGAAGGATCTCAGGATCAAGAGGCAGCACAGAACAAGCAGGGGTGGAACAGCCAGAACTGGAAGGGAAAGACTGCTTCTTCCCTTAGATTGCCTTTTCTGCCTCCTGAAAACTCATCATCAGCCCATCATGAGAAACAATATAGCCATGATTTCCTGATACTTGGCAATTAGGAAATGGAAGACGACCTTCAACTACCATTTGTGTTAACAATTAACGTGTGAATTATATCAGCAATCCTGCAGCTCTCCTTTGGTTAGATTAGTATTTAAAGGTGTCCCGTCAAAGGGTTGGCAACAACACCACACATTAATCCACACTTTAATGAGGACATCTTAAGATGTATCCAGCTGTGATTACATCAGACTTCCGGAACATACTGACATTAATATATATTTTTACGTAAAGACATAGCTACACTTGAAGGTCATATTAGACTGAGGTAAATTATGACACTAAAGCATAACAACTACCATGAAATACTTAGGATTTTGGGTGCTATTTCTCCAGACGGCTCTTTTCTAGTTTGGATGAGCTAAAGTAGAGGATGCTTATTGTAGAAGAACAGTGTGACTACAGGGAGTTATTCTAAAATTACTATTCTGGTTAATTTTCCCATGTGGACAAGTAATTTTTAAATCCATTTGTAGAGAGGCTTTGAGATGGCCGTGACCACGTCAACACATCAGCTCAATTTCACTTTCGTATTTTGACATCATGGAAATACATTGAGAGGTTCAATTTTTATTACAATGTTCATTCAAAGCAGATTTACTGCTGTTTATATCCAGACATGAGCATGACTGTTTTTAGCAAAACTGCCCCAGTTTAACTAAGATTTTTAAAAAGAGTTTGACTGTGTTAGGCCAAACTTAAAGAGAGCTCAAACAGGAAGCTCAGCTCTAAAAATAGAAATGGTTCTACTTCCAAAATGGCAAGTCAGTGGACATGCTAAACATATGTAAGCAAGTGTTATGATATTTCTTTTTTATTTCTAAGAGCCAAACCAAAAACAAGCATAACAAGGGAGCATCAAATACCTTCTTTTTATTTATTTTATTGCACAGAAGCCCTAATCATGAATCAAGTCTCACTCATCAGGCACTTTTCTGATGCACAGCTCCCCAGTGGAAACTCACAACAGAGGTAGAGGGTTACATCCATTATCTTTTAGCCCAGCACCAGTTAGTGCTGAAAGCTAAACCAGTATTTTTAAAAAAAAAAAATATATATATATATTCCTCCTCCCCCTCTCTGCAAGGGAGAAAGACAATGTGAGTTTTCTGCCCGTTCAACTTTCTGAACCACCTCACTGCAAGAAAGAGCAACGCCCGTGCCAGCACACAGGAAGGGGACAGGAGACCAATGCCAGAAGTAGGGGGAGAAGGAAGAGAATGAGCAGGACACCAATTTAGACTTGCTTAATTGGTATGGCAAAAACCCAAGTTGTTAGATGGAGTGGGTAGCACAAAGAATAGAGACACTATACCAGGGCGCATAATAGGCAGCAATAGCAAAAACTTGATGCCAGTTTGGATGACAAAAAGATGGTCTGGCACCAGAGCACGGTACCGGAATTAGAGGGACAAGTTTCTATTTCCAGCCTATCAGGAGCACTGGGTAAGTTTTAACCTCTCTCTGCCCCAGGTCCTGGTTTCATGATACAAACTGTTCACCAGTACTCAAGAAACTGATGAGGCTTAAATAATTTTTTTAAGCGGGGTCAGCTCCCTGCCTGCTTCACAGCACAGTTCCACAAACATCAGGGTAAGGGATGTGCATCAAGCACCGGCACTGGCAGCTGCTGTGGGAAATCATACAGTGACAGCCCCAACGTCCCCTTCTGACATTACAGACTGGAGTGTTTCTTCTTAAACAATAAGCTATTTAAGAGGCACAAAACCAGTGCGTGTTAAATTAAGCAATGTCCTCTGAAAGTCTGCAATACACCACTTTAATATAGCAGATTTCCACTTTATATGTGCACTACTCCACCTTAATATTGGTGGATGCCAAAGTCTCAAAGGGCTGCTTCAGAGCTGCTACAAACTGCTTCAATTTTCAACAAATTAGGTAGAGCCCTCCGACTGTAGGAAAATCACTAATGTAACCCTCACTTGAAAAAAAAATCCATGCAGGAACTCTGAAGTCTAGTTTCTAAGTTTAATTCTGTCCCAGAGAGAACACAGCGCAGCTTCACACCTTCATAATTCTTCCTAGCCCTGAGCAAAGAGGGAGCAGAGAGAGGAACAGTTCCAAAATCACATTACGTTGCCTGATCAACATACACAACTGCTGGTGTCCCACAAAGAACTAACAGATCCCATGATAAGCAAACAAAAACCCACCTGTCAAGTCCTACTGGTCTGGCTTACAGCCAAGTATGTTGATCTCTCTATCATTATTAGTTCATGGTTGGAAAGAGTATCCTAATAGCACTTGCTCAAGTCTGGAAGGATTTATCTGTACTCCCCACAAGCTACTATAAGATTAGGGAGCAAAATTAGTTCTATACAGTACAGTAGCCTCATCAAAGAAAGAGGGATACAAAGAAAACAGGAGAGGTCGCTCAAGGGAAAAGAAAGAAAAGGAAAAAGACAAAAGGATGAGCCAATAAACCTTCAGTGCAGCACTTGGAAAAGAGAGACCTGCTAGACAGAATTGGAATGAATCCCTTCAATAAAACAGCATTTTTTTTCTTGTCCAATGTTTCCTCTTTGTAGTTCTCACATTTAAAAAGAAATGCAACAGCTGGAAGTCTGACCAGCTCACACCAACAGTACTTATAGACCCCTTTGTTGATGGACCATTGGTTTGGTCCATAGGATGGGTGACTTGGAAGTTATCATTTTCATCGGTAACATTTATTTGCTTTTTTCAATTGAGGTCTGACTTAGCAGATTTCCCAATTACAGAGAAGCTTCAAAGCATGAAGCATGTTGGCAGTCCCAACAGCATGACTGTGAGGACATTTGGAACTTGATTTTAAAAACAAAGTGTTTTTAAAAAATAGTGGGAGATTTTAAAACAAGTTTTGGCCACAAAAATAATATGGAGGGACTGTTTGTTTTTATAAAGACTGGATCTCAAACACATGTTGCTGTTATACTGCAAATAGCCTTAAAACATCTGAGCCAAATCACTGGCCTTGACATACACTGCTTTCTGATTTTCTATTTTTCCCCCTTGAAAAAGTTTGTAGCCAATACATACACATGTACATAACTCAGCTCCCTTAAAGCACAGGTTTTTGTTTTGGATCCTCAGATCAATGGGAATAGCACTGACATGCAATTATTTTACAGTCGCTTGTGAGGAACATCCAAGCTCAGCCTCATCCTTATCTCCTGTCTTCAAAGTGCTCCTGGATCCCCCTGCTCCTCTCATCTATCACAGAGATGTACTGTGTCTCATGAATCTGAGTCCCTTGATGAATTTAGGGCGTGACTTGCAGGATCCAGAGACTGAGATACCCTCTGTCTGAATCCTCAGAGGCTGAAGAACATGTTCACAAATTATTTTTAATAAAACTACACAGGCATTGGCCTTCCAAACCATGTGAACAATGAGGATGCTTTCATTAACTCTTTTTTGGTTAATACTCCAACAGTCCCACGTACATGAAAAGGTAAAAAACAGAACCTGGAGAGCAAGCCAGGCATGGGTCACACTGTGGGGAACAAAAAAACCCATGAGCAACAAGAGGAGAAATCTTAGAATTAAATATTTCATACAACTACACCACCACCCCCATGAGATCAATGTTGACTCCTCTCCCCTAGAAGAGCCTGGCCCACTGCATTTTGAAAAATGCATTATTTGGACACTAGGAACAGAGCAAAGAACTCACTGCTTCTTCCTTATCCCTCCACACAAGATCCTGGAGATACAGCAGCTAATGACTCCTGACTCAGCTCTTCTGCTCTTCCAAACATGGCACTCTCATTTACAGGACAAATCCCCACACGGGGAGAACCATGCATCTTAATCAAGACTTAGATGCAAGTCTCAGGGCAGACTTTTGCACTTCCTTTGAACAGCCTGTTTAATTTTGGGAAGCACTCCTTACAACAAAGTTTCTCTAATGAGCCTCCCTCCTAACTCCTCTCCGTCTCCAATTTCACAACTTCCTTGAAACAAATGGAGCGTTGCTCTATAGAAAAAGCAACACTAGGTCCCTATTCAGCAGAAATGATGGAAAGTTTTCTGAACTGCAGTGTGCGGCTGCTTTGTCCCCCTTTTGTATCTGCACGGCTAATTTTCTTTCACAGGATGGAGAACTGTACATTGATTAAGACAAAATTTCCCCTACTTGCCCGCAGACCACACTACGAGCCTCTCGACTTGCTTTGTAGTTCTATGTGAATTCAACCATGATACAATTTTCAGAGCAGACCAATTTGAGAGGGAGAGCAAACACGCAGGAGGAATGAACTAAAAAATCACTAGGAAGTAGTTACTCAGAGACAGTTATGTGGTTTGCTTTCAGCTTTTTTCAGTAGCTACTAACAAAAAGCTGAACACATTTGCACAGCCAACTTGGGAACTATTGTGCTAACTCACCAGAAGAAATGTATGCTAATATAAAACAAATGTTTTACATGGTCCCTGCCCTCCCTCCTCCCTTTACCCACCTGATCTACAGTGATCCAGAGTCACCACCACTACCACAATTTTCTCTTCTGTGGAGACACCGCTTGGTTGAGCACTGAATGATATTTATACATTTGCATATGTATTCATCTATAAATGTGTGTACAATTTTTTATATATATATAAAAATCACGCTTTATAAACCCAGAACAATCATTACCTACAATATTTGCATCTCTTTCCATTCCCCTTTCATCATCACCCACTTCCAGACGTATGGATTAGGGAGGTTCTTGTCTTTCTGTGGAGTACCTGGCATGTATATTCTTATTTTAGCCAGAGCTCCTGGGACCTACAGAGGCATATGTATTTAACAGAACAAAAATGGCTAGATGAAAGATACAGAGCCTCAACATAGCTTATGGCTATTATATACACTTGATGGGCAGAAATCCTTCCTGTCCCAAGTGAATTTAAATTGTTTAAAACAGCCTGCTTATGTTAACTAGTAAGGGAACTTGTTCCACGCCTTCACAGTGCCCTGCACAATAGAGGCCATGGCTTGCCATGTTCAGTACATAATTTACAGGAAAACTATAAACTGAGACTCCCTAAATTCATTTTCCAGCACCACACCAAACAGGCACCTGAGCGGAGCATTTCACCTTTCAGCCCAGTTTCCAACCGGGAAAAGAAGGCCACACTAGTTACTGTGCACCATTACACTGTGGAATTGCAGTTAGTTACTCCTACAATGAGCAAAGCATTGTGTTGCCAAACTTGAGAAAACTTCCTTGGGTCCCTCCCCTGGCGAAGAAAACCTAAACAGCCAGTGAAATACTCCTCTGCAGGTCTAATTTCTTCCACTGATGTTAAAGAAAGTTCAGTTGCTCACTTCAGTGTTGTATGATGAAGTCCTTAACATCTTATTCACTTAGCAAATAAACCATGAGCAGATGTATGATGGCACACAGCATGTCCTCCAGAACCAATACTTGTCAGCAGCACGAGGGAAGGCTGACCTACACTTGCAGGGCCAAACCCCCTTGTTTATAGAGCTTTTCCCTTGCAAACATCTGGGATTTAATGATGTAGTTTATTCTATTACCTTTCTCCACCGACACCATCATTATAAACTCTTGGTTGAGGCAGAGACCTTCACACATGTTTCTTTAAACACTCAATTTGCAACTGAAAATTTTTGGCTCAAGCTACTATTCTTTTGGTGTTTCTAATGAGAAGGCAAAACCCAGCAATAGTCAGGTATCTCTTCACCTACTCCCAGCAAAGAAAGCAACAGGATATGTAGAGTCTTGGTTTTCCTTTCACCCTTTGTCTCGGATATCAAAGCCTGCCACCAGGTCTTTAAATATTTGACAGAATCACAGAAATCAAATATTGAAATGATCTATTAGGTCCTGTCTTGTGGGATCATCTCCTTGGGCCAGATGAAGGTTGCTCTCAGCAACAGTTTTCAGAGCTTTGTTGTGTTTGCTTTTTACTGCCATACCTCAATGCACACATTTTATCACAATTAAAAGCTTTCCTGCTTTCAACTTTACTTGGATTTTTTATACAAGAGGAAAACACCAAAGCCTTTCAACACAGTTTGTGAAGAGAACACAGCAACTAAATTAAGGGAACCAAATGTTTTCTATCCGCGTAAGCATTATGGCCCAGTCCAGTCTACATCATCAGATTTTAATACCAAAATACATGACTGATTATACATTCTTCACTGATTGTACACTTTTTTTTTAATTTATAAATTAACCCTTAGTGAGTTAGTCAGATAAATAAAATCAGTCGGTGAGTTTATGTCAGTTGTTAGACCACCTCATGAATAGTATAAGTCCTGTACTTGCACTGTTCCCACTGATACAATGCCCGGCTGGGCACGGTGAATTCCATACAACAATGCTGCTGATCCTACAGAAGTGACCGCTGTGGCCACAACTTTAACCTCTTCAGCCCAGGGATCACAATAACTGAAAGTCTCTTTTCTCTCTGACAATCCTCAGCATGTTTGAAATCGTCCCTTTTGCCACTAGCCGGGATTGCAAGCTCAACTTTGGGGGTGTATAATACATACCCTGGCACACAAAGCTACACCAGCCTGGAGAGAGCGGAGGCAATGCATGCCACAGACCCAGCAGCACCACTGAAGTTTATTTAGTGGTTTATTTAGTTATGAGTGTAAAAGCTGGGATTCAATGGTGATAGACCGCCAGCCTGTGGCATGCAAACTGAAGAGGGGTCAGCTAAAAATAAAAAATAAAAGTATATGTATCCAGACTAGCCATTACTGTTTAGACATAGACACCATGCTTGGCAGGGACTCCATACCTACCCTGGGAGTTCCTGGGCATGCTGTGACAACCAGGAAGACAAAGGCAGTGCAGACATCAATTACAAGTCAAAGGGCAAGACACTGCAGATGCCACAGAAAAGCAGATACTCTTTTAAACTCAATCAGTGCTGACCCAAGCAAACCACTAAAAAAAAAAAAAGTAATCAAAGCAAGAGAAGAGAGCTTGTATTGATGCAATTGATGCATACATTAATGTATGCTTCCTCTTTCTCTCCTTCATGTGTTTCATAGCTTCCAAAACTACTCAGCGGTCCTTTCTTCAGATTATATTATTCTTCACAGACATCACACAAAGACAAAAATCAAACAAATGAAAAAAAATTGAATGCTTTGGCTTTCTAACATCAAAGACCAAAGCAGATGATTTCATTCAGTCCTTGAATTCAGCTGTAGCAAAGGCTACAGATGGTCAATGGCTACCACAGAAGTCCTGGCTTTCAAACAGCTTGGTGAGCAAGGCAGTTACCTTTCTCCCTGCTCAGGCTTAGGCTAATCTTGGCAAGTATGCTTCATTTGTTCGTTAGAGCAATCAGCATAAAGCACTCACATAGGTATGTATGTTTGAGATTCAAGCAGACACGTCTGGGAAAACACGCTTTTTCTTTCCTGCCCATCTGTGACAGATACCTCTCCGTGCTGTAGCCCAAAAGCACTGTGGTGGAAGAAGCCAACACAAGAGGCCTGGAAAGCATCAGTTGTTCTGTATAGCTACCTCTTCTGGGCATGAGGAGTAATAAGTCACTCAGAATCACACAGTCTGAGGAAAAACTAGTAACAGGTATTGTGCTGTCCCAACACTTACCACTTCATGCACATGTTACTCCCCATAATCAGTTCTTCAGCTCACTTGACCCCTTCTTTTTTGTGTTGTTGTTTTTAAAGACAGTTCTGCAGAGTTTCTAGAGAGCTTTGTGATTCACATTTACATGACTAGCAGCCAGGGAACAAGAAGAGTGTCTGAGAGTCTCACCTGTAGCCCTGTCTGGGAGTACCCTTGAGATACACGGTTTACTGGCTGGAAGACTGACTCTAGTTAACTACAGAGAAAAAGAAATGGACAATGGGGTAAGTTCTCTGAAATTCTGGGAGCCCTGGAAACAAGGGAGTAGAGAACATGAAAGAAAGAAAGAAAGACATAAACCAAGATACCATGCAAATCTAAAGAAAACAATCGCAAATGTGCAAAAAGTTTTGGAATAAAATCAAGCCCCAGTACTCACTAGCTACTGCTGTGCACTTGTTTTTTAAGTAGTCATATGCATATACTAACATTACCAGTACACCACCATGGCATGCCAAGAGAGAAAAATAAGGAGCCTGCAGAAATAACACTCAAACTTTTAGTGCAGATATGGTAGATGTTTAAGGAGATGTCAAGAGGGCCAATGACCCTCTTTGTCAAATTTTAAACCAACTTATGAAGAGAGGACAGTGACATTCTGTTGTTCAGAGTTAGCAATCGAATCTACCTTAGACAATGAAATTGTGAAGCTTAATAGTTATTAAATTACAACAGAGTTTTTCTTCTTTCAAGAGTTGCCTCAAGTTCCTAAGCAGGCCAGTAACTTCTCTTCTCCATTTGTATTCTTGGCTCACAGCCATTTCAGAGATCAGACAAATTCCAGCTGCTAAAATTAATCCAGTGTCTCAGGTTTAAAGAATATCCAGCATATCTTTCATATGGAGGTAGGAGTCTAGTTATAACCATTATTCCAACCATGCAGTTTAAAGTGTTTGTTCTTTAAAGCTACTGTATGGCAAGAGTGGTGTTTCATCCACACACTACACATAGGTGCACATTTGTGAACACTAATGTGCAGGTCATAAACATTACCAAAATAAATTACAGCTGGTATTTGCATTTTTTAAACAATGAAAACAAAAGAATCCAACAAGATTGTGTGAATCACAATCCAACAAAAAAAATCCAACAGCAATGTTGCTTCAGAAGTCTGGTGAAACATTAAAACAAATAGACACCTAAGCCCAAGTAACCACAAACAATGATCAAAAAACACAACTTTTTTTTTCTCTCCTTATTATTGCCACAGACTGGAGTTTTTTGAAGGCAAATCAAAAAAGCTAGGCTACCAATTGTTGTTATTTCCTTGTGACTTATAGGTACCCAAATAAGGAGATGCTACAACAATCACACTAGAAATAGAAAATAAGATTTCAGAATAATTTAAGACCAAAGGCTCCGTAACTTCCTATGGAATTTACATGCTTTGGAAAAACCCAGCACCATCTCTTTAAAATGTTTCATAACAAACGTATTTCCCCTGATTCGAAGAAGAAAAGAGAACAAATGACAGGTTTAAACCGCACCAGCATACTATAATGACAAGCACTTAAAAAACCAACAAGTTTACACAGAACACAACATTTTTCAAGCTATGTTCTTTCTCTATTGACTCCCACACACATTCAGATGCAGAGACTTATGATGATTTCATTTCACATTCGCGAAACATCATTCCCCTCCCAGGTTCAGCAAGGCATTGAATAAGTATTGAAAACACTGTGCTTCATAAATGCAGATACCTAGAGGTTCAGGCAAGATCTGAGGAGTCTGCTGAAAAAATGCAGGGACAATCACAGGAGATATAAATAAAACAAGATCTTTCATCTGCTTTATTTAAACATTAGATTGTGACTGTAACATATATATTAAGCTAAAACTAGAAAAAAACTGTCAGCAATGATATGCAACATGAAAATTGCTCACCAGCTTCCTGAAGTCATCAGTAGATAATTTAGAGTTTTGGCACGGGGACAGGAATTGCCCCCATGCGTCAATGTGGCTGTTACGGACAGCACAAATTCCACAGCAACAGAAACGATTTGCCATAAGAACCATGACTTTTCAGGTATAACTTACAGTCTATTTCCCAAATGTTGTAGATCTTTTGAATCAAAGTTTCCACCTGCGATGCCAGAAGTCATCAACCGTATTAAAAAAAGACAGTAGGTGACAATGTTCTTGACCAAATTACACGCTCAGTACAATGACTCCAAAGAGAGTTTGTCCAAACACAATAAAAAAAGACCCATGACATGTGGTCTGTGGCCAAGAGCAGATACACGGATTGCTGAACCAGCTGTGCGAAATGGCACACTTTTACATTAAAGTGAATCTCAAAGTTAATTACGGTTGTTATTTCTGCTCCATTGTTTTATAAATCTAATTTTATTTATAAATATCCTCCCACTTTGCTGGCCATGTACACAGGAATCTCCACCCCCTAATACTTCAAGGGACATCAATCTTGAGGAAATGCAACTCCCACACTTTGACTGTTACACAGGAAAAACAATGTTGTTATGCAACACCATGTTGTTCCAAAACATCTCAAAGTCAGACCCTCAACTTCAGCAGTTTCAGAGACCGAAATGGCAGTTTATCACCTATGGAAGAAATTCACAGAAAATTGCAAACAGGGTCCAGATAATTACAAGGTTTATGCATGAGGCTCCTCCACAGGAAAAAGAGGTATTCCATACCTCCAAATGTGCACATGCAGGTATTTAGGAAACCCATAAAACATAGGGCTTCCAAATACCCTCATATTATTTCCTAATTTAACTGCAGATTGACCAACAGAAATGCTACCAAACAGCACTCTCCACACTCTTCTAACATCTTCTGCCAAGGAGGTTTGGGGCTTTTTTTCCCCCCAAACTTATAAATGGTCATAAATTAAGCAACATTGCCAAGTTTTGTTTGTGAAGGAAGGTTATCAGAGATAACCCCCCTCTCACAGATAACCCCAACTGAACAGAAATGAGGCAAAAGTTCCTCTCTTTTGTTTTTATTAAACTCAAGTGTAATTTTTAAAAATTCATCTTTCAGAATGCAGCGATTGGGCTAATTTAAAAGATAAATCCTGCCATAACACAGGTAAACAAAGCCAGTAAATTCAAAACAGCAAGAATGCCGTTAATCATCTCAGTGAAGGATTGCAGCTAACACATCCAAAACTCAGCTAGCTCCACAGTGATGACTTCAGAGAGTGCAGTATCACTGTTCAGTAACAATTTCAGATAAACAGTAAATAACACATCCATCTTCAGTAAAAGCAGATTTCAAAGAAACATACAGCATAATCTCCTATTCAAAATGTAGCTTTTCTTAGAGTTAAAAGAATTTCTTTTGTAAAAATTGCCAGGAAACATTTGATCATTACGGTCACCACTTCTCTGGTTTGTGTCTTATCAGACAGACAGGCAGTTTGCAAAGCTTTGTGCTCAGTCTCTCTTAGCAACCTTTCCTCAAAGCACTGACCTGGCCTGACACTGATAAAGGCTGTGGGGAGAGCACAGGCAAAAGGTGATACGGCTCCAATCATACCTTTTACAAACAGATGCTCTACAACAGATAAAAAAAAGAAAAAAAAGGAACTTGATCAATAGAGCCGCCGCTTTCCAGGATCACAAAACTGTATGTAGGACACCTGTTAAGAGCAAAAGCATTCACTGTCTTTCAAACGGCCAATTATCCAGCATGAGATCAGAGTCCGGTCAGCACAACTACTAATTAGGGTTCTCCCAGCCTTTTTAATCCACAAATTGCTTCTCCATGCCTCCTCCAAGATTCTGAGAGTTATCACAAATGTCTACAAACACAACTGGACAAGTATTTCAAAGCAATTCTGTTCTGTATAGGGTTAATCCAGTGCATTCAAAATAACTTACCCACTAATAGCTTCACATCTCTGACAGTGAAATCCGGGTCAGGCATTCTGTAATTAACAAAGAAAGCAACGTTAAATACCATCAAGATAAGTATGGGTACACTTATGTTACCACAATAAAAGAGAAATAAATGTATAGTGCTCTTTGACCATAATGCAGTAGGTGGAATCGAGCAAGGCCACTATGAAGAAAGGACAGCGCAAGTTTTAATGACATACATAACATCTTGCACTGGCAAGCGTAAGATTCTCATAATGAAAGAGGAGAAGAGGTGTCTTCTCTAGCAGTAGTGGAGTGGAGGGAAGGGAAGGGGCTGGGGGTGATTTCAGCAAAATCCTAAACCTTTATAGCTCATTCATGCTAAGCAACTCTCAGTGCTTTGCAACTGGCGGTGCCTCATGTACATTCCCCGAGGTTAGCATTACCTCACTTGCCGGTGGATACAAACTGAGGCATAGATCAGTAAACCAATTTGTTCAAAGTCACACAATTGTAGGTTGGATTCACTGCTTGGAAATAAAATGTAAAAAATAATTAATTAAAGCCCCTTATTTGAATGACTATTCCAAACCTCCTTGTCTGTCAGAAGACAACCTGGCTGTGTTTGGTAGGCAGGGAAATTCTTGTTCAATTCAATTTGGGCTAATTCAGAGCTAAATTAAATGGTAGCATAATTGGTTCACCGATGTTGATGTATTTATATGATCACTTCTAACACATACAATGTTTTAGGGTTTAATGTAATTAGACAATAGCCTAGTACATCAAGTGTGTGAGTTTTACATGTCAGGAGGGACTAAAATTCTGCAACACATAGACTGGATGGAAAAAGAAAACAAAAACAGTAGTGACTTCACCTTAATGACAGTATGTTACACTTCACATCACACAAAAACTGACTAAGGAATTGTAATGACAAACAGCCCCGTGGGACCTGCCAGCTAGGTGCTTGCTGTGTCCAACTTGTACTGCCCTGGGCTGAAGATAAACAACTTGCTTCTGGTCATAAAGGACTTTTGACATAATTCAGTTCGAAATCAGAATGATCCAGCCCATAGGCAAACTTTTAGAGCAATAGCTTTTACTACTAAGAAAACACTGAAAGGTAAAGTTAAAAAATGCATTTACTCTCATGCATATATCTTGAGAACTATTTGCCAAATTCTCTTTGTCCACTTTCTTTTACCCTTATCACTGTCCTCTGGTGGGATGTGGAGGCTGGACAATATCTTTTGTTAGTTCTCCGCCAACCCTCACATCTTTGCATTTAGTTGCGAGGGCCCCACAGCTTTGGAATTCACTCCCTCGCCGGAATGAAACAGCCTGAATCTACTGACCTTCAGGGTTCATTCAGAGCTCATCTTTTTTTCCAAGCACTAGGAAGTCAGAAGTAGGGGAAGGAGGAACTATTTGTGGGTGACAAGGACATGCAAGGATTATCTTCAAATGCCACAGCTTGCCTGTATTTTATGTCAGACACGCAGAACAATTAGATGGGCCATCTTTTTAACATTTGTATAAATCAAAATAAAAATCAACAACCAAGATAGATAATAACCTTTACCCTGATGAATACAAGCAAATCCAGTCTTTCCGAGAGCTTCAGCAGCAGCGGACAATCAAAATTACCCAAAATGGAAGAATACAATGCTCCCTAACAATAAAATTGCATGTTTAGCTCTTCAGAGAGCACACCTGGCATACCCTTGGGTTGTTTTTTTCTCTGCAATCTGAGGATGTATGATACATTAGAGAAAGAGTACACCAAGGGAAGAATTTCAGGCTTGAGCACAGCAGGTTTCAAGTACAAGAAGCCATTTTGTAGTTGGGTTGCCTTGGGAGGTCCAGCTTTAATTCAAACCCATTCTGCTGGCTGCTGAGACCATAGACGACTGTACTTCTTCATCTCCAAACCCACCCAGCATAACTGCCACACTCACTCTTACACAGTCAGAGCTGGTTTGCTACAGCACTATGATGGCCAAAAAAAAATGTTTTCTTGAATGTCACCAGTCCTAAACTAATCAGTAAGTGTTGGTTCATGTGTTTTTCTGCATGTAAATCCAGAATACCAACAATGCAAGAACTGAACAGAGATTTTTTTTTCCCTCATGTAATGCAATTTTCAAGCAAATGCATCTTGGGTAAAAACACTATGAATGCTTCCAAAGATTTCATATATCATTAAAAATAGGTGAAGAATAGTATAGCTGGGTGACATAACACCAAAATATGATGCACTGCGTCTGAGATTTTCAGCATTCTGTTATATACAAATCATGTTGCCTCAAACAGAAAAGAAATGCAAACCTGCATTTTAGTAAATGTTCAAAGATGAAGTCCTAATGAGGATGGCTAGCATAAATATCTGATTAACCACAATACAGTGCAAGATGACCGCTGTTCAGATAAAAGAGACAGACAACATCCCTCCAAACAGAGTTCTCTCTCCAAGTTACAATCCTGGAAACAGACAAACAACCCTCCAAGAAAAACAGCCCCTCTTCTGCTAAGAGATCACAGGTGGACCTTCTTGCTTCTAGCCATGCAAGTAACAGCTCACGATAGTCGGGAATACAGAGGAAAGCAATTTTCAAAGTTTCATTATAATAATTTTTCCTCATTCATCTCATTCCTTGCCATTTCGGAGTACCTCCAAGCACAGTAACCAAACTGTTCAGCTACGCTTTGTACATCTGCCAGGCACAGACGTGCAAGCTGACTGCTTAGCAGGAAACAGACGTGGAAGCACGTATCATCAGTTATTCAAAATGCCATAAGTCTAAAAATCATCATATATAATATATTTTATCCTACATATATGCACATCACCTAATCTACCATATTGTGATACACACCACCTCCTCTGGACAAGAGGAGTAGTAGAAAAGACACAGTAAAGCGTAATTTCCTCCAGAGCCTGAAGTGGAATGTAAGGTTCCTGAGTTTCATCAGCAAATGACTCAGAACCAAAGGCAAACTGTCCAGTCTCGCTCTAGTGATGGAAGACAGTGGACTATGACTCTCATAATTTCAAGCAGTAAATGTCAGGATGATGAGACTAAAGGCTCTCAACGTTTCAGATCAGTTAGGCAGGTGTCAATACCACATTGATCTTGCTGGAATACAATGCACAGAGTGTTTATGTATCTACACATCCACAAAACTCATATATTGCAAGCCAGCCACTTTTGATAAATACACATAAGAAGTGGAAATGTAAATAAAATTAAATCATGTTATCCTGCAGAGTGCCAAATAGGAAAGTTTGCTCATGCATTTCACTTCTGCCATCTAAAATACATCTAAATCGTTTTTCCAACCTTCTCTCACTCTAGTGACATTTATGCCCAAGTGTGTACAATTCCTTTACAACATAATTTCAAACTAATAAGTCTTGCTCATTTAAATAAAAAAATATTAGAATGTTGAATGTCCTATAAGAGATTACTGATCTACAAACTCCAGTATTTTAATCCCCTAGAGCAGTCAGTATTCAATGATTCAGCAGAGAGTAGAAATATAAAAACAATTCACCCAGCTAACTGTGAAATGGAGAATTGAACTGATTCCATGCAGGAACCATCCAAAGCTCACATATCAGATAAAATGTACTCTTACTTTTGTCAGAATACTAATTAATCAAAACTACCCTCAAAAGGAAAAAAGCATCAGTATTTTTACTCTCTTCTCTGACAGTGAATTCCAGCTAGAGGGAGAAGTCGCACATGATGTGTGGATGGTTCACAAAAGGGAAAAGGGAAACAGCCCTAGAAAGGAGGAAAGATGTCAGAACAGTTTTAGAATGATACCAGCAGTCATTATGAAACTGAAAAGCTGGCTAGTCAAGCCTGGCTGCTGAGACTATTTTAAGCTCATCACAGCAAACTGAAACATAATTCTCCTTCACTATCCAAAGCACTAGTGTGTGACAGAGTCAGGTAAGTGACTCCCAAACCCTTGCTGTGGATTACCATTTACTCCTCTTCCACTTCTTTGCAATCAAGTTCAGAATTCAAAAGATGAATTATCCTAACTGCCAGAGCCACACAACTCCAACTAAAAATGAAGGCATGCAGCATCCAGTCCTGCTACTTCTTCACTTGCAATGCATGTTCCAAAACTGCTATTTGTTTGACTGCTTTGATAATGCTTACAAAGAAAGGTACCTGATTTTCAGTGGTGGTCCTTGAGGCGTGGTCATCTCTACATGGATTCATGCTGTGTATGTGTAACATACACATCAGCATTTGAGGCCAGGTCTTTTTTTTTTTTCCTCAGCAAAACACAGAAGTACATCTAAAACCTGGCCTGTCTGTACACATGGTGTGTAACCACAGAAGGGGTACATGGCCAAAGCCCTCCCTCCTTCAAAGTCATAACAAAAGTTACTGGTGGCTTCCAGGAAGGAAGAGGAATAGGAAGGTTGACTGCAAATGCATCTAAAAACAACATGTCTTGAAGAAAAACATATGGCACAAGAACTCAGATTACCCTTTACATGATGCCGTTAGCTTGAGGAGTCTCTGAACCCCTGAATCAAGAAAGACCAAAGACAACTCTCTCCAAAGGCAGTATCACACCAGGAGGCATCAGTGAAAGCACACAGCTAACCAAAAGTGGAGGGGAGTGCCAGGTGGCAGCTCTCCAGACTTCAGGCACAGGAACAATAGGGAAGCCAATGATGATGTGTGAGCCGAGATGCGAGTGTTGAAATGTCTATGGTGAAATTGCCTCATTACAGAATCCTGAAAAATGAGCTACAAGAAGAAACAGATATTACATCTTGCAGTTACAGACACCAAGAAACAAGGTATCTTTGTGAAGGATCCTGTGCAACAACTACAGCAGGTCAGGCAGCCTGAGTTCTGGAGGGACCACTGTCTGGTACAGGCAGCCATAGCCAACACTGGTCCCAGGCTGGGGTACTCGTTACTCATCTCTGATAATGCTCCGCCATTTGCAGCTGAGGATCTGAAGCCCAGTAATATTTGTGTCTGCGGGATGAGCTCTCACTTCCGCACTTCGCTGATGGAGCACTTGCTGAACAGGTGCCCTTGGCACAGTAGGAGCTGAAACATTGCCCCAGTTTTCTTCTGGTACCACGGAGAATTTGTGACCTTTCTCATACACAGGAGGAAGTTCTGGCTGCTAGGAAAGTGCAGTGGTATCTCTGGCTCCTAAACACTCCCCAGTTTCACAGAAAAGCGGATGGCTTCTTCCAGAAAAAATTCTTGAAGCTTTTTATCACTTGCCCTTTAGAAGCAGCAGTTTAAGACCAATGCTTGTAGAGAGAGCAGTTGTCTCAGATGATTTTCCACCATTTTCCACGATAGATGTGTCCTTCGGTTGACTCCTCCAAGAGAAGCAACTCTTGAAGAAATAAACTGCACAAAAAAGTAGCAACAACCTTCAACAAAAAAAATCCTCCCTGCCAAGATGAGCAGAGAAGCCAAAAGAAAGATCAGAAAAACAGAGGCTCTAATGCAGCAGGAAAAATCATTCTAGGAAGGAAAGCTCCTGTATTTGGAGGCTGAGAGGAAGCAAGGAACTGGGATGCCAAGTTGGGTGAGTAGAGTGGAGAGCACAACCCTTAAGGGAGCAGGAATTTCCTGTAGACAATAAAGCTTGTGCTGAAGCAAGAATGATTCAGCTTCAGGTGATGGTTACATATACACATACAGTGTAAATATACATTCGGAAAAGCACTCAATGGAGATGTCACTGGCTCTCTAGGACCTAGGTTGGCCAACACTGTCATGAGTGAATGTAGAACAAATAGAACTTTACATTAATGAAGCTCAGCTGAGAAGGTAAACCAAAAATTATTCACCAGGAAATACGATAGTATAGTCGTGTAATATATAAGCTAAGATTAAGCAAGTGGCTTCTGCAGGTGCAGCATAATTGAGCTATGAATGTGGAAGACTTTTCTCTGCTTCTCAGGTTTTCATATGAAGGTTACATGGAAGGTTGTAGACTTCAGGAATATCAAAACAGATGCCTTTGTATCCCGCTTCTGCACAAACATTAAGGCTCAATGCTTTCCACATGACCATACCTTCTCTCAAATAGTACAACAGAAAAATTAGGTTATTTTTCTACAACACCAAAGAGGAGCATAGAACTGTTTGGAACCTGTAAGTAGTGACCAGCCTTTCTCACTTAATAGCTAGGTTTTCTACCTGTCTTCTAAACCATTATAGAAGACGTGCATGTTTTTGTCAGAAAATTAGGTTACAATCTAGGAAAGGCTTTGCAAAAACAAATAAAAGGATGGTATCTTGGTGTTTGCATTATTTTTTTTAATAAGAAACTAGACTGTGCATCCAGGACTAAGTAGAGAAATAGCTGGGCTTAATAACCAGAGAAAAAAAATCCCAGTACAACATAACGGTACAAGAAAATACACGTTACTGTAATTACTACTGAGTACCTATTAAGCGCTTCTTGTTCAGAGTTCAACATATAAAACTATTTTACTACATCATGAGAAGCATCACAACAGCTCCTATTTGCTCTTATGGTGAAAAGACATATGCTTGCCAAATACCCCAAACAGTACTTCTCTTTCTCTCCTTAAGGTTATATTGGGGGGGCTTGATTCTTTTTAATTAAATAATTGGGACTCCTCAGTTCCCTAAACTTTGAGGTGATCCAGTTGAAACTGAGCAAAGTAATTACACTTTCAGAAAATTAATTTTCTGTCTTTCGGATATAATCAGTTACACAGTCCTAATTTCCAAAAGCATCTCAGAACATTTATCTAAACTATAGATTATGTGGCTGATAAAATATATAATTTTAATATTTCTCTCTTAGACACTGTCACTTTTACAATGAAACTTGCAGGATTCTCTTATTAAAGTACCAAATCCTTTTTGACTGGATATTAACAAATTGCAACCTCAGAAAGACTCTAATAATACCACATTTTAACTAGACATTATTAAATATTTACCAAGCTATAACATTCTGCAGAGACACAATTATAATGGAAAACGACAGGCATCATTAGACATTCCACCTGTAACGTAGAAAACAACTGGGAAGTGAAAAATCACAGGGAGGTTCTTCTGCCATGACAGCATGATGCAAGAGCCTTTGAATTTTATTTCTAACTTTCATGACTGACTTATTTCTGATTGTATAGTACCATGCTGTATGCACTTAACTTTTATAGACCTCATTATCTGCTTGTTTATAAGAGGAAAATAATCATTCCTCTTCTCAAGGGTGCTGACAGTCTTACTAATTGCGATATATTTTGAGATCATCAAAAGAAATACCACATGGAAAGCATAATGGTTATTTTATAAAAGCATTTATTAATCATCAAGATTTGGTTGTAACTTACTTAATTCCCAGTCCATCCTTATTTCTGAAGATAAGGGGAACTCTGAGAGCTTCTCTTTGCACATACTCAAAAGTAAAATCTGTTTAAATAATGAATAAAGAAAATCCAAAATCAATTACAACAGCATTAGCACCTCACATTACATTTCTCAAAATGCTCCCCGCTTCCCTTTTCTCACCAAAGAACTCCACTATCACTTGGAGAAAAATATAAAGAGAACGCATATTTTAGGTCCAAACCGGAAACCAAATGACAGACAATGCTCTCCCAGCTGCTCTCTATTTTTCCTGTTCACTGATGCACGTAAAATAGAATCCAGTCAGAGTTTCTCAATTAAGGTCTGGGTTGAAACACCCAGGCTGTAATGAAATACCATATTAACAGCTAAAAGATAATCCTAATGAAATTACTGCAAATCAGCCTACTACTTTTGGGCAAATGAGTAGTTGAAACTGTATGTTTAAGTTTATACCTTGTATGTTTTAAGCTATACGTTACTACTTAGGAAAAAAGATATTTTCTTGCAAGCATTAGCTGATTATGGCAGAAAGCCCTGATTCTGTGAACACAAAATTCTCTCTTTATGTAAGGGTTACTGTTACTTCCAACAGAGTACTTTATATATATATATTAAAGAGAAACATAACTGCAGGAGCTGATAGACAGAAATCTTAGCCGGCTCCTGGCACTTAAGAAGATGGTGAGAAATGAATAGTTTTTGTGTGGGAGTCACAGTATAACACACAAGCAAACTGAAAATTAAACATAAGTTTATTATTTTAACGCTAACCAGTATCACCTTGTTGCTTCACTGTGAGGATTACACAGAACTGGCCTTTCCTGGGGATTTCTTTATGCAACGGTCTGATACAATAGAGCGATTTGGGGATTAGAGAGAAAGTGACAAGGCAGCAATTTGGGTGAGCCATGCCTACAAACCCCCATGCTCCATTTGGAGCATTCTGCCACAGAGAGAAGAGGAATTCCTAAAATGGCCATGTACTGTTCTTGTGGTTCTGCTATTGCCCCTTTCTTACAGGAAAGAAAATGACCCTCACATAGCATCCATACGCTGCCTTAAACTGGAAAACATTGTTTGATTCTTCAGCACTACAAAATACACTACATGCTGCCAAATCTACACACTTTATGTATTATATCTGGGTACACACAAACAGTTTGACTTCTCCCAGATCCAGTCAGCAATGTACATGCTTCCCAGGAGAGCACGAGAACCTCAGACTCGAGCTTGTATCAGTGATGTTTCTCTGCTATAAAAACACCATTCTGAAAGAAATAGGGGAAGCAGAGGCTGAGCTCCCATGCCTACAGATGTATTACCCTCTATTTTTACAACTTTTTCCCTGCTGTATCCAGTTAGTAATTACGACAAGGAGGGATATAAAATTCCTGCCTGAAGTTATGAAATCAGAGCACGGTAATTACCCATTTACAGAAACATTAAAATTACATAAACTTTATTGCTACTAGTCTCAAAATAAGTGTAATGAATACTCCAGTTAACTAAGGTTACCAAATAAATATTTCTGTACTAGAGAAATCTTCATTTCTCATAGGCATTCCCATTGAAACTGTCTTGGCTTTAGGGAAGCAAATACATAAATCACAGATATTCTTTCAAGGACACTCTTATCCAAGACAGAAAGTCCACAAACGAGAAGAATAATATCGGTGGGAGAAGCAGAGGCAGATATACAGCCTGGCAGCCTAGAGAACAAGGAGCTATGACAAACTGCATTCAAGCCAAAAATCACACCACTGCCTTGCAGCACCTCGAAGAAAACCTCCAACCCACATTCCGGGGGGTGGGGTGGCGGGGGGGTGTGTCAAAGGAGAGCTATTATTAAATATAAAAACAGGAACATGGGAAATTTAAAATAAATAAATATATCACTCAACCAAGCCCATGTGTTCATATAAACTGACTTTTTTATTCTTACTAACCGCTGTCATTGTTTTGCCTAGATTCAATTAAACTCTTGGATGTATAGAAAAAAACAAACCAATAGTAAAAATAAAACCAGAGCAAATAAGAAGGCAGACCCCTTCTTCCTAATGCCCCAACAAAGCATTTAAATCCCTTGTGGGGTCGAACAAAGCAGACACAGACCACAACAAAATAACAAAAGACACTCATTTATTTTCAAGTTCCCTAGAAAGGAGAAAGCTACCCAAAGATTTTGGAGCTGCTGAGCTAGCGAGGCTGTGGATTGTACTATAGTTAGCACGTAGCAATGGCAACCACTGGAGTATTTGGAAGATGAGGGTAGAATGCAATCATTTTCCGGAAAATTAATTAACATTTTCCAGCTAAAAAATAGGTGTTTGTGTTTTGTTTGGAGGAAGAGGGGTCAGGGTTGAGCTTATCTCCTAAACAAACACCTTCCTAAATAAGATAGGTATTTAATTTCTCCACCACATTAACTTTTCTAAAAGGAGCTTAAAATGCTCATGCAAAACTAAGCCTAGGGGAGAAAAGGAAATTTTCGAAACTAGATTAGTGCCTCCATAGTTATAGCCATTTCAGGAGGATTAGAGCCAAAACTCCTCTTTCCTGTGAAAGCCGGCTTAGACAGGGAGTCCTCAGTGAGGCCGGGTTTTGGTGATAGCCATCTGGGATTCAGGATCCGTTTCAACAATGCTGCAGTAAATAAAGGTGACTTGCAACCCCCCGCCCCGGCCCGGCTGAGTCCCGGGCAGCCCTCAGCCCTCTCCCGTCTTCCTTCCTGCCAGGCAACCCCGCTGCAGAGCTGGGCTCTCTGCCTTTGCTTACATCTTCGGAATTCAAGTCACCTAAGCAAACCACGTAACTACGGGGAGGGCAAGGTTGTAATTTAATGTATGGTATAAACACAGAGAAGTTACTGAGTTTAAAGTCTCCGACCCTGGCGAACAGGCTCATCAATTGCATCCTTTTGCAAAGAGGGGTCCTGGATTGAGCAGGGGCGGCGGGGGAGCAGGAATCCCCTCCGGCTAAGTGGGGGCTGGGGTTTCTGCCTCTCCCGTGCCAGGACCCAATTCCTGAACACCTCGGAGCTGCGCTGGGGTCACGGCAGCAGAGCACGACGGAGGTGGCGGCAGGGGGGAGCGCAAGGCGCTGCCATTTCTCACCACGTCGCCTCCCGAGCACCGTGTCGGGGCAAAAGCCGCCCTCCGGGTGCGGGTGCGGGGGGCACCGGGGGACCCGGGGACCGTGCGGGCTGCAGGGCCGCGGTGCAGCAGCCGCCCCCCTGCCTTCCTCCCCCTCCCCCCCGGCCCGGGGATCCGGTGACGACGCCGGGACGGGGGACGCGGGCGCGAAATACGAACCCGGGCGCGGAGCTACACGTGGAGGCGGCGGCGGGGAGGGGGGGCCCGGCCGGGCAGCCGCCCCCCGCCCCGGGCAGTTACCTTTCCCGTCCATGGCATGCACGAAATCCCCATGATACATTTTACTCTTTAATTTCTCTTCCAAATTGAAACTCCTGATGCTGACAATTTCCTCCACGTCCGAGAGGTCCTCGTTCTCATCGTATCGCCTTCTGCCAATAGATCGCTAGAAAACAAAACAAAACAAACCCACGTTGTCCGGAAAAAATAAATCAGATGGGGGTCGGTGGGGAGGAAAGCGCGTGGGTCGCGCAGAAAGAGGTGATAAACAGATCCCGGGGGGGAATAATTAAGATGGCAAGACAGAAACCGCACACAACCTGAACCCAAGCAAGCCACAACACGGCCGCATGCACAACCTTTTCCATCCCGTGACACGGAACTAGACAAGAATAACAGGTGTTTGGCTGCAGAGCTAAAACTTGGGCTGCTGTGCCGAAGCTGGCGTTTGAAGGCGAGCAGGAGACAGGCGCAACTCGCCGAAAATTCACAAGCTACAGCACCGACGCGCTTTGCAATCCCGCAAAAACCCGCGGACGGCGGCCAACGCTCGATAGCAACCGGATCATTTTTATTATGTTATTTTTTTTTGCACGTGAATACAAGATAATTCCCCGGGGAAGGGGGGGGGGGCGCGAATCGCTTAATCTGATGCACAGCATCCAGGTTTCGGTATTTACATAAGCCGAGTGTTTCCATAGTCACACCGGAAGCCGCGATTTAAAAAACAGATCGCTTTATGTAACGCCGCGATGGATGCGCAGCCCCCCCACGCCGCCCCCTCCGGCACCGAACGCGAGGGGGGCCCGCGGGAGAGGGGCAGGAACGGGTTAAATGCGGGGGGGGGGGACGGGACGGGGACACACGACACACGTAGACCCGGCGGAGGCCGGTGCCGCTCCCCCGGGGAAGTTGCGGCGGGCGCGGAGCGGGGCTGGTGGCGGCGGGGCCCCGCACGGAGGTAGGTCCCCCGGTGCGGGGCGGGACGGGGGGGGAGACCCATGCACCAGCTGCCTCCGGCGGCTCTGCCCCGCTCCCGGCAGAGCTCTCCCTGCAAACCGCCCCCCCGGCAGCCGGCCCTGGGCTCACGCGCGGTGGATCAGCACAAACCCTTACCCCCAGGAGGAGAAAAAAAAAAAAAAATTATCGTCCCACCCTCTCCTTCCCCTCGGTTAAATTCCACCCCCTTCCCCAGTGGCTAAGCTGCGCTCTTGCAAACTACGTCGCCCTGCCGCCTACATTGTACATGCATTTCTCCCTTTGCAAACAATTAAGCAAAATCAATTAAAAGGCACAAATAGGAAATAGACAGAAGCCAGCTACACACCAATCTTCTTCCAGAGTCTTTCTCTGCCTCCATTTTTTTGGAGAGTTTCATCACTTAATTGTCAACAGTTCCTGTCCTGCATTTTTGGCCCAAATGGGGAGGAGGAAAAAGAAAAGCCATCCAGGTCTCTCTAAAGTTTTGCAATTTTGCACCAGCACTTTTTTTTTTTGGGGGGGGGGGGGGAAGAGAAGGAGGAGGGAAGGGGAGGGGGGCGGCGGCGACGCGTTTTGCAAAGTCCTAAGGAACCATTTCCAGGCACTGCGTGCGGAGCGGGGGCGCAGGCGTCGCTGTGCCCGGAACGTAAACACGGCCGGGGGGGCGCGGGGGGGCCGGTGTCCGGCGGCAGCGGCGCGGTACCGGCGCTGGGCTGTCCGCCCGCCCGCCCCGCCGCGCCGGTGCTGGGTCACGAGTGGGCGGCGGGCGCGGCACGCAGGCGCTGAGCGGCGGCGGGGCAGCGCGGCGCCCCGCGGAGGGGAGGGACGGGGAAGGGGGGGGGGGTGTCACCGCAGCGGCGCCGACCGTCCCCGCGTGGGTCCCGTCCATCCCCCCCCACCCTGAGCGGGTCGAGCCCTGAGAGTCGAGTCGCGCTGCTTAGGCGGGGGGTTAGGCTGAGCGCCGGCTGTCCGGCCCCGCGTTTTAAACCCGGGCGTAGTTTTGGAGGACTCCGTAGCAAAGGCCGGACAATGGTCTTACAGCCCGCGGTGCTGCCGTTAATCGGGGCGTTCTGGTTAAGCGCTCTGTCCGACGGGCGCTCGGCAGCGCCGGCTTGCTCTGGGACACGTGTGGCGCGTAGCTGGGCGAGGTGGCCCGGGCGAGAGCGAACTGGTGCGTGTGGTGCTTCAAGTCCGCGCCCGCGCTCCTGAGAACGGGTTCTAATAGCTACAATTCATTTTTCGGTCTTAAAGAAAGCAATAATGCCTTTGCAATACGCGTGTACAACAGGTAGTTAGAAATCGCATGAAAAAGTAAGTGAAAATTACAGAAAGTAGCTGCTGATACAAAAAATCTTAAGTGTAGAGAAAGCCTTAGGAACCCACGCTATCTGAGGGTCTCGTTTCTAGAACACCAACTCTAAATTGATGCTGAGCAAATATTGGGAGCATCTGATTGCAACAGCAGGGTCAGAGTGCAGGGTTTGAACAGCCTCCAGGTTCCAAAGTGTGACTCCTTTACCTCCCCTCGACAGCCTCCCTCCCCCCCCAAGAAAAGGAACATCAAAGCCAGGGTCTGGGGCTTTGACAGGCTCCTCTGGTTTGCTTTTTGCAATTTTTTGAGGCGGATGTTGAGAATAGATGCGTTCGGTATGGTACTTGTTCACTGTTGCCTCTCTTGGGCCAGCAAAAATTGGGAGTGCTCAGATCGAACCAGTACAGATCGCAGAACGTAAATCTCTGACTGTCTCTCCATGGCTTTAATTCTCAGATCGGTTAAATGGGAACGGAAACTTTTCTTAAAATAGGGCATTTCTCTTTACTATTCCTGTCTGCTTCTACCAGCAGAAACATATTCACATAGCATCCAGTTACCCTTTGCATACTGAACAAAGCACGCTCTAGATACTTACTATATGAAACATATTAAATATTATGCAAAATATAAAACACATTAAAATGCAGCTCAGCAGGCCTCACCGGTCATCTCTTGGGAAAGATCCATATTTTAGTGAATTGTGGCATGTGGATAAAGGCAAGAGAGGATAGCGTTCTAACTTAGGATCTGAGGCAGTAAGCTTCTCCTGCATCTGCCAGTAACTGTTTGCAGAATCTTGAAAAATCATGTAATCTTTCTCTAACATCTCCCTGTTTGCAGATGATTGAACTTTATTATCGTCTAGAAGTGTTGTATAGGCTATATATTGACGTGTGGATTCCAGATTTCCATTATAGCAAGCGCATTATTAATCCATAATCCTGAGAAGATGTATGCATATGCTGACCTTTCGGCCAAGATTACTCAATCTTAAAATTAAATGCATGTGCACATCTGTAGGATTGAAGCTGGGGTACTTGTACAAGATAAATGGATGTTACTGGAGAATCATCAGACAAAAAACACATAATCCATCCATTCTACAAAATGCCACCAAAAAAGACAGAACAGAGACATAAAAGAAAAACAACTCCTTTTTCTGAAAAAAAAATTTTTTTGACATGCCCAGTCTGAGACTCTGGGTGTATGAAGCAAACCCACCAAAGGCTGTATTAATCACATACACCTAGAAATGTCAGAGCATGTTATTGAAGTAGGGAAGTCAATATGTTTCAGAGATATCACAGTTTTAATCTATAGATCTCCAAAAATAGGAAACATGTTTTTAACCTTGTTTTAAGACAGAAATGATTCTTACTGAACTACAGTTCTACCATTGAAATAATACTGTAATCTGTGTCTTAATAACAAAAATCCCATCTCAAACTTAAAAGAACTGAAAAAAAAAAAAGCGGTGGGTGTAGTAGGATGTGTATGAGAATATCAACAGCTGCATTAGATGGGATAAAACCAGTTAGAAGCAATATTAAACCCGTGTGCTTCAGGACACAGGTTAAGTGCTGGCAGGTGAGGGGCAGGGCTTGTCTCCTCTCCCAGCAGGTCACACTGCAGGTTTCCAGCAGCACCCAGAGCTGGGCCTGACCAGGCAGCACTTGGCATGGGACGGTCCAGGGCTGCCACAAGGCTGGCTTTCTTCACAGGTAAAAATACAGGTTAAAAACACTTCATGTATTAATACTGTGAAAGGGAGGGGTGATTACTGAGGAAGGACTAGTCTGAACTGTATTAAAAAAAACCCAACACAAAACCAAAAAGAACTTTTGTTGGATGTTAATGTAACTTAAATTATTTAAGATCTAATCAGGACAATGTGCTGGATCCTGACCTTGTTAGCTTGAAACTAGGAACTGTCATTTAATTAAACTTGTACTGCTCATGCTAAAATAAAAAGTGTAGTGCTGTGCTTGGGAAGGCTCTGTGAAGACATGGGTTCATTTCACCCCTACTGAGCTTTCATACATAGTTATTTCCTGTTGGACAGAATGGACCAAAATAGTCTTTTAAGCATTTTAAAAAATATCTTTCATCACGTAAGACCAACTGTTCTATGCATTAACTTGGGTTAAGATGGAAGACTAGATATTTAACCATTTCATTGTTCTATGAAGGAAGCTAAAAACAATTATACGTTTTTTCTAGACATGATGAATCAAAATCTTTCCTCTGCAGAAATTCTACCAACTAAACTTTAAGCTTTACTTCAGATGAGATTTGCGGAGATGCTCACCTTAACCTCCTCGCTGCTTGGGACTGCTGACAAATCTTTATTTGCCTTTTGCAACTGCTACTTCTAATGTGTTGTTTTTAATGCAGGTCTAACATAATTTCCATTTTGTGGTAACCTGATTTGGTTTTGGTACAATAACAGGAACAAATGGAAGCGATGATTTGCATGTGAAGCTAGAAATATGTTTAAGAGAAACTGCTATGCAGAGGGTAGCACCTTTGCACGCTCAGTACAGTTTCGCATTAATCAGCCGGTACTCGGCAAACCTATTCTTTTTCAGTCCTCCTACAGAAAATACAGAAGTACATTTTTAGCAGAAAAAAAAATTATGAGTATCCTTGTGACAGTGTGCAGATTTTTCAGGGCTTTCTGGAAAGAAACTTGGACTTCTGCCACCTGCTCCGATTGTGTTCATGCATAAATGATCCAGAGAATGGGCTGGCATTACCTCTAATTAAGGGTAATAACAGCCTGCTGCTGAAAGAGCCAGTTCCCTTTCTCTCACATCTTATGTCCCTCATTTCTCCTGCATTAGGTCTAGTGTTCATGCGGCCACAGGGTAAGTCAGTTCGGTGACCTGATCCAGCAGAAAACTCAACCATCAGGAAAAATAAAATGTATTTTTTTCACTAGGTCAGTTCACTGAAGCTCTGGTGGGTGTAGCCTACAGGATGGAGAGTGGGGTGAGATGAAGGAAGAGTGCAGGACTACACCCTTTTGGTGGCCTTCTGCAATTGCACTGATCAGAGGTAACATCAAACCACATCTCTGAGCTCCAGCATGATTTCAGAACAACTCCCTGAAGCATTTCTAAGAGTTAATTAAGCATGACTGACTCTTTTTGTTTCAGCAAACTCTAGAGTGCCAGTACAGAGGTGTGTAATAATGAGTAATTAGAGTTGGAAAGAAAAGAATTTATCCTGTTTAGTTTGTACCTCAGAAGGGAGCTGTAAAATGGAACGTAAAGAGGAAAAAGTGTGCACTGCTACAGTCCTAATGTTTTAGCTGCAGAAGAGGCTTGGTCCTTGATTTATGTTTTCCTGTTTGACAAACCGGTTTTTTGTTTCTGATAGGAAAGGAGATGATGCTTATTTCAAAGCTGCAATGCTGGGGCTTGGAAGCTTAAAATTACACATGGGTTTGGAAAAGTGGATGGGATGTGATGAGATGAGATTTTACTGATTTGGAATGAAATATGAACTCAACATCAGCGTGCAACATTGTTACATCTTTCAAAGCCCTTCCCAATAAACAGGAATAGGAGTGATGGACAGAAGAATAGAGAAAGAGTGAGCTCAAAGAGTCTATTTGAATACAATTATTTAGAAAGACATTGGAAGTCCTCTCAGCTGTATGTCTCTTGCAGGGTTTTTGTGTTTTTTTTGTTTGTTTGTTTTGGTTTTTTTTTTTTTAAGAAATCTGATTTTAGGGAACAGGTCAAGACGTAGGTACTATTTGTGCAGTAGTACTCACCCATGATGTTACAGGGCGACTGTAATTTTGCACATAAACGAGAAGAAATAGTGAACAATCAATCTTAAGTACATGTACATAAGCATTTTTCATAGCTTATGAGCAGCAATGCAAAATATTGTTAAATGTATGATTCCACAAAAACTGCATGACAGAGGCTTGTTGGCTTGAGATGTGGAGGAAATTTTACATGACTGTTTTGTGATGGTTACCATTTCTCCCAAGTAAAATGTGGTAATGAAATCACAATATGGTGGTTACTCATTCCTTTGCAATGTGGTGCTAGGCTTGGCCTAAGGCATCAGTGGAAGACAGAAAATGCCGTGATGAGGTCTTCCAGGGTTTTTTTTATTTTTAAAGGATTAAAGAACACTGAGTAGAATTCCCTAATGCTAATTTATGCTGGACTTTTGCTCAAACAGATCTTATACAGTAGTACTGTCACCCATAAAAGAGAAGGTGGCAAACACTCCATGGAGTCATTTACGCAACAGCAAAGGCTTATGGAAAGACTAAGTCAAGCTCATTCTTCTACAGAGGTGTTTTAATGCCGCTGTAGATAAAAATCTAACCAAACGTTATTACAAGAAGATGGATTATTTCCTGAGAAGGGAAAGAGATCAAATCTACATGGTAAGAAAGGGCAGTTTCAGGGAATGCCTCTGAAGACTTCAAATCGTTAAGAGTTTTTTTTCTTGGATGCTTCAACTGTGTCTTTTTTAAAAGAATGCCATGTAAATGAAAAGCAGTAAGTGACCTGTGTTGGTATAGATTGTCATCACCTTTACTATTCATAAGTAAATGAACGACCTCGACCTTGCAAACCAGAGAAAGGTGTGAAGAGAAGAACAAAGCAAAAACGTTTAAGACACTGTGATGCATTTTTTTTCTACTTGTAGATAAGGTGGAAAATGCAGTAGAAAATCACCAATGCTTTTGATTTTTAATGGGACCGGCATTGCAGTGAGTCAGCTTGTATGTGACCATCCATGTGCCTGTAAATAGTTTGAAGTATCCTTTTAACAATACTGGACAATCGTATTTTTCTTACTAGAAATTGATAGCAAGAGGTTTATTTCTTACACATCCCTGAATTACCCAGACCCACAAGTTTGACATGGCACAAGCACTGTGTTAAGTCTCACCTTTTCAGAAATCATCTTCATAACTGCACCATGTATTTGCTATGGTGTTCTGCCGTATGCCTCATCTTCCCCTCTGTAAAACACGGAAAAAGTATGGTTTAAAGTTTTTGTATGAACGTGGTAATAAAAAATCTTTCATTGCTGGTGCATGTATCTGTTGAAACGTTCTGCTTAATCAACTTCGTCAACTCCTTGCTGCTAAAAAACAAGTTTATCAGGAGCTCTGGGCATATAAAATGGTTATGAAAACCTTAACGGTGTGATAGGTGCATCAGGGTGCACCTTGTGGAAGCGAGGGTGGGCGCTCAAACTGGTTTAGATCCTCAGGACAGATGTAAATGTTTAAGCTCTTTAGGAGGGGAAGCTAATGAACGAAGTAGCTGAGAAATGGCTTTGTGGTTGTGTTCCGAGGGAAGGCAGCGCGGAGCGGGGATGGAGCAGGGGGACGCCCCATCCCTTTCTGCCCTGAGCGGAGGGGACAGCTCTGGGCGGCGGGGCACCCACCGCCGGGCACGGCCGTACAAACTGACGGAGAAACGGCGCGTTGCCGTCAGCTGCGCTCCGGCCAGAGGCTGCTCGCCCGCCCCGCTGCCGCCGCCACCCGGAGGCCGCGCCCGGGCCCCAGCCGGGCCTTGCTGCGGCGGTTCGCCCGCCACCGACCTGCTGAGGAGGCGGCGGGGCAGGGCTGGGCCGCATCGCACCTCCCTCAGGGGGCGGTGGCGAGGCCGCCGCACCGCCCTCAGCAGAGTCGCCCTCTCCGCAGCGGCGGCGGGAAGCGGCCTCTGAGGCGCGACGCCCGCCCTCCCCTCAGGCTCCCTCGAGGGCTGCCGGGAAGCGTCCGCGGGGGAGCAGGGCTGGGGGCCGGGCCGGGCCGGCCAGGAAGGCGGAGGCGGGGCGGTGCCTGGCGGCGGGGCGGTGCCAGGCGGGCGGCGGCGGCGGCGCGCAGGCTCGCAGCGCCGCGGCGGTAGGCGCGTCCCCAGCACCGGCAGGAGCCGCCGCCGGGCGCCATGGGGTGTTAACGCAGCTGGTGCCCTCGCTCTGCCGCCGGAAGGAGCCGCCGTTCCCGCCGTGTGCTTCCCGCTCCCGCTCTGTTCCTCCGCCCGCTGCCCGGAGCCCATGAGCCTGAACGAGCACTCGATGCAGGCGCTGTCCTGGCGGAAGCTCTACCTAAGCCGCGCCAAGCTGAAAGCCTCCAGCCGAACCTCCGCGCTGCTCTCCGGCTTCGCCATGGTGAGCGCCCGGCCCGGCGGGGAGGGGGCCCTGGCGGGCGGCCCGCGGCCTCCCCGGCAGCAGGGAGCGGGGTGCGCGGAGCAGTGCCGTTGCTTCTCCTTTTTCTGACGGCGGAACTCGCTGCCTCCCCTCAGGCCGGTGGCTGCGGGGGGGAGGGGGACGAGGGCAGCTCCTGAGGCGGCGTGTGGCACCGCGGGACGGCGGGAAGCGGGACGGGCTCTTCCCCAGAGCGCCTGGCCCGCCCCGGCCCTCCGGGCAGCCGGGGTCAGTGCACCCGGGCCGGAGGGGGAGGAGGAGGAGGCGCGGGGGCCGCCTCGGGAGCAGCGGGACGGGCCGGTAGAGCCCGGCGGATCGCACCGGTAGCTCGCTTTCTGTGGAGCGCTCTCATGCCCTAAGTCGATGCCGTTAAAAGCAGCCTCACGGCTTTTATCTCCGCCAAATAGCGCCGATACCTCGTGCAGGGTTTTTCTTGCCCGTTGCTCATTTTTCCCGCGGAGGGTGCTCGGCGTGCCAAAGCCCACCCTTGGCGGGACGGTGGGGTGCCGAGCGCGGAGGTCAGCACGGGGGTTTTCGGTGCTTCGCTTCGCGCCGTGGTGTCAAGAGCGAGGTGGCTGCGCGGAGGGTCCCGCGGCGCTCTCGCTCTTCCTCCCGCACCGCTGGGCAAGCGGATGCACAGGCAGGTGTTGCGCTGGAGCTATTTTTACATAAATTAAGAAAAGCAACTGATTAAAGTTGATGCTGTCCCCCCCGACTCGTTACATCCATCGTTAGTCATCCGCAGTTTCCATGTTCTTTTTAAGGAAATCTTGTGTGCTGCCTAGTTTAGAGTTTTGTGCGTGACCGAGAAGCGTCTGTTTCGTTAGTATGTTTTTTGCTTTCGGGTTTGATCTAGAAACATCGCTCAGTAATCCTGATTAGCTCAAATGAAAGCTGTATATACATTGAAATATGGTCATTTACAAGCTTCGGCGTATGTCCAGTCCTCCAGCGTACCAAGCTGCTAACTCTGTAGTCGGTCCCTTTATTCATCCGTGTTAAATATGCTTCATAGTTGCAAATACCGGATTGTACAGCTCTGATATGTTTTGGTTTGACTTTTGCCCCGCTTTTAACAAGATATTCTCAGCCGTAAAACACATTCCTCTTAAGAACCGTTGTTGTAATTAGGGGATGCTGTTGGAAAACATAGCAGCCACCCTGCAGCACCCTTCTGACGGTCAAATAAATGTCACTGTCCTCCTTCAATGGCTAAAAACAGACTACAGCTCTTCAGGGGTGGTTGTGGGCTGCTAGTCGTTTGACTGACAGGAGGCTGTGTTGGTGCAGCGGCGTGTTTGAGTTGTTCTCCTTGGGTAACATGCATCGGGCTGGTAGCTCATGCTCCGCTGCTGCTAATGAGTTTTCCTTATTGTGCGCCTGTTCTCCTGTGTCAGAGCGGTTTGTCGGGGTGGTTTCTTCAGTCAGGCTTTTACACTGAGGGAGAGAACGTGGAAGAAAAGCTGTACGTTGGCTTTTACAAACTTTCATCTAAGTGAGGTTGTATCTGCATTGATAAAAATACTGTTATTTGAAAGTCATACTTAAATCCCTTTGGCTTTTCCCTAAATATAAGCTATGTGGACTCAGAATCCCGTAGATGTATGAGGTGAGCCTTCGTCCACTTATTGATTCTCTAGAAGAGTTCTAGCAGTTCAGTGTTCTGCAGTTGAGAACTGCTGCTTTTGAATTTATGTTGTTTAGGGTATTTCAGGAAAAAGCCACTTTGTTCCAAGTAACAAAGTCTCTAGTTGCCAGGAATGTTGCATGTGAATATTCATCGTATTTTAATTTTCTGGAAGTTACCCCTCAAAAAATTCCACTTTTTTTCTTCCTTTAACAAGATCATGCTGGACATTATCTTCTAGCCACATTGGTTTTGCTATGACAGATAGTCCTCTAGCAGACTTCCTAATTTATTTTCAGAAGAGCTGACTTAACTTTCAAGTATTTTTAGATTTCTTTTGAGTAACTTTGCTTATCTTGTAAAGTTGTCCTTTTGCCTTGAAAAGCAGGGCCTTCTTTCTGCTGTCACGCCTATGCATTGTTTGCTAAATTCAGCAGATTCTTTGGCACCTGGTATTTGAACAAAATGCCGCTAAAGTGCCATCTGGTCTTGGATTTAAAACTTACAACAGCAATTAAGCATCATTGTTCCTCTGTTTTCCTACTGACACTAGGAAGAAAGAGCCTGAATGACACATCCAGGACCACCCAGCAAATTGATGGGAACTGTCCGGAGTGGAATGTGCTTGTTTCCATGCCATCCCTTGCTCCTTAATTAAACAGTATTTGCATCCTCTAGTATGAGCTAAGTTTATCCCTGCTAAACTGTTCCTTTATTTTGGACTAATTTTGTGAATAGATGCAGCCATTTTGCAAAGTTCATTCCCT